>NC_045559.1:43158999-43768687 GCF_009819795.1 Aythya fuligula
ACTGCCTCTTCTGTGCATGACACAGAACTGCTCTTGGGAATCAGTCATGATTGTTCAGTAAATTTGTCATCTGGAGGATCCTACTGCATTTGCTGAAGTGGAGTAGATTTAATGAGGAAGGTATTATCTGAAGAAAAAGGACAATATCTTAAGTTTGATACCTGTATTTAGAACAAAGAAAATGCTACATACTATACATAAAAATTCAAATTAAGCACCTTGAACTATTGGACACATTCTCTATAATTCATTTTGCGTTTTCATGGCATTGAAAAGGCCATGTCAGAAACCAGAAGTAAACTACTAAATGCAGTATGAATGCAAATATGATGATTCTCTATCTCAGATGTACAAGCCTGTTAACATTCACAGAACTCTTTGGCATGATGGACATGAACATTAGAGAATTCCCCAGCTCTACTTTCAGAACTGAGAAAGAATCTTATGTGGTAAATTAAATACAGAGTTACACAAACAGCGAGGATAACGTAATGTTCATTAATTGAGTTCCCCTTCAACCTATGAGCTAAGGTAGAGCCCTATGGAAAAATAAATCTTTAATGAGGTGATCACTATCTTATAAGATACATTCCTAAGATAACAACATTAAACTTGCAAGGACAGCCTTATTTCTGGCATTTTTGAGTGTGATTTTTTGCAACCTTAATAATGTTTCTTTAACGTTGTATTTCATGTAAAATCAAGACTTCTCCATCTCTATTGTGAGAATAGTAGTATTCCACTGCTATATTAATTGCATTAAATACACTTCTATTGGAATGTGCTCCATTAGGGTGGGATTTCACAGCCAGAAGTGCAATGTAGTCATTCAGCAGTGATCATACCTACTTCGTTTCGTATCTACTAACATTTGAAAAACAGCATAAAAAAAATAGATAGAGCTACTGTGGAAGTGGGATAACAAACAGGAAGCTTGCAATTATATGCCAGACAAGAGATGCAATCTTGAATCCTTACTTCCTTGATACTAGTGAGATGCACAGTACTGGAATACTGGGACATTATTCATTCTAAAATTCTAAAACTCCTCCTCTAAACACTGAATAAAAGTAGCAAATTCAGCAAGTGCAAACCATCCAAGCTGTTAGCTTACACAGTAAGTAAAAATTGGACCTACTGAACAGACTGGCTGAAATGCTTGTAAGGAAGGGGGAGAAGGAAGGCTGTGCTGCAAGTAGTACTGAAGTTTCTACAAACATTTTGCACTTGAAGTCACTATAATGCCTATCTATACGAGTCTAACTCTGAAAGAGGGGAAATATCTTTCTGGTTGCTTGCATCCTCTTACAGTTTTTTTCAGCCAGTTCTCACATTGCAGCCGCTTTTCAGTTGCCGTAGCTGCATTCTGCAGAAGCAGGCTTTTTCTGCACTTTCAGGTAGATTCCTTTTCATTACGAGTTCCATCTTGTCCCAGCATGTTACTGTACACTGTTTATCTGATGCCATTCTTCATCATTTCTATTACTGTGTTTTCATAGATAGAAATGTAGTTAGCGTGTCATTCCTTCTTACCTGCATCGATGGCACATGGGTAATGGTATCGGAAGGAGCAGCCTTTGTTGTAGCAGCCTAAGGTGGCTCCTGGTTCCTGGCAATGGGAACATTTCTGAAAGGGAAACCAAGAAACGGCAATGAAGACTGTAACGAGCTTTCCAAAAATCCCTGTTTTCCTGGGAATGTTATCAACCACATTCCAGCACAAATTTCTTGAGTAACACAATGTCAGACTGTGTCTTTACACACCACAGAAAGAAAGGCCTATTGAATAAAGGCAACATAAGCTGTTTCAAACGAAACTTTTCAGCTGTGCTTTAACCAGGCAAGATACACCAACTGTTCAAACCAACCGTTCAGAAAGAACTTGAAAACACTTCTCTCAAATCCATCTCACTGAGCCATGTCTCAGTACCTGACAATGACATCAGTGTTAGAAGTGGCAAAGAGCATTTACGAATCTACACTAGCTTTAAAATGAAAATTAGCACGACAGCGAAGGATTTAGAAGACACCATTAGCATAACAGTAATTTGGTCACATCGATTTCATTATCACCAGCGGTCCAGTTGAGCCTTTTTTCATATGTGATCAAAAAAGGTTTACATGGAGCACAGGAAGATGCCATCAAGGTAAAATACCTCACCAAATGGCACATCTCCCAACAAATGCTCGCAGTGCCAGAGACGCTCATACATTTATTTTCAAAGTAGTAAAGCTCATCTGATGAACGTGTTCAATTTCCATTACTTAAATCCCAGCATCTCAACTGGTCAATGATGGATTTGATCGTATTATCAGACAGATGTGAATGCGGCAGAATGAAAGCCACTCACCCATTTACTTCATCCCGAATGACTTTACGGGATAGGCCCACCGTATATCTCATTCAGACAGCAACTTTTTCTATTGGATGTATATGGTGAGTGATTTTCATCAGCTCACCTCAGATTCTGATGGAAGCTGATTTCTGACAGCTTGACATTTTTCAAGAAAACAAAGTCACATCTGGCAGCAGGCTGAGAGCCCACTCTGATCTATAAAGCAAAATGCAAAAGGACTACTGGCAGAAAAACATCACCTGCAGCAACTTCTTGGTTATACCTAAGAGACACAGGAACTGGGCTTTGCCGATAAATGTGACCACCACAACATATTATTACTGGTACAATTCACCTTCAGCTCAGGCTATGAAAAGTTGCCTTTGGTCACTGACTGCACACAGACAGATGACGACATGACCTAAAATCTCTCTTTCTGCTGGAACAGCTAGCATCAAACTACACGTACCCCATCGACACTAGGAGAAGTACAGCAGGCAGAACAGACGTGCCCAAGCTAGCAGCATGCCTGGCACTGCACAGAAGTGTAGTTGCTCTACCATTCCAGCAGCCTCAGATGCCAAGGTGGCCACAGGGGCTCGACCACACTTCTACACATCCTTGACGTACGTGCACGTGGCAGCAGAGGTCTGCACAACAGACATGGCCGATGATTATAGCCCCAGAGAAATCCCCCAGTCTGAATGAACAGGGCTTTCGTTACAGCATTGCAAAAAAGTACTAAGAATATCTGACAGTCGCTGCTCTTCCCACTCTTCTGTGCTCCGCAGACAGCGATGACTGGAGTTTGTATTTCAGTGACTGAACGAGGATGAAAGCAAAATTAGCTCCAGCCATAAACCAGGTGGCCCTCTTCAAATCAAAGCAGATGCAACTAGCAGGCAAGCTTGTGAGGCATCACTTCTCATGACACGTACAACTCCAGTCTTGAATACTGCCTTCTCTTCTCAGTTACGCCAAAGCACTTTGAGCCTGATCTTCAACATTCCCCATCGCGTCTATCTTCTAAGCAACGAACGCGTATCATGACAAACTACTGCAGTATTTTAATGTAAGGAAAGTGCCCCTGAGGCTTAGAAAGAGACACCCAGGCAGCTTATTTTTGCCTGTCAGAACACGAACGCTGGTTTCTAAACGTTAAAACAAAAAAAAGGCTAAACCAATAGTTAAATATACACCAAAACGCATGGACCTCTAGCCAAACTGCTCTGTAATTCATTCTCTCGTGGGAGTAAAACCAAGTTTCATGTATAGAAAATGTCTTTTCCTGGCTATGAAATCAACCCTAGAAGAATATTATGTACTGGCAATAGTCCCAGATTCACCTATGCCAAGTACTCACAAAGTGCAGCTTGAGGAGCTCTGAATCGGAGCTCTTTACCTGGACGCGCTATTCTCTCTTTCAGATGTGGCTGCCGAAGATTAATTATTCTAGCAGCCCAAATTGACTATTCTTTTTGAACACAGATATGAATTTCTAGTTTTGTTCCTCAGAGGCATTCTGTCCTCCCCACTTCATCCAGCCTTTGAAGTACCACCACGCTGCTGCAGCAGCAGAGGTCATTGTTCCCTGGAACACCGTGTCCTGTATGGAACAGTCAGTAAGAGCAGAAGAGCTACAGCAGCGGAGATTAAACTGCAGCTGTGTCAAATATTTCTTATAACTAAAAAGGCATGTCACAAGAGCGCGCCGTGTGATACAGCCGAAAACAAAAAGACCCCCAGCAACATTTTTGACGCTTTTCCAAATGTTAATTTAGTCTTTGAACTAATTCTTTATTGCACCTAGCGTGGTTTGCCTTGCCGTTCTGAAACCTGCAGCCGAAACGCGACCGGCAGATTGGGGACTTTTAAGAGCGCCTGTAGTGCTCAGCTGAGCAGAGGCACAGAATATTTTCACTCTGGCTGCAGTTAGGACTGGCTAGGCAGGAAAAGCGGGGAGTTAAGATGCCCGAGGACGAGCATCGAGCCTTTATGTCCTTTTTTTTTTTTTTCCAACCTGCCTGACCAACTAGATTATTACCAAGGTTACCTGCAGCTACGCCCACGACAGCAATTCCCCAGTGGACTGCAATACCATCGACTGCTCAAGGCAGAGATCATCTGCTGCTGCTGGCTCCCCTGCTGCTGAACAAGTCTCCATTCTGGCAGATGCTTCTGCTTTTCACAAGCCACTGACAGTCTAATGGCCCCATTTCTTCTACCTCCTGGGACCCCCGACCATCTGCTTCTTTCAGGGGAAGCTGGGGGAACCACATACACAATAACTACTCTTTTCTTCCGAGTTCTTCCTTCTTGACACGCCACAGACTGAACAAAGCAGATACCCTACAAAGTTGTACGGTGCTAAAACACCTTACGAGCCTATCACTTAACCTTTGAAAGAGATGATAATAACGTAATGCCACATGGTTTCCAAATATCTCCAGAAACAAGACAGAATATAGTGATGACAAACTTTCCAGCTGGTTTCAGGCTTCTTTTGCAAGACATTATTGCTGCGTCTTGAGAAGCATGGCTCCCGTCAGTACCTTTTGAGGCTTTGGCCAGAAGCTTACCCTTACCTATTTATATTGCAAGAACAAATAAATAAAAGAGGGACGCTACAATTAGAAACCGATCTAAAACCGAAATAAAATCCTGGAGTTTCATATGTGAAATAAGTAAATTGGGCTTAATGACCGCTAATCGCTCTCCTTGGTCCATGAGCACATTTCCACCCAAACCCCACCATCCTGCAGCCATTCACCAGCAGATGGTAGCAGCCTGCTTGTCACTTGTACAGGAATTATAGCATTCTTAGCCAGGGAAACAGCACTCAGGCTCTCATGGGAAGAGAAATTCCTTTTGCTCAGTAAGCAGCCTGCTTAACCTCCCCTGCTTGATAGAGCTGAAGGCTGGTACTTGGAGCGCGCTCCCATTGGGAGGTGCCAATGGGTAGCAATCATTGCCAGGCATCTAATCAACTCCTGGCTTCGATTTCAAAAAAAAAAGAGAGAAAGAAAGAAGAAAAGACCACACAGCGAAGATTGATTCTGAGGTCCTATCTCCACAATTCATCTCTGGCCACAAGGCACATACATCTCACTTAGAATAGGCTGGAGAGACTGAAAAGTGCCATTTAGAAGAGACACTCCATCCCTTGAACTAAATTATCAATAGTATTAACGCCAGATACATTGTCTCTACTCCTCCATGCTATTAGCAGCCCATTTCTTCCTCGTTACAGCTCATCCTTCTCTGTCCACCGAAATGAAGCAGCACCCAACCTGGAAGTGGGAGCAGCAGGGGGACGCTGCCACAGCCCTAGCAGCCTGCTCTGATTCACCCAGAACACTAAAACCTCCTCTGGCTGCACTCCTTTTGTTCCAAGGGCTTTTGCTTTGTTTCTTGTTTTGCTTTTTGTTTCGTTGGTTGTTGTTTTTTTTTTGGCCACACATGCTCCTTCATTACTACACAAGTAAGCTCTTCTGGCAGCACACTGTTCTCAATAAAATACAGAGGGGTGTGCATGTTGGGTACCGTTCGTTGCCTCCCTCAGGGCTGCAGCAGAAGTCGTTCCCAGCTCCACACTGGTCCTGAGCCAGCCAACCTCCCTGCTCCTGGGCTGAGCACTGGGACGAGCTCTGAGCACCACGCGGCTGTGTCCCAGAGGCACTGACCAGTGCCTACCCAATGCTCATGGACATCCACAGCAGATGTGACCGTGTCATGTTTTCGACTGTCTATAACCCTAGAAGGTTTTTCTCACCCACTGGTTGCTTCTTTCTGTTTCTTACCAGCACGCAGGCCTCCTGAATACCTCCCTCCAGAATGCCTCTTCTTCCTTTGCTCTCTCTTTTCTTCCCTTTTCCTTTGATTTGCTTTCTAGGTATCTCCTTATTTTTCCCCTTCCTGCGTAGCAGTGTCAGGAATAAATACGTGAAATGAAATGGAAAGCAACAACTAAAGGTCACTTAAAAAGAAAAGCCAGCAATATAAAATAATTAAAAAAAAAAAAAAAAAAAAAGAAACACATGGTGTTAATTATACAGGTGTAAATCCTCACTTTACACAAATTTTCCATACTCTCTCCTTGATCTGTTTAAATCCTATGCTTTCAGGAAAACAACTGCTCCTGTAGAAGAGCACGGCACAAACTCAGCTAGAAGGCAGGGCGGCTTTCAGAGCCGGCCATGTCAGGAGGAGGAGAGCCACCAGCTCCTTGGCACGCAGCAGCTGGCAGGCCAGCAGAGGACTCGGCTGCAACATCCAGGCGAAAGGGCAGCAGAGGCAGCAGGCAGCCACCTTCCCGTTCCTGGAAAGCAGGACACGGAGAGACGACTTGCTGCAACGAGCCACGAGGAAAAGCTGAAAGATCTTGGCTATCACACACTGTTTGCTAAAAGAGAAAGGGAAAAGGGATTTTGGAAGACTGCTGTTAAAAGGGACTGGGATGGAAAAAGGCAGGGGGCTGACGTTTTTAGGAAGTAGGAGAGGAGAACAGCATTTTCACTCTGATATCCAGACACTGGTTAATGAAAAAAATTGCTTTTGGGATTGGGGCTAGAGATAACAACCACTACTAAAGGATACTGAATTATTAGCTTCCATTTCCTGTAAGGCAATTTAAGTTCTCCAAAGAACAGGCACAAAATATCAGAAAAAAATGAATCCTGCAATTAAAAAGAAGAAGAAAAAAATCCTTCACACTTGCACTATTAAAAGATATCTCCTGCCAATGGTGATACGCTCGTGTGGCAAGCAAATCAAGTAACAACAAAGAAATAATCACTCAAGTAGGGCTGGGCAGCTATCTCGGATTGAAGAAACTAAGGGCTAATTTAGATTTCAAGATTTCAGCAAAGGGACAAATCAGCGATCTGGAAGATGCCATCGCTGTGCTATAAAGCTGCAGCAGGAAACACAGAGAAGAGTCAGAGCTGCAGTGCTGCATGGGCTGCTGAAGCACAAAGGGAAGCTGCAGCTCAAAATGGATGGCATGGAAAAAGAAATACAAGAACTAAAAATGTCTTAAAAAGGGGAAATCCTATTCAAAACACACAAAACCGATTAAAGTGATTCAAGTACAGCAGAAGCACTTCAAATAAACATAGAACAGAGCTTTATTTCCCTCAACTTGAAGGAAAAAAGAGAAAGTAGCAAGAACAGAAATAAATTGTTAGTTTTGACAAGGAATGGGGTTTGTCAGCAAAAATTTCTAAGGGTCTATGCAGACACCTAGGCCATTCAACTGCATTCCTAACAGATGTCAAAAGGGGGGTGAACAAGAAGGTGATGAAACTCGCAAACTTTGTAAAATTATGCAAGGTAGTCAAATCTCACTGCTGGTAAAGAGCTGCAAAAAGCTCTGACAGTGCTGGGTGAAATGATAAAATGGAGATGAAACTTAAATGCTGATGAGTGCGAAGTGATACAGATGGGGAAAAATATTTTCACCTATACATATACATGATGGTAGGCTTGAAATTAGCTGTTACTACTTGTGAGAAGGCATTAGGAGCCATCCTATAAGGAGACATCATGCAGTCCTTGCTTCCACAGGAAAGGCAGTCAGAATATACCGTTATTAGGGACAGAAATTGATAATGAAGGCAAAATCTTCCTTATGTTTATGTATTACACTTGTAGCATCCTGACATCCTGAATATTGTGTGTGGTTCTGGTCACCCTATCAACAAAGCAATACGACAGATCAGGAAAAAAAAATTTATGTATCAAATCTGGTGTGCACAAGGGAATGATTTTAGCTATTTCCAAAGAGGAAAAGCAAAGAAGGAGACCATCAGGCGGCAGGTTTAAACTGTAAAATAAATCCACTTCTCTACAGAACAACTAATTAGACCACAAAGCTCCCTGCCAAAGGCTGCTGCACTGGCCAAAAGATAAGCAAGTTCAAAAACATTTCAGACAAATTCCTCAGGGATAGGTACGCCACTGTCTGCTAAACACGGTGATCTGAAGGAGAACAGGCTAAAGCTGTGGCTGCTGAAGGCAGGGGAAAATACCTACATACCACTCTGAACACACCTGGTTTACTACACTCCTCTGAAGATGACTGCTCCTGGCCGCTGCTGCAGATGGGATACCACAGCACGTATTTTTGTACCTGCCCAGAACGGCATTTCTTTTGCAGACTGAGATTTGATTGTGAAATTCCACAAAAACAGCAACAAAAATGTGCTTATTAGAAGGAGTGCAGGCACCCAACAGCAGACTGTGAGGTTACAAGCTTTTAAGACTTCAGTCTTACCTCCAGAGCAGGAAGGCCAAGCTGAACCATAACACTGTGTGAAAGGGCTGAAATTTGATCTAAGCACTGAGTTCACGTTCAGCACTCCAAGCAAGCCTAAGTGTTTCATTCACTTGGTGCAGTGATCAAAGGCTTACATGTGCATGAACACACTCCAGGAGACGAGACTGGTGAAAGGTTGCGAAATCATGGAAGATGATGAACCCTCTCCGCCCCTCCAACAATGACAAGAGGAAAAAACAACAAAATAAGGACCGGGCGTAACTGAACTAGAACCAAGTTCAGATATTTCAAGAATAAACTGAAGGTTAACTTGAACAGATTCAGGAAAATTAACAAAATCCAGTAACTGAAGATGGTAATGGGAAAGCACGTTTAATTTTAAATTAAGCAGGCTGAGCACACCCCTTTGTAGCCAAGACATTTCAGATTTTAAAAGGAATATTAATAGGCAGACCAGCAGGTCCAAGACGACCAGAAATGCCTAAGTCTTGTTTCCTTTGACGACAAAGAGCCACCCTGAACAAGAGAAACATTTCAGACAACCACTTACAAGCACAGGGATTTGAATTTGCTAAAGCACGCAAGTCTGTCTAAAAAAATTATACAGTTTATGTTATCTTGGCTATTCATTTGGGGATTTAAATGTGCAACAATAAGTGCAATTTAGCTTAGAAAAGGTCTGAAAGATAGAAAAGGAGACTTAAAAGAGGAAAAAAATGCAACTGTTCAAGCGGTGATTCTGCGATAAGGCGACACGGGCACAGGAACAGCGCGGTCAGCAACAGAGAGCGCTCGCTCCATTTGGGTTTTCTGCCACTACTGGATTTCTTTCCCAGCCACCCTGGGTACTGATTATGGGAAGTATCTAAATGCGTGGTCAGTCCCTCCTTAGCACAAGATCTGATGAATACAATCTAAACCAGCAGCACACCGTTGCCTTAAAACAAAGCCATGTCACCACCATAAAGGAGTCTGTGGATAAATCGTAAACCAAAACCCTTCCCCCATAAAGCAATACCTTTCTATAAAATGGCTGGAATGACATAAAGGATTTTCTTTTTTTTAATGACAATCAAGGAAACCCAACAAACTCAACTCCACTTTTATATATTTGAGGAATTTGCTTTCAGGAGGCAACCTGCATGACGGAACCAGTTTTTCTCCAGCCGAACGGAAAATGGCTGCTTACTGTTTACGAAGACCTGAATAGTTCAGTTGGAAGGGACCTACACGGATCATCAGGTCCAACTGCTGAGCACTTGAGGGCTAACCACAAGTTAAAGCATGTTATTGAGGGCATGGGCCAAATGCCTCGTGAACCCCGACAGGCATAGGGCATCAAGCACCTTGCTAGGAGCCTGTTCCAGTGTCCGACCACCCTTAAAACAAAGGCTCGAAGGAAAAAGGTCTAATTCATTAAGTTGTTAGTGGCAGTGGACTCGCTACTAACAAAAGTAAAGGTTTAACAGGTAATAAATTGCTTTTGAGCAAGGCAAACCGTAAATGGGCAAGATTTTGACAAGATAGCAAATACCTGGGCAACCTGGCAGCAGAAAGAGTGCAGAACAAGTCCACCCCTCCCACGATTCAAAGGCTTGCAACATCACACAGAAATAAAGCAGTTATTGGTAATAATCTCTGCAAGCCCTCATCAGAAACAAAGCCCTGCTGTGCGAGACGTTTCTGCGATACAGAGTGAAATGCTGGCGGATGCAACGGGATGAAACGGGAGCGGTGAGACTGAGCCAGCGGCGCTGGGCAGTCTGTCACAGCAGCAGGCGAGGGACAGCCACTTCTGCAGAGATCTCTGCCAAGGAGGGCTTTGAAGCGATGTATGAACTAAAACCAAGGTAAGCACGCAGGTTTCTGAAAGAGAGGAACTTCATTTAGGAAATTAAAAACATAAATAGGATGCATTGGAAGTAGATCCTTGAAACCAAAAGAAGACAAACGAGCAGGATGCAGGCAGCTAAGGCAAAGATGAGTAACTTGCTCGAGGCACAAGAGGAAAGCCTGCAGCAAATAAAACTGTGAGTCTGTGGGTAAAGAGAGCACGAGAAGCTGGCGGCTCCTCCAGAAGGCTGCTGAAGCAGCAGCTATGGGCAGTGCTGCCCCGAGGAGGAGGTGAGCAAAATGCAAGGCGCACACTGGGGTCTGCTGGAAAAGCGGCTGAGGGTGAGCAGCAACAGCAGGGGAGGTGAGCCCAAGGGAAGTGAAACAATGGAAGGGCAAATGCTCGGGGGGCTGGACATTGCCCATTAGTGGTGTGCTGTCAGGTAACATCAGTGTTAAAGAAAGGGGAAAAGAAGTTTAAAATAGCTCGTGGACTTGAGCAATAGATATTCAGTCACAGTTTGGAAAACTAAGCAGGTCAGTGAGACACATCGATGAGAAGATCTTAGAACACCTCTGAGTCTATAAAAAAAAAAAAAAAAGACAAAAAAAGACTGCTGGCCAAAATCATGAATGGGTTTAAAGATTATTTCACTATCCAATAATCAACAGCAACCAAACGACAGGCCACACTGATAGCTCAAACTGCCCCTTACAACAACAACTACTTCTCATGGATTCTGAAGTGTGTTTATTTTAAAATATCGAGGAGCAGCTGGCTTGCCAAGGCAGCAAAGCTTCGTACGAAGTAGTAGCAGCTCAGAAGCGGCAGCAAATATAAATAGCAGCCGAAGCCCAAGGCCGGCTGGCATTCCAGCTGGTGCGACAGGGCAGCTGAGGAGGTCTCAGTCCGCGCGCTCCTTGAAGGACAGGCTGAACGTCGCCCTACCAGGGGAGGAACTGCCTCTGTCTAAGGATTCGGGAGCTCTGCTCTTCTTCCCAGGCTTGAGAGAACAGATTAAAAAAATGAATGAAGATCTTCTGGGCTCAGGCCACTGCTGAGTCATGATAAAGGCTATCTGTGTGACCTATTTGCTAGCTACACCTTCAGGTTTTATAAATTTAGATGAATCTGTGCTAAGATAAGAAGGACTGGTATGAACTATAGAGTACTAGAAATAAGTCACCGTGTGAGATCAAGAAGAGATTTCATTTTCATCTGAGGCAGAAACAGAAAGATAAAGGCATTCTTGTTTTGTTTTTAGTTTATTTTACCCAGGCACACCCTCCTCTCACTTCTTATTCCTCCATCTTCTGAGGGCTCCAGCCCAAAAGCAGAAGCACAAGGCAGCAGCGAAGTCTTCTTTGTTCAACAGCTTCAGAGACTCAGAATGGAAAATTCGTCTTTGGGCATTCCCCTTCGAGTTATTTGTCCAGAAAGCTGAATTTGCTGGTAATTTGGTTAAAATTCCTGTTCCCCAGAAACCACCTCTGCAGATTGCTGCTGAGGAAGGCTACCACGTGGCATCACTACGGAGCCCTTCTTCTCCCCAGTCCCAACATGTGACACTTCAAAGGTAGAGTAGTTAAAGTTAAGTACGGGAGTAAAGACAGCAGAAAAAGCTCACAGAACAGCTTTATAAAACTGTAATATAGGCACTGGAATTATTTGAATATAATGTAAACAATTTCCTTAACTTAACATGAAAAATGTTGGTGTTCTGGAAAGCATTGGTTACGCTTTGTGTCGAGCTTGAAATTTTAGCAATGAATTTCACTTGGAGCCCTTCCTCCAGAAAGCATTTAACATTGACATTTAATAACGAATAGATGGATGGTGCCAGTACATTCAAGCTAGGATGTTCAGCATTTTAACTTCCTACTAGTAAAGAGAAAACTAGCAAAACATTTTTATCCTGAATCTAAACGATACACGAACAGATTTTCAAGTGACTAACTTCCTCTCATTGCATCTACGCAACTGAAACATGCAAGCCCGTATCACCTCCCTCATCTTGCGATTTAATTATGAGTACCTGCCAATTTAGGAACATATCATACTTTAAACTTTCCAAGCACCCTACAAGTCTGTCTCGATGCTCACAAAATGACTGTTCTTCAGTCCTGTTTTACACAGTAATTAACTGACTTGTCAAAGGCCACAGTGGGAATTTCTGACAGCACAGGCACGGGGTTTGAAAGGACCACAGCTCTCAGAACTGAACTCAAGCACATGACGTTGCCTTCCTCCCATTTTTTAAGTTTCATATTGAGCAGCAGAATCCTTTGGTGGCCTCCTGGTCTCAGTTAGGACAGAGTTGATTTTCCTCCTAGCAGCTGGTAGGGTGCTGTGTTTTGGCTTAGGATGAGAAGAGTGCTGATACCACGCTGATGTTTTAATTGCTGCAGAGCAGTGCTTACACCAAGCCAAGGACTTTCCAGCTCCTCGCTCTGTCCTGCCAGCGAGGGGGGAGGCTGAGCGAACGGCTGCGTGCTGTTTAGCTGCCAGCCGGGTTAAACCACGACAGGTGGAAGTCCCCGTTTCAGAGCTTCATGCCATGACACCCTCCTCCTTTTTCTCTCCCTTCGTAAGTCTTCCCTGAAGCTGCAGACTCACCTTTCAGCAGCAGTAACTTTCTTAAACTTAGCGAGCTTGAGTCCTCAGTAAGCAGAACGCAACAACAGAGCCAGATTTTACCAAGAGATAAGCCAGAAGAGGACAAATACACACCTCGGTTATACCTACTGAAGTGCAAATCAGAAGAAAACATGCAAGGAGCAAGAAATGGAAAAAAAAAATCACAAGTGATGACTTCAACTGTGTTTTTAACTATAGCCTGGCTGGCAAAGCAGGCTTTTCCCTGTATCCACACTGACAGTCAGAGCCAAAAGCTGGTTCGGCCAACAAAAAATCGCTTGACAGAAGTGCATGTGCGTGGAGTTTGCTGGCCGGACCAGCTACCTGCACTAGTTCAGGCTGAGAGCAGTCGTGCTGCTGGAGGGGAAGGCAGTGGGGTGAAGAATGGCTCCTAACACCTGTAACATCGATCAGGGTTAAGTTATCACCGGGCTTCATCTTCACAGCTGCTCCAGGGAGGTGTCTGAAGGGCTTTATCAAGGTGAAGGGCTTTATCAAGGATGCTCTTCTCTCTTTTGTACCTCTAAAAACCATGCAGTCTTGACCTGTTATTATATTTCCACCATCCCTCCAGCTCCATTTTTACTCCCTTACTTTATTCCCCACCCTGCACTCACCTTTCCCTAACTTACTGCACTGTGGCACAAGCATCGAGGACTGCTGCTGCAGTGAACATAGGAATCACATCAAGTTTAAGCAAGGGATTTTGAAAAAGTTTTTAGTTGTAGGCATAGCCCAGGCATTGCCATCTCTGAGCCTGTAGGAGGAGAAGCCAGCAGGACTGAGAGCACAACTTGGAACTCCAAGAGGCTTTCTGATGAGGAGGATTGTTTGAAGAGCTCCCTAGCTGAGGGCAAACCCACAGCCAGTCGTCACTTCCCAGGTCCCTGCTGCACCATTTGGGCAATCTGCTCCTCTTCCTGCTCCTGTCTCGGCTCAGCACTGCAGCAGGAACGAGCTGTTGAGGGGAACCAGCGTCACAACTCACATCCCCATATTCCCCAAGCAACTGGGAGCCCCCCGCTCCAGCTACATGCCTTCTCACCATGGCTCAATCCACTTGTGCTCAACCATAGCCTTAGCAATACAAGACTGCTGTTAAATGCTAATTGCTTACTAATGAAAACTAATCATCACGCAATTAAACTTTAATCACTAAGCAGCTGGCTGAGATCCAATCCATAACAATGAAGGTTCATTAATAACTTTTTCAGAGAGCTCTACCCATGAAGACTACCCTGCACTTGGCATCCTGAACTTCACCGAGTCCATGCGTGTGTAGGAAATTCTGATGGAAAAATATTTCTTCTGTTACTAAAAAAAAAAAAAAAAAAAAAAAAAGCCAACACCAAAATAAACCACCCAGATCACAGCTTCAGAAGAGCACAGTTTAAGTGAAAAGCACGGTTTTAAGATGCAGGGAACCCTGACTCCATCCCTGGATTCCTCATTAATAACCCCAGGCGAGATTTGCGGTACAGACAAAAGCTCTTCTGATTCTTGTCTCTTCAGAATATTTGTTCTTCAAGGCAAAAATGTCTTCTGAGCTTTAATTTTGCTACAGTTTCCACAATTATTACATGAATCCTCATCATAGTTCTGTTTTGCTTTTACTCCTCTTTCTACATTAAGAGAAATTAATTTAACCTCTTCCAGAAAACAACTCTCTAATTAAATACTGGTGTTAAAAATAATGGGAAGAGATTGAAATTATTCTTTACAAAGATAAAAGTTTAAAAATTGCTTTCCATATTATATTAAAAAAAAAAATATCTCACACCACGTTCCAAAAGTTGCTCAGTTTTGTCCTAAACCCTTCCCATCCCAGCGTGGCTACTGCACGAAGCATCATGGTTCTGCAGGCAGCTTTTTAAGAATTTGGGTTGCTTTGTAGTGTTTGAAGAACTTCCTTTTACTCTGAAGAGGAAAACATTTGTCTAGTTGAAGCATTGGTTTTTGCTTACTCAGTGGTCAGAGAATTCACAATAACATTTTAAAAATAAAACTGAGCCTAAAATTTTATTTAAATATGAGCTTGCTAAAGACAGGATGTATTTCTAATAACCCATACAATATTCTATAATGGAAACACGAATTTTTACCTTCAAAAATTAACTTTTTAATCTCTCGGGTCAGTTTGATTAAAAAGAAATAATATTTCTTTCCAAAATCAGGAAAAATGTTTTGAGAAATCTTCATTTTTGCCTAGCAATAATTAGATAGAGGCTACTAGAAACATGGAGGAGTAGAACAGAAAAACCTTCTGAAGTTCTTGCCATGTCCTTCAACACCTATATCTTAGTAGCATTCTTTTAACGATGGAGGCTCGAGAGACTACCATCTGGAATCGTTCAAGTTAAAGAAAAGTTAGTTCATTAAGTTAAAACAAAAACACCAGCAGCACAACAACCCTCCTCCCCAGTTTTTGGAAATCTTGCAACCTTTTGCCAGCACGGCTTAAAAAGATTCAAGCTAAGAAGATGCATAAATGGGTTGTGTTCACTCATTATTGAGAATTTAACAAGAGTTTGGCAACTTGAATCAGACAAAAGGGATTGCGTGAGCCAGACAAAGAGCTCTGAAGCTTTGTTTAGAAATCTTCTGCACAGAGAAGGCCCCATACACATTTGGAAGAGCTTCTTAGGAGTTAAAGTTACTTAAATGTATTTTTAGGTGCAAACTGTACATAGAGTTCGAGGATCCCTGATGCTTTATAGAAAGGCCACAACTGTGGCATAACCAAGCTGCATTTTACATACAAAAGTTTCCAGTGCTCCTGGCTACAGCTAAGGCAAGCAGTTCGACATCCCATTCTTTCCCAGTGCTCTGTTGTCAGTAAATCTCTTCCCTGCTTTCCTCACCCCACACACTAGACAAACAGTGGAATATAAGGACACGCGTCAGCAGCCGTGATGCCCACACTGATGGCAAGGAGGCAGCCAAACACATGCAGAAATGACTTCCCTGTACTTACCCTTTACCTTCTCTGCCCCCATACGAAAGGCTGACAAAGGAGAAGTCTTTCCTCTCTTCCCAGTATCATCTTTACATGAGGCCTCAAGTAAAAGACGCTTCCTGCCACCTACAAGCCGTGGCCACCAATACGCTGCATCAATTTTACTCACTTTCTGCTTGCGATAAAGCCAAGGAAAGCAAGCTTTATCTCCCCAGCATAATTAATGCCTTCCAATCACTTGAGATGTTGAAATATATGTATTAGAAATGTAAATGCAGATTCTGGCTGCTCACCTCCTTGGCAGCGGAGGATTGTGATAGCAATACACGGAGCTGCTGGGAGCTCCAAGGCTCCGCAGCACTGCTCGTTCACACCTCCAGGTCCCCACCAGAGGCAGGCAGCGAGCTGAGATACAACAGGGGCTCCTACCAGGCTCTCATCTCGGTGGTGGCACACTCACAGACCAGGAGTCACGACAGCACAGACAGTTTCAGTAGCGCAGCAGATGGCAATGCTTTCCCGAGAAAAGCGGATCAGAAATGCATTATTCAGCCTGTCTTTCAGAATTTCTGCTCCACCAGAAATTTCGTGCTTCCGGATTTTCGCAGCGCTGCAGAAGAATACTAAGGACGCTGCCATGTCTTGAGGGATGAGAAGAAATGTTGGGCTAATTGTACTAGGGGCTGCCTTCAAGAAAAAAAAGAGCACGTTTTTAGTTGAGCCAACTAGGTGTTCACTGTCCGTCAAAGAAAACCAAGAAGTTGATCACTTCAAGGGTAATTGTAGAAGGTGCCTCAGGATTCTGTGGCACTCCCCATCGGTGGGGTTAAAGCACACTAAAAGCTGTTGACAGAGAGGAACACGCGATGTTATCAGTCCACCCCTTTTTCAACCACTGCTAACAGGTAGCTGTTAAATTTGTTACTGGTTTCCCTTCTTTCACAAAGGAAAATTAACAAGCTCCAGTGTCACTCTTCCTCCTCTGGAAATTTCTCCTCAGTGTTACAAGTCTGGGTGTAAGAAACACGGGTTTCCCTTCCTGTGGCTGTCAGGCACGTGGCCTTTGAAGCAGCAGATTATTTCAGCTGAACCCTGACCCGATGCCGAACTTCACTTGATAGGCTTTTGGCAAGGAAAAATTAAGAAAAAAAAAACACGTCAGGTGCTGCACATTTTCCTTCTTTAAAAAGGAAGGATAATGAATGAAAGGTGAACACAGAAACAGCAGCACTGTGGGACTAAATCACTTCTTAGTTGTGGTGCCAGTTTTGTGTTATGGCTAAACGGAGATCTCGAGGTTACAGCCACCAGGGAAAAGGCCCTCACCAGGCAGGGCCAGCAAACGTGGTCCAGAGAGCAAGTGGAGGGAGCTGGCTGACCTGGCAGGACAGAGGGGGTGTGGGATTGGTCTTCTGATGGCTTAGCTAGCTAAAACATAAAAATAAAAGCAATAAAGTGGTTCTATGAAAGCAACAGAGCAAACGAAGTTGTTATACATAGGCCGTCCTTATTCCTTTACGGCACAGATTTTCAGACAGATGCTCTGGGAGATCAGCTAGCACGAGTCTGAAGTGATCAAGAACAACTTTCTGTGCAAAACCAGCAGCTGTTCTCCGGGAAATCTGGGAAGCAGAGATAGGTTTATCTCCAGCCCCACGGACTACCAAAGGCATGCTGAACATGAGCCAGAAGGTTCAAGGACTTCCTTCCACGTACGAGGATTAGAAGATTCCTCAAGCTGGGAACGAAGCAGAGATTGATAAGGAAAGCATTAGATTCTTCAGACTTCTTACAACGGGGATAAACAAGTTTTCCTTTCACAGAGCGCTGGTGGCAGAACCAAGAGCGAGATTTACATTCATCAAGGTCAATTCGGACAGCGATGGCAGGGGAAAAACACCCAGAACCGGTGTCTGTGCTGGGTCAGAGCCTTTGCCTTCAGGAGGAAGAGGGGTTTTACAAGAAGGAATCCAAGCAACAGCGTAGCACCTTCTGGTGAACAGCCTTCTAGAAAGCAACAGCAAAACTCACTGTCCTTGGGCTCTGCAACTCCATGTGTAACCCAAAGAGCCTTCTCTTCTTCTTCTCTTCTCCTATTCTTCTCTTCACCTACAGCTCCTTAAACTTAATGCTGAGAACAAAACCCATCCCTTCTTATGAACAGGAAATCAGCTGAGGGCTACAAAGTGGCTTGGTGATTTTGCCAGTTTCAAAGGTAACCAAAATTTCCTCTTGCAACAGTTTCTCATGAGTAGGAAAACAAAGAAATGAACAAGGCAAGAAACTGTTTTTTTTATTGTATGTACAGCAAGGTGCATGCCACTGTTAGATTTCCGTATTTATATGTGCAAAGAGATGGCTTGACATGACTGTAAGAAGAGACACCTCAAAAAAATCCCCACAGGAAGAATATGGATATACTGTATCCTACCAGGTAGGGCCAGGAATCCTTAAATATTCTCAAATCTCCTGTAGGAATACCAGCCATAAGGTTCCCTATATCATAAGGCAAAGATCTCACCCCAGTTCTCTAATGATCAGTTTTACCTGGCCCAAACCACGGTGCCCGACCACCTCCAACATCTGAGAGGGGGCATTCTCTAGGCAACACGTCCCCCCAGCACCAGGGAGGTGGCAGTTTCTCTGTTCCAGATTTCATCAGCCTTGGAACCCCAAATGTCTAAGTGCAAGAAGGCCAGCAAGCACCTCACTGCGGTGTAACGACCAGCACAATGAGGGAAACACGGTCCCATCTGCTGGGGAATCCAATTTGTAACTCAAAATACGAAGGCTTAAGGCATTCTGCATCTAAAGCAGCCCCGTTTATCCGACCAGCTCTTCACGTTCTCAGAAGCAAGGAGCCCTCTGGGGAGAGCAGAGCAAATGAAGTGCCTGCTCCGGGCTTCAAGAACGGTTCTGCCGCTTTGAAATCCAGCTGGATTGGAAGATAATGCATTCACATCATTTTCAGTCCAGGGTGAAATCAGGCTTTATGGAAAGCTCAAAGCTCAAGAAAGTCACTGCAGTTTAACAAAAACTTCTTTTATTTTTTGAAAGAAAATACTTTCTCATCTCAAATTCTCCTGCAGTGCTTGGTATAACTAGGACCTCGAGCAACCACACGTACATTTTAAGCCTTCAATGCAATCAACTACGGGGCCATTCTCAAAGAGGAGCCATAAGGCCCAGACATTTACTTGTGTAAGGAGCAGAAAGTTTAACGTAGCAGGAGAAACACTTCAGATTCTTTACTGATTCTGGAAAGCAAGGAAGAATCAGACTTTGGGGAAAAAAAACCACTGTAATAAGCTTCCATGTAAGAGAGGGGAAAAGAAAACAACATAGGTGAGTCGGTGTGAGAAGAAACACTGGGTGGGCTATTTACACCACTACCATGGTTCATGGCATGAGACCAGCAGTTTACATTTCTTATTTCTACAGGAGGATGCTGCACAAGGAACAGCAAGAGAGGTAGATCGTTAAAGAAATTATTTCAGCTCATGTAATGGTACAGATTCAGTTTAAATTTAGTATGCATCCACCCTTTGTGGCTACTCCAAACAGTTTATGTGAATTTGGAACTGCAGCAGTATTTTATGTGCACAGAATGCATTACATACATAAATCGCTCATTTCCAGGCTCACAATCCCTTCATATGCCATAAATTAACATCTCCCCTTTCCCTGGACCGAATCTAAGACCCAGATTACCAAATGCTGGTGCACACACTTATCTCCTCGCTCCTGCCAGCGAGCAGCTGTGTGGTTTGCACGTCTGCCTTCCCAGGACGCTCTACCACTGCTGAACTGCGTGTCAGCTGAAAAAAAAAAAAGCAAGGAGGAAGCACAGAAGAACATACGCAGCAAGCATAGGCAATCAGCTGTCGGAGCCAGAAGGCTGTCCTCAGGCAGCAGGGCAAAAGAGAGTCTAGTTCAACGCAGCCTTTCCACTGCCTGAGGACGGCCTGTGGCAGGCACACCTCTTGATACCCTGCCTGCCAGCTCCGTGCCGCGCGAAGCCCTCTCCGAAATCAGGAGGGGAAGACACGCAGCTCCCAGGGAGGAACACAGCACTATTTGCTGCAGTAGCATAAAAAGGTTGAGAAAAAGAGATACTGCTAGGAAGGGGAAAAAAAAAAAAAAAAACCACCCTATTCCATTATTTGTGACAGAGGTGAAGGAAAAGACGGATTACTTTTCGCAACGTAATGAAGAGGAGCCCAGCATTCAGCTAGGGCATCTGTGACCGTGTTTGTGTGAGACACAGCATAACAAGACGTGCACACAAATGGTCCCTGTCTAAAAGTTCACAGCCCCAGCCAGAACAGGGGTGAGCACTAACAGGATACGTGCTGCAGCTCACACACAAAGAGAAGGCAGTTATTTCTTACAGCGTTAAATGGAAAGAATTAGAAAAAATATAAAATCAAAGAAGATGCTTGTTGCTCAGATTCCAAGTCAGAACAAGATGGCAGAGGATGGATTAAGGATGATGTAGATTAAAAGACAAATTTGAAGTGAGACCTCACCGTGAATTCCAGAAGAGTTTTTAAGCTTGTGATAGAAAAGCAGGGATCTGGAGCAAAAAGAAGGCTCTACAAGCCTAGAACAAAGCAAGCGGGCTACCAAAAGTTACCCAAAGACTTGGCAATCCAGGACAAGGGTGAGGAAAGCACAAGCAGGATCTCAGCAAGCCACACAAAAAGCTGGGAGTAATGAACAACAGCCTCTGCAAAACCAGTGGAGAGCAAAGAGGTAATCAAAAGAGGCCACAGCCAGGAAACGAGGTGGAACAGTGCTTCAAGAGCCGCACAGCTGATAGTGACAAATGTAGCTGACAGAGGAAGGAAAATGAAGAACTGGATCTGAACTTTAGCTAGGGAGAGATCACAGTAAACACTGATTACAATTGTTGTAGAGCACAATTGAAGGCACGGTGGAGGACAAGAGCACCAGACAATGCTCTCAAAGAATTTTGAGATGAAAAAAAAAAAAAAAGGAAAGGAAATGAAGAGGTAGTTGCAAAGGCAAGAGAGGCCACGGGCATTTTGTACACCTCTTTTAAAAATGTGAAACACTTGTGTCTACAGGTTACTACGAGTGAAAAAAAGCTGCGAGTTGAGTGAGTGATTAAAGGAAAAAGGCAGAGAGAAAGGACAGCAGGTTCAAGAGAGATAAGGGGATATTGCTGCACGGTGCCATAAGGGCAGATGAAAGGGTTAAGAAGAGAAGCAAGAAATTCGATTTGTGACAAGGAGATGATCATAATGGTTGGAAGAAAGCGATAAAGAGTAGGCCAAAGTGTATTCAGTCAGAAAAAGAAAGTTGCCAAGATCCCATACAAAGAAAGAACTAGAGGTGAAACGGAGAACAGGTAAGAACCATGTAACAACGTTGTGGTAATGGGCTACTATCTGACAAGTTTGATTAGAGCCCATGGACACGGCCACGATGTTCTCATGGGCAAACACCTTTTGCAGGTACAGAACACGAGGAGGATTCCTGAAGGACAGCTCGAGCGGTTCAACAACTTGTGAAGAAGGCGTTTGCTATTGGGAAGACAAGAATCATAAATGAAGGGCACACCCTGAGAACAGGGAAAAGGGAAAAAAACAGGCTGGCGAGATCCAAACTGAAAGTACTGGTGAGCTACAGGACACACAAATGCCTCGTCACATCGTAAGTAAAATCCAACTGGCGGTGGAGAACCTGAAAGAAACCTTGCAATTATCAGAGACGAGAAACTCAGCACACAGGCACTACTTGGTGAAAACCAAATGAAATTAACTGACTTTGTTTAATGAGAAGCTAGAAACAAGAATGCAGGCCAAATCAAGTTAGGGCAAAGAAGCATGTAATTACTGTCAGAGAACAGTGAGCGAAAACGCAGAACAAGCTGGGAATCAAAGTTGAAGAGGAAAGCTCACGGGGAGGAAATGAGCTGCATATAACAATGCAGGGAGAAAAGAAAAATTGGATCCTGGCGCTGCTCAGAAAGAGGAGAATCTGAAGGTAACAGGAAAAGTCACCTCACATCTCTTCCCTGGCCTGGCCCAGGATGGAAAGCATAATGCAAAAGGTAGTGATAAAGGGTTGTAGCGTGCTGATAATGGCACGGAAAGCCAAACAGCTGCGGGTTCAACGTGTCAGCTTCTGTCTCGGAGAATCAATAACGATCGTCTCCATCCACAGCCACGGGATGGTGAATAAGGCTCTCCCTCTGTCCCCGCTCGATTTGACATCTCTCCTCGCTCGTTGTGTACTCGCACTTTGGAGAAAGTCCCTTATCAGTCAGTCTGACTCCTGGGGTAACCCAAGTCACACTCAGCTTGCAGCCCTCTACGCCTTCCCACTTTATCAACCTTATTTTGTAGGGACTGCGAGTCCTCCTGAAGTTGTATAATACGTGTTAGTCAGAATAATTTAGCTTGGAAGGGGCCTCTGTAGATGTCTGGTCTAAACCTCTGCCCAAAGCAAAGCCACCTTTGAAGCTGGATCCAACTTCAGAGGCACAGAGGGTTGCTTGGGGCCTTGTCCAGTCCTTTCTGTCCACCTCCAAGATCAGGTACTCCACAACTTGTCAGTCCCCCTGCCTCAGGCCAATGTTGAGCCACCCTCGCTGCGATTTCTTCTGCCCAATATCGAATTGGAATCTCACGTGCTGCAACTTGTGTCCTCTGCCACTTGCCTTTTCACTGTACAGCTCCAAGAGCAGCCCTGGTGACTATATCTAACAGGACACAATAAAGAGCACTGTAGTCATGAGAAAGCTTTTGAACATCCAGAACTCATCGTAGGTAATACACACACAGATTTTTGATGCCTGAAAAATCCGTGTGAGCCAGACAGGCATCGCTGGAGATTTGTTTCCAGGTGAAAGATGGTATGTTAAAACGTGAGGGAAGAACAAGGAAAAACAGCATTTCACATGGCATATTTATTGCAAACAAACAAAAAAGGGCATAGTAAGTTTTGGTACTCACCATCTCTCTCGCAATCTCCACAGCTTCCTGCAGCCCATAGAGCCTGCCACAGACCAGGTAGATCCCATTGGCCCAGAGAATACAACCCTCATGGACCCAAAATTCATTGCTGTCAAGAGGTAGTTCAGGAATTTGTAACTCCAGCTCAGTGCCACCTTCTGAAGTGGGCATAGAGGGTTTTGAGTCCAAAGGAGTCTTTTCACCACCACTGCCACCCTCAGTGGTTGCTTTTTTACAAGAAGCTCCCCTTGAAAGTGACCGAGAGGCTCCGCCACAGTCCTCAGAGCGGTGCCGCCTCTTAAAGCGGGGATGAGCAGCGAGGCTTCTTTGTTCCTTCTGTTGTTGCTGTTCCTCCTCCTCCTCCGTGTCCGTCTTGGAACCATTAGAAGCGCTTTTGTGCCGTACCTTGACCTTGCTCTGCATTTCTGTGGCCCTCTTTGGAGGCGGGTTCTTGGGCAAGGTGGCCGCGTAATCCTGGGGGTAGAAAGGACCAAAGAGGTCGCCCATGTTACGGTAGCTGGCCCATTTGCCACACAGGCAGCACACCAGGTGCCCCAGGACAGAAGACTCTGTCACTACAGGGCCCTGCAGCATGAACGTGGAGGTGGGCAGCACTTTGCTCTCCACGTTGCTGGGAGGGGGCGTCGAAGACCTCTGTCCTTTCCGGCCTCTCACCAGTTTGTTCTGCTCCTCTTCCTCCGCGTTAATGATTGTGCACACAGCGCCTAACTCACACTTGTTCACCACGTGGATGTAAGGGAAAAAGGACTTATTCTTGGAGTCGGTTTTATCTACAGACTGCGTGGCGTATTTAAGCTTGATCTCCGGTTCTTGAGGCTCCACGATGGGAGCAGCCCGCCTGGGCTTCCGCTTGCGCGGCTGCGCTGCGGGTTTTCGCCTCTCCCTCCTCTGCCTCTTGGGTTTTGGCTCGCCACCACCGGCCCCTTCTGCGGGCTGCGGGGGCGCAGGGGGGGGCGGCGGGGGCGGCGGCAGTTGTTGCTGCTGCTGCTGCTGTTGTTGCTGCTGCTGCTGTTGCTGCTGCTTCTTCTGCTTGTTCACGCTCCCGATCGGCCTCCCCTTTTTCTTTCCGGAGGGGAAATATCCCTTTGGAGGGAAGCCGTCTGGCTTGGGCGAAATGTTTGTCACGTCTCCGTCTTTTTCCTCAGCCTTTGGGTTTGGTTCAGAAGCGAACGCGCCGGAAGGGGGGATTGTTTTTGAGTCCGGGAAGGCCAGAGCCCCAGCTCCGCTCACAGATCCATCCGACCTTCCCTGACCGCCTGACTTCTGAGACGGTGGCGCTGCCGCCCCGGACCCTGCTCCCTCTTTACTACCACTGGCAGTTTCGGGGGTCTCCTTCTTGGTTTTATCATCCTCGTTGCCTTGCCACTCTTCTGAGGACCGTGGGAGAGCTATTTCGCTCGCGGTATCCTGGCTCGCTGAGCCCACTTGATCCGAGAGCATCTCTCCTTTTCTCTTCTCGGCCTCTGGCCCGTGTCCTGCCACGCTCCCTCCTTCAGGCCCGCTCTTCAGGGACAGGATGTCGTCCAGAGTGACGGCGTCTGCCCCGCTCTCAGCGCTGTTGGTGGAAACGCTTCTCCTAATGTTGGGAGACGTGATTTTCTGAACGATAGCTTCCAGTTTTAATCCTCGCCCCTTTCTTGGGGGCAGTATTTTGGTCTTCGCCGGGCTTGTGAGGGAAACAGCAGGGCAATTCCTGCTATCAGGGCTCGGCAGGTCCTTGAAGGACTCTCCCTTTCCAACTGGCTTGCCAACATCTTGGCTTTGAGATGAGTGGGCATAGGAATTGTAGGTTTTATCAGCTCCTTCTTTGGACGAAGTCATCATCCGCCCTCTGTCTTCACTGCCACTGTTCTTCAGATCCTGTGGCTGTCGTTTGGTAGGGATAGGCGAGATGAAGGAACGGACTCTCCTCCTCATAATTAAGGGATTTTGAGGAGACTGGTCTTCCTGGCCGGGGAGCCTGAGCATGGCATTACTAGGCTTGGGCAAATCTGAAGATTCCTCTCGCCTATGCCCATCGCTGTCTTGAGGGCAAAACCTTTTTTGGTTGGCTGCTCCGAGGGGGCCGCTGCTTTTGGCAGGAGAAGTTTGCCGAGAGAGGTCCCACCCAGACTCATGTTGCAGCTTCTGGTTACCGTGCTTCAGGTCAGCGCACTTGCTCTGAGTACTGTCACTCCCCATAACGCAGCGCCCAGGCTCCTGGCTTCCAGCATCGTGGTAAGAGCTGCCCTGAAGGTACATCATTCCGTCCTTGTCGTTTTTCAAGGGACTCCTCACCCTGTCCAGAAACTGCTGTTGTCTGGGGCTCTTCCTCGCTCCCTCCTGCCTGTGCTGAGCCGCAGCAATCACACCCTGAGCAGCGCTGCTCGCCCAATCTTTGTATTCTTCTTGCTGTTGCTGGTATATCTGTCTCTTGTAATGATACTGGGAATTTAAGCCCTGGTTCGGGTCGCCGAAAGCGTGAGGCCTGGCATTTGCGTGATACGCTGCGGCCAGAGACGAGCCTTCTGAATTCTGAGGGTAAGCAGAGTGCAAGGAAGCCCTGTTCACTCTTTCAGACAGCGTCATGTGGGGGTTCATGTGGTGCAGATCCGCTCCCGGGCCCCTGCTTCTGCCCGGTGACATTTTCAGCTTATCGGCAAGATCGTGATATTGAGAAGGTGACTTCCCCCTGCTGCTCCCAGTCCTGCCGGGTGCCCGCCTCATCTGCGTCGCCCTGCCCTCCTGCTGAGGAATGTAGTCTGCAGCGGAGTCGGACACCGCAGCTCCAGGGCTAGCATTGCCTCGGAAAGCCTCGTGCTTGATGCCAGCAGGATGACAATGGTCTCCTGTCTTTTTATTATTAAGACTAGCTGAGCTCTTTGACTGTTCAAAATCTTCTTCTTTTATTTGCCCACTGTGAGCTTTCATTTTTGTTTCCATGGATACTAAGCCACCGGGGAGTATTACTGACTGGCTTAGGCCGGGGGCAAGACGTTCGCTCCTTCCACTTCTGGCCTCGGGACCCATGTGCCCCATGGGGTGAGGACCGGGATCCCTGACAAGCTGCCTTAATGGAGATATGTCACAGATCACTGATCTCCGCTCCGAGAGCGCTCCCCCTTCGTGGGCAGAGGACTGAGACTCCACCTCAAACTTCCTAGCAAGAGGGTAATCAGCTAGATTTATCTGTTTCATGTCAGGAGCTGCGCTGCTGGACTTCCTATCCCAGGGACCCCAGTGAGGGCCTTCCAGGAGAGACCCCATGCTCTTGTTTAAGAGGCCTCTGTTGGCCAATTCATTGGTTTGACTAATTAAGATATTGGGCCTCATGGCTCCCTCCAAACTCCCGGCCATCCCCGAATGTTCTTGTGCGTTCCTAGAATACCTCCTGTCCGGATGATGGTGGTAACCCTGTAGGACCTCCTGCAGGAGGCTGGGAAACTTCTCATTCCGGCCCTTGCGCTCACTGTGCCCGGGAAAATCCCCCTTTTCTTGGCCAGAAGGATACTGCGGAAAGCCGCCGATATTCCTCTGTATGCCTGCCGCTATGTTATCCTTGTAACTGTACCTCAAACTGCCAGGAGATTTGGAAGGTTCTGTTCTGGCAGGAAAGTTTGACCCGACAGCTGCGTGGCCAGGCTGGCTGTTCCCCTCTCCATTGTGGTTAGTGTTATCTCCACTTTTGCTCCCTTTGCTTCCTCCTTGAGCTTCTGGCTGTGGCCCTGCGTGCCCAGACTCCTTTGTACCACCGCTAGCGCTAGCTGGAGCCTGCGTGGCTGCAGAAGCATCATCTTGCGCAGGTTTCTCTTGCCCACCTGACTTTTCTACTCTCCCTGCCATGGCTTCCCGGGAGACAATCACTCCAACTGCCTTTTCATTCACTTTGGGGGCGTTTTCCACTGCCACTACGGCTTCCTTCCCATCAGGGGAGGCCACGTCTTCCCTAGCTGCAGGGCTGCTGCTGAGTTTTGATGGCTCGTTCTGAGAGCCTTGTGCTGGTGAGGAGTTGGATCTCTCTAAGTTCCCCCCTTTGTAGGTGGTGTCTGAGCTCGTGCTCTGCCCACTCAGCTGTCTCACCCTTTCCCCGTGGTCCTCAGAACTGCTGGAACAGCCCCCATCGAGGGACTCTGCCAGGGGAGACTTGAGCTGCTCCTCTGCCTGGGAGGAGCCCTCCGAGTTTGTGCAGCTATCGGCCTTCTTTGAAGAGGATGACCTTTTGGAACTTTTTTTCTGAGGCGCCAAGGCATCCGAAAGCAACATGTGCTGGACAGTGTTGGGCAGGTTGGCCACTTGAGAACTCAGAGCACTCAGGCTGCTCAGCCCGGGATCTGTGAGCCTTTTTTCCTGCAGTCCTTCCAGCCCAAACCCCTTGAATCCCCCTGCGTGAGCGTTGGGGCTCGGCATCATGGATGGCGTAGGACTCAGCTGAGGCATCATCTGCAGGATTCGGTTTCTGGAGCCCATGGACATGTTGCCTTGCCCGCACTGGAGATTTTCTCCACCCGGCATGAGAGGAGAAGGGGTGGAGCTGCAGCTCGGGGACTGAACCACTGACGCAGCAGGAGACGGGTTCGAGATCGGACTGAAGTTCTGGTGGAACTGCATGGGTGACCTTACAGGAACTTCGGTTTGGCTGTACTGCCCCACCTGGCTTTGGAGAGAGAGCTTGGAGGCAGCGTTTGAGTACTGCATCACGTGCTGAGGCGGGTGCTGCTGCTGCTGCCCCTGCTGCCCGCCCTGGGGCAGCTTAGACTGCTCGAAGCCTTTCATGGGTTGAGTCTGAAAGCTGTAGTTGGACTGGCTCCCGTATGCCTGCGCGTTGGAGCCCACGGCGTGGCCCTCGTACTGCGACCCGGAGTTCACGCTGTAGCTCCCATCGTAATTCTGTCCCGACTGGCCGAAACGCTGCGGGGAGGGGAAAGAGGAGGAGGAGGAGGACGAAGGCGGCTGGTAGTGTTGGCCGAACTGACCCACCCGTAACTGGTAGCCAGAAGCAGAGGAAGGCAGGGTAGACGGACGCTGCATCGGCTGCAGGTGCGAGGTGCTAGAGGCAGACTGGCTGGAGGCCTGGGGCAAGGGCTGATGAGACTGGTAGATCTGCTGCCTCAGCTGCTGCACCTGCTGCTGCTGACTGGAAGCCTGCTGCTGATACTGGGCGCTGCCCGGAGAGAAAGGACCCGTGTAGTCCTGCTGATAGTGGGATACGCCCCCCAGGCTCGAATGCTGTGTCTGGAACTGGCCCACGTGTCCCTCGCCCCCGTACTGACTCCCGAAGCTGCTCCCCTGGGGGGGCCCGTAGCTCTGCACCGGCCCAGAAGGCCGGCGCTGGGGTGGCTGCTGCCCTCCTGACGCCACCGGATCTTTGTTGGCAGCCATGTAGTAAAACTCTCCTGCTTCTTTTCTGAAACCTTGGTAGCTCTGGTGGCCGGAGCTCTCACCAGGCATCGCTGTCGAGGCTCCTGCTGCTCCACGACGTCCACTGCCGGCGCCTCCTCCGAAGCTCTGGAACATCTGGGCCTGCTGGCGGGGGCTGAACTCTTCCAGGCGGGAGGAACCGTGCACGTCCTGCGGGTAGCTCTGCTGGTTTCCGTGGTAACTACTTTGCTCCCGAAAGGACTGCATGCTGTTCAGCAGCAGAGCGACAGCTCGAAAGCCCTCCTAAAGGGGGGAGAAAAAGAAAGAAAAAAAAGGTATAGCATCCGCATCTCCCAGTCACGTCAACAGCGCTGCTCAATTTCAGTTCCATCCCCTCCGCTCGCGCCTTTCGGTCATTCTGGGGAGCAAAAAGGAGGCACCACTTCCCACGAAAACGCACGTTTGTAGCCTGCCGCCAGCTGGAGCACGCTTTCAGCATGAGTATTTCCCTGCAGTCGGTCACTAACGGGGGCTGTTTACACGCGGAGACAAACTTCCAGCAGCACTCTGCTCAGCCAAGGAGGAGAGCGGTGCTCATCCCCCAGCCACGCTCTATGACTAATGCTGGGAGTAATCAACTGCTTTGCTCCCATGTGGAAAGATTTAACACCAAGAATCAGGCAACAGCCTCAAACCACCCTTGGAACCATTTCCAAAGGCCTACCCTTCGCTCGCAGAGCTTGGTTACGCTCGAGATAGAGCTGATAGAGCTCCAACCAAGATATTCCAGGGAAAAGGGTCTATGGGAAGCTGTGGAAAAACTGGCACCAGCACACTCAAAGACTCCTCTGGTGAGGCTTGTAGGTGAAAACCAAAGCAAGACAACAAATATCCTCCCCCTCCCCCAACACCCGCTTTGTTTTAAAAGATGGGAAGTCAGAACCAGCCCACTCTGCTTGATCAAAGGTGTCCCCAACTTCATCCTCAGGACTTCAGTACAATAAATAAAAACCACGACCTAACAAGTGATAAAAGCACGTTGTTCCTGAGCAACCTCCCAGCTTTCCCTTCCTGAGAACACCCTGGATAAATCCACCTGGAGAGACTACCTTCTTTAAGTAAACGCTAAGACAACACGCACTTTTCCAGGAGACCCAACCCTAGCTCCTCAGATGGGAAGCTCGCTAGGATGCTTGCCTCCATTGTACCTTCTCTTTTAGTCATGTTTTGTGCTTGTCACTGCCAACCCAACACACTCAGAAGTAAAGCCTGGTTCTGCATCTGAAGTTTTGTTCAAGCTGAAGATCGCTGAAGAGCTCCAGGAAAACAGGCACACAAAGAAGATGCAGGTTGTGTGTGGCACCGTGCCCTTTTCCCATATGCCTCCCAGGATTTCACTGTTAAGATGCATCTTATATGGAAGCATCCAGCTCCACCGCTGGGGAGTTTGCGAAGGGCAACCTGGTTATATTTGGGTTTCTACTTACTCGTGTGCACAGGCTATGGAACATGCAAACACCCAGACCTCCTCAAAACAGAGTTTGGGTTTTTTCTGGGAAAGCTCACTGCTCTGAATTATTTCCTTTTTTTTTTTTTTTCTTGGGGGCGGAGGGGGTCAGTTTGAAGCTCCTGCCCCCAAAGCTGTGTGTGAGAGCTAATTCAGGCTTCTTTCTCCCCTTTTGTATAACCAGCTCTTACGGCGAGCAATCAGCCAAAATAAAAGCAGGGAAGAAAACCTCCACAGAAATAGAAGGAAGTTACCAAACCGAAGGTTAGAGAACGGCTACTGTAAGCGGCAGATGTTAGAAAACAGCTCCTCCAGATAAGCAGCTTGGGGCTCTGCCATCAGCAGCACTCCCGTAGTACGGAGCCTGAGCGCAGCCCCCAGCGCTCACGTGCTCTGCATCCTCTTCTCGTAGCAGCAACATTGCCACCCCCAGCACAGGCTCCCACAGAATCTCACGCTAGTTTTTTAATGCGACTTCAGCAACGCTTCCTTTGCATAGCCCAAACAAGGTCTCGGGCAGCTTCTTTTGCATTGCATCATGCAAAAGCTTTCATCTTTGATTAAATTCATTCTTCTACAATAATGCTAACAAGGGCTGGGAAACCACCAGCATACCAATGTTAACGGCGCTAGGAAGCCTCCTGAAAACTTCCTCACTATTTGAGAAGTACAATTTTAATTACTTTACGGAAAGGCATCAGCACAGGATCCCTTACACTAATTTAACAACAGCGATCCAGCAAGGATCAACCTGAGGCACAGATGTGCACCCTCCATAATCTCACACTATCATAGCATGGGGTATTTATTTAGTTCAGAAGATGCAAAACTCAGAACAGTGACAATATATTTATGTATCTTTAATCTTGGCTTCTTATCCTGACAAATAAATACAAATTTTTGGTCAGGTGAGCTTACAGTGCTGGTGCCCTAAGCAAATGCTCTGTTTTCCATTCTTCTTCTTCAGCACAAGGCTTCTGTTGCATATCTCACAAGGAACTTAAGTAACACAACCAGCAGAATAGCAGCCAGAAAAAAGGCATTTCATTAATAACAGGAATAAAAAAGATAGGAGGTGCTTCACTCCCTTACATCACTGGTAACTTAAGACCTATAGCACATTTCCTGTCATTACCGTGCTATAAATACAGGACTATTACAATTACTATTGTAATAATCTTTCTTAATAACAACAGCACGGCAAAGTGCTCGGATCTAAGTGCTGTCTTCGTAGCAAAACCACCAAGGATAAGTCCATAGGCAAGCTCCGTCAAGCTAAGTAAGAGCCATTCAGACAGATGAAGAGGCCTTCAAAGCCTACCTAGATCCACAGGAAAATATATATATATATATACATTTATTTGATTAAAACTTTGCCAGCAGCAGTAACAGAGACCATTTTCAGCTGGTAGAGACTCCTCCACACGCAGAACTCCACAGAACGATGCACCAGCTGCTGACTGAAGGCTGTACCAGTCAGAGTCTGGCACGGTGGCACACCTCCGTAATTTCATCCCCAGCAGAAGGGTGAAGCCCCACCTTCAAAAAGCACTCCACCGACAGCCACAAATTGCACACATTTACAGCATCGACCAACACACAACAAAAACATCCAAAGCTGCCTGCCTTTACTCACGGGGAAGAGAAGGTTCTGGCACAGCTTTCGCTACTCCAGCATCACACCTACCCTCTCACGGCAGGTGCGTGCAGCTCACCAACAAAGCCTCATAATTCTCCTCCAGTATTTATAGCCTGTAGCTTCACAGCCATCCAAGCAGATCCATCCAGAAACTACAGGCTACATTCGCTAGGCTAAGCTGTTTCACTCTGCTCCGATGGTTTTGTTTCTTCCCAAATATCCCGGTAACCAAAATGTTTTGTCTTCAACGTGGTGGGAACGAAGGAACCGTATCACAAGCTCTTGTGGTTGATAAAGAAATAGCCTCCGTTAGGAAACCTGAGTTATGTGAACTGATTTCTAAGCACATCTACAATGCAGATTTTGGTTCTGGTTTCATCACCTGAAACACCTTTGCAGAACAAATTTGTTAATGTGGAAGTTCCCAAAAACATTTTTAAATGCATGTAGATCTTCAAACTTTTTTGTCCCGATTACTGAAGGCTGTATGGATACTGGACAGCTGCCCAGATTTTCCCAAGTCACACCAATGGCAGCACTACAGACAGACAGCTCTAAAACGACTGAGCTAAATGGCAAAATGCTGTGGGGCTACGCTTAATTCTTAACGATGAGCCTATCTATAAAAGAGCAAACCAAACGAGCATCGCCTCATTCCGTAGGAGGTAAGCGAGGTCCTTCTGCTTCGTTAAGTTTCCTTTAGCTTTGGGTTGACTCCTGCGACCCATCTGTGCAGAGAAGTCTCAGGAAGCAGCCAAATGCAATGTATTTTCGTTGATCTGTCAAAGACCTCTCATCCTAGCGTGCTGATCAGAAAAGAAAGCGTAGTTACAGACAAGTGACAAGCATTAAGATGCATTTTCCTAGTCCTAAAGTATACGCAAACAACTGTGTGTTGTTTTTAAATGGGACACATCCAGGTTTCTAATTAAAATAAGACTTATTCTCTAAATGCTGTGCAAGTAAGAGAGCATAGATGCATCTCCACAACCATTTCTAGTCACCACCTGTACGAACCAGGACAGTTTTTGTCCTTCCTTCCTCACTCCATCTTCTTAAAGTTGCAGACCCTGCCCTCAACCAAAAGTCCCAACCGTTCCAGAACTGCAGCACAAGCACCTCAGCAGCACCATTTGTAACCCCAAACCTCCAGGATCCGAATTAAGCATAAAATAGAATGAAAATAGATGTCCATGTACTCAGTATCACTTCCACGGTCAAGGCCAAATTGCTAAGCCTCGTTTCTGCAGGTACTCAGCTATAAGCTGCACCCCGAGCAATGGCTAGGAAAAACATTCCCTCGTGCACTGCTTTCAAGATAAGGCAACCCAGCTCCGACACAACCGAGTGAACTGAAGGATCGAACCTAAGGCTACATTTAGCTAATTAACAGACTCAACTTGTTTCTCCTACATTTGGTGCCTTTTTAAAAGAAAAAAGGTAGTTTGAGCTTTCAGCATTAGGTGTGACGTGAAAGTAAAGCGGGGTGGCCAGCACCCCAAGAGGTCAGCAGCTTGTCCGAGCAGTAGCATTCATAGCTCGCATCTTTCAAGAAGTTGTGGTCAGCCTGAGCTGCAAGGCAGATTTTCTTCATACCTTTCTACGAATCTGTTTCAGATCCTGCTCCATTAACAAGCTATTTTTGTATACAACAAATAAACAGAACAGTCTAACACAGAGAAACTCCCATTGTCTCGTTCACCACTGCACTACTTCGGGAGAAAACTGCAGTCAGACCTGGCTCTAACCAAGGCATCACAACTCATTCTAGCAGAGCAGCTTTACTGCACCACCCCAAGTTTAAGCAGGACACATTTCAGTTTCAGAGAGTAGCAGAAAGTAGAGAGGCAGCTGAAGTATTTACTTCAAGCCATCTTCACAAGCATGTAAAAATGGAAGTTTAAACCAGAATATTTAATTAGGTTACTGAAAGCTGAGTTTTATGTTCTAAGAAGAATCACGATCATGTCTTAAATACACACAAATGTAGCTATTAGAAATGCTTACGCTGCTAATAAAAACCCAAGTTAGCAGTGTCTTGCCAATCAGTGCCGACACTGGTAAAATAAAAACTGCATTTTGTTCTGCCCAATGCAAATTTAATCTAAAGATTCCCCAAATAAGTTAAAGTTTGGACAACTGGATTCTAGTTTCCATCAGCTCAGAGTCACTACGCCTTCTTTAAAAAAAAAAAAAAAAAGTCTGCGGATATTTTTGAAAAGAAAAGTCAGTATATGTAAGTTTAAATCCAAACAATTCAGCAAATGTTTCACACAGAACGGGTGCAGAACAGCTGAGCGTGGCAGAAGGAACGCGGCGAGCTCTGTCAGTCGAGAGAGGGGAATGCTCTGGGGATTATTGCGCTAGATGAGATCTAGAGTCACTTCTTATTTCATCTATTTCCCTAAGTGGCCACCAAAAAAAGGAAAGCTAAGCCTGAGTCACTGCATCTTCCTATCTCACAGGGGAGACGTGAGCAGACATACAAGAACCTGGAGCGTTCAGCCGCTGCACTAAAAGGCACCACATCAACAAACAACGCGAACCAGAACCTTGCAGTGGCTGTTATTTGACTGGGGATTTTTTTTCCCAAAAAAACCATTTTTCCCCATTTTTTTTTTAAACATACCGATAGCACCAGATTAAAATATCTGAACAGATTTTTTTTTGCGTTTTGCAAGTCTTCCTTACTCACTGCCTACGTGACCAGAACTGCAAGACTAGCTCCAGTTCAGCCCCGCGCTTTGATGGAAGCGTGCTGTTACATTTATATTCCTAAACATGATGAAAGGAACAACTTGACAAGAAGAACATTTTGTTGTAAGCTAGTATTTAAATCGGGACGCTGTGAAAACATGCATTTCGAGGAATGGAACTGATGATCAAGGTTTAGCAGAATTTTACCTGATTTCATGCATCTGAACTTATTACTACGTTATTGGTTCCCGGTCTAAATTAAGAGCACAGATGCACTTAAACAGCTTCTGAAACCCCACCACCTGACTGCTCAAAGTTATCCAGCTATTTTGTTTAATGGCAAGAAGCTATGCAAATCAGTCAGGTTGCATTTTATGCCACAGATCCAACGATGATCCCAGTCTTGCACTCAGGGTCCGTTCTCCATGCACCCGATGAGGATGCCTCATCTTCACTTCACGGTGCTCAGGTCGCACGGCAGACCAGGGAACTGAAATGGTCAAGAAATATTTTTGCAAGGGAAAAAAGCCATTTGTGAGCTGACAGTGACCCGCTCACTGTATCGGCCCACAAAGATCTGTGCCAGCAAAACGGACACAGCAGGGACGGCTCAAGTGCCGTGGCTACTGAGTGCACTTGAAATCAGAAGTTGGTGTTTAAAAGGCTCTTCATCTTGACAGTCACGCAAATTGTCATTTTGATGGTGGGTGAAGAATACTGAGCCCCCAGCTCCCCTCGTTCCTCCCAACTGGTTGTACATTCCTAAGGCAATTCGGTAGTGCTCCCCGAAGTTTTGGCCCTTCGTTACTGAGCCACCAGTTCACGGGCAGCTCCTCATCTGCTCTTCGCCACCTCAACGTGCGAGGCAGGACATTCAGCAACAGCACAACAATTCTCACCTCACCTCGCAGGTTCAGAAATTAAGGCAGAGGGAAGGAGAAGTCAATTAACTGCAAGAGGGGAGCAGACAGGAGTGAGCAGGGCTGCCTGTCCTACCTCCCACCTGCATCGCAGAAATGAATCCAGGATTGAAAATATTCAGAACTGTACAGCAGCATTCAGCAAGTATTCAGAACTATACAGCAGTTATAAAAAAAAAAATCTAGCACGTTATTTTTAATTAACTTTTAATAAATTGTTCATACTAAGTAGCAGCCCTGCCTTTAAAGTCTTAAATGCATTTTCTCTTCAAATTATGACAAGTTGCTAAGATGAATGCAGAGGTCACACATTAAATATTTAAGCAGTGATACGTGTTTTTTCTATTCCAAGCAGTCCACACAATCAAGCCTTTTCATTCTGTTCTACAATGCCCGGTGCAATGAGCCTGTAACTAGGACTCCTGGGAACTCCTCAAGGCAAATGAAGTAAATTAACACGAAATCTCTATCAGTTACGTGCAACTTCATTACAATACAGGTTACACGCTGTATACAAGAATTAAATCCACTGATTAGGATAAATCCGTGGTTGAGGATCACACAACCCAGTCTCATCACATGCAAAAGTGACAAAATCAGATAGAGACATAACCTCAATCTACTTAAACATTTCCCATCCCGCTGCAGAAAGGCTGTACTCAGATTTATCTCCTCCAAACTTCTTGCCAATAACCTTTATTCCTTCAAGGTAATACAAGAGATGTAGTTATGCACTGTACCGCTTGCAAGTTTCACTAGCCAGGGCTATCAGTCCTCCTCTCAAGCTGGTACTTTCGTCCCCTGAAGGGACAAAAATTTAGGAGTAATTTGGGCGTGGAAAGCCTGCAAACGTTCCTGCTATGAAGACCTGACCCTACATTTAAATACATCTGATGCTTACTGACAGAACATGAGGAGGGAATTTTATTTATTTATTTATTTTATTTTTTCCCAGATTACCCATCTTCTTGAGCCATCCTCGCTGTAGTTTATCCTCACTGTGGTTTGCTGGCACGCCCACCAGGCAGAGGACCAAGAGGAGGCAGCACGCTGTAGTGCTGGAGCAAACAGGGAAGAATTCCTTAGGTGCAGGTTTTTTACACTCCGGTATCGCTAAGCCTTAGCCTAAAGCACCTCAGGTGGCTCACTCTCACCACCTTCCCCGTGGAGTCAATGCAAGTCTTCCAGAAGGTCTCTTTCCATGTCTATTTCATAAGTATTAGGTGATTGAACTCCTAATGCCCCTCAGTCAAATGTCTGAAATTATACAGTATGAACAGGCCATGGTAATCAAGAAACAAGATGTTGCATCCCGCTACTTCCACCTGTGGACGCTCAACCCCTGCTCCTAAGCTCTGCTGCCCTAGCCAACGGGGGTGAATGCCAACAGCAGTCAGACCACACCACACCAAAATTAATTCCTACGAGCATAAGCACTTCACAGCAGCAAGGAAGCTACAGCTGCAGATCTCCCCACAAGCGGGGTGCAAAGCTTTCTCCTCCCCAGCTGATTTCAGGATCACCGCAGTGAAACTGCTGAGCAGCACCTGGAACTGGGGATGGAAACATCTCGCAAAGCTGATGGTGTACACACAGTGGAAGCTTCGTCCGTCTCCTAGCCTACAGCATCTATCCTGAAGAAAGCGAATGAATTATAAAGAAGTTAACAGTTGAAGGCAAAGAAGTGAGATGAATTCAGCACGGGAGAAGAACGAATACTTCTATGAATACGAATTAGCAGAGGATAACAAAGATGCTGCACTCCGAGCGTAATTTTTGTAAATGCTAGAGTTCAGGCTTCAAAGTAAGACAGAGGGAGCCGGAGCTGGCCCACTACTCTGCGAATCAGCCCCATCACTCTGTTCTGTCTGGGCCCCTGCAGTCATTCATCCTGTACCTCGGGGACAACATGGTGGAAAAAACCTGAACCACCACCACCACAGAACGCTATTTCTTTCTCCATCCTGCCTCCCCTCAAGAGGCTAAATAAAGCCAGACAATTTCCATAAATCACGCATGATGGGTTATATATAATCACTCCACAATGCTCACGTCGCTGTAGAGGTCTGCTAAAAGAACAGAGAGATGAGATGGCGTTTCCTCCCCTGCTTTAAAACATCCAGACATTCAGTGAAAAAAACAGAGGCTGCTACCTTGTTTAAGCGAGAAAGATGAGGATGAAAACTAGCCATTAGCTTATGCCTTCAGAGCTGCTCTGATTTAATTCTTTACGTCTTGTAACCTAACTGGGCAGAAGGATCTTGCTCCTTGCTGGTTTCAGGCTGGCAACATACACATGGATCTAGTCAGGGAAATCTTGCGAGTAAACACAGCCTAACGAAGTCTTTATCCAAAGAACCGTGGTTTATAAGCAAGGAAGTTTATTTCTTAACTCCTCTCCTGTCTGCCTTGAGGAACTTCCTGACCTTGTTTCTTACTGAGCTGGGAGATGCGCTTTCCCCGCGAGCCTGATCCAAATTCACTGAAGTCAATGCAGCTTTTTCCACCAACTTCAACAAGTTTTTGATTAGGCTGTAGAAGATGCACGCAGTTAACCTCTTCACTTCCCCCTGCCTCTTTCAGCAGTGGGTACGAGCAACCAACCCTTCCAAAACTCCATTACATGTGCACACAACTTTGGCTTTCCACAAATGCCATCTTTCAAACATACAGAAAATTTTAATTCCCCCAAGACAAAAAAAAAAAAAGCAGCAGTGAAACAAACAAAACGAACACCCGACAAGCCAAGCTTGTCCATCTTAACTGCACGACACCATCACTCAAACCACCTGCAGTCAACTGAGCAGCTCCCAAGAGAGGAGTTTCACCTCTGATGACTGGGATACGAGAAGCAGGGGCAGGTGCAAGATGCTGAATGGGAAGAGGGGAAAAGAGCAGACAGCAGGACTCCCCAGCCCATTCCCCAAACTGCACAAACACGATGCTGACTCAAGTCAGCAAGGCAGAGACAGAAATCCAGAAAGCCACACTGCAGCACAGGAGAGTTCCCTGTGCGGGAAAGCAAGGGACATTCCTCCATTCACATGCAATGGTGTTGAGGGAAGGTGTAAGGATGGCACAGGTGAGTTTTCCTTACACACAAAGCACGCAGTGCCACTCCCCTGGGACACAACCCCACTGCCACCCTCTGTATCAGGGCTGGGCTCATTTATTTCACTGCTTGTTAAGCATCTATCAAACTTTAAGACCTACCTAAAAGCACATTTTTATGCCCAGTACGCACAACACATGGGCAGGATGAAGAACACATCTGATAAACACCATGTTTTGTAAGGAGGTTGGAGAACAGGGAGATGGGAAGCTTCCTCACATCAGGAGGGGCAGAAGGAAACCTTGCAGGGACACACCAAAATGCACTGCACGTGACATAATGCTGTTGTGGACAAGGAAAAAATAAAAAAGTCTAGATGAGAAACAGAAGTTAACCTAACACTGATCACCCAGCAGTCGCTGCGTGCTCAGTACTGACAGGAGCCACAGACACTGCTCCCGCTATCCCAGAACTTTTACTCCTAGGAAGCTTTGTTGGACAAATCTCTCGGATGTTCAAGTTTGTTGCCACCTGTACCGCCAGCTCCCCCAGCCCCTAGCAGGGAGCAGTACCTGGTCTGCAGCTCAGTTACAAGCTCCTACCGAGGCAGAGTTCAGAGCACGTGTGCTTTACAGGAAAAGCGATGTGAACAACGCTCCCAGTAATGCCTACGAAAGCTTCTAACCAAGCAGGTCCCTGAGCACTTCCCAGCTAAGCACGGAGCTCTTATCGGAGCCCATCTGAGGGCTCTGTTTACGACTTGAAATTTACTAGCAATTAGATGACTGAGTTCAGACCAGTAAAATCCTCCAAATAAATCATCATATTCTAGCATGAAATCCAGCCGTTCCATATGCAGTTATTAGGGTGAACAAACACATTCTGTGTGCTTACAAAGAGGAGGAAAAGTCATTTTCCTTGCGTTTTTGTACTTGTTGCATCACAACAAAGGCAAGAAATACTGGGTTTCTCAAATTGAGAACAGACCCAAGTCCCAAAGGGACTTCAAACCGGGGCTTTCAGACAGGAACCCTGTTTCTTCCAGTACTATCACCAGCTACAAGCACCAGGGTAAAAATAAGAAGCAGAAAGAGCATTGGGAAAGCCTGCGCATATTCACCGTCACCAGGTCAGTCCAGCACGAGGACGTGAACCGTACTGCAACGTAAACGCCTTGCTGCAGCCAGTTAAAAATCAAAGTCTGACTGCTTGTGCTGCGTTGTCCATAAACTCAGCACAAACTAGTTCAAGAGTTGGTCATTTTTTTTCCTCCAAAGGCAAATAGGCAGCACATTACAGACTGCAGAACATCCTGAACTGACCTTACCCTCCAACGGGGCTCAACAGAATCGGCTTATGATTACAGGTCAGCTTCAACTTTTGAGTCTTTGGTTTTGGCTTCTGTTTTTTTTTTCTTTTTAAACCAAAAGGAAACCCATGTAAAGGCACAGAGAAGACAATCGCACGCATTTCCATGTTTCCTCAAACCAACCAACGCACAACTTTGTGGTAAGCAACAGCAGAAAGGCTCAGCTGAAGAGATCAAGGAGTGGCGCAGCAGGACACTGCAACGCGACACAGATGCACCAGCACGTAACTGGAGGACAGGCATTGGCATTTTCCCATCAGCCAAGACTGATACTGAGATGAGAACCATAAAGGAGGGGAGCCAGGTCAGAAGAGTAACAGTACCAGTATTAAAAAAGAGAAATTGATAAGAACAGAACCATATATTAGGATCCTATTCCCAGGAGTGAAACACAACGGTCTCTCCTGCATTATTTGAGAACTTACAACTCTGTTTACGTTGTATTTGTGTCCTCAGCAGTACTATTTTTTCTATTCAAGGTTTTCTACACAGCACATCAACATTATTAGAAGTAAAACTACTAGACACTATCTTCAGTTTTCATTTTAGAAGCCCAAAAGCTAAACAAGCAAATAATTTGCTTATTTATTTTGAGAAAGATCACCAGAAAGGGTCATAAAAGCCATTTTTGCTCCCTGATTTTAGTTACTGGAAAAGGGAAGAGGTGGCTGGTCTCAGCCCCGTCACTATCAGCAGATAAGCCACAGAACACTCCACCAACTGATACTGATAGCTGGCTCTTCAGAAACTTACGTTGCTGAACACAATCCTTACTGTCTCAGAGGCTCATCACAACGTTAATTAACACCAATCCTCACCCAGCCAGGTAAGGTACGCACTGAAGCCTGAGAAGTTAGCACTGCCAAAAACATTCCTGAATCTTTGGAATTTGTCAGAACTCTGGTTCCAAAAACATTGGTCTTAATACCCTCTGCAAGTATAAAATATAATTGAACAGGTTATGAAAAAAAATGAAATGTATGCTTTAATTAAAAAGCTACCCCACCCAAACGGGAATCTGGCATACCCTGTGCAAAAAGCAAGATATGCCTAAGCCAGCTATGAACTCCTAAATACACCCTTACCTCAAATTATAGGGGAGCCAAGCAAACAGCATGGAAATTATTCAGCTTTATTACAACTTATGCCCTCATTCCAGATCGCAACGTGCCAAGCTGGTGGAGTAGCAGCAGGAATTGTGCAGCACAATTCCTACGAAGCGACCCTTCTAAGAAGGGCAACTATTGTCATTTTGCTGTGCTTCACGGGTGGTTTAGTTAAACATGACCTAAAAAGGAAGGCAGAAGAGGGTTTATGCAGTGATTTGCTTTTTAATATTGTACTAAGAACCCAAATGGACTTTGTGGCACACGTTTCCACGATGGAAAGAGGGAGAAAGTAACCCCAAAGCCTGCACATTCCAGTCATTTTCCTATAGACTTTATACCTCTAACAATCACATACAGAGCAGCATTAAGAATGTTTTCACTTACACTGTTTAAGCTTTTAAGTTTAATCCAAGTATCCTTTACAACGTAAGAACGCTTAATCTCTCTCCACTTCTTCAGCCAAAGGTTAAAGAAACTTCTGACAATAAAGAGCTCCCCTCTCAAGTAACACGCGAGCGAGTTTTCTGTTTGATTTGAGTAACCTTCAGTTCTTACTTATGCATTACAGAAACAGATTTACTGCTTTCATAAGAATTCACCTCAGGCCTTCTTTACAAAGCATTAATAACTAAGAAAAGCGCCCCTCTCCCTCTCCGCCCCCCCCAAGTCTGACCTCCTGTTAAAGACACTCAACCAAGCGCTTTCATACCGAAAACCATCTTTAACCTGCCCCAGGCTGGAAAGGTACATTAAAGTACACATCTCAGGAGAAAAAAGGAAAAAAAAAAAAAAAAAACAGGTTTCATAATTCCCAAAGCCTCTGAAATCTGATTTAGAGATCAAAGCCCAAACTATGTCAAAACACATACTATTCCACTCAAAAGGATGCTAACAAATTTAAAGCTAAGTAGTCTAGAGAATACCAAACTTGCAAGAAGGCCCAAAAACCTCCCCTAGAGATTTAAGCGCATTAATACAAAGCCCCAGAGCTATCAGTCTGTCTGAGGTTATTCCCAAAACCGTAAGCAATAAAAATGTACAGTGGCAAGTCATATTTTTGACATAAAAGGTGTTGTCATCCTCCCACTCAGAAAGAGTAGTACCTTACTTGCTAATTTAACCAGGAGAAAGTTAAGAAAATACAAAAATATGCATTCCACATGCCAGCAATTTACAGGTGTGGACAAATAGCATTCTCCTCTCCCTGTACTATTAACGAAGTTTATGAAGAGAAAGAGGACTGATAAATCTGCTTTTCCCCTCTCTTTTTGGTAGTTACACTTTCTGCAGTGTTTTAATGCAGCTGGCTTTTTATATGTGAGCTGAACCTAATGCAGAGACAGACTTAAAAACAATACAGCTTCATACAACTCGAGGCAGAGGAAACAAATGCACGTTTTGTAGGGTGGCACACAGAAGAAAAAAAGCTTTCAGTCAACTGGAAACTCAAAACACTTAATATTGTTGTGTGTAACACATACACTTCACCAAGTGGACACCTCTTCCTGAACTGAATTCAGTGAATATGCTGCATCTGTAACGCGAAGGCTGCTGCACGTCCATCATCCATCTGCTCCGGGGAAGCAGACAGGTTGAGCAAAGCCAGGCTAAAGGTGCGCCAACTGCTGCACGCACAGCTACTGATCGGGAAGCACGCTGGAAAGCGAGGACTCCTCCGAATTATCCGTGGAATCAACAGATGGCAACAGCTACTGCAGACATGAATAGCTTTCAAAACACTAACCTAAACATAGAAAGCTCAGAAACTGATCCCCGATCCCCTCGCAGGCATTTCGTTGTCTTTTCCCCTCCTGTTTCAAAGGCGGAGAAGAGAAAGGGAAGGGTATGGGAAGCAAAGCTGGGATCGAAGCAGGCTGCCTGCCCCTCTAACAGAGGTGTAGCTGTGCTAAGAGCCATAGCACCGTGGCAGCGCACCCAGAACCGAAGGATCCTGGCACAGCCGAGCCCCCCCGTGCAGGCAGGCGCTTGCTGACCCGCACAGCGCCGTCAGCCCGGTTTCCCCAACTTCCAGCTAAGCACCGGAGCCCGGTGCCGCCTTACATAACTTCCCTCATCCCCCCGGGGCTGGGGGCAAGCAGCTCCCGGCAGCACCGCCAGCGGCCCGGCCGCGCTCCGCCTGCGGCCGCCAGGTCAACCCGGCCGAGCGGCCGGGCTCGGGGGGGGGCCGGGGGCAGGCCCAGGGCCGCCGGCTCCCTACGGGAATCAAGGGGGGGATAAGGGGGGGGCGAAGCGCTGCGGGGGCACCTCCCGGCTCCGGGGGGCGGCTGCCGGGGCCCGGCCCTTACCTGCGGCCCCCCCCCACCCCGTGCCGCGGGAGGCGGGCGCGGGGCGGGGGCGCTCAGCGGCGGGGCCCGGCTGGGGGCCGGGGGGGGCCCGGCGGCGGCGGCGGCAGCGGGGGGCTGGCGGGATGCATCCTGGCCGCGCGCGCGCGCACGCACGCGCACGCAGGAAATAACACGGGGTCACCTGACCCCCGCCCAGCCAATGGCGGCGGCCGCTCGGCGCCAGCGGGAACGGCGCGCGAGGCGGCGGGTCCCGGCCGGGCGGAGGGAGGGGGGGAGAGGGGAGGGGGGGGGCGGCGCGTGCGCGCGCACGCGGCAGCGGGAGGGACCCTCCCCTCCCCCCGCCCCCCAGGGACCTCCCCAAGATGGAGGCCGCGGGCGGGCGGCGCGTGGGGCCGCTCCCGCTGCGGAGCCGCCTCAGCAGCGCGGTAACGGCTCGGAACAACGGCCCCAGCAACCCCCCGCTGCTCCGGGCTCTGAATGTGGGGCTGGGGGCGTCCGGGGACCGGCAGCGTGTGGATGGGCTGCCTCACGCCCCTCACGGGCAGCCCGGGGCTCGCCACACGCAGCCGTCCCTCTGGGGCTGGGGGGCCGCGATAAGAGCCGTAATGGGGCGGGGGAGCCCGATAAGGGGTTTGTGAGGTGATTCCCCGTGAGCTGTTGTCTGATCCCGAAGGGAAATGTCAACTGAGGTCAGGCCTTTCTGTGGGTTTGTAAGGCAGGAGCGCTCCGAGGGCGATACCTGAAGTTAAACTCAAATGTACCTCAAGGTAAAACCCTTTAGTTAAATGTACCTCAAGGTAAAACCCTTCAGTATACGGAAATACACGAAAACACGGCTTATTTATACGTGCCTGGTGTATCCAGGTATTTCTCACCTCACACACAAAATGAAGTTGCGGCATGAACAGAAAAAAGTTCTGCTCAAAAAAATGCTACAGAACTGTAAGAGAGCTGGCCATCAAGTCAAAAATTTCTCCAAGGCATAAAAGTAAGTGAATTTGCATCCTTAAATACCCGAATCTCTGTCTGCTTCACCACAGCACTTCCCATCTCTGCTACTGACTAACAGGTGGTGTAAAGGAAGCACAAGAGGAGGCAGGCTTTAAAATACTCAAAACCTCAACATATTAGAAGGGTAAGCTGAAGTTGTTTAAGAAAAAAAAAAAAATATATATATATATATATATATAAATACAGGCAAATTCCACACCATCGTCAGCTGCTACACTACAGCAGGCATCCCTGGTAACCTACAGCATCACCTGAAGTCTCGAATGAAAACAAAAGAACCCAAATATATTAATTAAGTACCACGTGAGCGCAGATGCCATCTACTTTGTTGCTTTTGAAGTGATGTATTGGGCCTTAAGATACAACCCCACTGAGCTTAATGGAGAATTTAATTCTCTCAGAACCTAATTTTTGGCTGTCTGCAGACTCCGGAAGAAAAACCACCGTCATTAGTATACCTTGTTCACATCGCCAGTTTTTTCCTTGCCACTGAGTGCTTCGCTTTCTTTCCAGAAGAAAGAAACTCAGCCTTCTGACTTACCCATTCAGTGACAACTACTCGACGATGATCAGTTACAGAAAATATTGTTATAAATAAAATATCGTTAGGACTAACAGAGAAAGTAATCCCGTTATGCTCCCGTTGGGCTCTGATCCCGCAGATGGGTGACCAGGGCTGATACCCAGCATCCACACAAGCAGTTCTAGTTCAGCATAAAGCCATCAGTAGTAGCCACACGCGCCTAAAGCTTAAAGGATTTAAGGCCAAAATTGGTCACTTACCAAAATAAACCCTTAAATGACCAATTTTAATATCAATGGAACAAACTAAACAGGTTTGCAGGTAAATTTCCAGCAAATATGTTCTGTAACCTGCGAGTAAGTCCTATAAATTGAGCAGATGCACCGCACCACCCTCACAAGAAAGACTGAAGTGCCTGATTTTTGTGGAAGGAAATCAGCTCAGCCCTAATAGTCTGCAGCCGCTCCAGGACCAGCAGCACAAAACCCTCCCAAGCCCTACTTGTGTCCCCTTAGACACCTTTTCCTCCCACCTAACCAAAGTGCTTACACAAGAACAAGACAGAGACGGGAAAGAAAATAGCCTTGAGACTTGAAACCCTCCCTTAGGAAGGATGGGAGGTTCTGGGTGAAACTGAGCCCCATAAACAGCCCTTGGGGTTAGAGTCACTGTTCCTACACGTGCTGCTGTCGTCGCATATGGAAACAGCACTGACTCTCAGCAGACACAAGCTCTGCCAGTGGCAAAAGCAAACCTTTTTTTCCTTTCGTGCCTCAATGTAAGGCTTACCTTGAACATCCCTTTCCCCTCTCCCACAGATCCCTGAGAAAAATCTCCCTCTGACCCTGAGAGGACTGACAAATGGAGATGGAGAGTCTCCTTCTGTCTTTGAGGTCACCACTTCTGATCTAGCCATAATTCAGTGATTGCTCAGTTGCTATGGCTCTGCAGGAGCATACATCAGCAGCCTGGGGGGGGGAAAGGAAGGAGTGCCCGGTTCCTGACCTCCACCACACCTCATCTCCACCCCCCTGAGCTCCCTCTGCCTGAGCGGGAGGAGGACTGCCGGGGATGCAGCCTGCGGGACCGAGAACAAGTCTGTGGGTAGCAGATGCTGGGAAGGCTCGGGGCGCCCCAGCGTTTGTTAGCCCAAAGAGGATGTCTGAACGCAGCTGGTGGGGTCCTCCGAGAGATTTCCTCTCCTTTATAAAAGGTTTCATTGCCGATGAAAAGCACTGAGCCAGCGGCACCAGAAGGCTGAAGGCTCCAGAGCCAGGCAGGCAGATTTCTCACAGGCGCGAAAACCGTCCCCTCCAAGCCCTGCCCTCATCCTAATCCTTCCCCCGCTGCACAGCTCCGTGTCACGCACAGGCTCGCCGCTGCACTTTCACAGCTTTCATCTCCAGGCACTTAGATGCTCGGGGAATGGGCATTAGAGACTAGCTGGAAGACAGATGATACAAAAGATGACAGCGAGATCAGGCACCTACAGGTCACGCAGCCAGGGACTGAAACTGATGCTCACGGTGGGACAGCTAAGTCTCGAAGCAAGTGTAAAGCAAGGGCAGCGAGCCTGTTTCTCTTCCTCCAAGAAAGACATCAGCATGGCTGCATTCATTACCGTTCCCTGCCTCTCTTCCCATCTAGCCCCAGGATTCCCCACACCTTCCTCCTATTTCTTTTACGCTTACTTCAGATAAAAAGCGTCACGCCTGACCCTGGGCAAGGGAGAAGCAGCATCAGACATCTCCAGAGGAACTGCTGCAAAGACAGAGAGGGCTCTCCTCATTAATTCACCAGCACTGAACTTTCCCCCTAAGACAGCCACAGGAGCTGAGCACTTGCTGGAAAGCGTTTTGGAAGGACGTGGCTTCTCAGCCCACCTTGGGTGCATCGCTTGGACGTGGCTCTCCTCCAGGCACCAGAAGCACCTCCACAAGCCCGGGTGCTACGTCCCAGAGCCAAATTCCTGCAGCAGAACAACAACTGGATGGAAGGACTTTGGAGCTTCTCAAAGGAAGAAAAACGAGAAAGCAGCTGAAGGCAGGCAGCGTGAATCATAGCAGGAAAAAAATTAAATCGCCCATAGAGGAGACAATTCTGCTCTATCTTTTAATGCTGCAACACTTCTGGCCTCTCATCTTCCCGTTACAAGGAGCTGATTCATGAAAATAGGATCTTTGTACCTTAAGACCTGCTCAGCTTCTTCTGCTTATTCCTTTTACCTCCTGCCAAAAAGCTGCTCCTGGCAGAATCAGAATTAGTTGCTGTGAAAGTGATTGTGATGTTGCAGACAAAAGAATCCGAGTCCGGTAAAAAGGCTAGGAACAACAGAAGCTGAACTTTTGAGGAAAAAAGGATCGCATTTCCATGCTGATGTCCAAAGCAATAAAGGTGGAAATTAAAATAGAAAGCCACACAAATATGATTCTCTGGCAAGACTGTCTCCAACAAGGCAGAAAAGGCCATCAATAAATCTTCATTATCTGAATTGCTAAACATATCTAAATAAAAGGAGAAATTCAAATATTAGAAGGACTCATCTTTTACAATGGCCTTGCATAAAACCAACTCTGCCTTGCCAGAACATGTTTTACAGAAAAGGATTTTTTTTCGTTCCTTTTAATTCTGCTGGCCTTTCACAGAGGTTTCATTTGTTGGTTTTCTTTCTGCCTACAGGGAAGTGGGAATTTCCAGGCTTGACAAGCTTAAATCCCCATGACATGCAGTCCCAAATTTTAGAGGCAGCTAAGATTTTGATTCTTACTTCACTCCCTGTTGGTTTCCTCCCTGATGCACGCAGTGGCTGTTTTGAATCTCAGCTGTTCCAGCCGGAAAAAAAAAAGAAAGGTCCCTGAAGGAGCAGCGTTAGTCTTGCAGGCACCTTGCTGCTATCGTACTACAGACACCAGGCGCGTCACTCAGCGCAGCAGCAGAGAGAGGCAAAAGCAGAGCACATCAGGCTAGACCAGCACCAAGGTCTTCTACGCCCATCTGCTGAGAAGGCTGCATTTATTTTCCATAGCGGTAGTCTTAGGGTCCACTTAAGATATACATTACGTGAAATCTCATTATCTTCTTGGCGCAGAAACCGAATTATATCTTTTTTTCTGTCACGTGTGGTGATGTTTTCTGGTCCCGATTCATCAGAGACATTGGTTTATTAAAAATATTTTAGCGGTTTCACCACTGTTTACTTATATATCTCGTATTGCTAACAAAACATGGGGAAAAAAACACTTCAAACACAACCGCTTTAATTACTTTGTATCTTGAGACCCATAAAAGTACATACAATGCTCAAAAGCCCTAATTCTAAATTTCAGAAGACATTAATTTCTTATTTTAGTGCTCTGTATTATGTTAACAACATGCTCAATCCAAAGAAGGGTAGGGCACTTGCGAACGTACAGAACTTATGGCTTGCAACACAGCATCTTCAAGTATTTAGGAGCACTGCCTGCACTTTCGGGGTACGGGAAAGAAGCATGTATTCATGCTCATACCCCAAGCGATGATGATGCTTTAAAAGCTACCAGGTAACAGAAGAAACAGACCCAGGTTAAGAGAATTAGCTTTTAATTTTGTGAAGTCTGTAGGGATCTATCTTAGAGGGTCCAAGCGATGGGAACACCTCATAGAATCTCACACAGTTTCTATTTCAGGATGCTGGGGACCCTTCCAGTTGCCTCCTAAAGGTCAGGTTTAGGTTGATACTAACAAAACCTCCGCTTATGTGTCGGGGCTGTCATCATCCCTCTTGAAGAGACCACCTCTTGCGGCTCGTAACCCTACTGGCACCTCTTCTTAGGGCACCACCGGTGAGCACAGGAGCAGGGAGAGAAGACTCAGCAAGCACGATGCACGTCTCTCTATCAACTCTATGAGCCTCCGTTGTGTTTACCTAATTTCAGAAATAGCCCAAACCCACAAACTAGATTAAAGATACCCCAACACAAACACTTTCACACAACGAGTGCTCCGGAGGGCTGCGGTGGGGCCCGCAGTAACCCTGGCTGAACCCAGGTCTAACCAAGAGATGCTGTTTCGATTAGAGGAGCAAAACTGCTGAAATTTCACCTCCTCTGGGGTAGCAGCCTAAACTTCAGGAGTCCCCCCGTCACAGCCACGCAGGGTGAGCGAAGGGACGACTTCCCTTCTCCGAAAGCAGCGGCGCTTCCCACTCCTGCAGCATGATTCATTCCCCAGGCTGCAGATCAAGGTGCCAGCTTACTCCTAGCGCTGATGAGAAAGGGTAGTCACCCTGTTTGTAATCAGCCAGCATTATCTCGGCTCCAGAAACAGTAAGTCAGCAGCTAGCCTTAGGTGGTAAGTAGGGGGTTTCCTTAGCAGTTCTCTTCATTGAGATTGAGAAGTTGTTTTTTTGGAGGAAAAAAGAAAAGTAAAAAAAAAAAAAAAAAAAAAAAGTGGTGGTTACAGGAAAGGGAATATCTTAACAGAAAGGGGGAACCAATTAACACTTGCAGCTTGTTCCCCTTTCCCAGTGCCTGGAAAGTCTGCTCTGACACAAGCATCTCCAGCCCAGGGCTTTTTGAGAGACCCTTGCACATCCTCGCTGATTACTTCCCCTACTCAGGGAGACAGACTGTCCTTTACCCTAAATGCTTTTATCCTCTTGATGAGGTCTCTTACCCAGCTGGATCCTGCCTCACTTCTCCCACTGCAATCTCCGAGCCTGAGAGAAGACACCTGGGGACCTTTCACTTTGCTTAGGAAAGAGATTTAATCCTTTCACATCCTGGCATGGGGTTGAAGCGATGCACTCCTCCCCCTCCCTGAACACCTCTGGTTACAGTCCTGGGCGACGGATGTCCCCAGCTGAAGAGAAATCAAAGCAAAGGATTTTCTCCACTGTTTTTTTTTTTTTTTTGCTCTTTCAGGAGTAATTTAAAAGCAGGTGTAGATAAAGAACCGAGGAAAACCCTGTGGGGAACAATCCTGCCGTACCTAGACAAGATGATGAGGCTTAAAATCTCTTCCGCATCTAATCATGGCTAAATCACACCCTGGACGTCCCCTGCCACCCTGGATGCCACAGGGAGCGTGTCCCTCGTTGTCCTCGCAGCGCCTGGTCCCATGAGGTGACCCGCGGGGCTGCCCTCCTGGGCCTGGGGGAGCCGAGGGGGAGGCAGAACATCCCTCAACATCACCACCGTGATGGAGCCGAGGTGCAAACAACCCCGTGTCGGTGCAGGGGTCCGGCTGCCCAGCATTTTGGGTTGGGTTTTGTGTTTTTTTTCCCCACCGAGGGTCCCTGCGGGCGGCAGGGCAGGGCCGAGGGGCGCAGGCCGCGGGTCCGGTCGCAGAGGGAGCCGCAGATGGGGGCTTTCCCCCAGCCTGCAAAAGTGCCGCACGATTAATTATCCATCTGCGCTACAAAAGATCGGCTCTATAACTGCAGGGGGTGCTATTCATCAGCCTGGAAACGTGCTGGCAGAGGACAGCCAGGGTCCAGCAGTTGACATAAAGAAATAAATAAATACAAAAGCGGGACGCGCTGCGGGTCGCGGGGGCGGACGCGCGGCGGGACCCGGGCGACCCAGGCGCGGAGGAGGCCGGTGCCGCAGCCGCTGGGCCCCACGGCTCGGCCACGGCTTGGCCACCAGGATTAGCCCAGCTGGCCACCGGGGCGAGGTGCTGGGCAGAGCTGGGGGCACCGGGAGCAGTGACACCTGCACGCTGCCCCCGCTCCTCAGCCCTCCCCTTCGCGGGCTGAACCCAACATCACGCTCGCAGCGGCCGGGGTCCAGGGCTGGCTTCGCCGCAGGGGCAAATTTAGCAGGACCCCCGGTCCCCGAGCCCTGTCCTTTGAAGCCCCCGTTTCCCGGAGCGGGCATTTAGCAAGTCCAAACGCAACACGGTGTCAGGCATCCTTCCCCTGCCAGTCTCTGCCAGCCGTCCTCCTCCAGACGCACGCACTAACACAAAATGACGGCTTCCTCAACAGCCTGAATGAGCAGAGCCCTCGCGCCGATCCCTAATTGTCTGCCTTTTACTCTCTCGCTCCAGTCATATTATATCACAAAACTCAAAGCAGCCCACCCACTGTCCCTGTCTTTGTCCGAAATCTCAAATGAACGGTAAATTGGACAGAGGAAAAAAAAAATATGCTGAAGAAGAAGGGAGGGGCAAGCTACCCCCCCCCTTTTCCTCCACCCCCTTTTTTTTCCTTCCCCCTTCTTCTTTTTTTTTTTTTGAGGTTGCTCTTTGCTGGTGCACCCACACTGCTATTGTGCTGTCGTCAGTTTAAAAGGGGAAAAAAAAAAGATGGAGATATTAAAAAAAAAGCAATCCCATCTCCCAGCCCTTGAGAATGTGACCCTGAGGCCCTGCCCTCCTCCCTCCCCGCGCACACCCATCGCCGTCAGGGCCCCCACCCCAGCACCCCCTCGCCGCTCTGAACCTGCAGAACAGGGAGGGGGGAAAAAACCCAAACACCTCAGGAACCAAAAGAAAAAAAAAACAAAAAAAAAACACAAAACAAAACCAAACCACCGTCAACAGGATACAGCCGGGAGGGGGGGGGGAAGAAGGAAGGATGAGGGGAGGAGGGGGGGGGGGGGGAGGATAAAATAAATAAATAAAAATACCCCAGGCAGGCACATGCACAAACCCAATAACCCATTTCTGGCGCTCTCCCAGAGCTGGAGCCAGCCTGCGGGGAGCAGCCACCAGCTGGGGCCTTGGCAGCGGCCGAGCGCGGGGGGCTGCAGCTGCGGCCCCGCCAGAGGCCGCGCCGAGCCCCTGCCCCGCGGCCCCCCGCTCGCCCCGCTCGCGCTCCCCGGGCGGCCGCGGCGTGTCGGGGTGCCAGGGCCGCACGCGCGGGGCCTGCCGGCCGCGGCCTCCGCCGGGCCATTTTCCACTGGAAACTTTGGAGAAGGAAGAGAGACATAAAGCCCATTTACTGTACCTTTCTGGCATCTTTTCTCAGCTTTCCCTGCTGCTTCTCCCCACCCCCTTCCGATTTATCTCAGCTACTGGTTTTATAAACCGAGAGGGTGGAGGGGGGGTGGGGGGGGGAGGGAAGAGGAGGGGGCTTTTTTTTTTTTTCTCCTCTCTCAGCCCCGTCTGCACCTTCTGCCTGAGCCCGCGAGTGAAGTCACAAGGCTGGGGCTCTGACATCACGCCGAGCCCACAAACACAGGATTGTGACTTCACTGCAGGGTAGAACGGGGAGGACGAGGAGAGGGGAGGGGAAACGGCTCTTATTCAAACACATATCTGCAGTAGTAACAAAGGGAACTCAGGAAATGGCTGGCCAAGAAAATGGCTTGTTTTTCCGCAAAAAAACACACGTATCCTCTTTTCTTCTTCTCCCCCCCCTCCCGGTAAAGTTTGCGACCACCGTGGAAATACCTTTTACAAGTGCTTTGAGCAGCACGGGCAGCAGCAAGTGGCAGCCTGGCCACCGTCCTCCAGCGCTGCCCACGCTCCCGCAGCCCTTTGGGGACGGAGCTGCCCCAGTGACCCGCGCCGGAGGCAGAAAAGGTGCCGGGGCTGAGACCCAGGAGCACGGCAGGGGACAGAGAGGCTTTCGGGGACGGCAGGAGAGGGGGAAAAGGGCCGGGATGAGCGGAGGCTGCAGGTCACACCCGGGATGCACCGAGAAAGCCAGCTGGGATAAGCGGCAGCGCGCTGGCAGTGACGCTCGGCAGCAGAGGTCTGGTAGTGGCGGGTTGGGCTGAGGTAACGCTAATTAGCATGCATTCATTTTTTTTTTTTTTTTTCCACCTGAGGATCTGAAAGCACTTTTAAACTGTAATTGGAATAAAAGAGGTATTAAAGCTCAGGCTCCAGGTAATGAAGTTGTACTAGAGGCCTAAGCAAGGCGACGGAGTTCAGCGGTGAGGTTTTCGGTTCCCCGTCGTATTTTCGTTTTTTTAGGTGCCCTGGGGAGGGGCAGGGAGACTGGGACAGGTAAAAGAAAGATCCAGTGTGCTCCCCGTGCACAGCAATGCTTGCGTGTTGCTTTGGGAGCAAATGCACGTGATCTAAACTTCTCGGGTCATTTCTGAAATAACACCTCCTCCAAACGGGGATATTAAGTAGGTATGGGCTTAATTTGGCCTGGATAGTTGCAGGATTTGGCGTCCTCTTCATTTATTCAGTTGGAGGGTTTTTAATAGCAATTTACCGAGATTTAACACAACCTCAAATATTTTGGGACACAGGCAAAAAAAGACCCTCTTAGTTGTGTTCAAAATGGCATTTTCCTCCTCCCTTTGAAGAAAGGCAGCTCAAACACTTGCACTGTGCTAATAATGCCTGAAGGCCAGGAATTCAGAGGGATAAGCCAAGGGCACAGCTACAGCCAAGTGAAAGGAGTAAAAAAAAAAAAAAAAAGGAAAATTAAAGCACGCTAATTGCAGACGATGTAATATTTACCAAGTTAACCGGATTGCGGAGCCAAAGGGGAGGCAGCCCCGCGTCCACCCCTCTTCTCCAGCCTCACCAAGGCCAGCCTGGGGGCAGGAGCGCGCCGGGCGGCGGCAGCCTGCCCCTTCCCGCAGCTTGCCATGCCGCAGGAGGGAAAGCTGTGCATGGAGCGAGCGAGAAGCACGAGGGAAGCGATCCAGATCCCCGCCACGAGCCGGCTGGCAGGTAGGGCTGGGAGGAGCGCGCTGCCGGGCTCGCAGGGAGGCTCTGAGAGGCTCCTCCAAGCCAGTGCGCTCCGTCCTGGACAGGCTCTGAACGGCAACGCCTTGGGCACCGTGAGGGTTTTCCTCCCAGCCCTGGCACCGTCTCAGCACCTGGGAAGATTTTTCCTGGCTGCCTGTGGCATTTTATGGCTCCCAGTGCCAGCGCGGCAATAAAACTGGCTGCAGTGGAAGGGAGATGCTCTCCTTCTGAGAGGGAGGGGAGAAGGTGTGCCACGGGCACCCAACCTTGTACCCACCGCGCTCCTCAGGAGGCCTTGCTCCTCGTTTGGCCACGGCTTTGGCACAGGTTTAATACAGCCCGAATCCCCCTGGATTATATGGGAGAGACCGTGTTTATCCCACCCCTTCTCCTTGGGGATCGCCCTGGCCTGCCCGCGGCCGGGCACACAACATGGCCGCTGTGGCGCCAGGGTGCCCACAGACGGCAGGAGCATGGCACACGCTGCTGGGGGAGCGCAGCGAAGGAGCGGGGAGAAGAGAGAGAAACCCAACGCGTGCACCCAAACGAGAACGGGCCTGCTCCGGCTCGGCCCACGGCGCGATTACCTGCCTTGGAAGGCAGCCAGGACGCCCGGGCCGAGTCCCTCCGCGCTCGTGTGAAGCGCCAGCAGCGCTGCCGGCACCGCCAGCAGCCCGCGCTTCGGCGGCGCGTCTCACCCCAAAACGCCAAACCGGAGCCAGGGCAGGGGCTGCGCGGGGTTTATTTTCACACAAGCGCGATTGTTTTGTTGATGCGGAAAGGTAATTAAAAAAAGTTCTGATTTCAAACGTGCCACAGAATTCCCAGAGCCCGGAGGCTGCTGCTTAGAGGCAGATTAATCACACTGAATTCTCCATCTAGATATTGCATGCACTCCAAACTCCCACCGCTAATAGCTCTAATATTCTCCTCAGCGTGTGCATGCTGCTGGTGTTATGTTCCAGGAATATTAATTCCCCAACTCCAGCTTCTTTCACTCGCGCATGTACCCTACAGGCTTGCTGCCGGGCACCGGGAGATTATGGAGGAGAGAAAATGGGGCTGGAGGAGAGCCGGGGTGCAAAGGTGCTGGCTAGAGCTCCTCGAGGAAAGTCATTAATGTTCTTTGGATAAGCAAGCAGTCCAAATAAATTCTACCTGAAGGCCAAGTTCTTTAAACAAAGACAGCCAACTACACAGGCACAAGATGGTTGAAATTAAAATGAGTTCCCGACGCCGGCTTTGTCTTACCCGCTCCTGCTACCCTGAGACTTGCCCAAAATTGTGATCTTATTAATTGTGCGCTCTGCGTTACGGGTTTCATTCTGCTGGGGTCATCCCCAGTCCCTTTCACCCCCAAGTAAGGCTACACACATCTGAACTCCGCTGTTATGCAGCAGCAACACTGAAAATACATCGGGTTGTAGTGCCCAAAGAGCAGGAACTACGCTCCACAATGGTTGGCCCCATTGGGGAGCATTTGCTAGAGCCAGCAGGCTCTAGGAAAACGGACAGGAAAATAGCTTAGGGAGTCCAGCTCAGGGTCTCTCTGCCCGTCGGGGAACAGAAGGTACACCCTGGCATCCTCATCCCACACAGAAGAGGGGAGGAAGGAGGCAGAAGGGAAATATGTATTTTTTCTGTGGGTTGGAATAGCTGCTGTTCCTAGTAAGCAGTTCAGTGTGTGTGTGATCTATATATACGGCCAAAAGGCCAGCTGCTAAGCTTTAAAACAAATGCACACTTGAAAAGTACCATTTAAGATGCCTATGATGTAATTTTCAAAGCTGCTGAATGCTCACAGCTCCTAGTGCTGTTCAGGGAAGACTGCAAGCAGCTGCCAGCGTAAAGCCCAGGTCTCAGGTCTCTGCAACCAGCCACGCCGGGGCTCTGGAAAACACCGCCCAGAAGACACCTCCAAACAGACGGCTGTGGCCATGCTGCCATTCAGGAGGACTGCTTGCCTGACAAGAAGCTGTCATGGATCTCGTTTTTCTTTGTCAAGCAGTCAAAATACATATTGCCGTGTAATATGCATCAGCACGCCTGTGTCAGCGCTGGGAAATAAAAGGGACTTTGCCCCTTTTGTCGCAGGCATTTCCAATAGGGACAGCGGCACAGCACCTGAGCCGTAGGTAGATTGTGCTGTGTGGAGCAGCCTGGCAGCCGTGAGCACAGCTCACAGCACCTCCGCTGGTCTCTGGGCTACAACCTGTAAGGCCACAGCTGCACAGGCATAGATGGTGGTCTTCTGACAGTCATGACAGATCAAAGAGAAAAGGCAGCATTTTTACAGCTGAATACTTCGCAGCGATCTGGTGGTGGTTGCAGGGAGATGCAGCAGAGCAGAGACATTTTTCTGAGCTTCCTCTGCTTCCCGTAGATCCCACAGGTCTACAATCACACATGTGGCCTGAACTCTTAGCCCCAATTCCTTAAACTTGATTCCTGCTGCAGGGAAGGGGGAAAACGGGGCTTCAACCCCAGCAACGGCTGCATAAGGCCCTTGGGGCTGAACTCTGCTGTAGTGCAAGGGGAGAGGCGCTGGCTTCCCTCCTGGTGATAAAGCGAGGCATCCCTCTGTGTAGCTTAGGTGCAAATCTGTGATCCTCTTTCTCTCTTTGTACACAAAGAATGAAGCAGATAGCGAGGCTGACATCTAAATCCTCGCTATTGGACATCTGAGATAACCCCGGTTGTTTTTGTTTTTCAAGCTCAAACATATGAGAAGGGAGAAAGACAGAAGGATTTCAACCCCTGCCAAGCCCTGTCGCCAGCCCCCTGAGTTACAGATCTATGAACTCTTATGGGATGAGGGCTCTTTGCTTTTATCTCCCTGTGCAGCTCATGTCCTCAGCCCTTTGCAAACAGATGTTTTGCCCTCCGAAAGGGAAAAGAGGAAGCGAGAGAGAGAGCAAGCAGGAGCAGGAATGTTGTCTGCAGATGTCAATCAGGACTTCAGTCTCGGTCTTACCTGCCAGTCCTGCAGGAGGAGGATACATGAATTTTCTAGTTGGATAGTCAGTATCATCAAACAAGAAAATTGTGAGGTTTGGATTGTAATGCAGCCTCACGTTCAGTAAAAAAGGCCCCGTTACACGGAGAAGATGTGGGACTGAGGATCCTATTCCTAGCACCTTAAAAATTAAAAATTTCACTACTAATCTCCTAAAGAAACGGACAAAAATAGTACAGCATTTCAGACCGTTTTTTGCAGAGCATGGTAACGCTGGCAAGGGGGGGAAGTGATTGTAGGTAGCATACCGTCAGGTTCGGGGGAAGCTCTCCCTGCATTTTTTTTTTTTTTTTTCAAAATTACACGAAGGCAAAAAAAAAAAAAAAAAAAAAAAAAAAAAAAGCTTCTCGGGAACGCAAAGTCTCAGGATTGCACGTACACAGCCAGTGTCATCTCCAGCGCGGCGCTCGCCGCGGCAGCCGGCTCCCCCCCCCGCCAGCAGCCTCCCCTGCAGCCACCCACCCCGCTGCTCCCCCCGGCCGGGCTCGCCCAGTACCTGCAGTGCAGTGGGTGCCGTGGGCCTGGCGGAGCTGCTGCCGCTGTCATCTCGGCGGAGCTGGCAGTCACCTGCCAATCTCGCCCCCACTTCCTCCTCCCTCCCGCTCCCCCCACCCCTCGCCAGTGCTGCTTTCCCTGGGGATGGATCACTCTCCCCCCCCCAGCAGCAGCCTCGCAAATAACCACCGTTAGCTCAATCATAATCCCCTCCAAGGGTTTTAATTAGCGGCCGCTCCGGACTGCGAGGCACGGGACGGAGAGCGGGGCTAGCAACAGGGGGTAGGGAGGCTTGGGATGGCCGCGGGCTTCACATGGGGGCACGGCTCCTTCCCCTCCACATGGCAGCCCTGGCACGGGCAGGTGGGGAGCGGGCGACCAGGGGAGGTCCTGGAGCACCTCCAAGAAGCCCAGCCCGGGGCAGCATCGAGCACGGGGACCAGAGACAGAGGGGGCGAAAAAATCAGGTGCATTGCTCCCTCCTCACGAAATAGAGATATCTCAACATACAGAAAGGCCTGGTTCACGTTATCGTTGCTTCCTTGCAAGATAACAGTCTTATTAAGCCCCCCACCCCCTTTTTTTTTTTTTTCCTTAAGATTCACGGGTTTGTGGTCTGGGAGGCATCTTTTAGCCCCGAATGAAATGGACGCAGCTTACCAAACTTAAGCTCTCCACCTAATATTTGTTTGTTCGCACCCATTGCAGCTCCCTTAATTTTTAACAGGTCTCAATAAGTCTTTTTTTTTTTTTTTTTAAATAATCAGTCACTGAAGTTTTATCTGAATAGCCCTAAGCCTATTAGTGCTGGGGTTGTCCGTGGAGCCCCCTCCCCCCGAGGTTAAACAAGCCCACAGTTCCTTTTGTACTCCAAATAACACGCTGGGAAGAAAAGAGGCAAAGAGGGATAAAAAAGCCCAAGCCCCACGCTCGGTCCTTTTTAAGACATAAAGAGACACTGGAAAGGGGCATAAATGCAAGGCCTCTTTTAATTCCCTCCCTCCCCCCCTTTGTAGGTCACCTTTCCTATGAAGACATTGATGCTTTGAGTCTTCATTTGCTTAAACCAAGAGGAGAAGTTCAGGTAATCGCCGTAGCAGATAGTGGGGCAGAGGAGGCTTCTCCAGGGGGTGTGCTGGGAAGGGGACAGGTGTGAGGGAAGGAACCCAAAACCCAGAGGGGCAGGGACCTAACACACACTGGGCAGACACGTTTTGCTCTGAGGGCTCAGAGCCCAGCACCACCCTGCCCATGCCGGCCTGGCAGCCCCTGGGCAGCCACCTCTCCACCTCAGGGGGGACCCAGCACCCCCAAAATCCTCACTCCACTCGGGATCCCTAGGGATGGAGAAGGGCTACGTGCTGCTCCGAAAGCTCCAACAGTCCCACGGTGGAAGTTACTCCCCATCACAGCATCATCCCTGTCCAAACACGACCACAGCTCCCATTAGTCACCAGCACGCTCCCCTCGGTGAGGTGAGGTAGCAAATTATGTCCTCTTGTCCCCGGTTTTCTTCCTTTTTCTTAAATCATGCTCACTGTGATGTATGCCTTAGCACGAGCTCCCTGCTTCCGTCGCCTCCTTGATGAATGACGGGAGAGAAGACAGGATGAGCTGCCCCTTCCTTCTCTGCTCTCCCTCAGAAAAAAAAAAACAACACATTCTCAGGAAGAACTGAATGAAAACTGGCAATTTCATCCAGGCCTCAAGTGCACAGACACACTCTCGTCCCTCCACTTGCTCTCAGTGCTGTGTTCAGAGTGGGCCGCTGGTGCTCCCAGGCAGGTCAGAGCAGTCCCTCAGCACGGCTCCCCTTCCCACCAAAGGAACCCAACGCCTTGCCCGAGTCCTCATACGCACCCAAAATTAGATATATAAGAACAAGCCCTGCTTACTCCGATGGCTCTGTACAGAAAAATGTATTTCCATGGAAAATATAACCAGCAACAAAGGGCGAAACTTGCGGGGCTGTGTGCTACCTTCAGCGCATATCCTGCAGCACAGCCCTGCAGCACGCAGACCGCTTCCAGCGCCTTCTTAATGTCAGCACACGGGCTACAAACACCCAGAGGAGGCCTGCCAAACTGGTGAGGAGAGGAAAACACCTCGCTCCACAACAGCAACAAATAAAGGAGCGCTATTCACCAAACTCGGGAATCCAAATCTGTTTTGTCCTGTTTTCCATGACTACTGACTGCGAGTAGAGGTCTCACAGGGACGAGCATTAAGTATTTATTCCAGCTCTTGGTTTTGTCAGATTCTGATGCCACTAACATGCTTCGACTCTGCTCGGAAAACAACATGTCTTTTTTAATCCAGGGATCCCAAAACAACACTGCAGCAGTACCTCTAACCTCAACCACAGCACCCAGGCTTCACGCAGCTCTGCAGCACGCGTTTCCCAACAGCAGCCAACGCTGCCCTCAGAAACCTGCTCCAGTCTAGAGCCTGCACAATTCGTACACCCTACTCCTCTCTCCTTTGTGGTAATATTTAGCCTTGTCAAATACTACTTAGCTGCACATTAAATATCACAATTAAGGAAGAAAAAGAGGGGAAGAAATAAATTAGGATCTTCCAGATTCTGGCCGCTATTCAGATTCAGATTCTGAATTGCACAAGGAAGTGGCACATGGAAGATGAGGAGCTGTTTATAGGCATTAAACAACTCGCTAGCAATCTTGTAGGAGCAAACATAAAGGCAACATGTCCTAGCAACCCTACAAAAATTATCTGAGAGATCCCACCTCCGTGACAGCGGTCAGCATTGTAGTTAAGGGTTTCTGAACAAATCTAGAGCAGAGGTAAATAAGGGGCAGGAAAATGTAATCAAACACTCCAGTACAACGCTCCCAGAAAGAACTGCTACAGCCCATAAAAGGGATGTCTCTGAGATGAAGGGAAAACAGTACAAACACTTTGTCATCAGCCACTGGAAACAATAGTGGCGGTGGGAGGAATATTGCCTTACTTCTGGAGGGGGATGCAGAAAAAAGGGGAAGCTTTCAGCTACTTGCAGGAGAAATTGAGGGGGGAAGCTGAGAGGGGAGATGTGTGTGCACACCACTGCAGCTGATGGCCACCGGGAAACTTGGCTGGAAGTTGCAGGCCTGCCAGCACTGCTGGTTTAATCACCTGTCTGCTACTCTGGAGGTTTGCGATGTTCCCATCTTCTGGTTCTCTCTTCGTGCAGGACTCTGACCTCTCCAAAAAATGGTGCAGGCGAAATAAGCAGGTTTCTAGTTCTTAAGCATTTCTTCCAGGCAAGAAGAAGTTGAATCCCGGAGGCTTAAAACCAAACCAACTCCCTGCCCGGAACAGAAACCAATCTGTGGTTAAATCTCAGGTTTTTCAGGTAGTGCCAGGGCGTGGAGGGAGAGGAGGCTGACAAGTCCTGAAGCCCAGGGCCACCTGCCCTGACCTGGCCTGCTCTGCGCCCTGTCCCCACCTCTCCAACCACCAAGCGCTCGCCGCCCGCTGCTGCCAAACCCCCTTTAATTTCCTCCACGCTCCTCGCTAATTAAGCCTCCAGCCCGTTCCGCCTCTCCTCCCACCTGGCCCAGCTCAGCTCCCCGCTCGTGCATTTTTTTCATTCTTCCCCACGCCCGAGAGATTCAAGTTTCGGGAGCCTCGCGGGCTGCCCCAGCCCAGCCGAACCACGGCCTGTCCTCCTGCTGCCAGAGCCGCATGGGATCAGGAGCGGTGCTGGCTTCAGCGTGCGCCCCACGCTCGTTTTCCCCGGTGCTGCCATACATGATTAATCACCCCCGGGACACGCCTGCCGCCCCCCCGGCCCTCAAACAGCCACAGCAGCAGCGAGAGCAGAGAAACCTCCCCGGGTGCCCGGCCCCGGCCTTGCTGGCGTCTCCCGGCGGAGACCTCCGATCCTCCGCACGCCTGCCCCTCGCCCGCCTCGCAATTAATCTCTACCCTTCCCCCATGTTCAAGCCGGCCTCGCCTCCCCCCTCCCCCAGCCCCCGTCCATCTGTGTCTAATTGCGTTTCATCTGCAGTCGTTCTCTGGAAGACTCACCGGGAAGGTGTCCAGAAGACGCGCGCAAGCCCAAGCACGCGCTCGACGTGGGGCGCGGGGGGCGGCGGCGGCTCGGGGGCGCCAAGTTGGGTGCTCCAGGCCCCCTGTCCCCTCCCCGGGCTGGGGACGAGGGACCACGAAGGACAAATGGCCACGCAAAGCGGCGCAGGACAGCCGGGGAGCCGTGAGCTCGTCCCCTGGCCTCCCGCACACCCGCTCCCCTGCATAAATAACGCACGTGCGTGGCGGTTCTGCGCGGCTCAAAGGGTTTCCTCCTGGAGGGCTGAGTCCCGAGCTGGGGCTGCTGAAGGGTTCAGAGCTCAGGTGGGACATGCGCTGCCCAAGGGCTGAGTGCACCGTTTCCTTCGGGGGAGGCTGGAGCCACGTGGTTTCACGCGCTGCTGCCAGATAACGCGAAGGCATGGGGTAACGTGCGGCAGCTGGGAAGCCGAGCCTGGCGCCCAGCAAGGGAAATGTTCTCCAGCTTTTCTTCACAGAGTCAACCTCCCAGCTGCCAGAGGTTAGGGACTGAGCTACTAACCTATAAAACACCACCTTAAGCCTTGTCCGTGCGCTGCCAAGACTTTAAATACACGAATTCGCAGCTCCGGTGGGGGTGACACGATTCCTGTAGCAGGACAGCAACTTGGACCTGAACAAATCTTTCAGGGGTTGCTCGTATCCACGCTCCCGGTGAGCAGAGCTCTAACTGGTACCTCCCAGGCTTTTTCTTTCACTCTTCTTCCAACGCAGCCCCAGCCAGGCAAACAGGGGAGCAGGCCGTGGAGTTGCTGTGACTAACGAGTTGCCATTTGCCGGCTGAGTCACAGCACCGCTACACCGACCGGCCTCCCGGTGGCTCGAGCCAACGTTTTACTTCTCACTGCAATGGGGAAGGACTGCAAACAGAGTCAATTACTACAGCCCAGATGACGACTTATAATCTGATCACGGTAAATCAACTCGCTGGCAATCATCTGTTCGTACGTTTTGCTCTGCCAGGATCAGATTCAGTCAAATCTTTTGGTTGCACCAAATGCCACAAGCTGCCTGCGTTTCTGCAGCACAGCTGTAATGCTGGTTGTGGTGAAGACGCTGAAAGCTACCACCCCATTTTTATCCTTTTAAGCCTCTCCTCAAGACACTTATTCTAATGAAAAGTGCCACATTTGAAGATGTCAATCAACAGAAGCAGATGTGGCCCAAACATATATATAGGTCTTTAAATAAGCACAAAAATCATGCTCCCTTCTCCCTCATCCTTCTTGGGTATTGGACACTGACTGCGAGTCCCAGAAGTCTGGGTTCAGTCCCCTGTTACAATGCAGACCTTCTGCACCATCTTGAACCACAACACAGCTTTTCATGAAGCTATAAAATGGGGACAGGCTTAACTCTGACACAAAGCAAGGAGGAATACATGCATCAACACTCCTAAAAAACTCTGTACAAAAGACAAGGGCTGTATAAATAACTAAATATAAATACACACAACAGATTTACCACTGCCCCAGAACCCTGACTTTGTGAGGCAGCCTCCAGCAAAGGGTATTTTCCTGACGCTCACCGATTTAAGGAAAACAAGTACCTGTGAGAGAACAGACAGCACTCCATCTGCAGATGAATTTTATCTGCTTGCAATGCTAGTTCGGAGCCAGCACATGCTGGGAGTAAACAAAATTTGTGAGGAGACAACAGTATGTGACAAATGAGAGCAACACGTGGACTAAGGACCATCAAACAAGTCCCCGTGCATGTCAACATCACAGAAACCTCCACTACCCATCTGAAGCCTTGCAGAGAGAAAGACACAGAAACTCACCTCTCCTCCCACTGCGAGCGGCCCTCTGGTCCATGTCAACACGCATCCTCCACACTGGCAGAGGAAGTTTGCACTGGCATCGCCTAACCTGTATTGTCACGGTGCAAGGACTGTCAACCCTCTATCTTTCATCAGCACAGAGTTCTCCTTATCAGAGAAGGAAAGCACAAAAGGGAGGGAGAAATGCGTTCACACAAGCAGTGTTTCTCTGATGCTCAGCATAAAAATCTAATCAAAATTGTACCAGAATGGTGATGTGAAAAGCACCCTGCCAAGTCAGTAATAAATATAAAATTCATATCTTACATTTCCACAATATATCACCTCTCATCCTGCAGTACTTTCCGCATTGTTAGGACTCAGATGAATCCCCAAATCAGCACAGATTTGCACTGGAATCTAACATTTTTGTTGGCTTCATATTCATTCAAATTACATCCTTAAGCGAGAGTAGGATAACAGACACTTAAAATGGCCCCTTGAATGCGGCAGCAGCCATTTTAAACAGGGCCCGACTCCTTCCAGCTGCCCAACTCGTTCCCCAAAGCTTGTCCCCCGTCCACCGTCTGTCCCTCTCACTCCCTGGGCCTGGCTCACCACGCTAGCCATCCCGTGGCAAAGCAAAGGCCACGTGGCAATTTTAGGGTGCACAAACAGCTGTCAGCCCCAGTAGGCTCCATCAACATCCCAACTCCAAAACTCCAGAGGCTGCAGCCTCTGAGATTTCACCAGACAACAAAACCCTACCTTCTCAGCTTTCAGCTTGCTCAGGCAGTAGCAGACAATGCCCTGCAACGCTGTTATGCACGGCATCTGCAGGGACCAAGAGCTAACACCATGAAGCTAGCAGTAGTAACAGCTTCTCCTTATTGTGAAGACCACGTGGATTGGGAAAAAAGTGGAGAGGGCATGGAGTAAAAAGTGATCTCAGCTTGCTTTCCATTAGTCATAGCCTACCTCCCCGTCGCCTGTTACCTGAATACTTATCACCGAACCCTTCCCAACAGATGCATTTGCCAGTGACTCTGATGGGAGCAATTAGCTGTGCCATTCTTTCTCATCCTATCAATATGCTTATATGACAAAACAGCGTCCATTTTTGGCCCAAAGATTTCATGTTCTGCAAGACAGGTGTATAAAAGACAGGAGGCGTTAGAAAACCCCGAGGAGCTGTGCAAGTGTTAATAGCAGTGGGTGCATTAAGATAGAAGGGCTGATTTTAGTCCTTCATGCATCATACCCTATCTGAGCACAGCAGGTCTAAATAGGGAAAGCATATTCTCAAAGCTCAGCTAGCACTAAGGTATCTAAACAAAGACCAGGTTTTCATGACTGCTCAGCAACCACAAGCAGTAGGTGTTCAGTTCCTAAAAATTCTGACACTGCATCTAATGAGCCACAGACAATCTCAAACTACTCCGCTACTAGTGGTAGCACAGCCAACTAGGGTTAGCAGCAGTGAGACGTACTGCAAGCTTTCCCCTTTTGTCAGATAAGGCTTCAGGGATCCTTCATATTGTTCATACCCATATCTTTTCACTTCTTGGTGGCATTGCCTGCAGACCAGCATTTGGGGGAAAAGTCCTTGGAAGCCACAAAGATATGAATGATTTAAAAGAGTCCATCCAAAGGAGGAAAAAGGAGATACTAATGCTTGAAGATGCTGCCAAAAGAAGGTACACAATAAAGGTAGGAGTCTTGTGTAGTTCCATTTACATTTATCTGCATCTACGCTGATGAAATCAGGACGGTTATTTCACCTCTAGCAGCAGAAACACAGCTGCAGCACAGTCAGATTCAACTCCTGATAAAATAAATAAATAAATAAATAAACCAACACAATGTCACTTAGCTTCACAATGCAACGATAAACTATGCATCATTCGTCTTCCTTTTCGTAGCATAGATAAGGCCCTGGAACAGCATCACCTGAACTGCAGTCCACAGGTCGCTGCTGGTGTGTGAAGCGTGATAGGCGGTCCGTGCAGCACGCTATCTGCAACCACCGCACCTCGTACAACTCCCCATCCATTGCCCGGTGTCATTTTTCTCATTATAAACACCGAATGTTTTTATGCCTATATGCCAGATAAGCACTTACACCTAAATGTAAAATATCGGCCAGAGTGCGTTTATTTTGACCAAGGGGAAGCAGCGGTGTAAGACCCTTCCTGAGCACGCCGGCTATGTCATTGCACCTGCAACGTTCAGCATGTTCTACTCACAGTCATTGCAGTGATACAGGCATAGGAGATGTAGGACATGTTGCCAGGGCATCTATTGGAGAAGACTGTTGCAACAGAGCTACTTCTGTGTGCATGTGGGCACTGTCACAAGGAAATAGCTGCACTTGCTGCATGCCCTTGCAATATTGGCAGTTTCTAGAGCTGACAAGCCTCAAATTGTCTTAGTTGCAACCGTATCTGAAAGCCAGTATTTAATTTTGTGCAAAACCTGCTCAAAAAGCTCATGATAAAATAGAAGGTCACAGAAGTAGAACCAAGAAGGGAAGACCATTGGCTTGTTACTGCACGGTACAATAAGCGAAAGAGGACAAATCACTTTAACAAGGAGGCATATGGTCTGATCTTCTCAGGGAAACGATGGAAACGCAATCATTCGGGACAGTTACAACTAAATTGGACACAAACACAAGAAAACACGCGGAAGAAAGTATCACATCTACTGCATTTTGATCATGCATGGAACGAGGTAATGATATCAGTGATTCTTGTAGAGTTTTTGTTTTTGCTTGGTGCTGGCAAAAGGATATTTAATTCCTCAGCTGAAAGCAGGTTTATTTTATATGTCCAATTTGCCAATGTCTACCCAGGTTCCAGTGTGGGACAGTCCCTGTCACACAGGAATGTGACAAATGTGTACATACAGGTCGGAACAGAAAGGCGTCAGGCAATGCCACCATTCTTGACTCCATGAGGATAATCAAGTAATCGTGCTGAATCAGACGGGCTGTTTGTTTTGCTTAAAATGAATTTACTTCAACAAGTAATTAATATTTTGAGAAGAGAAGGCCTTTGTTAAAGATTCACCACATTCACCCCTTCAATTAAGGTTTCAAATGTTCACATTCATAGATTCATTTACACCTCCCACTTGTCCTTCAGCAATGCCAGGAAAGACCAGAGTTTACGTTCCTGGCATCTCAAAGATAAAAGAGAAACAAAACCAAATCATCCACAAAACAAAACACGATAAAAAATAAAAATAAAAATTAGAAAACACTCCAAACAAATTAAAACACCCCAAACCTACCAGGTCTTTTATCCATCACCAGCGAGAAGAAATGGTGTCCAAGATGAACCGCGCGGGCACCTGTCCCCTCTCGTGTGCAGCACGAGCGGTGACATGAACCAAGGAGCCTCGTGGGCAAGCGGGGCGCCACGGGGTGCACCAGGAGGAGCCCTGAGCCCCCCTGGGCCAGGCCTGGGGCTGTGGAGCCGGGCTCAGCGCGGGGCACATGGGGCAGCCATCTTCCTCTGCACCTGCACCGGGGCCCACGGCTCTCTCCCCTGCGTGCCACGCACCCGGTGCGCTCCGGCGGCCCCGGTACCCCAGGTTGCTAGGGCATTTGCATATGTTAATTGCAATGTCAGGGTATTTGCCTGTGCTGATCACCGGAGCGATGTTTGGCCCCAGCTCCTTCGCTTATTTAGGGGAAAACGGCTGGATCTGACTATACCTGTGCCGTGCTGATGTCACCGGCTGCTATTTCCAGCCCGGTTGCCATGGAAACAACCAGGCCTCAGCACCAGTTAGCAGTTCAATATATAATTTACTTATTCTTTTTCACCTAAGTGATTAGGACTCAAAATACAGAAGCATCTCACATATATAAAATCTTCTGATCGTTTCACAAGGATTTCTTGAAGACAAAAAAAACAGCCAGAAATACCACACTGCACTTTTCCCCAGGGAAAGGAGAGACAAATAAAAGCCAAAACGAAGGAAAAAAACAATCCTTTCCTCCTCTGTCCCCTGCCCTTCCAAGTTTCAAGGGAGGCAAAAGCTAACGTAACACCTGCCTCACCACGCACAGCCGTAAACCCCTGCAGACGAATGGCAGCCTGACCCCAAAAAGGCCTTCCTTGGCTTCTACAGATGACCGTCACAGGTTAACCTAAAACTCTCTCTCTCCTCCTCATTAATCTCAGAGGAGGCAGCAACTCACGCTCCTAGCCATTGTACTGCTAACCAGAGCCTTTGGGAAGGCCACCCTGCTCCATCGCCACCGCCTGCTGCAAGACACAACTCCAGCGGTTCCCTATACTTTCCATAACTTTTTAAACTAACGTTTTGGTCCAAGGTGAGGTGATTTCTCTGGTTTTCCACCGCCTAACCAGTCACTACCGAAGCTGGTACCAAACCCAAAGGTTATGCTTCAAAGTACTGATCCAGCGAGAGACAATACAAATATTTTTATGGAGGAAATTTTCAAGGGATTGCTCCATGGTCAGGTAAAGTATTGGCCTTGAAGTTACACATTGTTTCTCCTTATTTTCAAAACGGGAAGTTTTAAACATTAATTTTGAAAAACAAGAGCTTTGTAACTAAGCTGTGCGGTCTGGCAGAACAATAGCTGGAGCAACCCCCCAGAGCTTCCAACCAACGCCGGCCGCCCCCTCTCGCTTCCCCACCAAAACAAGCCATCGCAAACCATCTACACTTGTACTCCTTTTCCTGGCCGCTTACTCCTCCCATGTACAGCTGGGCACCAACCACCGATGAGAACCCAGAGACACATCCCAGGCAAAGCTTTAAGCTGGGCACATTGCTTACTGAAGAGTAAAATTAAACAAACATGCACAAATATTCTTCTGTAGTTGCCTTTTGTTCATCTTCAACATTTTACGGCCTAAGATGTTTTCACCTGCAAAACAGAACAATGCTGGACAACAATTTGAAAGCCACCTGGGTGAGTTAGCAGGGGACTGTGCCAAGCCTTTAACTATTTGAAGAATTTGAGGGGTTATTTGCTGGAGAGAGGAGGGTGCCATCAGGCACCTGGGCCAGTATGACTTTGGGGGCAAATTTTAGAGGTCTTCCTCTGCAAAATCATTGACAAGGGAATTTGGAGTGGTCAGATGCTTCAAACAAAACCAAAAGAAACCTCCATCTTCCCCTATATAGTAACATAGGGCAATGGCTCAAAAGTAAAAATCAAATACATGTAATCGATAAATCTAATTGACCTGAATGAACCTTTGTCCTTATTTTCTTCCTTTTTCTTCCTTCCAGCTTTCTTCCTTCCAACTCCTTGACTACCTTTCTCAAAACCACTGCTTTCGTTTGTGCTCCATTTCCTTTTCTTCTTTGACCTGCAGAGTCTCCTTCCCTCCCACCCTCCTGCGAAATCCTCTACATTCCCCACAGCTCAACCCCAGCATTCCCCTGCACCACCCCATCCGAGCTTCCTCTTCATCCTTTTCTGGAGCTCGTCCCCTTCTGTCCCTTCATGCCCTCACCCTAATTCTGTTGGGTCACGGTGTGCTTCTCTCATGTTAGCATCTGGTGCACGCTCAACCAGTATCAATCAAATCAAACAGCCACAAAACCCTTGAGAGTTTATCAGGAGCCCCCCTGATTTCAAAGCTAACGGAAATAAAAGATAAATTTTAAGCAATTTGGCAAAGACACCACATGGGAAGTCAGAAGCAGTGCCGGAATTGAAGGCAGTGTCCAGAATCACTCGGATCTATCCCCGGGTCATTGCATGGTCAAGAAACAGATCGCGCAATCGACAAACCAAAACAGATTTATGCCAAGTCCAAACGAGAAACAGCCACTGAAAAAATAATGTTGGCTGCAGGTTGTGAAGCATGATTAAAAAGCTGATTAAATGTTTCTATTTTAGGGAAGAAAAAAAAAAAAAAAAAAAGAGTCTTTTTTAAACCCCTTTGCTACAGCAACTTATCTCACACGGGGAGTGAGGCTAGAAAAACATGTTGTAGTGAGTTTAGCTATGGGGAAATGACTGATGCTTTGGATAGAGCTGACAGCTGACTCAAGAGTCATCACTGGGGCTAACATCTTCCTTCTCCATGCAGCCTACAGTGGTCTGGCATGTCTCAAAACTTGAAAGAAAAAAAAAAAAGCTGCTGATTTCATAAGGAAGTAGCCTAGGAGGCTGTTTGGAGGATGAAGTCAACTACATATGGTTCTATTTATTTGTTTGTTTTGGGGTGGGGAGAGGGAGTCAGTGGCAAATTCTCAGCCTTAACAACCAGCTCACAATAAAAGCTTATGAAGTCAAAGGTTCCTCACTGAAAGAAAAAAAAAAAAAAAAAAAAAAAGAAACACTCTTGAAGATTGTATTTATGAAATAAATGCCAACATATTTGCAGGATTCCAAAACTCAGGCATTCGGCTCTAATGATTAAAGAGTGTTTCTCCTTGAGGCCACCATTTGAATCTAGCCCAGATAAGCTGTAATCCAAAACTGCCTTTGGATAGCAGGTCAGTATAGTTTACACAAAAAAAAAGCCTTCTGTGTTTGGAGGTGATGCAAAACAGGTACACTAGGCAGGTCATGTCCTAATACACAGCTAGACCTCTACACCACAAACCAAACACAGCTGCATTTGAATGCACAGCCAAAGTTTTCTGCATTTTCTTTTAGTTAAAAAAAAAAAAAAATCCCCCTAGGAAACTCTGTACAAAAATATCCATTCTCTGTGCTTTATGAATGAGAATTCACATACAAAAAGGCAGGAAATGAGGTAAGGTTGCTTTTTCCCTCATTCTCTATATTGTGACCACAACACACACACACATTTATAAATTTAAGAATATAGCTGCGCACACATATAGATCTGCAGCTCATCCAAGTGCTGCTCACTTGGGAAAACTTTGAAATTCAAGAATTCTGTGACTCCGATACTCCAACCATTACCAGTTGGGAGCTAACATACATTTCTTTTTTTGTTCATCCTGAAGCTTTGAATTATAATTTGCTCATTAGCCTAATAAATATCTCATCGTTGTGTGGCCCATAACAGCAGAAACAGCAGTTATTATAACAGTTCCCCGCTGCACCAGAGGAAGCTCTTCTGACCTCAGCATCCCACAGCACCTTAAGCAAACATGGATCCAGTATAGCCACAGTCCTCCTGGAGCCTTCCTGCTAACCCAGACATATGCAAAGCAAAAGGTGCTGCTCTCCTTCCTCCAGGGCACACACAGGCTCTTCTCCAGCCACAGGAGAAATATCGCCAGATATCCCCAGAGATTTTCTCCATCTGCTCTCTGCGAAAAAAATTGAACAATCTATGGCACAGGGGCAACACATGCTGTAAAAAAGGTTCCCTCACTCAAGAGCTTTGGCTGTGCTGAGCATTTGGTTTTGACCAACATAATTTCCTGCCATTCCACTTTTCCCAGGTTGCCTCTATATCTGTCCTGAACCTGCGTGAGTCTCCTGCTGCTACGTGATCCAGAGCCTAGCAAGAATTCCCTCCCTAGCAAGAATGGAAGGGTAAGAAATCTCAGACTGGAAGGGTAAGAAAACTGGGTTATTTAACCGTTAACAGATTTACAAACAGAAACAAACAACAACAACAACAAAAAACAACTTTTCAATGCATATGAAAATGACCCCAAAATAATGAGTCTGGTTTTGTTTGGGTTTTTATTTTTTCAAGTTGAGATTGTGATTCTGATTCTGCTGAGACCTCCCCTGGCCCCTTCCCAAAACATATGCGTGATGAGAGGAGTGATGACTCTCCCAAATGTACTAAATAGGGCAATTTTGGGACCTCCTCCAAGATCTCGCTCCATCTGCCCACCTCCTGCCCAACGATTCGTTCTGTCCCCCAAATCTCCAGCTCCACCATGTTCTGCAGCCCCGCCACCAGTGGCTCTCGTCTGGGTGCCACTTTTCTTCTGTCATGACCCCCACCCCAGCAACACCTTCCCTCCCGCTGCAGCCCTTTGCCTCCCTTCTCAGACTTGCACTGGGGAAATTCTCTGGATTTCTGTTCCCAAAGGCAGATGTTCCTGGGGCACAAAGGGGCAGAGCACGCTGCTGGCAGAGCAATCCTACATTACACCTCTTTGTCTCCTGGTGTAAAAAGCAGGCATCATTTCCAAAAGCAGAGGCAGCAAGTTGTGCCTTTCTACACCACCTCAGACTTGCTCTTGGGCCCACTTGTCCCATATCCCTTCAGGGTTACTTTTCAAGCAGGGCTGAAACTTCTGGCATCGTTAGCAGACCAAATTCAGCCCTGGTGAAACCCCATCACCTGCCCATACAGAAAGTGGGAAGAATTAGCACTGAGCTTAGCACCTATGCTGCCAATTGTCCCCAGACAGAGAACACGTAAGTACTGATGTCCTGAGCACCCGCAGGAGGTGGCAGCAAGGCTTCTGCCTGCAGCAGGTGAGAGACAGACTTCAACTTTCCTGAGAATCAGGCTTTTTTTCCTCAGCGTCCTGATTTACAGCACAATCGATAGGTTTCTGCCCACCGCTGCCATCCCCTTTAGGTTCAGGATTGATGGGCGGCAGCGGCCCAGTGCTGCGGCGTTCTCCGGGCTGGGAAACGCCACAGAGGGGAGCGCGGGGCTGCCTCACACGAGGGCAGCAGGCTGGGAGGCCACCACTGAGAACACATTGTCTGGTAACACATTGAGACAATCCAAGTTTAGTCAAATGGGCCTCCGTGAGCCTGCCTTGAGCCAACCTGGGCCAAGCAGAGGCCCAGCTATGCCCAAATTCCCTCTCCGACAGCTGCTGGAGGCAGGCAAGCCCCCGGTGCCCTTTCTCAGCATGCAGCAGCTGGGTCTGTCCTCAGCCCGAGGACAAATCCAGGGGACTGCATTTGGCACCCACCGGCCTGAGCATTTCTACTCATTTGGGCGGCACAGACTCCGGTGGTGGTGGTCTCCTCCCTTCAAAAGGGGCTCACGCCTAATTCCTGGCCTTCTTCGTCAGAGGCTCAGACACAGAGCTTCCAGAGGAAAGCCCTCTGGGGCATGGCCTGGAGATGCCGGGATGCTGATCACCCCCCACCCGGCACTCTACACCTTCTCTTCCTCCCTCCAGCTGCCTGTGCTGTGAATGATATCGTGGCCACGGCTCCGCAGGTACAAGTTAATGCTCACCTGCAGCTTTGTGATTACTTTGTGTGTCCTACCAGCGAGGGCTTATACCACGGCGTGCCACTCAGCCCGTCCTTCCACCCCCCAGTGCCTTCTGAGGGCATTTTCAAGGAAAAACTTCACGCGTGCAGACTTCCCGAGTTCAGCAGATGTAAGGATGTCTTAATTATGCTGCGGTAGATCACAGGTATTTTCAAAGCTTTAAACAAAAGCCAAAACAAAACAGCACAAGTCCTTCCTCCCCCTTTCTCCCTGCAGAAGGGCCCTGAGGCACCGCTGGATTAGCTGGCTGCTGGTGACAAAGCAGGTCCCCACTGCTGCTCAAACCTTCCCCGTGCCCTGTCCCCAGCAGGATGGGTTTCTGTAAGGGCAGCCACCAGAGAAAGCCTCCAGCCACCACCTCGGGTTCAAAGCCTTGCTTGCAGACCAGAGGGGGCCTTGAAGTTGGCTCTGGGCAGCCGGACAGCACAGCATTCCTCCCCCGTGAAACCCCAGCGAACGCTGCCTTTCAGACAGGCACTTAGTGCTGTTTAACACTTTCCAAAGGAAAGGAAAAAAAAAAAAACACATTTAATCAGTATTCCCAACTGGCTCAAGTGCTCGTATCTACAATGGAAGGAGAAGAGAAATGCTAAGAGGAACAAGAGAGGGAAAAGAGAGTGTTTTCAGATGAAATGAGACACATGAGAGAGAACCAAGAAAACAGGGAGCCGGTCAGGACCCACAGCTGTACAGCAGCTTTTTGTAGCTGAGGACGAATTTTGCATCAAGCCAGAGAAGAGAAGAGCTGCTCCAAAGGAGTGCAAGGTAGGGGAATAAAGAGAAAGGGAAGCAAAGGGAAAGAGAAGCTCAAACAGCTCGAGCAGCTGTGATGCCGTGACTGGAGCCAGTGGACAGTGAGCTATAAAACACGTTGGCTGTATGTAAGGAGAGGCGTGAACAGAGGGGTCCCTCATTTTCATCTCCAGTGCCTGCAGTTCTGGCAGGAGGCTGCCTGGATACTTGGCGGCGGAGGCCACGGGCAGTTTATTAAATGCAGGCACTGATCAGACCGCCCGAGAGGAGGCCTGGCAAAATCACAGCCTCTGCGCCCTCAGGACAGATGCGCACGGAGTGATGCAGTTCCCCAGTCCAGAAAACAAACCAAAAAAAACCTGGCAGTATCTTAATTCGAGCGGGCTTTTCTGAGGACAATGAAAACACCCACCGTGGTGTCGGGCAGGAAATCAGTTCTGGGCTCGTACAGAGCCTCACGTGTCAGAGCACAGGCACGCCAGCTGACAGACACAACGCAGCAGCTTCTCTCTCAGGTCTGCTGCTCCAGACTATCCACGGCGGAGTTGTTCTTCGCTTTCCAGTGAACGCTTGGTCTCAGCTCCAGCAGCGCAGCCAGCCCCTGCGTCAGACAGCGCAGCAGACTGATGGGAGCAGCGGTCCGAGCAGCATGGCGGGGCTGCTCTGGCACCTCCTGCTGCCTCCCGCGTGAAGCAGAGGCCATGCTTCTTCGGGTCCGTGGCCATAACCAAAGATCACAGCATAGGGAAGTTTTGGGTGATGAACTGCCCCGCTAAAACAGATGTTTTGCCACTGGCCAGAACCCCAATCATTTTTTTAACATCCTTTGAACAAGAGAGTTCATCACTAACCTGCCTTTTTCACTCTAAACTTAGAGGAGAGCATTAGATTAGGCCTGGAGGCAGAAAAGGTAGGAGACTCTGCTAATTGCTCTTCTGTTTTTGACAGCTAATGAAAGTCATGCGTCTCTGCCAGCTCTTCTGTATTGGTCATCTGCCTGCAATCAGTCAACATCAGTGGACCACAGCAACAAAAGAGAGACTGCTCTTGAGGGGCACCAAGTCTCCATCATCATGCACGGGATCCTAAGTGACAGCTCCAAGTATCGTCCCCACATCCCAGGACATAGCTTTAGGTTTTGATAAGCAGTTCAGTGCTTGTCTTCAGACCCCAGGCAGGCTGGAGAGGAACGGTATCTTCTGCCATCCAGTTCTGTAGCTCCACCTCAGGCAACCCAGTTATTCAGGCCAGGTCAGACGGGAGAAGCAGCAGCACCTCACTGCTGAAAGAGCCGCCACACAAGCCGTGGTTCCCAGTCCTGCCAGCAAGATGCCAGGGTAAGAGGCTCGGGAGCAGTGCTGACAGCAGCTGTGACTCATACAGCAAGCATCTCACTCAATTTTGCCCATCAGTCATGTTTATCCTGAGCAACCAAGATAATCAGGGAAAAGCCAGTTCCGTGGGATATGACGCTGACGGCTGGGCGAACCCACTGCACCTGCCTGCAACCCAGGTCTCAGACACAGCCGAATCCTGTAAGAAATAAGGATAACCTGCAGGAACCGGGGGAGCCGATGCTCCTTCCCAATCAGGCTTAAAGATCACAGTCCTTTCAGGCAGAAACATAAAAACCTGCGGGAGGGGACTCCAAAGAAGGATTGAAAGGTAAGGCTACATCAAAGAGACAGAGACCAAGACATTTCTGCTGTGCAACAACCAGCACGGCCCACGTCCACCTGAACTGCCCACCTACGGGGTCTGAGCCACAAATTACGTGCTCCACCAGCAAGGGACCGGCCGGGTGGGTACAGGCAGGTGACACCGGGGACTTCTTCGAGCTGTCTGTGACCTCTGCTCTCCCAAGGCAAGAGCTGAAAGCCAGCACTCGTAAAAGCTGATGGTAAAAAGGGAGAAGGCTGGGGCAGAGGGAAGAGATCAGTGTCTGTATTTAAGATTCTGGGAGCTGAACGAGGATACAAGGCTAGGCTAAGGCTAGCAACCTGCTCTGCTCGAAACGGTACGTACAGACCCGGAACGAGGCTGATTTTTCACTCGAAACCAGTAAATGAGGTGGCGGGAGAGCGCAGGACAGTGCTGTGTTTCTACATTAGGGTTTTTAAGCACACTGCAGGATTTCTGTCTCAGAGTACTCATTGAGTTACATCAGGCTGTAATGGCCTGTTGATTTTGAGAGATTATGGCAGCGCTGTTGATGCAGGGGAAGAGGAGATGGAAGGGAAGAGACGATGCGATGCATCAGCCAGCGTGCGCACACATTTCAGGTGATTACCTACACTCCCGGGCGAGCAAGACACGGCGGATCCACAGCGGGACCAGGACAGGGAAGGGAGCGTGCACAGGGCTCAGTGAGCACGCAGGGCTGGCACGGCGGGCGGTTTCGGTCCGTCCCCGAGCCCCGTTTCACTCCCTGGAGGCAGCAGATGCCACCAGCCACATTCTGCAGGGCAGTCCCCTCGAGGGCCGGCGTCGCATCGCGTCCCACGGCGTGGCACGGCCGGGCACAAATCCCCTGTGCTCAAGGAGACGCGCCGCGCGCTCCCGAGATGGATTCAGCCTCGCTCTGCCAGGCTCTGACAACTTTGCCTGCCTGCATTTCTCTCTCTCCTGTATTTCACAGCGAGATGGTATCCTTTCCTTCTCCTTTCTTTGCTCCCGGGCACAAGCAATCAAGAACAAAGGATGAAAGAAAAATGCAGTGGGGGGGAGTGAGGCGGGGGAGGGACATTTGAGAGTTAGGAGCAATCTTCAGCGGAGAGAAGAGAATTTAAAAAAAAAAAAAAAAAAAAAAGAGGAGGAAGAAAGGAGATGCAGAGGCTTGGGGGAAAAAAAAAAACACAATATGCAAATGAGGCAGAACAAAAATCAGAGCTGGGGAAAAATCAAATCACACCAAACAAACCCACCTCTCCGCGAGCTCCCTGCCTCCCTCAGACAGGGGGGGGGGACACTGGGGCCAGGGGCTCCCGGTGCCTTCTGCCACCCGCCGGCCCCAGCAGGCACCCGCGCTGCCCTCCGGGGCATAGCGAGGGAAGGCAAGAAGGAAGAGCGAGGCGAGTCTGGAGCCGTGAAAATCCTTGTTTTCTCTCTGAGGTAGGGAGCTGTGGGGCAAACAGAAGCAGCCAGGTGCTTCTAACATGATGTTTGTCAAACAATCTGATTTCAAGCTTCACTGGAGTAGTCCCTCAGCAGCTGCTTTAATCTACCGCAGCACTTCTCCCCCGCAGCAGGCTGCCTTCCCCTCATCCCTCCTCGTGCTTCCAGTGGGACGGCGATCCCCCGGGCGCAGAGACCTCCGCCCCGGCCAGCAGCAGCTCACCTCGTGAGCCTCAGCCACATCACAAGCCGAGCAGGACCGGGATTCAACTGGAGGCTTCCCAGCTGCCAGAGGAAAAGGGTGGCTTAGCCTCTTGCAGGTGCCAGCACGGCCCTCGGCGCAGAGGTGGGTGTCAGCGAAGGTGGCCTCTTCCCTCCAGGCTGGGGAGGAAATATCTCAGCCATCAGCCCGGTCATTAGTGCCACCAGAGCTGGTGTTGTGTTGTGACACGGTAAGGCACTCACACTTCTCCTCATGGTCACTTATTTCTTCTCCTTCCGAGGTGATGAGAACCATCGGTGCGTGCTCCTCAGCTACAGCACTAACAGGTGTAGAAGGGTCCTAGGAAGCAGAAGCCCTTGCCTTTGGGGATCCCGTTGCTTTAGGGCCCTGGCTTACCCGAAATGCCACTCTCCAGCACCAGTAACGCCCTCCTTTCCCCCAGCCTTCCGTTCTCCCTCCTGCCCACGTTTCCACTCCAAGTATATTTAATTGTTCACCCATTTCTGCCTGTCAGCTCCTGATGCTAGGGACCTAACAGCTACGGGATGGTCTTTCCGACAGAAAATGTTAAAAAAACATCTTCTATCATGTCAGAAAAATGGATTGCTGCTTTTACTTGCTACCAAGGGGCACCAATTAACTGAGTAAATGCTAAATGCCTAGAACCAGGAGGCACAACTGTGCTGCAAGTGCCAGTTAGGAAACAATATCAAGAAGCTGCCAAATTGCACAGCAGAGGCGCCGGCACGCCGGTGCGGCACGGGAAGGCAAAGGCAAAGCCTTGCCCGGGGGCTTGCAAAGGACTGCGGATGGCAAGGTAGGTGGGACATGGGAAGCCTGGCTTGCAGCGAGCTGGGGAACAGAGGGGAAAAGCAGCAGCAGAACAAAACCACCGTGGAGAGGAGAGGAGGGAGAGGAGGACAGCACGGGCAGAGCGGTGAAGGGGGACCTTCACCGAAAGCCCCTCGCACCTCCAGCGACCGGAGCGGCTGTGGGCACCCGTGCACGGGGCCGCAATTCCCCGGGGCCACCCTGCTCTGAGTGCAGCTCCCCGACCCCAGGGAGCCGCGGGGAGGCAGAGCAGAAGGCAGACAACATCTCAGCTCGCATCTTAGCCAGGTCGGCGTCCCCATCAGCAAGAGCCACCGCCGCCGCTGACACTAATTGGCTGTCTCGCTGCCGTGCCGCGGAGGTGACGAGGAGCTGAGAGGCCTCCCCCTTCCCCGGTCCCCTCAGGTCACGGCGAGGAGCCCCGGCGGGAGCTGGCGGTGCCACGGTGCTGGCTCCGCAAATAAAGAGCATCGCTATCTGGAGCTGTCGAGCCTGCGTCACTCACTGCAAGGAGCGGGGGGGGAAGACGGCTACCAGCTTAAACCAGATTTCGCTGGTAGGAGCACCACCACAATCCGGGCTCGCGGGGACTTCACAAGGGAACCTGAAATGTTACGAGCTGCGCTCGCCGCCGCCGTACCCTCGTTCGGCTCGGGAGCACGGCAGTTAGCACGCGCGTGTGTGTTTGCACGAGGCTGCAGTGCAAACAGGTACCATAAACGGAGCGAGGAAGCAAGACCGGTGTTTGAAGCTCAGAGCGGCAGCTAATTGCCAAAAATCATCGCGCAAGTGAGGCTAGAGCAGAGGAAAGAATCACTTTCTGGGAGGGAGAGGGGGGCAGGGAATTAAGAACACACACACCCAGGAAGAATTAACGCTGCTCGCGCGAAATGCACTTCCCTGGTTCCGTGAGAAATGTGACATAACGTTAGTACCTCGCCTGCAATTACTGGCACTTGTTTAGCATGGCAGGGCACGGCACCGCCACCGGGCTCGCTCCTCTCTGCTCCCAATTAGCATGCCAAGTGCTCCAGCCGCACACATGGGCTCGCGGGTCAGGGATTGGCGCGGCGGAGCGGCAGGCAGCTCCCTGCCCTCCAATGAGGGAGCGAGCGCCGCGCTGGAAAGCTCCGGCTCCCCTCATTGTACATCCTCCCATCCCTATCACGCTCCTTTCCTCCACTCCTCCAGGGTCTCTGGAGGCAGTGATAAAAACCGCAAGCTCCCCCTCTCTCTCTCAGCTGGTCTCATTCACGGCTCATGGCAGCCCCAGTTTCCTCTGGGGACTCACTAATGAAGACGGCCAACGTTAATCTCTTTCCCCCTCCCTGACGGGTCGATTTATAGTTCCACGGAGAGTCCTGGATTGCAGCCAGAGGGCTTGACACATTCTTCTTGTTCCAAGACGGAAGGGGGGGAGAGACCGGCTTGCGTGCACACACACACACACACACACACACACAGAGAAGACACACGCGCATTTATGATCTGGATGGAGCTGGAAGATGCGGCTGGGAAGCCTGTTTACCTGTTCCGAAACAGCGACCAAAGGGAACGGTAACCAACCGTGCCTTTGTGTCTGCGCGTGTGCTCCCAACACCTCCGTGTTTCCATAGCACCCCTTTCAGCCCGAAGACCCCGAATCGCAGGGATCACTCCCTCGTCGCTGGGATGAAATAAAGCATGGGTTGTGTGCCAGCAGCATTACCCGTGAGTCATTAGGAGAGGAAGCAAATGATAACTTCTCCAGGATAAGCGGCAGGGGGAGGGGAAGGGGAAATTTTAGATGGGCAGAAAGTAATGAACTGGAATCGGGCCAGGACGCTGAGGTTATTTTCCCCTAATCTGGTGAAAAGTGCAGGGGGATCTTTAACAAGCGATGGATCGAGGCCTCGGCTTTGCATCCCATCCGGGAGAGGCTCTGGTGGCAGCGCAGCTTCCCGGAGCACCACCAGCCACGGGGTCACCCGGAGAGACGCACGCACCTGGGAGCCTGCACCTCTCTCTGCAGCGCCGAGCGGAGTCCCTCGGACCCGCAGGTCCGAAGCTGCCACCTCCAGGGGACCTAGAGGGAAGGGAAGACTCGGATTTTTTATTACCGTTATCATTACTTTACCACCACCTCTTCCTCCCCGGCGCCGTCTGATCTTTCCCCGCGTGGCAGCCGCCGCGTCCCCCCCGCTCGGCGCTCCTCGTGCGGGTCCCTGCCCGGCCACGCACCTGCCTCGCCGGCGATGACAGAGCGGCTCTGCTAACGGGGTCAGGCAGTGAGCTACTGCCGCCGAGCCGCGGGGGAGCACACAGCGCTGCCTCTGTTCCTGGCAGGCCCATACATTACCTCCTCGCCCCCGCCCCGCAGGAGCCCAGCGGCAGATTTAAAAGGGGGCACTGTCAAGTCGCGCCAGGCCCGTGATCTCGCACGCGGAGAAACGGCCTTGGCCAAGCTCGGTGCGAGCACGCTCCCATCCCGTCTTTAAGCGATCTTGAAGGTTTCAATTGCTGAGCTGTAAACCGCAATGCAAAAAAGCACAGACAAATAGATCAGATCAGATATGAGACTGCCCAGACACCGAGCTCCACTTGCCAAGCTGACTGCAGAGCGAAAATAGAAATGCTCGCTGCACATAATTACAGCATTTTACATTTCCACTGCACTTTCCGTCCTGAAGGATCCCAAAGTGCGCACACATGTGCATGCGTGTGCGTACGGAGAGGCAGGACACTGGGAAAACCCACTTGCTTGTGAAAGAGACCAAGGAATCACGGTCCAGTAATAACAGCTTGCACCGAACCAAAGCTTTCATTAGCACGCACACACACACGCACGCTCACAGAAAATCATTATAATGGGAAACGAGACCAAGCCAAGCCACAGCAATCTGTAGATCAGCAGCTCCAGCACTTCTGCTGCTGCTCTGAGTTTCCCCCAAAACAGATTAGAAACTGAGCTTTTATTAGCTCTCGCCCTCTGCTTCCCAGCAAAGCCCAAGGTGCCAATTCCACTTTGCTACTACAGGGCAGGGGCAGCTCCGCAGCCGGCAGTCCCCAGCCTTTCCTTCTCCTGGTGGAGAGCGCTTTGCAGCCCCTAGGAACACATCTTCCAGCCCCACAGGTCACCACAGCCCTGTTTTACAGCTGGCAAAGCATCCAAACAGGAGCAGCAAAGCCAGCAGGCTGCTGCCCTGAGCACTCCTCTGCTCTTCTCCCCTGACAAAAGAGCCAAATTCAGGTACAAAGACCTTTTCTCCACTTGCACGCCACCCAGGATGCTCTGAGTGTGGATTAAAAGGACCAGGGAAAAAAAAAAAAAAAAGAAGACTGGTAGGCAAACAGGAGCAGAGACCTGACACTGGCAGAAACCTCCAGCTTTATCAGGAGGCTGAGAAGCAGGGGAGGAAAGAGCAGGCTCCAACTTCAGCCTCATCCTGGGATGCCGGGTCGCTCCCACACGTCTGTGGCAAGTCAGTTTTGTCCTCAACACATTAAAGATCTCACAGCCATCCTAAACTCCCATCTGAGCACAGAGGTGTCAGTGCAATGCAATCGAGGATAGCACACAACTACCTGTCCGGGAAAGAGCTCGCTGGCCGGCAGCCTTAGCCCTTACATGAGCACGAGGCTGACACACGCTCCTGATGCCCCTCGGCTCGCTCAGCAGTGCCGCAGCCACAGCCGAGGCTCAGCAGACAACCAGCACGTGCCCTTCTCAACAGAGATTTTGGGGAAGAAAGAGATTTTGTCAAGGACACTGCAGCAACGCCCTCCCCTCTACTTAGGGAAACAGCTATGGGATTGTTAATGTCCAGAGAGGACTCGAGGTTTTAATAAGGTCACATCTGAAAGAGCCCCACATAATAAGCTGCATGGAAGTCAATTTATCGACCACAGCACACGGGGCTAAGTCAGGCCTGCCGGGATTCGAAGTTGTGGTTGCAGGGCGCATAGGTAATTCATACCTGATGCTCGAGGCCAGCCCCTCTGGCTACAAACGGGAGACCAAGGTGATTGGTTAAATTTCATTTAGTTTAATAGCCCGGTACATTATTCAGGAACGCGAGGAAGGGCCTGCTTAAAATCTGCTCTTGCTTTTGACAATGTCACTCCAGCAGCAGCTCCGTGAGCGGGGAGGCAGCCGCTGCTCAGCCCCCACAAGCCAGGGCTGAGATTGCCAGAGCTGACCTTAAAATAATCCTAAAAATTAAGAACAGGTGAAGACTACCTGTGATTTTGTGGTTTGTTTTTTTGTTTGGTTGGTTTGGGGATTTTATTTTTAAAAGCACTACATAAAGAACTACAAAAACAACAACAGAAGGATGGCCATTTCCTTTACCTGCCCTGTCTTTCCCATCTAGAGATACGAGGTTTTTCTAGGCTGAACAGCTATCACAATCAGAGGACCAAGAAATGATGATGTCCTTAACGGCAAGAAACTGAAAGCCATGATGTTGAAATAAAATGGGATTTTATTCAGCCCCTGACAAATTCTGGTTGGTCTTCACGTACTTTTACTAGTACCTATATAAAGACTTTTATTTATTCAGTTGTTTTAATCTGAAGACAGCCAGTAGACAGAAAACTCTCTTACCTACAATTAAAGCATTAGAGCTCACAGAAACATCCATTATACCTCAGCAGCACTTCTCTAACTAAAAGAAAAAAACAAAACACAGAGCACACATTACTCTTTATTGGAGACTTAGATACATCAGGCTTGATGACAGTACCATTTTTTAAATCCATCGTGGCCGGGTTGGGGGGAAATAAATTGGTACAAGCCCCACGTGAAACAAACTCTTTTTGGGTCATCTTTAAAACTAATCTGGACACTGCACTAGAAAGCACACTTAAGGAGACAAACAAAAACCTCCCAACTGTTTTATAATCATATTATCAGTCCAAGAGGCTTGAGTAAAAATAATACTCTGTGACCATATTAGTTGCCTGTTGTTGTTGGCTACTCAAGGAAAGTAGGGCTCCAACAATCCAGAATTTACAGGGCTGGGAGCCTGGTGGGTCTCTGGGTTTGATTTTGTGCCAATTCACATTCACTCATGCTCTCGGGTAAGTCACGATGCCGTCAGCAACTTCAGCCCAGCTGGAAAACTGGGTTAAGAAAGCAGTGGACGCCCGCAGAAAACTAGGGCTTGCCTGCACGGGGACCTGCAGGGAAGTCACGCTGAAGTTCTTTAAGCAGGTGGGTCAGATGGCATTAAAACCCTGAGTGGACAGATTCACACAGAATGCGAATGCATCCCTGCTACAACTACTAGGTTTTCCCGAAATCAGCTGAAAGTTAATTAAAATCTAAGTGCGGGTACGGTCAGAGCGGCAAAGCACTGCGGTCAGCGCAGGCTACCAAGCTGCCGTCCTCTCCGTCGGATGCTGGTGGCTCACCATATGTGCTTCCAGCCTTCTGCGACGCACGGGAGCTGCCGGGCTCCTCAGAGATCTCCCACAAACTGTTTTTGTGCTACTCACAATCCGAGGGGACGCTCTGGCTCGGAGTCAGCAATCTGGTACGTTGGCAGGGGCGGGCTACAAAGGACGTCCCTCGAGTTGCCAGTCTAGCACCATCCCCTGGCACCAAAATTAGACAGACAGCCAAATTTTTAATTTTCCCCCCCAAATATAAAGACAAATGCAGCTGCTGGGGTCCTGCCTCAGGAACACCCGGAGATGTGGCCACCAGGACAGGGCAGCTAAGTGACAGCGGGACGTTTTCCAGCACCACTGGCACACGAAGGAGAAGCGGCCTGGAGGGAAGGTGCCCGCGGCCCAGCAGGCCCCCTCCCTCCCCAGCCTCTGCCCCCAGTGTAAACCCTTTTGTTTCTCCTCAGAAAAGCAGCAATTATGGCGGGAAAAGCTCTCCCCCGCTGGAGGTACCACCGCCTCAGACGGTCGCTCTCCTGACGCTGGCAGGCGGTGGAACATTCCGGAACGCAAGGAAGATTTGGGGAGGGGGTGGAAGAAGGCACCCAGGATCCAATCTCCTCCCTCCCGCGGCCAGCTCCCCTCTCTGTCCAGCAGATCCCATCTGTACCATCAGGATTTCAGTGACATTTTCCTCCAGCCCCCCTCACGCCGCCTCTCCGGGCCGAGCGCAGCCGAGGGTGCAGGAGGACACGGCCCTGCTCCGCTTCCCTCGCGGGCTGGACAAATAAGTCTTCAGCTAGCCACATGCAAGCCATTAAAAATATATTAACATACCCAGCAGGGGCTGTCACTTTTTCTTTTCTCCCCCCCCCCCACTCCCCTTTCCTTAAACGCGGAGAAGGAAGAAATCTTGCCACAGTAACAAGAGGTTTTCATCAAGTCTCATTACCTCGAGCACAGCCGCGCACCACAGCCCCCACAGAGAACAGCCCTGGGCTCCCGCTGTCATTAAAGGAACGAAGATCTTAAACAAAAATTAAAGCCAGGACAGCACGGAGCTGGGAGCACACGGGCGGGGAAGGCAGGGACGGGTGCGTGAGGGCAGAGCGGAGGAGCCGGCGAGGAGGGACACGGAGCCCCTCGTGGCAGTGGGGCAGGGACGTGTGGGGTTTCGTGCTGGCACCCAGGGCCACGCTGCATTTCCCAGATTAACACAGCGACACAGCAGCAACGTGGCAGCAACGCAGCCGGGTGCTGTTTTGGGACGAGGGCTTGAAGGATGGGAGGCGGCGACTCAGCATTAAACCCAGGGATTTCTAAGCCAGAGGGGTGTTTGTCGGAGGGCTTTCAAGGCAAAGCGTCCTTACCCTTAAAGTGTTGTTTCTCAAGTATCTCTCTGGGCTAAGCGGCTTTCCTCGCCGCCCCAACTGCTTTAATCCACACCAACCCCCTGCTCCGGGCCAGCGCGCGGCAGCGCATTCATCTGGCTGCACGGGCACCGCTGAACGAGCGGCTCAGGAGCTGGAGCAGGGGCTGCCAGGAGAAACGTGCATAAAAGTGCACCCCCAGAGCCCCCAGGCTCGTCACCTCGCCCCGGGAGAGCAAGGCAGGGTGCACAGACCCCACAGGAACAGAGGGCAGGGAGGCGGGATGCTTCGCTAGTGACTAACTGGAAAGAGGTGACCCGAGCTGAACAGGATATAAAAATAAAGTCTGGTGACAGCATGGCCGTGTTTTATGCACCTCCAGCTGAGACACAAGTTTATTTCCCCCTTGGGAACGGGGAAGGCAAAAACGATCTCTCTGGAGGAAGCAGCAGAACAAGGGAAAGCAGAGCTGTGCAGAAGAGCCACATAAGTAAAGCACAGCTGAAAGGTGCTCGTCCTGAGCAGCAAGCAGGAGGACGGCAAGCTGAGGAGCGGGGACTGCAGGTGGGCACCACAGAAATAACTCCCAGCAGAGCAGTGAGGGGCAGGAGGGAGCCAGGAGATGAACCGGGTGACACAGAGACGGGATGGGGATGCAGAGAGACCGGCCTGCGGCAGGGGAAGGCACCAGGGGAAGCAGTGAGGAAGCTACTTCAGATCTCTGAAGTTTATAACCGATCCAGCTGTGAATGGTTTAACAGGTCATCGTCTGCGCAGCCCATGCACCCCCCAGCTCTGCAGTAATTACATCCATTCTGTACGCAGACAGACACATCACATAATGAGGTCTCCCGATATCACAGAGGCACACAGGAGGGTAAGCAAAATGTCTGACCGTACTAGGAACAGGCCAGAAACAGCTCCGATTTGAGAGCGATGCGATACCAATCAGATATATCCACCTCTGCAGCACCGAAACCCGTTCTACTCATCCTGCCTTGGAAAGGGCACGTGAGGAAGTTCAGGAAGTGGCAACAAAGAAAGAGGTTTTGGAAGACAGCAAGTGAAGTTCACAGGTGCAAAACAACATCTGTGTGCTAAAGAGGGGGGAGAAAAAGTATGTAAAAAATAAATAAATCTAGTGCAAGCAGACTATTACTACAGAGCATGGTTGTGGCGCTGCGGGCCCTCCCCAGGAAGCCCATCCATCCTCTCCCAGCCAGCCACCACAACCTGGTGGTTCCACCCCTGGCACAGAGAGCAGGGCAGACTCTTCTCCTACTCGTCCCAAAGCCAACGAGCTTCACCACCGAGCCTCACGGTTGGCACCCCTCGCCACAGAACGGCTTGGCTGGGTGACGCTCTGACCCACTTCAACACAGGCAGCACAAACACCGTGGTGTAAAAGAAACACAGAGCCCTGCTTTAACATAATGGCAGGGATACGCTGGTGTCTCAGCCGGGCTCTGGAGTTTGACAGCAATGCAATTAGGTCAGGGGAGAGCTGTGTTGTAGCAGATTCCTTGGACTTGGCTCCATCCAAGGTAGACACACACATGAATGCTGCATCAGCTTGTACTCGCTGCCTTGCCAGCAGCCTGCATTCTTGAAATCCTGCTCCAGGAGGCTAGCATGCCTCGCGTTGTGACCCAGGCCCTTGATGTGGGATCCCAGCTCCACGCTTCTGTGACTGTCTGTGGAAGCGGTGCTCGGGACGGCGACGATGCAGCCAGGGAGCGCTGCCTGCCGCCGACACAGGCAGCAATGCCTGCGGGAGGAGGAGGAGGCGGCAGGCAGACACCACCAGATGCCCCACTCAGGAGCAACACCCACCTAAATCCCCTCCGTGTCCCTAAAGCATCCTCCCACCCACCCCAGGCTCTGCCAGCGCTGCCTCCTGCAAGGCTGCCCCACAAACTGCATCATGTTAGCCTGGGCCACGTCACGCAGTGGACGGGATGGGTCTTTTGACCCTACATCAGGTCACCGAGGTGTTTTATGCTACCATCCTACCAACATATTTTTTTTTTTAAATAGGGGAAAGATCAGCTTGGGTTTTGAACTGTACAGTTTCACAGGAATCCATACTATGCCCACATTTAAACCTAGCAGAACACTATCTCTTTTTTTTTTTCCCCTTTTTTTTTTTTTTTTAATTTGGGGAGGGGCAGGGAAGGAGGTGTTAAGAACATCGCAAAGTTCAAAATTAATGTCTCAACTTGTAACACACTTCCCCCTCTCCCACAACACTGGTTGCAGGAGCTACCCACGGGCTCACACTACTCACGAAGCTCCATATGGTTCTGCTTCCCTTCATTTTGCCTCAGCCTGACACACTCTGGCACTGCTCAGGTTTTCCTGGTCCTTGGGAAACCGGAGAGATTCCAACAACTCCAGCTTCTCCTTCCTTTGTTTTGACAACGCTTCCACTGTGCCATCTATGAAAAACCTATTGTTACGGCGAAGCACAGAGGTAAATTTGCTTGAACACCACCAGCGCTGTGGAATTTTTCACACTGTGTTTAGTATTGTTAACAATTACTTACATTGCATTAGCGTTAAAGGACCTCAGCAATATCAGGATCCCTTCCACTCAGCACAATGTACGCATCCAGCAACAAATGCCCGTGCCTGACTAGCATGATATAGCAAAGATATTTTATTTGAGACAGAACGGCTTCAAAATGGAGTGCCATTTTAAAGCACCCCTAAGTTGACAACAGTTTGTACAATTATCACAAACTACTCACAGAAAGGCTCCAGCATACCCAGGGAGTACCATGTACTCACCATAACTCAGCAAGTGCTTTTTGCAGCTCCCTTCTACACTCAGTCATGAAGGATATAGATCATTACAGCCTCCAGCTATAGAGCTTTAGCTCATGGAGTAGCAGCTCACACTTTCAGCTCTGGAGATCCCCAGTTCAATCTGCTGCATGTCAGCCAAGAGGGCAGCTGTCATATAATTACAGCCACAACTTTGCATGTGAAAAAAGTAGGGAGAGCGAACAGAGATCTTATTATAGAATTCTGGTTGCAACCTGCTGAACAGCTCCCTATTTAAAGTAACTTCTCGTAAAGAGGAGGGAGAAAAAAGGAAGAAAAAGAGAAAAAAAAAAAAAAAACACTCTTCCATTCAGCTTCCCCATTTTCTGTTTTGCAGAAGAAATCAGTGCTGCTTTGCAAAAAAGTCCTTTGTTACAAATGCACAGGTATTTTAGATGAAGTACACAAGTGCAGAGCCAGGAGTGAGGCTCTACCCCCTTATCAACTGGAAAAAAAGAAAAAAAAAAATCTCATTGCTGAAACCATCTGAAGTCCAAGACAACATCTTAGTTTCTTTCTGAGCTATCACCATTCACCAGCAGCCAAGCCAATTGGATTTGCAATTTAAGTATTCTAATTTAGGTTCAAGAAATCTTAACTTAGTTACGTCTTGTTTTCTTCAAACTGAACATACAAGCTCTCAGGAAGACTTAATACAGAGAATCTGGGAGGAGGGTATTTTTGAACTACAACGGTACAAACTACGGCAAAAAATTCAAATCTCAAATGAAAAGGTATTTTAATGAGCCCAACACAAAACAATTAGACCAAGTTTCTTCTTATCCATTAATCTTTCCGCAGATCCTGCTGCACACACACAGCAATTTTTGAGCCAAACTTCTCTCCAAGCCAAGATGTTCAAAAACGGAATTTTAAACAATGCAATCCAGTTAAAAAAAAAATAAAAAACTAAAAACATCCATTTTTCCCCAACAATTATTCTAGAAATCTGTGTGTCTTCAGCCAAACTGTTTCAGGTTTAAGATACGCCTCAAATTCTTTGCAGAACATTCTCCTCTGCTAGAAAGTCCCGTCCATCCATCAGTCCATCCGCAGCGCAGAAACCAAGTCACCGATTCCTTGCAGTGAATCAACAATCTTGGACCACCATCAGATCAGAGCTGATTCTCCCACTTCTTGCAAACTACTCACCTGCTTGCTACATACCTCTCCAAGGAAACTGCTCTGCCCCAAACTGCTCAGCACCTGCAGGAATACTTGCTGGAACACCAATCAACCAGTGCACGCACACTACACCTTCAAAACCCCCCAAAATACAGCGCAGCCCTTCCAACGGGATGTGAAGGAGAAGTGCCCGGCAGACCATCGAGCTGAAATGCGTTCAGGCAACAGCTAACACAAAGCAAAAGGCTGCAACACTGAACTCCAGAATGCAGCACAAGCACAGACGTGCTAACAGTTTGTATGTGAACCGACCAAATCCTCTGGTGACATCCTCTCATCAGCCTCATTTCTGAAGACCTGTTTGCATTGTGCTCAGAGTCCTCTGCTCCTCGCCTCAAGCAAGACCCGCTCAGGAAACACACAAGCCCTCTGACCATCTCCCTCCCTTTAAAAAAAGAGCGAGGGGGAGAATCAAGGACACGAAGCCCAGTTTTGAAGGAAGCTATGTGCGTGCAGCATAGAAACATTTGGGATTGATTGCACACACATGCACAGCAAAACCCTGGCTGGATTCATCACCCAGGAGGGACCCATAAAGGCGTCACCTCTCCCTCACCGTCTGCAAGCAGGCAAAGCTCACCAGCATCTGAACCACCCTTGCTGCAGAGTCCAATGTAAGCAGTACAACTGGACGCAGAGATCACTGAAACGAGACACCGCCAGGCTATTTTCTGGTATTATTTCTGTAAATTTAGCACTGCTAAAAGGTTCCAGATAGACGCTCTCTGGAGACTGAAAGCCTTTGCCTACCCTGAGAAGATATGCAGAGAGAATTGCAGCAAAGCAGAGACACGCTTTTCTCATCTCCCCCAGCCTGCCGAGGCTGAAATGACTGACAACAGTCCAAAATGAGGGACACACATAAATTATTAATATTGCACTCGTAGTCTCACTGTTGCCGTGACAGTCTAAAGACTTAAGAGAGGCAGGCCCTGCAGGGAAATATTACATTACTTCAAAATCATTCATTCAGAAAGCTTACATACCGAGGAGGAGAGAATCATTCTGCAGCGAGCTCTATCGAAACCCTGTTTTAAGACCCTTCCTTTCTGAGGCAAAAGGAATTTCAACGAGAATGGGAAAGCAACACGGAACACCAGGAACGCTGCATTTCAAGCGAGTGCCACGGGAGAGACGTTATTTCCAGACACAAACCCTAACACGCTTCTCCTTCCTGACCAGGGCAGCCCACCCTGCTTCTGAGAGCTGGAGGAGTGTTTTGTCTCTGCAGCCACTCTGCTGAGACAGCCGAGCGCCGTGCCAGTCGGGGATAATGGGCACTGCACGCTACCACGTGGAAGGGAGCCAAAAAGCCACTTTGGTTTGCTGCTCGGGCTGGAGGGACCCCATGCTGTAAGCGCGCGAGGCTCCGGCTTCCCGTTCTCCCAGACCTTTTATCTCCTTCCAGGTTTCACGCTCTACCTGCTGCCACAGCAGCCAACAACCTGTAAAGCAGCGTATAAAAAGATGTGGCTTCCTACAGATGGCTTTCTCCTTCCTCTCCCCTGTTGCAAGGAGAATGGCTTATGGAGGGGTATTGGTCCATTTTACATTGATTTCTAGAACTGGGACAAATGAACTGAACTTTGACATTTTTTTTTCCAAAAAGTTAAATTATTTTTATCTCTTAGTAACCAGAATAGATTTGCTTTTCATTTAAAGCACAAAAATTCCCTCCAACAATATTTGAAATTTTTTCTTTGCCAAAACCCCAGGAAGATTCAAGCTTACTGATCGCAGTTTGAAAATTAGATGCACGACATTACTCCATACCAAGAAAAAAGAGAAAGCAGCAATTTTTCCAACAATAAAGTAATCCATTTTAAAAGCTAGCATTTTCCAGTAAAAATCCCTGCATTAAAAAACAAAACCCAAAAAAAAAAAATAACAAGAAGGTTTTCAGTAACTCTAAACAATGATGGGGGGAAAGAAGAAACGGATCCTACCCCCAGCTGGATGGCATTCCTCTCTTCGGGCGCAATGTGGTAGCATCTGACTGACACATCCGATCCATTCCAAAACTCCAGGCGATGTTTTAATCATCAATGGGCAGAATCCTATTAATTTTCAGGGAAAAAAAAAAAAAACAACAGAATAGAATATGGAGACGGGACACAGAGCACCTGGCATTTGTCTAGCAGATCCAGCTGATGTAGCTAGGTCTGTAATTACCAACAGATTAAAGAATTAGTTGGTGGCAGAAATTGCCATCTACCAGTGTAAGCCCCTTCCTCCCCTCCGCCCAACCCGGGCTCCCACCACGGCGTGAAACATCAGTCCCGTACCAAGGGGAACAAAATAGGAAGAGAGGAAGGGGTGGGAAGAGACAAAACATGGCAAATAGGGATGGCACAGGAGCCCATCGGCATGCAAGCAAGAGCGTGTGCTGGCCCCTGCGGTGGCAGAAAAGGGGAGATGAGGCAGGAGGGGGCAGGAGACAGGATGTGAGAGGCGAAGGTTCGAGTGGTCCCTGAGCTCGGGGGCAAGGAATGGCAGCAGGCAGCGCAGAGCGAGCCCCAGCACGCACGAGGAGCTCAGCCCTCAGGAGCAGCGGCACGCCAGGTGATCCTCCTGCCAGGTGCCTGCTGCAATTGGCACTTTCATCAGCAGTGGGCTTGCTAAGGGAAAGGCAGCGGGAGCCCGCCACGCTAAACGAGGCTTCCCAGCCTGCCCGTGAATTCGTTTTGCTACCAGCCAAACCTAGACCCAGCAACATCAACCACTCCTGCTCTGAAACAAGCCCCCACTAACAGCCTTGCACCAGCTTCACCTCTGTGCTGATGAGCACCGCAAGCCCTCAGGACCAGCCATGGTACGAGGCAGCACAACCCCAGGAGGGATTTTCCTGTTCCACCACTGCAGGACAGCCTGCCGGCCCCACCGGGGCTGTATGGCTGCAGCTCACACGTCCATTAGGATCTGTGGAGCACGAGGCGCCATGCCCAGCCCGACTGCCTCTGCGAGCAGCCCCGCCGGCCTGCCAGCAGGCCCTGAACCCTGGGACTTCAGCGGGGAGAGCACGAGCCTCTGCCTCACGCGCTAAATAATTAAACTCTGTGGGAGCAGCAGCAGGCTCGTAAAACTCGTACACAGACCGAGCCAGCCATTAATGGGGGTCAAAGATGAACGCGCTCTCTCTCTGTCTCTCCTTTTTTTTTTTTTTTTTTTTTTTAAAGTGTGCTTTGATGCGTGGGGAGAGCGGTGAGAGGAGATGTTCATTACCCTCTCCGGTACCCGACACGTTTTTCCTGACTGCCGACACCTCCTCCTCCTCCTGGCACCCCGTGCTGTGGGCAGTCACCCCCCGGACAGCCGGGGACCACCAGAAGCTGTGTGCTGAGGTGACACCGCTAGGGCAGCGAGGGACCAGTCCGTGCCACCAACAAGGCCTGGCCTTCACGAGGATGCCTCTGGTTGGATTTATAGGGTGCCAAAGGCAGCACCTCCTGTGTGTTTGGGCATGAAGGAGGCCAGTCGCACCGCTGGGACCTCAGCCTGGGCTCAGCGCTGGGAGCTGCCCCGGGGAGGTCACCGGGAAGGACATGGAAGTCCCCTCACAGGCAGGGAGAGGCAGTTTGAGAGAAGGTCGCAGGACCGTGGCCCGTCCCGCCCTGCCAGGCCCTAAAACACAAACAGACGCACTTGAGCGCCCCACACGTGCTGCTCTGTTCAGACATTTCACAGTGAGCTCTGCTCTGCCCACGTCTTTTACATTTTGCTTCAGCCCCCTGACTGCAGCCCCCACCAGCTCTCCCCAGAGGAGGAGCAGCCTGGGGCTGGAAGCAGCTCACCCACCCGCAGGGCACTGTGCGCCCGGAGGAGCTCCAGCGGGAATCCCCTTCACAAGGCCAGTGAGGCGATAGCACCAGAAGGGCTTTGTGAGGGAACACGATGACGGGGAAGAACGGGAAGAGCCCAGAGCCTAAGGAAAAGCTCATGTCGAGGCAAAAACACCCGCCTGCGGGGCAAGGCTACACCCAGTCCCCAGCCTCCCGGGCTGCTGAGGCACCCGCTGACTCAAAGCAGGGCGCAGGTGTGCCGTGGCCTGGCTCCTTCTGGAGAGAAACCTCTGGGATCGCTGCTAGCGCACCGAGAAAGCAGCTGGTGTAGCAGCCCTTAGCGGGCACGAAGGCCTGCAGCAGAGCAAAGCCAGCTTTTATTTATTATTTATAAGCAGCACTGAGAGACGCCTGGGCTTTAAGGTCATAGCACCTTCCTCCAGCAAACCCTAACACTTGTGCTTTCAGAGAGCTCACAGACCACAGAAGCCCTCATACCTCCCAGCACGGCAAGAGCAGCAGCTGCGACTCCCATTATTCCTGGAAATATGAGGGGAAATGGCTCAGGCTTTCCAGCCTCGTCTCCCCTTCCCTCCTGCCCTCTGGCTACAAGAGCCACAGTCGGCACCCAGGGCGCTCAACAGGACACTTTGCAGGGGGCCGAGCTCAAAATGGCAGTCAGCAACGAGCAGGGCAGTGAGAAAGTCCAAGAGAAACTGCAAGGTAAAAACAAGCGCCTTGTGTTACACGAAATGACTCCATCGCGTGGTTAGATCCATCACCCCATACGCTGGGTCACGGCGGTGCCGCGCGAGCACGCTGCTATTATCTGTTTGCAATCACATCTCGCTCGGTCTTTCTGCTTAATGCACGAAGAGCAGGGCTAATCAGATTCACTCCTTCTCTCTGCTTAATGTCTTCAGGTCCCAAGCAGGCTCTGCGCTGCTTCAGGTGATGCTCAACTAACACTAGCCAGGAGCATGCAGTGCAAAAGAAGATGGAACTACCTATTAATTTTAGCCCTTCTTTCCACCTATTATGGCTGAAATTCCTTCTACACTTGAAGCTTCGCAAACAAGAGTCAGGAAATTCCCATTTCCCTCTCTACACCACACCCGGCTCATGCATGAACTCCCTCCTCCAAGCTGCTCCTCCAGTGATATCTGGGCAATTAATTACAGCACAGACCTAGCGGGCTTTCCTCTCACCCTCAGGGACAGCTTTTTTTAGGCATTTCCTGGCTGGGAACCACCACAGAAGGATGTCTTCTGCTGGCACCGTAACACCCTCTCTTTGCTATCTACCCGAAGTGGCCACCGCGTGCTCTCCTCCCTCTGTTCCCCCAACACTATTTGATTACTGCAGTCTTGCACGTGAGCTCTAAGACACCCTCAGCATTTCCAAAGTGAGGACACGGCGGCTTCAAACACGGCTGCTCCTCTCCTGCATTTTGCCACCATGTGCAAGGCAACTGGAGCATTGCTGGAGTCAGCTGCGGTGCCTTCACCTGCACCAGAGCGACCACCGCAACCACAGAGGCCCAAAACTGGACAGATATGATGAAAACTCAGCAGAAAGATGCAGGAGAAGGCTGGCGTGCAGAAACACCCGTGATCACGAGCCAGGCTGAGCAGCACCAGAGAGTCACCCATGACAAGTACAATGGAAAGATTTGCCAGAACAGCAACAAAAATCAGCAAGTATTTACAAGAGATGAGAAAGAGATGTAGGTGGAAGGCAAAAGTGTCAGGATACATATCTCTATCCAGAAGGTATAAAAAAAAAAAAAAAAAAAAAAAAAAAAAAAAAAAAAACACAGACTGCAGAGATGAAGGCACAAGCAGCCTCCACACCTGCACACAGCCCCCACCCGATACCCACTGCATCAGCCAGATCAATGGCAGCTCCTAAGACCCCAACTATCCAGCTCCTTTACCAGCATCTTCCCCGAGTCTGCACGCAAGGGGGTGGAAGAAAAACATCCCTCGCAATGAGGTTACTTACAGCGTTTTCTCTGCTGCCCCACTCCTCTAAATGTGGGGTGGGGTTTTTTTGTTTGTTCTTAATTGTGCAGCTGGCTTATGAGCGTGTCAGATTTATAAAAATATATCCTTGAAAACAAAGGCACTCTGTGCTCAGCATATCCAGTGGCACCATTATTTGATATCAATACACTGCTTCTTTCCTTTATTCATTCCATCCCTGGAACAAACCCACTGTAACAGCCACCCAGTGTATAATCTTCCCATGTAAAGCAACGCAACCCCACAATAATCCCTCTCTTCCCATAATGTCTTCAAATTCCAATGAGAAGAATTTTAGGCTTAAATGCTTAAAGAAAAAAAAAGAAAACTGCAGCAGGAAACAAGTCTCTAACAACTCTCAAGTTGGAGCGAATTCCCCCATCCCTCCCTATTTCTGTTAGGAAATGGCCGCACAAACATCTCCAACGTGTGCAACACACCAGTTGCAACCTGTCCCTCCTTCAGTCGGTCCATGCACACATGGGCACCCTGCACCCTGCTGCTTTTGGCAAACAACTCTTTAGTGGCATCATCTTCACCTCCACACTTTATAAAATTCAGTAGACGGACACGTATCTGCTCCTTTAGTCATAAAGCAATCACCAAAGGCCACGAGGCGCCTCCATCTCACCTCCCCAACGCGCGCCCTGACCTGCGCCGTGCCCCTGCTAAGTACACACATGGGCCACACGTGCCTCTTCCCTGCCATCAGTGAGGGATGAGGCAGAAACACCAAAAACAAAAGCAAAGCTGAGGCAGAAATACTGTTCGCATCATTCAGTGGAAGCAAAGTTCTCCTTGGCCCCTTCCCAAGGAGCTCTGCCTACTGCCCTACACATACACGTGCAGCCCAGCTGCATCCCCTGCTGCTACCAAAGCCCCGTGCTGAAGGAACCCCGCCGAGGTCACCCAAGCAGGCTGATGTCTGAGCTTCTGCTCACCCCTGGTTTCATCCCCAGAGCACGACGACACTGTTCTGAGCTGCCTCAGCAGCATCGCGCGAGGCTTTCCCAGTACCTTCTGGCGCCTGAAAATGATTAGAGCCTCTGGGGCAACCATGGTTGATGTTTGAAAGATGGAGGGGTGTTTTTCTGGCAGCGTGGTACCCATCTGCGGACCTGGCTCACCACAGACGTGCAGAAAGCTCTCCAGACATCACCCTGCCCTTGTCATTCATCCCAGACTTCAGGGACTGCCTGGTCCCACCAGCTCTGCCTGAGCAGCACCATCACCACACACGGCGATGCTCTTCCACAGCCCACGGCTGCCCTCTCCTAGGGGAGGGCTACAGCTACTGTTCTCTAAGCTCTTTCATATCCTTAGGCTCTGTCTGTTAGCAAATACCCTAACAGCAGCGGGCTCTTCTCCCGGAGAGGTGGTGAAACTCAACCTTTTCCTGTTCCCTTTGGAAAGCACAGCTTGGAAATGGGATCAGCATCTGGAAGCACACACGAGTTGATCCCAGAGAAAGAATGAGAGGAGCGAGGGGAAGGGAGGGAGCAGAAGGAAGATTGAGGGCGAGGTTTCACGTTACAGCTGAACCAGGCTAACAGTTTACCGCTGCCAAAAGAGGGGGGCCCCACTTCCACCTTTCTTTCATTCCCTACTTTTCACTTCTGGCAACACAAATCTCGCCCCTCCCTCACAGCAGCTCTGGTACTAGCCTGAACCTGGTGAGCAGGTTCAGCTCTTTTTTTTTTTTTTTTTCCTAAATATTTTCAGCCAAGTCAGGTTTCTGAAAGCTGCACAAACTAAACCCGTGCAGCACCAGAGCAGCACAAGGCAAGGCACGACCACCCCTCCTGGACAGAGCCAGCAGCCAGCCTGGTTCAGCCACAGCAACAAAACCCACCCTGCCCTGCACGAAGCTGTGGTGCCACCAGGCAACACCGGCCAGCACAACAGAAGCGGTCGAGTCACAAAGCCTGCAATAGATATGTTTGCTAATAACCCTAAAACATGAAGTTTTACCTGTTACTAGGCTCTACCTACCAGTAGCGTTCCTGAACTGGATGGCGAAGGCAGCCATGAAGGTAAAAGACTGACATTAAAACTGAGCAGACCCAAACCAGATAAAAATATGGGTGGTACTGCAGGATCTCCAATAATAGTTCTGCCTCTTTTTAAATTGGGCTCCTAATATCAAACAAGATGGCTGCCTTCATCACTATGCTCAGAAATGTCTGTTTCCATTACAAATTTAACAATTAGTTTCAGGGTGCTTGTGCTAAAGCATTTTTCTTTCCTTCTACATCAGATCAACAAAATAATGCAGTTCTCTTCGATTTAAAAAAAAATAAAATCAAGCTCATATTACTTCAGTCTTTCTTCCCTTCCACCTCCTCAGCTCAATTACTAAAAGCAATTTACAGACAATAAATGCAACTTCACAGCTGCTTGTATGAAGCATTCCCTTTATTTTGTAGATGAGGAGGATACAGTCTACACAGAAATTAATATCAGCGAGGTCTGCTTCAAAGCTGGGTAAGGAAGAGGAGCGGACAGACCCTTAAAGAACACAGATCATGCCTGCACGCCAGTAAAACCAGCAATGAAGGGTTAGGGATGTCACCAGTGGGATGTCAATTCCTTAACCTATCTGCTGAGATGCAGCAACAAATAAAAGCCTGCTTTGGGGTGCTGCCTTTTGGTTTTATTCAGTTTTTACTAGGTTCATGCACGATGGCCAGGAGCAGAGGATTTGCAGCTAGAAAACTCCGTGTGTATTGCTTTGCCAGCGGAAATACGCCAGCCAGGAGAGAGCCCAGCGCTTCGTCACGGCCTCACGGGCTTCCGCAGGACCTGGGCCTGCTGCTAAAATCGCCACCCGCAACTTGGAAAAAGCACTGGGAGTAGCACCGCCAAAGAGAGGAAAAAAAAAATAAAAAGCAGAGGCACTCTTGTGAGGCTAACTGCTCCTTCAGGTGTAATAACCACACACGGCCAGCTCGCCTCCCTCCACGGCTCCACGCACAAGCCAGCGGCGGCCTCAGTCACCTGCACAGGCCTCAGGGGTCTCAGCGCTGTGACAGAGCAGGGCCAGAGGCAAAAGCAGTGTTAATTTTGGCACTCCTTAATCACGTTTGCTAGCAAACCTAACACCGCCGGGTCAGTTAATCCACCCTCCTCCATCCACCCCAGCAGTCCTGTCTTGACACCTTCCCCTCTTCAGCCAACAGCTACGAGTTTCCATATCCCTGACTGACACGGGCTGGTTTTTGTACAACCACAGCCCTTGGAAAACTGATTTAGGATTAAATTCGTTTCTAGCCTGCATATGAATGCCAAGCATGCTTAAACCAATGGGGCACTGGGGGCTTCTCTACTTGACTAGCTTAAAACCAGAAGCCGTATCGTGCACGCATCAAAGAACAGATAGGTGTCAAGAAGGCCCAAAAACCAACTGAAATAAAGCCGACACAAGAGATTTGGAAGTGTAAGATCTCTCACACAGGGAGAGCTGGTAAATGTCAACCCATTTCTATCACGGCTGCCATTTCCTGCATTTTCACTGCAGCAAGTACAGAAGTTGGTGCCTATTCCACCCGGTCCCACAACGCCATCGCAGCCCAGCACTACCGTGGAAAGCGGCTGCAAAGATGCAGCCGCTGCAGGAGGCACCTGCCCCAGCAAGGACTCCACACGCAGACCTCACAGCCCGTGCGCCCCTTCCAGACACGGCCTGGAGTGCCCACACTACCCCAGCAAGCCCCAAGACCTCCCAGCAGCTGCAGAACAGGAGAGATGGCCTGCTGGAGTACAAACCTCCATGACCAGACCCCCATGTCCAGACCTCCACAACTGGACCTCCACCACCACCACCACCACCACCCCATCCCCTCAACCTCCAGCCAGGCCCCAGCACCCTTCCTTCTCCCAAACTCTTCCAAAGGGGATGGACCGGAGAAGATAGGATGGGCTCAGGCTGAGAATTTCATTTCTGAGCCCGGGAGATCTGCGGCAGAGAATGAGCCGCTGATATTTTTCTAATATAAGGAACATATAAGATGCCTAGAATTTGATAGCTGCTTTTTAATTAAATTGAAATAAGTAAATCACAGCCCGTTGCCATGGAGAATGAACAGACACAGCCTCTTGACTCCAGGGCAGGATCAAGCAGGAGAGGCAGACAAGGCTGTGAAATTAAAAACACCTATTTTAAAGCAAATGGTCTTGATAATTAGCAAAAAATGTGGCATAGGGAAATAATATAACCATATGGCAGGAAGTGGTTTTCAAGGTGAACTACAAAGCTGTTTTAAATAAATGAATAAACTGCTGGAGCTGCTGGGTCACTCGTAGAACCATACACGCAGGATTAGACGTCATTTAGAAAAATATACAAAAAAAAAAAAGTAATTAGCTCTTCTTTTCACTTTCCTGCCTATAGTCTACAACTGTGTTTGTTCTTATTTTTAAGGACTTGTTTCAAGCGATTAACGTTTGCACCTATTTGCAGCTACCAGCGAGCCGTCAAACTCGCGCATTTTCAAAAGCCTTGCAGCTCACCCTGAAGCGAGAACCAAGTTTGTAGGATATAAAACCTTTTATCTCTTCCTCGGTGTCATTACACAATCCCAGCCAGGTCATCCGACACTAATAACCGCTCCCGAAGCCGCGCGTCTCCGCTATGACTTCTGCGACAGAGAGCGATCCCGGGGGGGCCACGCACACCACGCACCGGACCCCGCGATGCCCCGCTGCAGAAGTGGAGCTCGGAGGGATGGGAAGGCTGAGCACAGCATCCCCCCTGCTCCTGCCCACTGCCAGCTCACCCTTCAAGGGCTTGAAGAGAGGGCTGGAGAGTTTGCGCCGCTCCTTTACCACCTCTGCAGGCAGGCTGTCTCCTGGCCATCGTCCCTGCCCTTTCAAGCCCCTTCTGGCCTGCCCAGATATGAAAGGCGCACAGCCAGAGGCTCCCTCATTACCTTTCTGAGCCCAGACAGAGCAAACCTGAGCGAGGCTGTCTTGCAGTTTCCAGCGAGCATATGGCCAAAGTGCATCAAATTCACAATAGCTTAAAAATACTTGAAATAAATTCTACCCGATGACTCAGTTTCAAAAATGTACTGTGCTTTTTTTTTTTTTTTTTTTTTTTTTTAAAGGGAAGGGACAGACAAACTAATCTTCACTTCAAACCTCTCGCCCCGTCTAGGGGAAAAACCAACCTTTCCTCCTTATTTTGTAAGGAGGCAAGCTGGCAGCCACAGCCATTAGTCTTCCACGGCAGCTAATGACCCACACGAAGCAAACTGTCAGGATCCCAGTCCAGGCCCTTGTGGCACAGCTGCTTACATTAAAAACAGTCATATTTTCAGTGCTAATCAGCAGAAGCTGAGCTGGCTATTGACAGATTCTCCCCTGGTCCATCCCTCCCCCCCGACCAAGAAACAGCCTGCAGAGGGAAGGGAGCCAGGATAGGTACTGTAGATAAAGAAGGGCTGGGGGAAAAAAACAAGCCTTCACAATCAGTATTCCCTGCTCACTGTTTTACCCCAAGTTTGGAGCATTTACTGCTATAACTGAAGTCACACTGGGTAAGATTTGTAGCTTCCATTACAAATAAACTCGAGGCCCAAGCCTGCACGAAGAAGTGCATAACCCTGCACATCGGGGCCACCCTGCAGAGTGCTGCTGAGGACCCCAGAGCCACCCCAAGCAAGTCCCAGAGCATGGGCAGCACAAAGGGGCCAGCTCTCAGTCCCCGAGTGCTGGACGCCCTGGCCCTGAACAGGGCAGCATCAGCAGGGCTTGGTCCTGCCCTCGGAGGCACTGGGCACGCAGGGGACAGCGGTGGCTTGCTCCTCCTCGCCCCTTAGCTTCGCTTGTTTTGAATTCTGATTTAAAGAGCGTTAGTTAGCACCAGCACGGCCAGCCCAGCGCCTTCCCCTGGAAGGGAGCCGCGGTTTCTCCCCGGTCCCCACAAGCCAAGATAAGCGCTGGAAGGAAGCCACCGTCCCAGGGGCACTCCCAGCTGGACGGAGCCGGGGCACGCGGCCGCCCCGCGCACGAGGAAGATGCTGGCCGAGCTCAGGCGTGGATTATTTCAGTATCACGGCAGCGAGGGTCACGGGCCGAGGAGGAAATGGAAAAAGGAGAACGACAACACCACCACCACCACCAACAAGCAGCCGGCCTCCGACGCCAGCTCCGGCCGCGCCACCGTCTCCGCTCCCAGCGGGGTCTCCGGCCCCGAGCCTTTGTCGCCGGAGGACGGCGTCACCCGCGTGTCACCCACGGGCACCGTCCACAACTTCCAGTCACGGTCCCGGCGGGCACGTCCGTCCCAGGGAAAAGGCAGCCGGTGCCGGGACGGTGCCTTAGCAGGACGTGGGATCACCCCAACGCTCATCCCAAAAGGTCAGGGTGGGCTGGGGGGCATGCGGGGAGGGGGCAGCGAGGCACGGGGCTGCACGGCGCTCGCCATAAAGCATCCACGGGTGGGGAAGGAAGCAAGCGGCGGAGCAAGGGGGCTGGGACACCCACGGAGCCCGTGGCTGAGGCACCCCACAGCGCGCGTAGGGCCCCCATAGATATGGGGGATATGGGGGGGGGGGAGGATGGTTTCGCGGCTGCCGTCCCCAAACCCACAACAAACCCAGGGAGGGGGGGGTGGAAGGGAAGGGAATAAAAAGTCACCTCCCGCGGGGGGAAGGGGGGAACCCGCCCCCGGCCCCAGACCCGTCCCCGCCGCCCCCGTCCCCGTCCCCGTCCCCCCGCTCACCTGGCGGGGCCGCCCCTCACCGTGCCATGGCGGCACGGCCCGGCCCGGCCCGGCCCGCGGGGCTCCCGGCTCCCGGCTCCCGGCTCTTTGTTGCGCGGCGGGGAGCGGGGCACGGATCCTCTCACGTCATGTGACCCGCCGGGGGTGTCGGGTTTTTTTTTTTTTTTTTCTTTCCCTTTTTTTTTTTTTTTTTAGCTTTATTTATTTATTATTTATTTCTCCCCTCCTTCCCTCCCTCCCTCCCCGCCCGCCCTTCGAGGTGGCTGCCGGCGGTGGAGGAGGAGCGGCGGGCGGGGAGGGTCCCGCGGCGGGGCCGCGGAGCGGAGCGGGGCTCGGGGGCGGGCTCCGGCGGCGGGGCAGGGCCGGGCCCGGCCCCGTGCCTCAGGGCCTGGCGCCGCTCCCCCGGCCGGGCCGGGTGGCAGAGCCCCGAGGGGGTTGCTCGCCCTTGTGCCGGCTCCTTTTTTTTGTGTGTGATTTTTTGAGGGGGAGGTTTGGGGGTCGGTGGGTTTGGGGTTTGGGGCTCCTCTGCGGCTCCCCGCGCCCCAAAAGGCCGGCGTGCCCAAAGCACAGCACGCTGCCAAGCACACGGGGAGCACGCGCTGTGTGTTCAGATAGACATAGCTCAGAAAAATGGGAACCCTTCATCGAGTACAGCCACAGACACAACGAGCAGCTTCCCCTCAGCTCCATCCCCGTGGCTGCAGTTACACCAAGGCCAGCTTTTTAGGCACCACAACACGGCACCCCATGAGCCAGAGCCTCCGCCAGAGCTCTCAGGCCCTAAAACCACCCCAGTAAAGCTGAGGGGCTCAGCGGCCCCCCAAAGCACACCAAGGAGCTGTGAGACTTGGCCAGCCCTGCCAAGACTCCTCCACCTGCTCCGAGGGGAGCGCTGGTTGCTCTGCCAGCAAGGTCACGCTTTGGCACAACGCCTACGTGCCTACTGCGATAAAGGCGCAACAGCAGCCAGAGCACTTTTAGAAAGTCCTTTTTTTCAGGGAATCAAATTTTATGTGGTGTTTGTCCAATGCGACCAGTGTTAAAAAGGTCTGGCAAAGTCTCTGACCACATCAGCTCGCTGCCAATTTGCTTTTCTGCTCTTAATTTTAGAGTCTACTGTAACATTCCCCCCTCCCGCGACCACATTTCCCTGATAGCGATAGTATTACATGTTAAAATCCACACATAAATTAATCTTTTAAATGGCGATCTCCATTTGAAAGATTTTTTCCCCACTGCCTCTCCTCCTAACCTTCAGCCTCTCCCTTTCCCAGCTCATTACAGGAAGCAAATCTGCAGATGAAAACATGAAATAGAACCAGATCCCGCCAGAGCATCAAACATGAAATACGCCAGCGCCGCTCCACAGACGGCATAATCAATGCCCTCCTTCCCACAGCAAAACCACCGAAATTCTTTGTTCCTGCGCATAGCCGTCCCAAATCTCTACAGCTCATCACTTCCTTCAGCAGATGAGATACCCCCCCCCAGAAACCATGTGAGTGAAAACGAGTAATTGCCAGCTTAGAATGAGTGCACACAGGCAGCCAATAAAGGACAGAAACACAAGCTCATCATTAGCAGAATGTTGTGTCGGAAAATAACAACCCTCGCCCCTCAATCCTTATCCCAAAGGAGACCTGCAAAATACTCCCAGAAGATAAATCTCATAATTTAAACTTGTCAGCCCCTGGATACTAAAACTCATGGGTTTAACAGAGGTGTTGCTTTCCTAGCCCACTGCAGCCTCCCTGCTGACCTCTCCCATTGTAACCCACACAAACAACCCTTTCTTTGCTAGTGGTCCAGCAGAGAACTAGCAGCTTGTCAGTCACTGCTGCTCACACCCTTTTGCACTCCATAGGTGCTCCTTTTTTTTTCTCAAGTGGTCAAATTGATTAATATAATTAGATTAAACTAAGAGCAATTGCATCTAGCCTGTAGTTAGCTTGAATTTTGCTGCTTTCTGTCAGGTCTGATAAAGAGACCCTGAGCCCAAAAGCTTGTTTGCTTTTTCCAGTTATATCAGTTGATCTAATAAAAGATATTACCTTTCTCCACAAACCTTGCTTCCCTAGGATCTTCAGACCGTCACAGCTACAACAACAACACTTTTACTGTCTTGCCTGCTCTGATTCTTCCAGATTCTCTTATCTATAAAATAGAATAAGATAAAACATATTCTGTATCGATTCTTATGCTGTTTTCACAACCATAATATTCAAGTACCTTCTAGGACTACATTAACTAATCAACTGTCACGTGTGGGGTTTGTTTTTCTTTGTCTCATTCTCTCTCCCCAGGAAGAAAATGATGCACAGAGCATTGTTTTGGTTTTGTGACTTCCTTTTCTTTCCCTCCTCTATTCTTGTTGCTCTGCATTTGTACCAGAGAAAATGAGGCTGATGGCAATTTCTGTGATAGACCTTATTTCCCAGGGAAGTTAATTTCAGAGTGTTGAGCCACCCGTAGAAAGATGTCTCCTGCACAAAGGAACATTATAATATGTCATTCCCAACCAGAGAAAAGCTAATCTGTATTCTTGACACTTGGGACAGAAACTTCCTAAGAAAAAAAAAAAAAAAAAAAACAGCTTTTCCCCTTCTCCAGAAAAAGAGTTTCAACCTGTGATCCGCAGTATGCGAGGTTCCGACAGATTGCTGCGAATTATTAACATACAGGCCAGCACGCTGCACAGCTATGAACAGGAATATCTGGAAACCACAAAGGGTAACATACCCTTTAATCGCACTGAAACACGCTGCCGTAGGACTGCTGGGAGGGAGGCGGTGGAAATAAATTATTTCATGCTAAAACAGAGAGAGCGTTTACTCCTGTGTAAGGAGTCACGCTGCCGCTCCTCAATGAGGAACCCTAAGCAATCCCACGTGTCTGAAAGGCAGTAGGTACAACATTCGAGCTACTGAAAGGTAGAAGCTGAGGTGAAGGGAGGAATCATCTGTGCTCAAGCACTGAAAGCAGAAATACCAGAAGACCTCAGGGAGACGGTAGACAGCAGATTTAATATGTTTTTGCAATGTGATACGGCAGCAAAAATCATGCAGTTAATTTAATTTGGGGTTGTAAAGGCAGAGACCTCTTCTCAGAGATATAGGCAATAGTCCCATTTTTTAATATAGTGGCGAGACCGCAGTTTGAAGACATGTTTAGTTCTGGACAGCTCAGTGCTAGCTAGATGTCAACAACTTGGAGGGAAATAAAAAAAAAAAAAAAAAAGAGGAACATAAAATGATAAGAAAGCTGGAAGGGATTACAGTGTGTGTAGGTTGGCCAAATAACAACTGTGAAGAGCATCATGGGATTTGTGTGCGAGAACTTCAAGGGTGCAGAAGCACCAGGGAGCGAGGAAGGCTGCTTATATCAATGTAAATGAAACGAAGCAAAGGAAGCATTAATCTGCAAGGCAGCCTCTCAGAGGAGCTCCCATCACCTGAGTCACAGAAGACAATCAAGAAACAGAGACTGCAGGGAGGGATTAGATGAGGACAGTATGCCCCTGGGATGTCCCATCTCTGCCCGTCTAGCTGCTCGCTGACTGGGACATCTGCAGAGCAATAGGTCCCAGCCCTGAGCATCGTGGAAACTTTCCCTTTCTACTCCATTGCCAGAGATAATTGAAGACCAAAATAACCACGCTAAATTCCAGCAGGTGACCATGGAAGGAGTGCTGTATTCACAGGAGTCCAGGGGGTGTTTTTTCCTTTGGAGTTTTTCCCTTTTAGCACTGGGATTTTCTGTAGATGTCACTGGCTCATCATCTGGTAAGGACAGCAGTGCCAGCACTCCTGTGTTTTAATATTGTCATCATGACCTTCTCTTGGATTACGTAGAGCTTTAAATTGTTGTCCTGGGCAGCACTCACCTCTTCCAAAAGTCTGTGTCACCCAGAGATGGCAGTTAATTGAAGTAAAAAAAATAAAAATCAGAGGCTTTATTATTCCTTAATTAGAGTAATGAGATCAAAGCAAGTCCTTTTTCTAACACTGTAGGAAAGCCAACTTGACCTTGCACCCATGCCACCTTTATATCACATTGTGGCATCACAGGAACCCGACAGCACAGTCCGTCGCTCCCAAGGAGGGCTGACACACCGCAATGCCATCCATCCCGAATGTACCATGCACACATTGCTGAAAAAAAAAAATAAGAAAAATAAAAGCCCAGACAATTTTATAAATATTCTGTAATGGGTTTGAATGTTTTCCCTTGCTGGGCCTGTATTTTTTAACAACACCCTTAGGGAGGTATGTGCAGCGGTAATTATCAGTCCAGCCGTACACAAAGCACACAATGGTATAGCCTTCCGTAACTGTTGACATTAAACAGCTTTTCTATACATAGAAATGTCACAATCCCCGTGAAGGAAACCTCTCTACTTATTACTGAAATGAGTAACACGGCCTAGCACACACAAGCATTCAGCAAATACAAGCTCGCTAATATTTGGGCTTGAGATAGCCTCGTAATGAGTTGCTGAAGCATACGCCGAAATGAATTCATCACCCCCCCAGTGTATCGCGGACCTCTGACTGTTTCACTTGCACTCTGCCTAATGGCCCGTCTTCCTCTGGACAACATATGCTACAAGCCTCTCTGTAATTTCATGCACTTACTTGCGGGGTTGGCTTTTGTGTTTTTGTTTTTAATCAAAAGAGGGAAGTGTTTTCTTCTTTAAGCGTAGCTTTTGTCGAGTGTTAGGACTGGCAGTGTCAGCTCTGGAAATTCAAGATTAATCAAGCAATTAAGAATTGATACCCAGTGACTTATCAGGAGAGTTGCTGCATTCATTTTAGCTCCGCGTGAACCCAAAATAGCTAACCTGGTTTTTATGGACAGCAAGATTATTTTAAATCTTCTGGGGAGGAGGAGAAGAGTTACAGCTCCTTTATTAAACCGATTTCTTCAAAACCCACACCTGCGTTCTGCGCATTACTCAGCAGAGCTGGCGAGCACAGAGAGCCATTCCCCAGAGCTGCCATACTCCAGACTCACACCCTGCCTTGACCTGAATGAGCCTGAAAGCGCGCAGAAATCCCAAGGGAGCCGAAGCCGAGCTGAACTTTTACTTTCTCTTCCCCACGTGCTAGCGCAGCGCAGCCCCGTGTGAATAAACAACCCAACCGGGCAGGAATTGCATCACATCGAGCCTGCGGTTTCCTTTGGAGTGTTGAAAAGAATGGCAAGCATTCCCATTCATCACCTAAGGACCGGGGCTGCTTCTCCTCACGCCTCCTGCTCCGGGAGCTCGGCGGTGGGGCGGTGAGGACAGCCCTGCCGTCCCTTCGCCCAAGCGCAGAGCAGCTCTGCGAGCAGCTGCAGCCATTTCTCTTCCTTCCCTAAGCCCTCTCGACAAGCTCAGGAGCTTCTTCAGCAGTCAACAAGACTTTATGGGGTGGACGTGCAGTAATTCATCACATTGCCTCCATAAACATTTATTTGGGGAATTACAGCGTAAGTAATTGGGCTTTCCATGGTGATTTGGCTGTTATGAGCTCCCCTTACTGCCAAAATGGTGGGTGGCTCCCCAAAGAGAGCAGCACCTCGTCCTGCCGCGTGGCGACCTCCACCAGGCAGGGGGGGCCTGATCAATACCTGCGTGAGAAACCACAAGTGAGAAGCAAAGTGCTGCAGAAACTTGTGGTAGAGGCTCAGAAGGAAACTTTTTATTTTTAATCTTTCCCCTATTTTGTAAAATTAAAGGGAGCTCAGCAGCTCCTGTTTACCCAGCTACTGGCTCCCACCTGGACGACCTGATGTAAGAATGTAGGAAGCTGAACCTTGCTCCCAGCTTTACCTCTGACCCTCTGCAATTTCGGAGAAGTCATTTAACCTCCTGAGTCTCCATTTCTTCGTGCATGAAGCTGAAATACCCTAGCAAGGACTCTTGAAATCATTGGTTTTAATGGCACAGGTCAGTATAAAGCGCTGCTGGCCGCGGTACAGGGCTAATCCCCTCACAGCTGCGGTGCAGGTATTTGGGGTACAATTATTACCCCTGGAAGCGCCGAAAATTGTAGGCAGACTGGTCTTCCAGATGGGACAGAACAGAGGCCCACACTGGTTACCAAGAGTCACGGCGTTTTGGAGGAGCCCATATGTTGGCTTTCCCCGTTCACCCCATTCCCATTGGGGTCAGTACGTTCTGGCTGCTTACAGCAGGGCAGCCCATCTGCCTGGCCCTACCAAATCTTCGCGTGGCCGAGCTACAAAACATGAGCCATGTACTTCAGAAGGAAAAGTGGAGCTCCAGGAGAGGTTCGTGGGCTGGTGGGGACAAAGCCTCCCCGCGGGCATGGGGCAGAGCAGGTGTGGGGTTACCCGTAGCAGCCATGCAGCCTGACCAGGCTCAGGAGCCTGCAGCATTTTCTTGACAAAGCAAAGAGAACCAGCATAAGTTGCGATGGATTTATTTTCATTATTTTATTTTTATTTTTTTCTTTTTCCCATGGGCACGCCTTACATTTTCCCAAACCCAGGATCAGACGTCCCTCCCAAAATGGTGAAAAAAGTGGTGGCAACGCGAAGCGGCCCCAACACCTGGCCAACGTTGTGTTTGGACATGTAGATACCCGGTGAAGTCGTTCCTCCAGACTTCATGGATGCAGAGGACGGGAAGGTCCTGTCCCCATGTCCCCACGGGTGCTGGTGGCACCTGGTCCGTGGCGCAGAGCTGCAGGGGTCTGGGGCACCCGCCGCAGAGGCAGGAGGCAGTCGTGGCGGGGGCTGTCCTGCGTGGCTGGAGGTGCCCGCCCTGGGGGGCTGTGGTCTGGGGGCTGCCAGGGGGACGTGGGCAGGCAGGGGACAGCAGAGGGAGCAGAGAGGACCTAGGGCACCATCTGGTGGCTTCACTCACCGCCTTCCCTAAATCCCCGACGCGCAGGGTCACGGTGTTGCGTGGCCAAGGGCTGAAGGTACACCAGGTCCTCCCAGGAGACCACCCAGCAGGACCAAGGGACCCCTGCCCTTGGCCCAGACTCGCACACCCTTTGGGCACTGCTGGGTGGGACTGCAGCCCAAACTAGAGCAGTAATAACCTTTTTTTTTTTGGGTGCTGTTCAGTGAAGTGCCTCCTTTTGTAAGGCTCAGCCCTAGCTAGGTCTTTAGACGCTATTGCCATAGAGATGATTAATGGCAGTGATACCCACGAGAAGGGAAAAGAAGACAATTAGGAGACAGAAGCAAGGAAGGAGAACACAGAGGACTACAGCGTGGTCATGCATTTCATTGTAGCTACCCACCACAATGAGCTCTTTCTTGTCTACAGATAAAAGGCAAAATATAGGCGATGTACTTCACGCTGCAGAGCAGAACCCATGCAAGTTCGTCCTCTACAGAAGAGGATGAAACCACCGACACACTCACACACGCTCAGTTTTTCGCCTCCTCAAAGGCAAAAAGGCAAAGGCTGGAAAACGGAGTGAAGGGATTGTTTTAGGGATGGAATGAGCTCAGTGCCACCAATGTCAGCTAAGGCAACAGGGCGAGACACGGCATCCACCCCTCAGGACTGCGGGCTCGCTCCCGGTGGGGAGGGCAAGGACCTGGCACAGCACCTCCTGTAGCGCAAGGCAGACGGTGCATTCCCACCTCGCACCCCCGTTTATTTTGATAACGTGTCTCCGCTTGCCTGAAATCCTGTCAATACAAGGGAGAATTTCTCCTAGCGTTCCCGGCGCCGGGGAATCACAGATGACAGCACCGTAACCCGACGGCGCGCTCTGCGCCATGCCGGGGGAAGCGAGCAGAGCTGCGGCCCTCGGGGACGCGGTTTTAAAGAGGAATCCGTTCTCAACGTTCAATTTCAGGCAAAATGTGGGGAATAAACACGACTCAGCCCTCGGCTCTGTCCTGTGTGGAGCTGGGGGAGCTGATCGTTAATTTTTCTTCCTATTATTTATTATATATATATTGCTCCACACTTAAAAACGAGCTCCTTTCCTCTTCCTAGTAACATTCATTTTCCACATCTCTTCTCAGGGACCATAGAGCCAGGTGAGACAAAAAGAGCATATGCCCGTTTTTTATTTTATTTCTCCTGAACAAATCTCAGCTATAAATAGCTACGCCAATGTTATATAAATTATATTTACTACTTTCTCCTCCTGGTGCCTGAAGGCATTTCCTCATACCTCCTTGGAAAACTCTTATCGCCTTGAAAAACACCCCTTCTCTCACAATCTTCTCCTTTACACCTTTCTCTCTCACAAACTCAGATGCTGCTGCTGCTGCCCACGGTGCACGATGCCAAAGAAGCGGCTCTAGCTTCTGGCTGCGTAGCTTCCAACCTTCCTCCTCCTCGTGCAGCAGCCTTTTAGCCTTGCAGGGCCAAACCAAAACCCCTTGAAATCAACACAGCAACTCCCCGTGACTTTGACGAGCGCTGGCGCACAGCCCAAATCCCCAGCCTTCCCGGTGCTTCTTGGAAATTTTAACGTTTTCACTTAATTGATCACAACCGCTTGCGATTCGTTCCGTACTTCAGCACTGACTGGTCTAGAACAGCCCCTATATAACAAGGACCATTTTTTCTTCTGTTTCATTTTAAACGGCTTCAGCTACTTAATATATGGAGCTGTTCATCCAGAAATGTAAGAAATGCTACTTAGAAAGGTAACAGAAAGACGAGACAAAACAATTCACTGCAAAGTGAGATCTCTGCCAGGAAATTTTTAGTACTAACCATTGTTTTTAGTATTTACCAAATTAAAAAAGCAAAACACAAAAACCAAGCAGCGTTACTTTGAAAGTTTTAACTCTTCGTCTGATCCACCACCTTCTTCTGAATATTTTATCGCTATACTGCAACATATTTATAATTCATCTCATCATTCTTCAAATTCGGTAAGGAAAGAAAATATTATACCTGTGCAATCCTTGTAATTTTTTGTCCATGAAGACAAATGTTTTCTCCTCGTTTACATTTCTGGTCACATTAGTAAATACTAAAATAGTTGAGTTCAGAAGTATTTATTTATAATTATTACGATCATTTAACAAATGGAAGACAGGTCTAATAAGGCATGCTGTCTATTCATTGCTCTTTCTGAAATGAATTCCTCAACACTGGGAAGAGAAAAAGCATTTTCCTGTGGTTAAAGTCCAAATTGCATGTTTGAAATCTCTTCTAATAAAAAGAGCAAAGCAATAAGCGGATTATCTCTTTAAACATAGTATAGGAAGGTTGGAGGCCCCGGAGACATTTTCCATAGCCTCTATCTCTGATGCATAGCAACATTATCTTCAACTAGAGAGGGTCCTATGACCCTGGAGCTCAGTTTTAATTTGATCTTCTTCTTTAAAGAGGTTTCTCTGATTCCTCTCAAGTTATGCTACGTATTGTTATTTTGGGTTGGTTTTGTTTGGTTGTTACTTTGTTGTTGTTTTTTTAATCTGAGATAAAACAGCCTCAGCTTTTTGATCCACTGGTTTGATCGTGTTTTATGGATATTTAACGTAACTTCTTCCCTATCAGAACTAGGATATCCATCAGCACAAATGGCAGGCAAGTCCCAGCTGACAGGAGAGAGAGGAGCTTGAATAGAAAATTCATCTCTAAGACCTCCCTCCTCACTCCAGTTGTTACAGTTTTCAGAACTGGGGAAACTGGGGAGCTTGGCTTGAACATCTCTGGAACACGGACCCAGATCTATTCAGCCCCAACAAAGCATTCTCCTGGGATTCCCAGCTCCTTGTTCCTTTTCCTTGTTCTGGAACAGGCACTGCTGCTGAGACACAGTGCCAGGCAGGGATATTTTCTCTGGCTTCCTTTTTTTTCCATCTTTATCTCTGTTCATGCATCCATTCCTCACCGTATACTGCTGATATTGCTGAAGGGAAAGCATTTATTCCAAGGCACTGATTTGAGTCGGCTGAGTTCGGTCACAGCAGGCATCTGTGACTACTTGATGGGATTAGCAGATTATGAGAAAGCATGTTTCACTGTGGGGTTCCCGAGAAAGGGAAAAATGGGCAGGTGGACGTTTGGATCTCAGTTAAACTATGCATGAAGGCCTGATGGCTGTGTCAGGGAAGCTGACACAGGATCAGATGGACTGCTGCAAGTCAGGATTGGAAGATCAAGCAGGGAGGGCTCTGGATCACGCTATCACTTACAGAGGATCAAGATTCAAATATTTCAACCAGGCCAGGTGAGAGAAACGTGCACCGATCCCATCTGCACCATGTCTAAGACATGTACGAGTGCTTGACAAAAACCAGCTTTTCTTTTTGCATCAAACAGCTTTGCTGCAAAATATCTTCACCGCATCAGTGCAGACTGAGCCCCAGTGGGAGTTGAACAGCTGTATTCTGTTGTTAATGAAGGGCAGTTTGGAGGGAGCCCGGGGTTCACAAGTCCCCCGTGGCTGTGCCCTGAAGTCACTGTGGGTCTTCGCAGAGAACTGAGGATGCAGAAAGTAGTTCTGTCGTGCAGGAAGATGTCTGGTCCACACAGAGTCAGTTTTTCCCCGTTAGATATTCTCATACAGCGTATCACAGGATTCTTCTAGAGTTTCTTGCTTCTCAGATGTCTGCAGAATGATGAAAAGGAGGAAAAAGAAATGGAGGAAAATTATTCAAAAGAAGATGAATTAATTCTTAATCAGCAGACACTGACGTTTGCTCTGTTGGAAATGGCTATAAGTGATCCACCGCAATGGAAGCCACTACACTGAGCAATGTTGCTCCGACAGAGACGAACGTGACTAATCCAGCCCAAGGGATAAAGATGCCTCCTTTGCTTGTCACTCTTCCCCCAGAAAGCTGTCAGACAGGGAGGGGAGGGAAAATTGGGCTCGGTAAAAAAAAATAAATCACTCTGGATTCTGTGAAGGAGGAATTCCCTGACCTCCTCAATCCTGTTTCTTCAGCAGTCGAGCCTATTCCTCACAGCCGCTCCCGGTGCAGACAAGGCGCTGACAGACTGATATTTGAAGCGCCGCGTGGCACGGGCCCGCTGTAAGCAAGGTTACGCAGCAAGCAGCTGAAGTGCCAGAGGGTGAAGGGAGCCCTACCTACGCTAGCTTTTTCTCTGCTGCCACCACCAAAGGGAAGCGTTTTCCGAGAGCTGAGCAGGGCACCTCCAGGCACGCACAGGCTCTGGAGGATTAACCCCTCGCCACCCGTGCTGGCTGGCAGTGCACCGACAGCTCGCAAACGCTCCCATTTCGGGTGCTCCCCGCAGTGGCTGCTGTTTCAGAAGCCCCTTTCTGCTCCCCCTGAGGTGGGATGCAGCAGTGGGGCCCTGCTTCCTCACACCTCCCTGCCTTCTGAGCAGCACAAGGACTGGGCTCACACTCAGTGCCCGTGAGAGCCCACCCCAGCACCTCTCTTTGCTTTCTTCTCCTCTGTTTCTCCCGCAGAGACCACAAGAGCCAGACCCGCTTGCACACAGCTGCTTCTTTGCCCTTGTTTTGTTGCTTTGTTCCTGCTCTGTTCCTCAGGGCTGCTGACCCCTAAAGCAGCAGCTGAGTGCTGTGGGCCACACACAGGTGATTCAGCACAGCCCAGACAACACCACGACAGGAAAAACAAACACAGACGCTGCATCTCCTCATCCAGACTGAATCATTTAGAAGGGGGCAGCTGATAAAGGCGTACAGAAGAATAAATAGGACAGGGAAGGGGGCTCAGGACTTGCTCTTCTTCCTACCCAACTAATTCAAAATGCAGCAAGAACACAAAAGCAGGGATGCTGTCTTTTCCAGTGCATCTTACACACCGGAGCATAAGGCTGCCTATATATCACAAACCATCCTTCCCCTCAGCAGTCAGCTGCAGCAATCAGGTACCTGCCCCTGCCTCTGCTACCGCTGCTGTGGAGCCGCAGCACTAAGTGCAGGATGCCAGGGGCTCCGGGAGCAGAACACTCTGCAGTTAGCTCTGATGTAGAAAAAGGCACTTGATTTTATTCCACCTTCTCCTAAAGCTGAGAGCTGTGAAAGTGCTTCAGACACTGAAAAATGCTGTCCTTCCCAAAAGGAAGCTGAAGCTGGCTCCATGCTGCACCCTGTGTAGTTAACCAGGGGAACTTTCCCCAGCGGGACATCCCTGGGAGAAGAAGGGGACATTTTTCAGGAACGTTTTCCAATGTTAGAAGAGTAAAGGTATTTTTTAAGTAGATAAGAGGTCTGGAAGGCAAATGAACAACGAAGATCTGAGGGCAGGAAGGAAACGTTCACTGGGGTGCCTGATGCAAGCGTTGTCCCTCTGGAACAGCTGGTGCTTGCCAAGGGCAGGGTGCAGGGCTGCGTGGGACTCTGATCCATGCCATATGGCCCCCCCAATTGATCTGTGCCTGCATATTCCCAGTTGTGGCTACTTTCATTACAGGTGGTTTGGTTCCTCGTCTCTAACTCATAACTCCCAGCCCAGCAAGAAGATCCAAGCCCAAAATAAAGCCACGCTGCCTTTTCCTGCCTCTCTTCACACCAACTTAGCTTCTGTTACCAGGAAATGGCTCTCAGGTGCCAGCGAGAGCAGAGGTGTGCCCAGGGTCTGCCCCCAGCACATGGACTCCTCTACCCTGGGGGACTTCTTAGCTGCTGAAACAACCTGGAAGGGACAATAGTGGGGGACAGCATCTGGCCGACTCTCCATGAACGTCCAACCCATTGACAGGGAGCACCAAACATCTCGGTACCTTCCAGGGAACAGCACAGAGCAAAGCATCTGCCTGCCAGAACCGGTAACGCGGCAGCAGCAGGGGCTGTGCCGGAAGAGGGAAAACAGCACACGTGCAGCACAGCTGGCGAGGGGATGCCACGTCCCCTTCTCCCCTTCCAGTGGGGCTGGGAGTGGGGAAATAGCAGACAGACTTAATGCCAGCTGGGGCTGTGGTGACTCTGGGGTTTCTCTTCCCATGTGCCCAGTGTGTAAGGGAACTCTCCAAGATTTTTTGCCCCAGCCCTTACCTTCCCCGGAGGCTTCCTTCTGGGTTCTGGGTTCTTTGTGTTGCTCTCGAGGACAGAATAGACCTCGACTTGCTGCGAATTCAGGCACTGCAAAGGGAAGAGAGGAGAGAGGAGGGTTAAAAAAATGCTTAGGTTTAAGCACATCTGATGGCCCACTGGGTTGTTCCCCAACTCGTGCCTGACGTTTCTGAGGAACCCCTGATGTCTCCAAAACTCCAAAGGTCCTGCCCTGAACTTGTGCAAAAAGAAAACCCATTTTCCCCTGAAATCTTTATGGTGCAGCTTTATCACGGTCCTATTTCAGGCTGATGGAGACAGCTTTTGATCTTACCTACCCCGTGCAAGGCAGTGAGAGAACAATGGCAATGCCCCTGCCTCCGTCCGCTCCAGACTGACACAGCAATGCAAAGCGAAGGCCCCTCTGCCTCCTGAGTGGGTACTGAGCACCACGTGGAGCACGGGGCACAGGCAGCACCCTGCATCGCCCAGGACTGTCTAGGTGCCTGACACCCCAAAAGCTCTTGCTTTTGGTCGTTCTGGGCACACAAGGGTGAGAGGGGAGGCTAGGCTGGGCTTCTGGGTCACAAGGGCTGTTGAAAACAGGAAACCTTACATCAGGCACCATTTCTATTTATTGTCTGGTTGCCGTTTTGGTTTGGTTTGGTTTTGGTTTGGTTTTGTTTTGATTTTTTTTCATTTTATTTCCAAGCCAGAACTCTCCTTCCTCCGTAGAGTGAGCAAAGCATAATAATAATAAAAAAAAATCAATACACTCGCAGGCCCACAGACACATCCACGGTCCCGCACGGCTACGCAGAGAAACACACACACATCCTACATGTGTCTGCACCCGTTGGTCCCGCAGGTAATCGTGTCACAAGAGATGCATGTCAGTTTGAGTGATGTTCCAGATCTGCCTGAAGGATCAAACATAACAATCAGGAGGACTTTTCCATGTGTGTTTCAGGGATGACAGCAGGTTGCCAAGGTGGCTGTTTCTCTGGCAACGGGAGGATGGGAGGAGCTCCCGCCGCAAGAGGGGCAGATGGTGGGAGCGCAGAGACTGCAGAGGGAGCGAGGCGCCTGCAGCACAGCGAGGGGACCAGCGAAGTGCAGGGGGGTTGAGTCTGGGGCTGGTGGTTGTCTGACCCCAGCCCCCGGTCATTTCATCGGGAGCTCAAAATGTTCAGCATCTTTTCGGGTGGTGGCCAGTGAGAGCGTGGTTTGAAGAGGACGAGGTGATAAAGGAGCAGAAAGGGACAGGCAGCCTTCCACTGCTCCAGTCCCAAACCCACTTGCAAGCCAGAAGCATCCTTTTGGTGCTTATCCCCCAGAAGAGACTCGCTCCCTCTGCAAGCCCTCTCCTCGTGAGGGCTGTTAACATTGCCCGTCCTTTGCTGGCCAGTTGGAAAGCCGCTGTCTCCCACTGCCATTTGCAAATCAACTCCTTCCACTTGGCCACTGACCACCTGCTGCTGGCAGCGCGGCGGCACGCGGGCCTCTCCTCCCTGCTGCCAGATGCCTTCCCGAAAAGCTCCTGTGCTCTGGAACCCGCCTGCGCTGCAGGAGCTCTGTTTGCTGCTGAAAAAAAAAAAAAAAAAAAAAAAAAAAAAGCCTGTTTGAAGTGTAAAACGGATGAAGCGAGGCCCTCGGATTGTTATTTCCAAGCTGCTCATTAACAAGGCAGCCGAGCGGGAAGATGGAGAAAAATACAGATTTTGGTCTGGCCAGCGCAATGAGCTGCTCCGGGGCTGCAGGAGGGCAAAGGGACCTCATAACACACAGCAGCGCAGCTCTCCCCTCTCCCCCACACACCCTGCAGGGTTTTTTACTGCCCTGAGCTGTTTTTCTCAGCTGACACCCAACCCCGAGGACCCCACGGTGACCCGTGGTGCCTGGAAGAGGCGGTGGGGAGGGCATTTGCTCCTGGTGATGTGCAGCAGAAGGGCTTTGTAGGAACTGTGCTAGGAGCCTTTCTGTGCCAGGGGAGAGCCCTGCTGCCAGGGAAGACAGCACAGAGCATTTAATGAGCTGCACCAGCCCGTTCGAAGCCCTTGTTTTGATGCCCAGTCCTGCCTCCTGCTGCTCCTGGATCCAGGCCTGCAGGAACACTGCAGCTCCCTGACTTTTTTTCTGGACTCTGATCTGCTTTCCCCCACGGATAGCACATCTGGCAGGTGCTGGCCTCCCGTCCCTTTACCTAATCCTCTTTATCTCACCGCTCAAAGTCTCTTCTCACCCATCCATCCCATTCCCTTGCCTTATCTTACCCCTGTGCCAACCACAGATTTCCGCCTTCCCCACAACCACAAAACCAGCACCAAATTTAACACCCAGTTTAACACCAAGGGGACCTCACAAAGCCTGGTCTCCACCCCGGGGTCTCCCCCTCTCTCCCCCATTCCCCTCTACGCCCCACCTTGCAGCTCCCACCTCCTCTCCCCATGCCATCTCTGCTGCCCCACGCCCCAGCGAGTCCCAGCAGCCGCTCCACGGGGCAGGCTTGACCCTATAACACGCACCAGACGATCTGAGGCTGCTTGCAGCTCTGCCAAAGGGGGCTGCGCCGCCTGCCCTGCACGCCGGGCTGGCCAGGAGCCCTGAGCAGCTGGCGGGCAGCTAACAGGCTGCGGGACAAGGCTGCATGGGCCAGGTCTGGAGGGCTCCTGCACGCACAGGAGCTCAGCCAGCTACCAGGACTGCCTGCGCCTAAGGCTGGCTCTGCTGGCTTGCTGTATGAGCGCTAGCGGGGCCTCCTGAACAGCACAACATGATGAAACATGTAATTAAGATGGAGCTAAGGATGCATGACGAGGCCGACTGAGCGAGAAATAGATTTGATTTTTTCTTTTTTTTTTTTTTTTGTCTCCTTGCAGAAATCATCCACTTCAGCAGGAAACTTCCCATTCGGATTTTTAAAAGCCTGAATTAAAAAGAAATTACTTGATACAAATGAACAGGTTTATAACCTGCAACATCCTTTACCCAAAGCACTGCTTTCTACCCAGAATAAACATATCACATGCAATACACAGGGCTTTCTTCTAAACCTCTATTCCAAAAACTGAAGAGCCACAAAATAGTGCCCCCCACCTGCGAGGTGAGAGTGAGAAGGGGGCAGGACTGCCTTTGTTTCCATATCTGCCCCCTATCAGATTTCCCTGCCTCCTTGGCAGGGCTTTGCTCCTCTCTGTAGTACATTCTCCAGAGCTCCACTTTGTTTAGCTTAAATGATTCATGCAGCAGAGCTTACAGGTTTTCCTTGGAGAGGCTTTTCCAGTCCTTACAGACCTCACAGTCAGAAAGGTTTCCTAATATTCAGGCAACATCCTCCTCTGCTCACTTTCATTTCATTCCTCCTCGTTTGTCCCACAGACCACGTGAAAAAAAAAAAAAATCATTCCCTTCTTAGCTGAGTGGTCCTCCCATGGGAGTAAGAGGAAAAAGAAGGAATACATTTTAAATGGAGCTGGATGGGCTGCAAATGTGATTAGGGATCACGGTTACTTGAGGTAGCCAAGGTCCGGGCTTGACATTTGAGGAGAGCCGCTCCAATCCTATTACCTCTGACACCGCTGCTACGGGGCGAAGGGAGAGGCAGTGCTTGGTGTTCTCCAGCCTGGGGAATGGCAAAAGGAGTCGAGTGGCTGGATGCTAAGCGATGAAAAGGGATTCTAAGTGATGAAAAGGGATTCTAAGTGCTGCCCACCACTGCTGGAGCGGGGCTGCTGGGCATGGCGCAAGGCGTTGCCACTGGGATCGGGATGGAGATGTGCAACAAGCACAGTCCCCAGAGGAGCAGAGCACAGAAGCAGGATCACCAGCACCGGGCCGACTGCTTGCTTCACATCACAATATTGATATTTTATCAGCTTGCCTGTGCCACGGCAGGTATGGAGGGTGATTCTGGTACTCACGTCATAAACAGGAGAAGGTGGTGGCGGGCTGGCTGAAGGGGGCCGAGTTTCTATCTTCTGCCTCAGTATATTTAGCTGGTTCCTCTTAGGACACAATGCCTGCTCAGGACAAGACACCAAATCACACATTTGGAGAGAAGACCAGCTCCCCCAAAATGAAATGAACACAGAGTCATGTCAAAGCCAGCTGCTCACACACCCCGAGTGTTTCCAAAGCAAAGAATGCTGACTCTACACACAACACAAGCCCTCCACTTTCCTCACCACAGGGTAAAAGGCAGAGATATTGAACAGCACACAACAGTACTGTAGGACAGGGAGAAAAGCATGGCCACATTCAAAGTGCGAGGGGGATTTTACAGAGGCACAATGCAGTGACTTTTGTCAGGATTTGGCTGGGAAGATGCTAATAGACAGAATCTAGAGAAAAGCACCAGGCAGACATTAATGATGACGCACAGTCAGTGAAACACTAACGTGCAAGTCCAGCACAGAGCTGAAGGAAGAAGGCCTCTTCCTCTGAAATGTTTCTTGCATCAGATGACTTCTCCTTGAACATGCTCCATTCATGCTCAGATAAGGGTTAGCCTGCTCAGCAAGCAAGAGAAGGAGGCAGAAAAGGCAGCAGGCTTTGCTAAGTATCTCTGTTCTAATTCGGAAAGAAGTGGGCTGATTATATTCACATCACATGAAAACGATGAACTGCTTTCCAGTCCATTAGTAACTAAGGAGGATGCTAAATAGCTTCTCTTAAAGATAAACATTTTTAAACCAGCAGGTCTGAGCAAGCTGTGGTGAGAAATATGGGCTGTGTTCTGCGGGAGGGCAACTCTAATGACTGCCTGATCTCCCCCGGCCCCCAGGAGAGCCCGTAGGTCTGAGACTTGCTGGCCCACCTCAGAACCTAGGGATGCCAAGCAGCAAGTCGTGGCTCCTTCCCCCTCCATCTGCCAAGGTAAGTCTCACGAGATTTGCAGGCCTGCCAGCTGCTGCCTCCCTGTTTCCCATCTCACGAGCTCTGACCGTGTGTGCTGAAGCCTGATGCTCCTTGGGGCCAGAGGTCTGCAGCAGCAGCACAGCCTCCACACGCAAAGCTCGCTGTTGTGGTGGCAGAGGGCAGCTGGTACGAGGAAATACGGCGGGATACACTGCCTATAAAGCATCAATCCCCAAACTCCGTTCTGAAAGACATCAGGACTACTTAAGCCAGCCTTGAGAAGACGGGAGGAGTGTAGAGGAGAGTGTTTTGAATGCCTGGAGGAGGCACTACAAGGAACAGCACATTTTGCTTGGTCTACAGAGATTCCAGTATCACAACTTCAAAGTTTTTTCCCCTGTCTCATTCAGACCTTTTGCCCCTGCTTTTGTCTCTTCTTCTCCTGCTCTGTATACCCTTTCTTCTCCACTTCTGGTTTCCCCTTTGCCCTCAGCTTTTCCTTACCCAACCAGTCCCAGCCTGTGCCTCTAGTCTTCTCACCCAAGTCCCTGTCAATCCAGTCTTAACACTCTCCTCATGCTCTAGGACTTCCTCACTCTGGCTCCCAGTCCATTTCCCTCCCAAGGCTCCTCTCTTCCATCCTCACAGGATTGCTGAAGGTGGAAGGTGCCTCTGGAGATTGTCTAGACTGATCCACAGCCAACTAGCCACATAGTCAACTAAAACAGGTTGCTCCTCAAATCCTTATCTCACTCTTTTTTTCCAGTCACTTGGGACCTCTACAAAGGCTTCCTTGGGATCCTCACCCTGTCCTTCCCCCCCAGCCCTGTCTCTTAATGTTTTATCTACCGAGCACATGCCCAAAGGTTTGGTTCCCATGCCCTCCACGCTGCAGACCGCTGTCTTCTAGGGTGCCCATGGCTCAGGAAAGCAGTTGCACAGTTTCCTCGCACTCAGGTCATGCCTTTGCAGGAGAGTAGCTCCCATTTTGAAAGAGGATTAGACATGGGGAAAGCCCTGCTCTTCCCCTGCCACCAGGGCTGCAAGAGACTTGCTTTGGTGCCCAGGCCTGTCAGACTGGCACCGTGTGGAAAGGCAGCCTCGCGTGGGCTCCTTTAGAAAACCGAGCTGATAAACTGACACGAGCCACAGCCGGCCACACACAAGCTGCAAATTTCCAGAGACCCATCACGAGGCTACCTCTGCTTGAATATTCTCAGGGCCAGCACGCTGCCGGTGTGACTTCTTGCCCTGTGTCAGACCCTTGCTCTAAAGCAGAGCACGCCAGAGTCAAAATGGTTATCAGAATGCCTTTAATGGACAAATCAATAGCTCGCTTTGTCTCTTCTGTAACCTTTTTTTCTCGGAATGACTGAACTTAAAAAAAAAGAAAATAAACCTGAGACAGACACCCAGCATGGAAAATTTCAGCATGGGGAGTTCCAATCCAGCCAAGTTAGAAGCAAGAGAAATAAATTCCTAGAATGGGTCACGTCAGGTATTGGTTTTTATTTGCTAATAACTTGCCTTTCTTTTCCACACGAGCAGAGCTGTTGCAGTGATGCTCAGTGCAGCCAGAAGAGCGGTAAAGGTAATGAGGATGTCCCACCCATAGGAGGTCTCGGTGTACCCTGTCTCTGTGGGAAAGAAGGCAAAAGATTCACAGTGTGAGTGGAAGCCACAATTCTGTTGTGTTTTTAACTCTGGCCAAAAACCCTAGGAGAGTTAAACTACAGAAGCAGTAAAGGTTATGCAGATGCACACATGCTTCAAAACACAGCCTGACTGAACAGAGAGCAGGGTGCAGCTGGAGAACCACGCAAAGGAGACGGGATACAAGCAGCTGCACTTCGTGGTGATTAGAGGGAGATGATAGAAATATGAGAGCCAAAAAGGGTGCTAGGTAGGCAGAGGCCGGCAAAGGTCTTTAGTGATAGGGGTAGGAAGGCAGATGGTGGAAAGCACGCAGGCTACACAAACTAGCAGGGTACTACAGGCACCCCTGAGCAGTGTAGCAAAGCTCTTTCATCACAGCTCTTCCCATTTACCCTAAGAAGTTTTCCATATCCAGCACTCAGCAATGCAAATCCTGCCACTCAGCAGCATGCACGGCCTTGTAGCGTTCCTCTTATCTTGGCCAGAAGCTCTCCCTCGTTTTCCAGGCTGTGCATCAATAGAATAACCGACCCCTTGTAGCCACACGGAAAAGGGGGAGGCATTACGGTGAGCCCTGTGTAAAGCACATTCAACCCTGATGGCTTTAAGCATTGGGCATCAAGTATTATTCCCACCTGACTTCATAGCTTGTTTGGGTAGAGGAAAAGAAAAGCAAAGATCATCTTTCCACAGCAAAGGCCAGCTGCTTTTTAACTGTTTGCCTTCCTTTCTGGATGTTCACTTACCTCTCACAAGGATATACACTCCATTTCCCATTTTCTGGATGTCACTCCACCGGACCTCACAATAGTAGGTGCCAGAAGAGTGGCTTGCAAGTGGCATGGTTTTGTGATTGTAGGATATGGTTATGGTGGTATTCTCTTTTCCAGGGGGGATTTGTACATTTTCTTCCCGATTATAGATGGGTGTCCTCTGACCCGATGAATTAAACCAGTAATAGAGGATTGAAAATTTGGTGTATTTCAGGGTGTAAAGGAAGGTGACTTCACAGGGGATGGACACTTCTTCCTTGAGCAGTGCAACTCGGATTAGAGGTTTCTGCTGTACGTTGACATCTCCCCCTGCAAGGGTGATAATTGTTAGCAGGCACCTAACATCACCATAAGTCAGGAGAAAATTGCTGCCCCAATCACGTGGTGAAAATAAACATATTTCGGGAAGCACGTCTGGAGCGAGCACTGTTGGCCCTTGTCAGAAACTGAGTGATGCAGAGCACATGCCCCGTGTGATCTGCCACAACTCTTAGGTCATTGCTGCGTGATTGGAGATAGCTTGTTGCAATCACAGACTTTCCCTTTTCCCTCGTGAGCGCCTTGGCACAATGCTGGCATACAGAAAGAGCAGAAATGAAGCAGGAAGTGTACTGATTTTGTGCTGGCGTGACACTGTTTACAGAGGATGACTGGAAAGCAGTTTTCTAAGGTAAACACTTGCTGGGCATCCTCTGTAACTCCTGAGTTACAACCCTCTGCTTGGACATGATCACAGTGCACCAGTGAAGGTGCTGTGTGCAAGCAGGTGTGTCAGTGGAATTGTGCATCTCTGAGACAAGAATAAGGAAGGAAATTGCATATTGTACGCTGGGCATGAGAAATAAGACACAGCTTAATCACTCCTAACTTCTGCTGCTGTAAACGGGCAGCAAAGCACAAGAGTGGATGCTAGATGCAGTAACTATCTGCAGAGGACTGCAGATCTTAAATCCCTATATGTGACAGTATTTCAGGTAGGGAGATGGGAGAACATGCCCTTCACGTGCTTCCTCCTTACTCGGGTCTGTTGAAAGCAACCTGTCACTGTAATTCTGTAGACAATCATGTCAGGTATTACGAGAGAGGATGAGTAAGCACAGACGGGAATCCACACCATAGTTCACTCCCCGTTTTGCAAAATAAAAGAAAAAAAAATGAGTAAGCCACAGGCTAGTAAGGAGCCTGGGGTACAGGACCTCCTGGCAGCACAGCCAAGTCTGGGTTTAACATCAGTCATTCTCTGGTGGCCGATACATTCGGTAGCTGATATCACACCACACAGAAACCACCTTAAGAGGAAGCCTGTGCAAAGTAGTGTTGCCTTTAAAAAAGGGAACTGGAAACTTGCATCAAATCTTGTTACAAAATGAAAGACTCGGGATTCTTTCCGGGACGTGAAAATAGAAGGGGAAAATACAGAGAGGGAAAGTAGAGGATGGGCAGGCTTTTTGTTCACGGGGTTGATGGGACTCTCTGGGGCTCGGCATCTATGAACAGGCTGGTCACCAGGCGTTAGTAAGGCAGTCCCAGAGCACAGCCAGGCTTGCTCTCCTGTCACCACGCAGTAACACCGCATCGCAACAGCAGCATCACCTCTGCGTGGTGGGGCTCGGCATCAGAGGAGGCAACTCTTGACTTAATGCTACTGAATGCAGGCCACTAAGGAGAACAGAGGGGTGCAGTAACAGAAGGAGGGCACAATCACTGTCCAGAACAGACTTCAGGGGAGTAACAGCACTTAAGAAAAATCCCCTACAGATGACACAGGCAGGCACAATACCCTAAGAGTAAAGAAGAGATTAGGTTACATCATTAGGAAGAGGTTCTTAGCTGTAAAAGCAAGTGAGATACAATACAGTCCTACGGGACACGGTCTTTGTGAGAGCTCAGCCCTGTGTGCACTAGATACAGCGTTATGGAAAGAAGGCAACAGAAAATCCCGCAGCCAACATGGGAGTGATAACCTGCACAGTCCCTTCTGTGCCTTATTTTCAAAAATAATTCATCAGCCTTATCCTCATCTGTACCCAGCAGAACACACATGAATGTCGTTTCTATACAAGACATTGCAAAGCATTGCCCTAACAAAACAGAGGAGAGATCCATCTTTTTGCAGCATCCCAGGAGCCATTAGCTTGAGAAGAACATGCCAGGGATAAAGCCCAACCATTTTATTTAGGTTATATAACCCTTCTCCCATGTTCCCCCTTTCTTAAGGATTCTCTCTCTGAGCTTCGAAATGCTTAAAAGACAGAAATAGCAGCAGTGTGCAAATTCCTAGAGGGGAGCTCTGGAAATTAGAAAAAGATAGCAGCTGGAAATGCTCTAATATGAACAAACGTTGAGAGTAAACAAAAGGAAAAAAATATATATTTTTTTTTTTACCTTCACAGAGAAGCGACCAAAGAAACAGGAAGATGACTTTTAGATTAGAGGCCATGGTAGGGTCAAAAGGCTGTAAGAAAGCAATCAGATATGAAGATCCAAAAGGCAAAAGAGATTGGATTTTGTCAGGTATTTCCACGCCTGAGGAGCTGTTTGATCCCCTCCCGTTTGTGCAGGGACAGGCAGGACAGACTCGCACTGCTTTTGGCAAGCTCTTTCCGGCAGATGCAGGCTCTTCTGCTTTTCTGTCAGACTCCTCCCTGCACTGTGGGTCATTTCTCTGTACTATTACAATGGTGTTACACCTATCAGCAAGTGTCCAAAGATTAAACCGTAAGCTCTTTAACGCAGAGAGTTTTGTCTTCCAATGACTGTAAAATATCACACCATTTAAAGCAAACTTGGTCACCTTCTGCAGTGACCGAAGCCCCAAGTTGGAACATAGAAGAAGTGTGCTTCAACTGATACCATTTGAGGTCACTTGAGGTAAATGTGGGCCAATTCAGTGAATGATTCAACTGATTCTGGAGCAATGGACAAGCTTAAAAATAGTACATTGGGATTTTTACCATAATTTTGCAAGGATTTGTTTATGCAGTTCTTTTGGAACAGCTGTTCCTGATTATCACACTGCACTGACCACCAATATTTCGGAATAAAGGCATCTTACTTCAAATTATCTTACTCTGGTCGTTCATTTACATGGAGGAACCGCTAAGAGTGCGACAGCGCATGGGTTCACGGCAGAGCAGCGCAATCAAACTAATTCTTCATGTGAACACCCAAGCATGAGATGACCCATTTTGCCTTCAGAAGGGAAAACAAGTACCTGCGGCAGCGGTCAGCAGAAAGAAACAGCCCTACTGCACTCCTTACAGCCCAGCACAGCCAACTTCGTGGCTAGGTTACTGTGGAGGAAGGCACTCGAATTGCAGAAGTGAGAACAACCAGGCAGTGAATTCATCCATAACAGCTGTGATGTTTCAGATTCACATGATGCTGGCTCCAAATCAGCTTCACAATGCAGGCAAGCCTTAAGAAATCTATTGTAGGGAAATCTGAGGAGAACCCTTTGAAGAAGAAAGCCCTCTCTTTGTGGGAGGATCCTACCACTTAAACTCATGAAGAGTCTTTGATTTCAGTGAAAGCTTGTTTGTAGCTAAGACATCTGCAATGCAACAGCTGAGCAGTGTCTGACTCAAAAAATCTTTGTGCCTGAGAGGTCTTCACTTCTCTCCAGACAGCTTCCTCCTTTCAGACAGCTTGAGAGACATTTGCACTGTCCACAAGAAAACGCTTTGCTGCAACTTCAAGGGTGCCTGCTCGCACTGCCTGCTGGACTGCGGAGACCGGTGGATAGCTGCGCAGTCTGTGCTGAGAAAGACCTGAGAAGGTAGATGAGATTGTAAATCGTGCATAGTCAAAATCACTCCGTTGAGTTTGTATCAGCAAGGTTTGCTCCAAAACTATCGTTAGTTTATAGCATTTTTCCTTCTGTTCAGCCTGGGACAGGTCCTCAGGAGGAAGGGGTCTTGACACAGGGGTGCAGTGCACAGCTGCGGCTGCTGCGTTCCCCTGAGCTCCGGTACCTTGCAGAGAGCCCCGACAGATGGGGAGAGGAGCAAGTGGCTTTGTGTGGCTCTGCAAGGCTGGCGCAGCAGCTGCACTCCTCCAGGGAAGGTTTAGCTCAGATTAGCCAAAACGAACTCCTCTCCCCAAGACATGCTGACGTGAGCTGCACGGGGCTGGTCTCAGCTGGAAATCGCTCCTCGCAGGTCTTAACGCTGAGCAGCAAGGACAATCAAGAGCGGTAACAAGACACTGGGGGCCCACTTGGTATTTCAGATATGTAGGCACAGATCAGGCAGCTGTGGCTCTGGGGGGCTGTGGGGTCACAGTGATGCTCGGCAGTGTTTCTCAGGCCTGAATTGCATCTCAAGATAGCTGGGGGAGGGAGGGAAAAGCTACCCTCCTGTGGAAGAACTCCTCTGAACGGTGAGGGCCTCCTCAGCTCTTATATCACGCTCATCCCCATGGTAGCACACAGCTTTGCAATTTCCAGCGTTGATGTATTTCTAGAGGACAGAACATGCTGCTCCTGTCAGTGATGTGTTTTAACTGTTATCAGCATTTATCTGCTTCAGGAATTCAGAGCGATAAGTGGATTAAGTGCGGTAGGTTTGTAGGGCTGCTAGGTCAACATCCTCCTTCCATCCTTTCCCTTCTCTTCCTATAAACAATCCTGTTGCCGCTCTAAATGCCAACACCTAGAAATATCTCTGTCTGGAATTTTAAGAAATATATAGTTCGAGCATTTCAAAAGAGATCACGTGTAAAACTCAGCTGTGGGATTAGAGGCACACCAGGCCAGAAATACAATCGCTGCTGGAATTTGCTATGGTAGAGCCTGCTGAAAAGAAATGGTTTTGAAACGACTACCCAGCAGCTATTAACAGGATGGCATTCTGTTCCTTAGAGCCTAAAGGCAGCCTGAATCTTTGAATGTTCAATTTTAATTCAGTTGGGTTTGGGGATTCTGGACTGCAGACATAAATGGGAGGAAGATGAGAAAAAGCAGGGGAGTTGTGTGTTTTTATGACCAGCCTGGAGCAGGGCTGTTACTGATCCCCCTGAAACTATAGCGCAAATGGGTCACTGTGTGACCTTCACCTGTACATTACAAAGTGTGCTACTGCATGTGAGCTGGTCCCTGCAGCATAAGTAGGGCACGGCTTGTCCAGCCCTAGCCCTGCCACAGCACATTGAGAAGCTGCACCTTTGGTGCAGCAAATGCTGATTACTTCCCGAGCCTAAATCCAGCATCGGGCCAGGTGCTAGCAACAGTTTCTGCCCGTGGCTGGAAAGCATCCATTAATTTCACTCAAGCACTGTTAAAAGCCCGTGACAGTGGCCAGCATTCCCAACTGCGAGGGAAAGCACATTGTTCTGGCGCTCAGAAACAACAAGTTTGGGCAAGTGCTGAACCTACCCGAATTGCCTGTTTGCAGCTGTGTCCAATGTACACCCACAAGCAGAGGCGCACACACACACGTGCCCACACATGCCCCCACAGCCAACTCCAGGGAAAGTATTTATTCAAACAAAAAGACTGCTGCTAGCCAAGGCAAAAGCAGCGCTGCAGAGACCACAACAAAGCCTCTTTATTGCTGAAGCGTTTAACACCACAACCATCCAAAAGAGAAACACCGCTTGGCGCAGAGAAGAGCTGCAGCAACTCAACAAGCCTGACTGCAGAGCCTGCCTGGGAGTGTTTCGGAGCACTCCCCGGCACAGCAGCTCTGGATTTGCTGCCTCGTCAGAGACCGGCTCAGTCCCCCATCACTGGAAACCCAGCCAGCGGCAACACACGCACACCTCCGAGGATTTGCAATCTCTTTGACTCCTCTAACCCCAGACTCTGTGGCTTACGGTTTCCCTCTGGCTGGCGGTGCGAGCGACAGGAGAGCCAGAACAAGCAGGGCCGTACCTCTGCCAGCATTTTAGCACTGTTCTGCGTCGAGTGCCTCTCAGTAGGGCTGGATGATGCTGAGGTAAAAGCTGCCAATGCCCTTGCTACGCTTCTACCCGTTGAACTGCTCCAGGGAAGAGAACAATCAGCAACTAGAAGGGAAACCAGAAAAAGAAAGGTGTTGACACTACCGTAGGGAAGGGAGGGGGGTGCTTTTATAATTCCCTTTCACCAACAAAATGAGTCTGCCTCAGAAATCACCCTGCTCCTGCTCTTTTATTTCTGTTGCTCAGCTGGAAAGCTTCCTGGGGACTAAATTATCATCACACGCCTGCTATGCTCCCAAGGGCTCACGCTCTGTGCCTGTGCCCCGACCTCGCAGCGTTCCCCTCCAGCTCCCCTTCGCAGCTTTCCTTTTAGAGCCTCGTCACAAGCGGGATTTCGCCTCCAAGGACTTCCTTGACTTCTTGGGCTGACATCTTCCAGGAAAAAAAAATAAAATAAATTAAATTAATAAAATACATTAGAAAATCCACCTGGCTCAGCCCCAGAGCCCACAGGGCAGTGGGAACACGGGGAGGAGGTGGCGGCCGAGGGGCGGCGGCCGCGCCCTCCCCCACAAGATGGCGCCGTCGCCCCGGCCGCGGGCAGCCCCGAGCCCTGCCCCGACCCCGGCCCGGCATGGCGGGGCCGAGCTCCCTCAGCTTCCCGACCCCTCACCACAGCTCCCCAGGGGGGTCTCTGGAAGCAGCGTTGCCCCCCAGCCCTGCCTCCACCCCTCGCAGGTGCCCCTCTGCCAGCCACGAGGCACCTTCCCCCTTTCATTTTGACCCGCTGGTGCACAGGGTATTGGTGGTTTTGTCTGTTTTTTAAATTATTAAAAAGCTCTGAAAAACTACTACTCCTGCAATAAGCAAGAATGACTTCTTGGGGCAGGTGAATCCTTGTCTCCCAGTTTTACACGCTCTGTCAGCAAGGCGGAACGCTTTGTCATCTGTTCATGTGAAACGTGGGTGCTGGGCTGAGCTGGTACAGGTCACTGAGAAGATGAAGTGTGTGAAAAGTGAATGCCATGCTGGTCCCATCCCATCCCATCCCATCCCATCCCATCCCATCCCATCCCATCCCTCTCACACTGTCACTGCCCCCATCGCAGGGAGACCTCCATGCTTCCTGCTCCAAGCCCCCCGCAGCCGGGCATCTCCTCGGTGCAGCAGCACTGCAACTGTAGCCCCTAGAAAACGAGCACAACTAGGATTCATTTAAGGCAAAATTAATGCTAATTAACTGTAATCAACAACTCGCAGAACAATGTTTACTCAGCAAGCTGCAGCTATTGCCATAGCGGTTCGCCCGTTAGGCGAAGGTAAGCAGAAGGCGGGATACAGGAAAGGAAAATAAACCTTACCACAGGCTCCAGCACAGCCCGCTGCTATGGTGCGAAGCCAGCCCTGATGCCTGCTGTCCTCCCTTCTCACCCTTCCTCCCTCACCGCAGCAGCCCGTGGAGAGGAGCAGGAGCCTGCGGTTCCCCGCATGCACCGCAGACCCAGCTCGCAGCCAGCCCCGGGCTCTGGCAGTGGAGCAAGACCAGAGGGACTGAGTCATTTTGGCAAGCCTCAAGGGGCAGCAGCCCCCCGTGAGGGTAGAGGTACAGGGAGCAAGGGTGGCCTCACCTCGGGACGCCCGGGCACAGTTTGCCACTCAGTCTCAGAAGCCCCTCCTACGCAGCCGGCGCAGTGGAAACTCTTGCCAGTGCTGGTGGGGAGTGAAGTTTTATTATGAATGAGACTTCTCAACCTGCAGAGGCCTCCTGACAGTGAGTGTGGGCCCCTGGCAGGGCGCTAGGCGAGAAAGCGGAGATGATGTGTACGTTGATTTTTCCTGGGAAAGCTTCTTACGTATTTTCCACCCGAAGCAAAGCACTACCAGCACTAAATGGTGATGCTGCACCTTTCTCCCTCAGCAGGTCGGGGCCTTGCAATGCCATTGCCCTGGCCTTGACAGAGGGAGGCTCAAATCAGTGCAAACTTCAGCAGCTGCGGGCTCACCCCACCAGCCCTGTGGGAGTAGGAGAGCGGGAACCCTGAGAGCAGGAGCCACGTGCACAGCCCTCCCACAGCCACTGTGGGATGTGTCACCAGCCCCGAGGGCCACAGATGAGCAGAGAGGCCAGGGGCAGGATGCTGGCATCTGCAGGCCATGCTGTGTTAAAAGAGGAGCCCTCTAATCGCCAGCAGCGTTGGGTGTTTGCATCAGTCCTTGAAAAGCTTGAGGGGATGGCTGCGCAAGCGCCCTGCCAAGAGAGTGGAGGGTGGGCAGGCAGGCAGGGCTGGCGGGGGGCCGGCTCCTGCAGCGGGCAGACGCAGGGAGGATTGTGTAGAACAAGGAGACGGGGCAGCCAGGCAGCCACAGGACCCGTGCCTGCCAGCCACCGCCTCGCCAGATGGCCTGCCGGGCGAGCCAGTTGGCTGTGCCAGGCCCGGCTGCCCAAGCCCTGGCAAGTCGCAGCTTCTGCTTGCCTTCAGGTGCCCCACGGCGTGCCCCGCAGCTGCACCACACTTCCAACTCGTTCTCGTCCAAGTCCCTGCATTCCCTCGCACCTTGCCTACATCATTCCCTCCCCAGTTCTTCCCCTCACTTCCTCCTGTTGCTTTGTTTGTTTTCTTTTAATGTCTTTCCTATTATTTTTTTTGCCTAGCTGAGACTCCTTGCTTGCCCACACAGCTGCTGGCAGCTTTCCAGCTGAGGGACCTGCAGCAAGCAACAGCAACCTCTGAGCCAGCAGGGCCCCCCTGCAGTGGGGCACGCATGCAGTCGCAGCCAGCATTAAATCAGCGCCACTCTCCTCGCGTGCACCAGGCCTCTGCCAATTCCTGGGAGGAAGGTTGGGAAGGGATTAAGTAGCTAAGTATCTTGCTGGCAAAAAAAAGATGGCTTTCTTTTCTATTAATTCCTCAGCTTTCCTTTTATCGTGAACTGTGGAGAATACGCAGGCTGATACAGCTGTTATAGCAAACTCTCCTAGGGTGGAAAAACATCTCTAAGCCACCAGGCCCTATTCTGGCGATCCAAACTAAATAAACCACCCTGGCAAGAGCGTTTGCTGAAAGAACCATCTCTTTGCTAGGATCTTTGTCAATATAGAATTGTTTTTCATTCTCTCTTCCTTCTCTCCCTCCCTCTGCCCCTTCAATTTCCCACCCAAAATCCACATCCCAAGCTGACAGGCCTACAGGACACAGGTCTGTTGTTTTGGCCTATTGCAAGAGGATCGTTACCAAGTTTTTTTAAACCCTTGTCAAAATTCCTGCATGCAGTTTAAGATGGTTGATGAGAATACAGCTTAAAAGTATGAAAAGATCATTGCTGACAAAGCTTTTCCCTCGTAGGCACAGCAAGCACAAAGGGGAGAGCCTGTGCATCCTACCAAGCGTCCAGCTGAGGAGGAAAGAACAGAGCAGGGGGACCAGGCAGAGCACGGAGCATGTCCCCAGTGGGCAGGGGGAGGCCTGGGAGGGATGTTCTGAGCCTCTCTGTGGGGCTGGAGGCTGGGTCAAACCCTTCTAGTGGAAGGAGTATCCCCTGCATGGCAAACCCTACCACGGCAGGTGTAGACCAGCAGTGATGAGGAATGGAAAATGTGAAAGCCCCGGAGTGCAAGAGGAAGCGTGTCCCATCCGTGTGGAGGAAAAACCTCAGCAAGAATATGTGCATGGAGTTGGGACTACATGGATACCATAGCAGGGTTCAGGCTCCCTCTCCTGTGGCTAAACACAGTTCCACTTGCTCTTACACATACATATGCATATACATGTATGCACACATTTTATGCACAGCCCAGCTACCAGCACTTGTGGCTTTGGTTTCCCCGAGCCACCCCCCTCAGACCCTGTGGCCCCAGCAGCCATGTGGAGACCCTTCCACCGCAACCGGGCCCACCACTTCTCCCACAGGCCCCCCTCCCTGCTCTGCTTGTGCTGGGGAGATCCTTCCCCACCCTGCCACTGCTTCCTTTATTATCTCTGCCCAGCTGTGGTTTATAAGTTGTTTAAATCTTTTCTAGGAACAGATAAGAGATCACAATTACCCAGAATCCAAAAACGCAGACAGCTTGAAATGTGGTTAGGCTCTGCCCTACTTTCATTGAGCTCAGAGCAAGGCTCTGCTGAGGTGTTTGGGGAGAGGAGGAGAAAAGAGAAAGACCCACCTCAGCAAACCGCCCCTTCCCTCCCTCCCTTCTGAAACAAACCTCCCCCGCCAAAAAAAAAAAAAAAAAAGAAAGAAAAAAAAGAAAACCTACTGCATCTCTTCAAATCACCCTGCCTCACCCTCACCCTGCCTGCTCCTCCTGGCTGGCCTGGGACCTCCAGGCAGCAGAGCAGAGCAGAGCAGAGAGCTTCTCGAGGACGTGGTGGCTGGGAAGGAGGCTCTTGTGCATCACCACAGCATTTGGCACAGGCGTGTGCATCTCTCCAAGCTGAGCTCAGCAAATGGACGGGTTTTGCCAATTCAGGGGCAGGACGAAGACGGCGGTGCAAGGAGTGCTGCAGGCTAAGTGAGATGTGTCACCGGAGGTTTTAGCAACCGCACGCTCACTGGCAGCTTTCCCTTGCTTAGCTGCTGTCGGGGTAGCCACAGAGGTGGAAGAGCGGCCTTGGACTTCCCTCGGGTGAGAAATCCCCTCCCTGGGAAGTCCAGACTCCATTACACAGCACAGCTCCACCACCTCGTCAGCCCCATCTGAGGGCAATTCTTTCAGGAACTTGCAATGACCCAGAAGGGATACTGCTGAAAAAATGATGGGGTCTTTTTCCTTCACCACCCTGTGGACCCAAGTACTTGCAGACAGACACCCCCAGCTGTCTGACCATGTCTGAAGTAGATAAAATCTTCTAGGTGATTCCACCTATATTACTCCAGCTTTGGAGCAGGACACAGACCAACAAACCTCTAGCAACCACTAATATTTTAAGGACATTTCTCCATCCTGCTTGGAAGCGTGTGTATCAAAGCAGCAGGGATTTTTGGTGGTGTTTCCACTGGTAGTAACAACAGTGAGACATTTCAGGGGAAGGGTCTGCTGTAGGCGAAGAGGGCATCGTCTGAAAGATGATGTAGTCCAAGATCATTATGGCATGTATTAATACCATTTACAAGGACTGACTCGATCAGCCTTGGAAAGAAGAATGAAAAAATGCCAGCAAACACATTACATTCTCCTGCAAGAAGTTGTTTCATCCTATTGAAAATCTTTGTTAGAAAGAATGATGAGAATGGTAATAATAAGGCACTATAATTATACCTGATCCTTCTATAATCTCTCTCTCCACAGAGTTCAGGAGCACTTTACTGCTATTATTGGATTTGAACAGCCCCATCTGGATAACATACGATTGATTTGTTTGCATGGCTTATTTTAGGTATTTCAGCACATACATTAGAGCTGCCTCCATATCTGGCCCATCCCCTGCACAGTCTCTGAGAGCAGCGAGCAGTCTTTGGTTCCTGCTTTCCACCTCCCCTTTCTGCCCTCCTGATGCCTTGGAGAGCTCTTTGCAGAAATCCAAGGATCAGGAGCCACCAGTCCTTCTCCACCCAACCCAAAACTGCAGAACAGGGGATATGACCTTTCCCGTGGTGTCCAAATGTGCGAGAAGCTACATCAAAGCCAAGAACTTTGTGGGCCCCTTGTAGAAAGCTCTTGGGTGAGAAGCTGGGCACTTGCTACTTCACTGGGCCAGGGCCAGGAGCAAACAGATGAAATTCTAAATAATTCAGTTCACGTTTAAAAATGTTATTATAAAAAATGAGGTTTTTAAAAACGAATAAAAGTGCAATACAAACAATATGGTTTACATAAACTGAACTGTTCTCAGCCTGAAATTTACAGCTTACAGTGCGGGGAATGTCCCTTGCAGATTGGGCTCCCATAAAACTTAATAAATACAAGTTGCCTCATTCTGTCATTGCTCTTAGTGCTTTTAAAGGGATTTTTTTTTTCCTCCCGTGAATTGGAGCAAGGACTTCTCCCTGATGGCCAACTAGAGGCAGGCTGGGTAGCAGCCCCTGCATCCCCTCCACCTCCCAGCCAGCCCCTGCCTGCCCAGACAGCTGGCATTGCCGCTGCCTGCCTGTTCTGTGGGCACATTTCCTTGAGCATCTTAAAAGGAACAGCTAGTCCTGCCTGAAGTCTTTTTCCCCAACTTCATTTTACCGTTTTGAAGTACTACATCCTCGCTTTCATTCTCTTAAGATTCTTCAGAGATGTCTTTGCCAATTTGTTTACTTCTGTTTTATTTTTAAAAGACAAACCCCCGGTGGCCATAAGCTCTCAAGTCACTTTTGAAAAAACATTGTCTTGTCTGTAAGTGCTTTGTTTGTGATCCTCTCCAGTCCTTTAGGCTATTGTTTACGAGCTGGAAGGCATCTACGCTCGGGCTAATCATGCTGAATGCCAGCAATTCCCCCAGCATGATTTGTTGCACAAGCCAGTGGGAGCGTGGTTTGTTGTGATTTAAGTTTATTATGGAAAACCCACGTTTGCTCACACCAGCCTTACAAAATGGGAGACCTCGTCCAAAACCTTCCGAGGGGAACAACAATCTGGCCGCTGATTTCGATGGCATCTGGGACTGGCTCAAAGGTCTAGAGCTCTGCAAGCAGGAGTGGCACCGTGGAAAAGCAGGTAGCCCAGGAGCCAGCCAAATCTTCCTTTAGAAGTTGTTGTTTGCTCGGGGTTGGATGCAGATCTAGGAGGCTGCCAGTGCTGTGTGATGTTTTCTTCTTCCTCACCACGTCTTTTTTCAAGCTCCTCTCTGACCCGAGTGGTGCCTGGGGCACAGCTCTGCTGGATGTCACCTGGGGCTGAGGCTGGCCTGCACCGATGCCCTCCCTATACATCACAGGAGAAACAGCTCCTTCTGTGTGTTTTGAGTCTCACACTTAAGTATCTGATCAGTTGCCCTGTTTTTTTTTTTGTTTGTTTGTTTGTTTTTGTTTGTTTTTTTATAAGAAAATGCACTCAGCCACCTCCTCCATGGCTCTTAGGCTTTGCAGACCTCTGGCACTCAGAGGTCTGCAAAACCTCAGTCATCTTTTTTGTTCTGGGATGAGAAGACCCAGCATATAGAGCCAGCCTGTCCAGGGGGAGTGTGTGGAAGTGCTCGGCTCCAGCTGCATCAAAAGGGCAGCTCTGCCACCCCGACTGAGATCACAGGGGAGCAGGGAGCGCGCGGAGACCCCGGCGGCTCTGCAGGGAGGCAGCAGGGGAGGCAGGGCGGCTGTGCCGCGTCTCCCTCTGACACCTGCTCTCTCTTTGAAGGCTGTCCTTCACAGCCAGGCACAGAGCTCCAACTGCTGCAGCTCCGTGCATACCAAACGCCTGAGGAATTGCTGCAAAGTGAGCTCAGCTGGACAAAACCGTCACGCTCCCCCAACCAAGGTAAAAATTAAGATTTTTAGCACATTGAAAGGACGATGATGCGAATACGTATTTTGGGAAGGACGTCAGGGCAGGAGCCCAAACCCAAGCCATCACTTGGGTGCGCAGGAGGTCTTGTTCTGAAGCTTGCCTACATAGGAGGAGCTCATTTCCAAATGGTGAGAGTGCCCAAACATCAATAAACTCTGTGATACGTGTTTGCACAAAACTTATGGCTTTGGGTGAATTTTGATGCACCGAGGCAGAGCCGTAATGCAATACAGACCCTCATGTCAGAGGTAATCAAGTGTTATTACAAGAGCTGCTGGCTGTGGGGCCCCTCCTGCGCGCACACATGGGTACATATGGAAGTTATTAACAAGTTTCAGCGGAGGATTTCGGGAAATTAACCCCTGCGACCCCGCTGCACTGCTGGAGGGCAGCTGGTCGGCAGCAGATGAAGAGCAGCTTCCTGCTGCATGCCTGCGGCGGGCCGGGACCCAAAGCCAGCCCCCAGCAGCCTGGTAAGAGGCAGCCTCTCGCAGAAGGACCAAACATTTCAACTTTGGATGTGAGGACGAGCGGTTGAAAAAAACCATCTGCGAGGCTGTATAAATTTCCTCGACAAACTGAAATGAGTCAGCTGGAGAAATGTGTAACATAACGTATAAAAATGCAAACAATTTTCTTCTATTCCCCCAACGGTGCTGGAGAGCTTGTGAGGAAGTTTGTAATTTCTTTACAAGTCCCTTCAGGAGCCACCAAGCAAAGCGTTTGGATGCTGGCCACAAGGAGCTGCTCCTGCACGGAGGGACCCGCTCCGGGGCAGGGTGGCTGCAGGGAACATCTCCCACCCACTGACACTGTTTGCAGTCACCCCTTGGAATTAACCTCTTCTGATTTTACTTCGCACATCTCTGTCTCAAAAGTTTCAGGAAAAAGGCTTCTCTCCCAAGATCCAAGCAGAAAATGGAGGAGGTCTCTGTAAAGACAGCCACATCCAAATGCACTTCTCCCATTCTTGTTCTTCCCAAATTGGTTTGTTTTCTTGCTCCGGTTCTGATCTGAGAAGTGCCCTCTCCTCCGGAACAATGAGGATAGGCACCATAATGTGCTTTAAACTTTTACAATATAACAATACTTGGCAGTCATTCACTGCTTTCTCATCCTCAGATCTCAAATCAATTTGCTACAGCCCTGCATGGAATTGACTTACTTGTAAGTCAGAGACGAGTACTTGCTGTGCAATTACAAAAATAAAATAAAATAAAATAAAATTAACAAAATACAGTGGATTTTATTAAAATCCAAACTATTTCCTCCTCCCTTGGTGTGATTTTCCTCAGGCACAGCCCCGGCCACAGACACAGCTCTTGCGCAGCCCTCAGCCGTGCAGCCCAAGATGCTCATTTCAGGCCAAATGAGAACGGTTCATCGCCAGGTCAGCGCAATCCAGCTCGAAAGCTCTTCCCTCGGCGAGCTATAACCACTGCCATAAAACAGAAGCATTCCTGTACTCGGTTATAAACGTGAAAGAAACGAGCCCGCTCCTTCCCTGCCACCCCTGGTTTCTAAAGGGAAGGCAGGAAGGCAGCCGGAGAAGAAAGGGGCGATGAGGTGGGCAGGAGACACGGTCCCAGCCCCACTCCTCCTAGTGAGGGAGGGCAGCACGCAGAGCTGACCCCACCTGGGCTTCCCCCGAGGACCAAGGCAGGTGCCCAAAGGCACCTGAGGTACCACAGGGTGGGCACAGGAGCTACAATGTACTCATCCATAGCGGAACCTTGGGTTGAGCAACAGGATGGTGCCCAAGGCCCAGCCAAACATATGGCAGGGAGCAGCACCAAGAGCATACATGTGGCCCCCAAATGGACCCCAGGAGGTCTCCATCCATGGCATGGCCAGCTCTGAGGTGACACCACGCTGCTCAAGGCTTCACCCAGTTGGGTCTTGAAAACTTCCAAGTGTGGAGACTGCACAACCTCTCTGAGCAACCAGCTGGACCCCCCAGGGGTCTCCTCCTATCCAGTCTGGACTTGTTCCCACCACCCCCCATTTCCCACCACGCTGTGGTGAGCTTGGCTCCTTGCTGACCTCCTTGTAGGCACAGGCAGGTTGCTGTTAGGTCCCCCCGAAGGCATCTCCTCTCCAGGTTCAACAAGCCCAGCTCGCACAGCCTCTCCTCATGGAACAATGCTCCAATCCCTGGAGCACCCTGGGGTTGTACCCCTGATCTCACCCCATTTTTTTGGTTGCATCACAGAGCCCCCAAACTGGATGCAATATTCTAAATGGGGCCTAAAGAGTAGCCAGTACAGGGAGATGATCACTCCCCTCACCTACTGGCCATGCTCCTGTTGGAACAGCCCAGGCTGCTGCTTGCCTTTGCTGCCAGGCACCCTGTAGGCTCAGCCTGCTGCCTGGGTTGCAGTGCTCAGACAGGGCTGCTCCAGGAGGTGGACACAGCGGTGACCCTGGGCAAGGGGGTTTATCCGAGCAGGGCTCCAGGTGGGTCAAACCCCAGCCCCCGGCTGCTGCTGCCTGGAGCAGCACAGGGCACCCTTGCCCTGGTGCAGGGCACTGCAGCCCAATCTGCTCTCAAACAGACCCAGCAATGATAACAGGCTACACACAGTGGTTCCTCAGACAAGATATCTGAAGCTAAGAGAGCAAATTCAGAGCCCCAGCTCTCCACATTTGGCTTTTTCACTCCGTGCAGGTCTGAAGGGGAAAGCCAGCATGAGCTGAGCAGCCTGCGTGTACAATGCACTGCTGGCTGCTCTCTGATCTGACTCAGGTGTCACATTTTATAGTATCCAGGCACACCAACCTCCTTTCACAAAGCTGGTTTTAGTCACTTATTTTGAGGACATCATACCCACCTGCACCCTTGAAAAGAACCACAACACTGATTTTTCTTAGGCCTATTTAAGCCCTTTTCTATCCCTCTCATTTGTAGCCACCCTCATCAGTCACAGCTCATCAATGCTGTGCTTCCTTCAAACACTCAGTAGAATTTTTAAATAATACAAATAATACTTCTGAAAGCCTTATCTCCGTCTATTCAGGAAGTGAGTTATGTTTATAAAATTCTTTATTTATTGCACTGTAAGGTGAACTAAGTTTATTGTTCCCACCTAAGACCATTCATTTATGTACTGCTTTTGGTCTTGGTAAGAAACTCACTCGTTCAGTTTGTTTGATTACCATGTATCTCTGCACTAAACTACCCGTGTCTCCAATGCTGCAAGGGAATGAAAATACTGTTATGTATTCATTAGCTTTTAAAAAGAAGTACAAAAACATGTTTATTAACATTTAAAAAGTTGTATAAAAATTCTTTGCCATTTTTTTTTGAGACAAAACCAAAACATCTTTGTACAGTCCATAGATGGCAGCAGCATACTATCAGATGAGCGTAAGGAAGGGCACAGGATTGATCTGTTCTCACCCTCGCAGAGCAGCCCAGGCTCTCTGGACTGGGACCGCCTCCGCTGGAACGCACTGCCCGTAGTATAAACCCATCTGCACTCCCAAAAACCTGTTCAAATAAAGCGAGGCAAAAGGCAGAGAAGCTGCACGTACTGTAAAGAGCTGCAGCAGTTCTCCCCAGGTGCAAGTGCTGACATCTGTTTGTGCGGCGAGGAGCAGGGCGCGCTCCTGCCCTTGTGGCTCTCCGGGCAGCACGGGGCCATGCCCAGGCTGCAGCGCTGTGGGACCAGTCCCAGCCATATCGCTGCACGAGGGCACATGCTTAGCACAGACTAGCTCAGGCACTTTGGGGCAGCGGGGCTGACCTGGGGGGACAGGCAGCTTGCCCCACTCTCAAGCTTATAAGGCACGACTGGAGCAAAGAGCAGGACCCGGGGGGTGGAAACCGCTGCTCTCCTGCTCTGGCTTTACCCCAGCCATTGCAGGGAAGGCCACATGTGCTGTGCACCTTCGAGGACACAGCTCTTATGGCCAATGGCTTGGGGCACCTGCCCTCCCCTGCCTCTCCGAGCAGCTACCCCGGCCCCGCTGGCACGGCCAGGCGGCAGGCGCGTCCCTTCGCCTCCCACACGCCCGCCATCATCTCCCAGCCCCGGCTGTGGAGGGACTGGAGCCAACACTTTGCTCTGACCCCCGTCTCCTGCCCGGGGGTGACGCCACCACCTCCTGCAGGCACGTCCCTGTGGTGTCCCCCGTGGCAGCAGCGCCAGCAGGCAGGCGCCGGCGGCACAGTTCTCGAAGCGTGGGCACCGCTCGGCGGCTCCGGCACAGGGGCTCCGAGAAGACCAGGGGGGTTCCCCCCATCTCATCAAAGTGCAAGGGGTTGTTGCGGGTCCCCGCCACCACCAGCTCCAGCAGCCGGACCACGCAGTCCGAAAACCAGTTCTTCAGGCGGAAATAGCCCTCCTGGAAAGAGATGCGGAGGCTGACGGGCCCCGTGGGCATCCGCACGCTCAGGCTGAACAAGCAGTTGCCCTGCGAGCTGTCCCGCACCAAGTAGGTGCCGACGGGCTCCCGCTGGAGCTTGGCGTGGGCCTCCCCCACGGACAGGGGGCCCCAGTAGAAGTCGCTGGCCTGGAGGATGTTGAGGGACCGCTCCAGGACCTCCCACTCGCAGCTGCGAAACATCCGGAAGCGATCGGGCAAGCCGGGCGGCGCGGGGCTGGGGAGGACGCTCCGATGCTGCCTTTGCGGACGAGAAACAGTGGCGTGCGTGTTGTGCAGATCATCTGGCCTCCCTCTGATCATCTCTCAAAGAGCCCATGGATCCTGGGAAGACGCTGCCGTTACCATCCTTACTCCTTCGTGTCCAGCCTGCGGGAGAGAAGCAGAGTGAGGCGAACCCTCCACACCCTCTCGCTGGGCAAGTGGAGACAGGGACTTCACGGGGAGGAAAGACAGCAGCGAGAGCACCAAGGAGCACCGCAGGGAGCCACGGTGTGCCACTAACCTGCAGCTGGAGGGACAACCAAGGAAATAAGAGCAGGAGGAGCTCCAGCAGGATCCCCAGCCAGAGCAAGGCCCCACCTTGCTGCACTGGGTTTATAGGATTCACAGCTAGGGGCTCCCCGGTACATCCTTTAACAGGTTGGCTCAAATCTAGCAGATCTCGGAGATTTCCCTCTGCTGGATGTTTAGGGGCTTTTCAGAGTGGCAAGAGGAAATGAGACCCCAAATGACAATGGAATAAATTCCCGAGGCAGGAGGGTATCTTTCACTTTGGCACTCAGAGAGAAGTGGGAAGGTGTCTTTCCTGCCTGCCCAACGCCTCCTCTGACAGAAGGACAGACAGACCACAGGACCCAGACACAGCAGCAGATGGGAACGAGCCCTTCCCACCAAACCCCAGGAACTTCTCCCTTGTCCCAGGACACTCCCATCCAGCATGCCAGGAAGAAGCAAAGCCCTCGGATCAAGCGCCCTGCACGAAATGCTTCGCCATCAGCTTCGGGGCTGCCACGAGTGAGACCACTTACGCTGACACCAGGCCCTGCTGATTTCCGAGGAACGATTCTGCTCGGGGCCTTCCAGCCCGTGACTTCTGCCTGTGCCGGAGGGACATCTCCCAGAGCCCGCAGATGCCGCTGCCCTCTCGCAGCCACCACCCTCTGCTCCTGTGCTGCCTTCAGCCAAGTGCCCTCCCTCCCTCGCTGTCACGGCCCTGCTCGTCTCCCACTCCATCTGCACCTCGTGTTGTCACCAGGCTGTCTGGCTTTAGAAAAGCAGATCCCTGCTCCCACTGTTGCCATCAGCCATCCATCCAAGTCATTTCAATTATTAAAAAAATATATGTGTGTGTGTGTGTGTGCGCATATAAATATATATATATATATATATATATGCATAAACATAAAAACCACAGCCCCGAGCCAGAGGCTCATTCTGTGTGAGAAGCTGAGCTGTTACATACCACTTCCCCAGGCCTGACAAGTCAGTAGCTCACCGCCAAGCCCTGCCCTCAGCCCCCTGACACACTCCATTAACCCAGGCACACTCGCTGACAGCGCTGCCGTGCCGGGAGCAGGACCGATGCCGACACGCAGCCTGCGGCCCTGTCTCCTGAGCCCCCTGCCACAGACCCAGGGGAGCACCAAGGGAAAGATCGCGAGGGAAAGCTCTGGGCTAGGCTCAGCTCCCCTTATCTCACACCTTTCAGCCGCTATTTAAAAGCCTTGTGCCATCCGGATGGGGTGCCTTCTCCTCACGCTGTTCTGGCACGGTATTTTTGGAGAGGAGGCACCTCCCCTCACATCTCTTGCAATACTCGGCGGTGGTATCAATGATGTCACCGTCAGGACAGGGAGCCATAAACACCGGGAAGCCTCTCTGGTGGCACATACACACAGTTTCTGGTCCTGTGAGGTGCAGGCCACGACATCCCTGGCGCTGCTCTGAATGCTGCCCTTTAGCGACGTGTCGCTGTGGGAGGGAAATTCCACTCTGAGGAAGGTGGGAGGGGTAGGAAGGAGTTAATCAAGCTGGGTTTTTTCTTTTCCATTAAAAAAAAAAAAAAAAGCAGCGGTTGAAAGCTGCTCAGACGGTTCAGCAAGTCAGGATAAATCTTGGGGGAAGCTGATTTAGTGAGCTGCACACAAGTAAACACAGGCGACACGTGCAGCGTTCAGGGCAATCTATCACCAGCGAAAACTCAACACCACAAGAAGCTGCAGCAACTTGGTCCCTTTCCTTTTCCTCCCCCTGGGTAAGGAAGCTGTAGAGCCCTTCAACATTAGTTATTACAGGGGAAAAAAGGTCATACTCCCACTAAGGGCCTTCAGGGCTTCAGCTACAGCTGCGATGGGACCCGGGAGACTCGCTCCCACCAGCAACCACTCCTCCTGAACTGCGAGCTCTCTTGGGTCCAACCTAAAGTTTTGCCAATCTCCTGGGCCTAGGTTGGAAACCAAATCCAAACAGGAAAACAGAAGCAAGCAGCTGTCTTGCATTTCCAGGCTAGCTTTAAAAACAACAAATAAATAGATAATTTGTTTAAGGCTGCAGATGCTGTTTGACAAAACAAAACAACAAAAAAAACACCCAACAACAACAACTGTTTGTCCCAGTTTTCAACCTTGAGTCACTCTCCCAAGTCCTTTAAGAAAAATCCACTGCTACTAGAAGTCTGGCTGACTAAGAACCGAGACTGTGTCATCGTTTCGAATTCAAAGTAAATGCAAAAATAGCACCCTCACAGCTTGCTCACTTGGTCTGAGATCTACATGTGGGTCAGGTCCTCAGCGTGAATTTGTTTAGCTTCAGTGACCCATTTCCAACAGATGGCTGGGTGGCCGGCAGCGTGGCATTAGATAGCCCTCTGGCAGTACTTCCTGGTGTCACCTTAAAGGTTCACTTCTAATGGGTTAACGTGCACGGTGTGTATGTGGCCTCCCAGGTGAAGGAGGCTAGGTGGACTCTTTGGAGTAGAGATAAGCCAACCCTGGGGCATAATGAAACACACGTGCATAATTAGTTCTGCTTCTGATTTGCCAAGCCCAGATTTGCTTTTTCCCCCCGCTGCTAAAAAGCCCCCAAAAAAACCCCACACCCAAACATTACAGCCTCCCTACCGCAAGAACAGCGCTTACAGCCAACACAACATCCCCCAAAAGCCGGCGTCCCGCTGATTGAAAGCCCGGCTAAGTTTCCCCAGACCTTCTGCTTTAATGCAAGCTCAAGAGCTTTTCAAAACAAGTGCTCTTGACACGGAGCACCGCGATCTCCTCCGCGCTCCCTACCCAGGCGAGGCAGCGGGTGTCGTGCAGGGAGAGAGCGCCCTGGGGCTGGGTACAGCTGGCACGCTCAGCAGCGGCTTCACACACGTTAGGATCCGTGCTGGCACTCTGCCTTCAGGGCGCTCGAAGGGCTTACCTCTCTCAATTTGCCATCCATAGGGGTGAGCAGCTGGAGGTCAGGCCTGGAAGCGGTCCAACGTCGGGAGCGCCGACGCAGCGCTTCGCTGCTTTTGCGGAGCTTTCCTCCAGCGCGGATCCATCCTTCGGGAAGAAAGAGATGTCCAAAGTGGTGACTGAGCCCGTTAGCTGGCCGTAACGTGGGTCTGAAACGTGACAAATCTGGAGGCGATTGGTCTGCCTCAGCCTCCTCAGCCCGTGAGGCTGTGGAAGCCTGCACTCAGATAGCAAGGGATCGCTGTTGTTATTGCTGCTCCCAAAGCCATGACCTGAATAGCTTCCACACAGCTCACAGATGCCCTAAGGACAAATGCAAAGACCTTAACGTTGCCATCATCTGCAGGAAGCAGGAACCATAAAAACCAGATGTTAAGGGATGGTGGCAACAGGAATACGCTTCAGGATTTGGAACAGCAAACTCAGGCTTGCGCTCAGCACAAGGCACAACATTTAGACTGCCTTATCTGAAAGCATGCACGTGGCCGTTTGCTGGGGAGTTATCTGAACAGCAACCAGCCCAATCTGGCTCCTGCTCTTCTGCTCGGCTTCCCCAGCAATCCAGGCTTTTTCTTCTCACCCCGTGGATAGAAACCCAAACCTGCTGACCTGGTGGAGCAGCAGCGCACCCCTTGTGCAACCACCTGCCTGGCAGCGGATCTGTCAGCAAGTGGCAAAAACAAACCCAGCCTTCTGCATGCCTTTCAGAGGCAGTCCCTTCAAGGCCCCACTTTTACCCAAGCTCCATCAGTTAACATCACTTCTCCGCATCGCCCCAGCCAAGCCCAGGCTGGGCACGCACCCCACGAGCACGCTGACTCGCAGCTAGCAGAACTGCAGCTCTGCCCCGTGACTACATTACCCTCTCTGTCTGGCCTCGGCACCTCCCTGTTATCAATCCTGCAGCCTGCAGGCAGCGGGGATAATTCAGAAAAGCTTTCACAGGGACACCCAGCGGGTCCTCGCAGCAGCATCCCTGCTTCGGGCAGCAGAGCCCAAGCAGAGACCTCCTGCTTGCAGGCCCCCACCCCATCTATTGACGGAGGGGAAGGGGCAGGTGGGAGAAGCACGGGGACAAGCACATGCCCACGAGCACAGAGGACCAGCACGGAGGACCACATTTCAGCGAGGAACGTGGCACAGCCCCGTGAATAGGGCTGGCGTTGATCACAGGCAGCTCCTCCAGCACACAGCGGGCTGAGGAGACGCCGCAGATCCCGCTGTCTTTTCTGCCACGGCTATAAATAGAGCTTGGTGTGAGGCTGATACCACGTCTGGCGCGAGGGAATATGTGGAAAAAAACAAACGTGACACACGCGTGCACGTACCAAACCCAAACCGTGTTTCCCTACATGACCAGCATTGAACAAGGATGCAATATAAAAAAAAAAAAAAAACAACCCTGTCAGCTTGCTGTCCTGCACGAGGCAGCAGCACACGCTGTGACATTTCCTGTTTCCACGCAGAAGAGGTGTAGGGGAGAGCTCTGCATGCGGGTTTTGGGAACCGGCTTCGAGAGCTCTTGCGAAAGGACCGTCCTTATCAACCCCCCTTCTTAATTCTGGTGCTGGAGAGCACACTTCAGAACCCACAAGTAATTCCACCTTCTCATGGCTCTCACCTTTAGTTGCTGCATTTCTTACTGCACTTTTCTGTGACGTGCTTTCTGCTTTAACGTGATCATTTTGCTGATACAGGCTACAAGGTTTTTTTTTTACCCAGAAGAAAACCCACAGGATAGTTTGATGTGCTCCCAGTATTCTTCAAAGCAAGGAAGTCTGCGAGCACGTTTGGTTTCCACATAACATGCTTCAAAAAATATGAAGGTGGCAGTTTATAGGGAAAGCTTATTGCTTCTGTTAGCCTGACCAAAAAAGCTGGAAGAGAAAACCTGCTTCAGGGTCCTTTCCTCTCACCTTTGAGCCACTCTGCAAATCCAGAACAACTACTTCCAAATGAAACAGCCCTTTCCACGCAGGCCTGGCGCTGCATGAAGCTGCAATCCTGCCATTTCGGAGCAACAGCACGACTTCCCTGAGCTGTAAGGCTGCTGCTGTGTAGCAAGTAACACAACCACCCCTACCAGCTGGCTTACATGGGACTACCGACTTCAGGTTCAGGAGCCTGAGGCATTTTTCCCCCCTGAAACTTGCAGAAAAGAGTTTAAAAATATAAATTGTTAGAAACAGGAAATCGTTACGGGTTACTGCCTAGCTTCATCGCTGCTGCTCAGGCTCTCCTGCTGAGGCTGAAGGACAGGGAGCTGTCGCTGCTCACCTCTGGTCAGCCCGGCAGTGCTGTTTGGTGCCCGGGTGGCAAAATGAGGAGATGGGGAGCAGCCGGGAGAGGAGAGATGAGGAGGGGGAGCAGGGAGAGCAGGAGGCACGAGGGCTCTGGAAGAGCACTGAAGGTGACAGGGACAGTGAAAGAGGGGCTGGGAGGGAGGCCAGGAGTCCAGCATCCACCAGTGGCAGCTCCTCTCTCCGTACCTGGGTCAATGGCATGGGTTTGCATCCCCCATTCTGACCTTCCTCGGCTGAATGGACTGGTTTGGGTTGTTCCAGTGCCCTGCCTGAACACGTACATCCAAAAACACAGCAGCTGTTGGTGGTTCCCACAATGACCGCAGCCCCATCGCATTCAGCAGGAAAGGAATTCATGGAAGAGGCTAACTCCAGGAAATGAGCAGCATCTGCAGGGAAAACTGGCTCGGTATCATGGATTTGAGAGAAAAGTCGTAGGTGCTTAACCTGTACACACCAGGACACACAGGTACAGCGAAGGGATGCTCCCTTTGCCTTAAAACCTCCTGGCTCTAGCTGATGTGACAGACCAGGAATCAGTGATTATGCTTTCAGAAGAAGGGGCGAGGGTCACGGAGCACAAACACACCACAACACCAAGTTTTATAATGGGGAATTTCCAATACACAAAATAAAGAAATGAGTCCTGAGAGTCAAACGTGGAAAAAAAAGAAAAATACTTCAGTCATTTGAGAGGTTATTTAGGAAGGCTTAAAGTGTCAGAGCGTGCTGACCTGCAGGGGCAACAGGGGCTGCCTGGCTGTGAGGACAGCCTGGGGAGGACACCTCAGAGAGGTAGAAGCCTCACAAGGGCCATTGCCATGGGCCAGACACCATCCAAAAACCCAGTGAAGCCTCGGTGCCTGCCCAAACCTCCCTACAACCTCCACAGTCCTTCAGAAGGCGAGAAGCTAACCCTGGCAGAGCCGACATAAAGGAACATACGTTACTGATGGTGGGGAGTGAATTTACGTTGGGATGGCTGTCATGAAAGTGGGACAGCAGGTAGACAAGAAAAACAAAAGGAAAACCCAGAAAACAAATGGCATTTTCAGTTGATCAAAACCTGAAAGCCTCTGGGGGAATCGCTCATCTCACTGGGGTACTGGCACGTGGGGATGAGGACACTGCAGAGAAGCTAAGCAAGCAAGCAGATGCCTTTTTTTGTTGTTTTCCTTGCACAGATTGCTGAGGAGATTCTCCAGCATTTAATACTATTTAACCTGTACAGGTGGAGGGTGGTAATTAGAAGAGATGGGTAACACTAAAATTAAAGGGCAGAAAAATTAAAATTAAAGGGATGCAGTGTGCTGTACGCAGGGCTTTGGCAGGAGCTCGAGCATCCCCAGGACTCGCAAGTGAATAAACTGGGTCTGTATTTCCAGGAGCAACGCATTAACTGGGGCAGCTCACAAAAAACAGCACCTAGTGCTCACTGAGGGAAGCTCCAGCTCAGCATGCAGAGGCAGAAATTAGTAAATAAGAAGTAGACACAAGCATGAGGCTGAAAAACAGGCAGGTGGGAATGCGACAGCAATGCCACCACCTGAGATGGCACAATCAGCTCCAGTCACCTTAAATAAAAACAGGTAGAGCTGAAACAAAAGGAATGGGCCTAAGGATGGGTGATGAGAAGTCACGGGCAAGTTTTCAGATGGAGACCGGAGAAATGTGATGCTGAGTTTAGGGAGCGGGTAGGTACAGAGGGTGCAAAAGGAACACGCCATACAACCAGGCCGCTCTTTTTGTGCTCTTTCATAAAACTAAAAGAGAGGAAGTTCAAAGGTAACCGAGATTGAAAAGTAAGTAATTTTAAAACTCATAAAAGGGAAAAACTCCAATCACACACACATTAAAATGCTGCTGGGGAAAGTGAGAGAGCTGATCTGAGGACTCTCATTTCTCTTCTTTCTCAAACTTCTCTGCCTTGCCTCTGTAAAGCACCCACCACTCCAGGCTTCAGCAGAGGAATCCAGCAGCAAAGGGCTTTATTTTTTTCAGCATCACCTTTTTAAGCCCCCCCTTCACTGATCAGACTTGACGTAAAAATCAGGGGAGCCCAGCAAAAGGCGCAAACTTCCCTTAGTCATGCAAAACTGAAGTGAAAAGGGTTTATAAAGTCACTGCAAGGACTTAATCGTGGGGCTGCTGCAGTTTGTGAACTGCAGGATCACAGCGACTGTAAGCCAAGTCAGCATCTGAAGTCAAAATTTTTCTTCAGTGTTTGCAGGGGGTGGGGATGGGGGAGACAAAACCTCCCTGCTCAGACAAAAGCGGCTGAAGGCTGCCAGCTTAGCACAACTTCGCCAGCAACCGCTCCGAGGGAGCCAACGTGAAGCTGGAGCAGCCTGCGTGCAGGCTTGGGATCGGCAGGGGCTGGCCGTCTCCCTCATACTTCACATGTGTTAGCGAACAAGCAGCAGCACAGAAAGTGCACGGGGAGCAGGAAGGGAGAAGGCCGAGAGAATGTGCATTATCAAAATACCTTGAGAGCAGTTCTTGGAAATGTGCAGTCTGCAAGCTTGTATCAGACATTCATTTCCTGTGAAGTGCACACAGGCCTTTTCATTTCTCCACTGAAGAGGACGAAACTAAGGGGGCAGCTCAAAAGGCTCCAAAGACAACACAGAGACCAGTATTTAGCAGTTTTACTAAAACTGAATTGATATTGATATACTATTAAATAAGTACTGCACACAGATTCCCAGAGGTTAAAAAAAATAAAATAAAAAAAAGGACTTTCTAACACCTCTCACTTCTAAATCTTACCTTGAAATCTTGCACTTGGTCGGGGGGGAAATTAATTTTACTCGAGTCATTTTGACCACTCACTAGCGCAAAGCCACCAAATCCTGTTGCACCACACACCGCTGAACTTTTTTTTTTTTAAAGGGTGTGAGACCAGTTTCAGCAAAACGCTCAGCTAATGAATACCTCGATGAGGCAGCAGGCTGTAGGGCATGCACAGATGATGCAAAACAGAGGGCTGAGCACTAGTGAAGGGCACTGGCAGGAAAGAAGAGGGTAAAGTTGATACCGTGACTGTCTTCAGCTTCTGCCTCTACTTACAAGTAGTCAGGGGTGTAATTAGCCAAACATTTAGTTGTCTTCTTTTAAACAAATCTATGATGCCTCCTAACAGCATAGGCACTTAATATCTTGCCCTACACAAAGACACCACCCCAGGATGGCAGCCTCAGCTCTCGCAGCACCCACACGTTCATTTAAGATACACCTCTCCCGGCTCACGAGCACAACCAGATAATGGCCCGGGAACACACAGCCTCCCCAGAGCTTTTATTAACGTGACCACAGTGTCAGCCTGACCCAAACGACGTCCTGTTTGAGCACCAGCACTAGCTATTTCTCGCCAACCAGAGGAAGGTAGGAACAGGGTAGGAGAAGCCAGGAAAGCAAAACCCACATGTGGCAGGGCCAGGGAGAAGGAAGGAATGAAATCCCAGCAGGGACGGAAAAAAAGAGAAACCAGGGAAGAAACCCAGCTCGAAAGGCACATTCTCCCCCTTTTTTTCCTCAGCAGTGCAACCACAGCATCGGTGACAGCAGCGAGGAATTGGCACCACACAGCTCCAGCTCTGCCCTTGCGCAAACCGGCCACCAACTTCAGAGACATTCCAGCTGGATTAGGGACAGAGGCACCAGCCGACGTCTGAAGCTGTCATCTGGAAACCCAACTTGGCCCTCTCCGAACAGGGGCAGGGACACAAACCCAGCAGCTCCTCTGCACCTGTTTTTTGGGACCCCAACAGTGTTTACCTGTGGCCGCCGGTGCAACCTGGAAGGAGAGCCTCGTGCTGCCTCTCGCCACAACCACCACACAGCAGCGAGCGAGCCAGGGTGTGCAACAGACAACAAGCAGCGCAGAAATAACAAAGGCCCAGCTCCAAGTCTGGCTGGGGAGAAGATGGGAACCAGTGTGGGAGGCTGGCATCCGAGTAATCCCACGGATTTGCGCCCAAGAGCTTTCTGCTCCAGAGGGGACAAGACCCCGTCCTTCAGCATCTGAGCTGCGAGTCAGACCCAGCAGAACCCCTCAGGAACACAGAAACAAAGCTTGGCTTCATCTGCAGCAACCGGTCACATCTCGTCCTAACTTGATTCAACCAAGACCAACATTATGTGATAATAGAGCCTCAGTCCCACAAACTTCTGTGCATGTGCATAATTTTAAGCACATGACTATAACCCCACTGCGACTCAATGGGCTATTTGACGTCCGCAGCATCTGAACTGCAGTCCCGATTGTTTGGAGAAGGAAGGCAGAGCCTCCGGAGGGCCCAGCCATTAGAGGACGATACGCTGGGAAACTGCAGCTATTTCTGATCCCACCCCATTTAACAGAATTAAGCATGGCCAACATGTGACCGCAGTTTTCATTTACACTCTCTGAGTGCTGCAAAGAGCAAACTCTGCCGTCTGGACCACGTACTTCTAAATAGCAGCTCGCTACCCTAAACTTTCCTCTTTACCCCAAACTTTCCAAAACAATGGTCAAGCCACATCCCCATCCTTCTCATGTACGTTTAAGGAGGGGGGGGCAGGAACTCAGGGATGTTAAACTCATCTTTCTGTTACCCCCCGGGCTCATTCAGATCTCGTTTCCATGCTTCTACAGAGCAGGACAGCACGCACGCTTGCACTAAACTCAATTAAAACTAAAGCGAGGAGGGAAATAAATAAATAAACCTCAGAGCTCGCTTTTTCCAGCGAAGATGAAGCACTCCTCCGGGGCTGCACGGAGGAGGAGAAGCGGCACCGGGACGCAGCTCCTCACCGCCCCGTGCCGAGAGCCGACAGGGGCGGCAGGCTCGAGCCGAGCCCAGCCACATGGCTCCCTGTGGGGCTGCCGCCGGCACCCCAAACCCGGAGCGGGGCAGCCCCAGCCCAGCTCAGCCCTTTTCTCCCGCAGCCAGACCCCCAGCTCCTGCCCTCCCGAGGCGTACCAAAACCCAAATAAAGCGTGAAACCCCCCAAAAACACTCACACGCGCTCCCCGACGAGCCGGCTCGGAGGCAGCGGAGCCCGATTTGCCCTCGGCTCCTCCTGAGCTCCGCTCGGGGCTGCCGGAGGGGCCGCGGGTGCGAGCGAGCGCTCAGTGCCGGGGCGACAGCGGCGCTGCCCGGCCCGGCCCCGGCCCCTGCCCCTGCCCCCGCTCCCCCGCCCCGAAGCGAAACCGAGGCGGCCTCGCTCCCCGCCGCGCCGCGCATCCCTCCCCCGGCCCCCCCTCGCCTCCCCGGCCCCCGAGATGGGCGAGGGGCCGCTGTCCGCCCTCTTACCGGGGCTTGCCGGGGCTGGCCCGGGCCGGCGGCAGCCCGCCGGGCCCTCCTCGGCCGCGGGGAGCGGCGCGGAGGGGAAGGGGAGGAAACCCCCCAAGTGCTGCTTTTCCGAGGAAGGAGCCACGGGGGAGGGGAAGGGGAGGGGTTTCTCCCTCCTCCACCACCACCGCCACCCCGGCTTTCCACGGCGTGGCTTTTGCGAGGGGGAAAAAAAAAAAAAAAAAAAAAAAAGTACAGAAGAAGAAAAAAAAAAAAGTTAAGTTAAAAAAAAAAAAAAAAGTTGGCCAGGTTGGGAGAAAGAAGGGGAAGGAAAAAGCAACGACAAAAAAAAATAAAATAAAATAAAACACCTCCGAAAGCCCCTCGGCTCCGCAGCATCCCTCGGGGAGCGCGCAGCGGGCGGGGGCTCCTTGTCCCCGGGGAGCTCGGGGTGGCCCCGGCCGTGCCCCGGGCTGGGCCGGCAGCGCTGGAGCCCTCCGAGGGCAGGGGGCAGCTGGGGCTGGGCAGGAATGCACGGCCCGGGGAGCCGAAGGAAAATCGTGGAAATGGGGGAAAAAAACGGGGGAACGAGCAAAAGTTTTCGGAGGTGGGATATAAATAGCCGGCGGCGTGGTGCGTGCCGTAAGCGTATCGCTGCTCGAAAAGAACGGGGGAGAAGAATTGAGAAGAATTTATTGGAGTTCTGTACAAAACACACCATCGTTAAAGGCCTAGCCTGCAATTAGGCAATGGCTTGATTGCACCATCAGGGCTCTAATTCACCTCCACCAGATCCCCCCGAGACCGCTGCAGGCGTCCCCTGGTGCGTGCATGCTAGGTGGATTGCCCTGTTGAAAAAGCCACACACAAAAGCAGAACACGGACATGCTCTGGCTGCTTTGCACCAGTCTAGTGATGCAAAGCAGCTGTAACTCTGGGTGAAGCAGCTGACTACAAGAGCTTTACAGCTGCTTCACATTGCTGGGGAGCACGAAACAGTCAGAGACACACTGAATCCGACCTGCAGCCTTGCCAGAAGTTCCACCAAGTATTGAGACATCACTCCTTGTTTTTCCTTTCAACCAGGCATGAAGATGCTGCAGACCACAGAAGAATTTCTGAGCTTCCCCGAGAGTCTGGGCAAAGTGGTAATTCTTTTTTAGGGAGGCTTCAGTGGGAGGAGGATCTGCCACTGGAGCGCTAAATCACGGCAGGGACGAAGTGCTCTTCTGTTCCATTTTTGGTTTATGAGGAAGCTTGTCACACTTTTCTTTGTATTTTTGGATGGCAGCTTCAAAAATATCCTGTGGTTTGCTTTAGAGTTGCCTAGTAGGGAGCCAGTTTCCCTCTGTGTGTATTTATAGCATTTATTGGGTGACTTCATAGACTCTACCGGCCACCTTGCCTTAACATGTATCGTACCAGTCTAATTCTCCCTTTTATTCTCCCTCTCTGTCTTTGCTTTAGAAAAGTAACACCCAGCCTCGCTGCTCTGAGCCTGCCCACGGGTCTTGCTCTTCCCTCCCTCCTCCACTTGAAACCGTGGCCTCGCAGCAGTCGCGGCTGAGGCGTATTGCGGCGATCCTCTTTGGCAATACAAGCCATGAGATGTGGCATGGTGGCACCGTTGACTGCGGTTTTCCAAAGCTCAGACTTGACTCACGAAGACCAGGATCGAGGTGCCTCTCAAGTGGCTTCATGATATGTGGAAAACACAAGGACGCTGAACTAGCGTTGTGTCTTCCGACACAAAGGAGGCAGCGAACAAAGCACGCTCAAGCTTCACTAGTGCTGCTTTTCTCTCCTGCTAGCCTGGATGTGATTAAGCTGACAAACAGCCTGCCTTTAGCTGAGTTTTCTTAAGAAAAAAAAAAAAAAAAAGAATACCAGCAAATTCCCTGGAACCAAGAGGCAGGGAGGACACAGGCAAGCGAATGGTCCCGCTGTGTGCATCCTGCTTTGAACCCTGCCCAGGGGTCCATTGCTGGAGGAAGCTGGATCTGCCCTAAAGACAGGGGCTCTGAGGGGCCCAGGATGCTGATGACAGTGAGGAGAAGAATAGCTCCCTAGGGGAGGCCGGGATTTGTTCTTATTTTTACATCTAGTATCAACGCCCTTATTTTTTAGCTCTGCCTAAGGATGTGTACACTCACCCTATCCCTGATACTAAAACTTTGAAAAACATTAAACACGAAAGCATGACGTGACAGAGCTGTTGACAAAATGAAACATTTCCACAGTGTTTTTGTCTCAAGTCCAGCTGGTCTGAGTGCCTGACGATACCTTTGGATCACAGTTCTGCTTTGTGGCATTTCTTTGCTCGTTGTTCAGCAACCCCCAAAGCCCTTGGTAAATTTGGAGATGATGATATCCAACAGCTGGATGCGGATGGCTTTCTGGGAAAGTGAAGGCTTGCATTGTTCCACAGTGAAGGGAGAAAGTAATACGGTGAGGAAAAGAACGGAGGTGGGGAGAATGAAGCACTGAAAATCTGGAGGAGAGGTGCAAAAAAGCAAAATGAGAAAAATGTAGAGGGTAGGAGGTGTGCTGGGGGTGGGAAGGTGGGTGGCTGCGTTAGGTGCATGGGAACTCAGCTGGGACGGGAGCATATCTCTGGCTGATGAAGGGATGACCTAGAGGCTCGGTGCTTTAGTAGGTCCCCAGCCAGACCCAAACCTGCTGTCGTCCAAAGGTGAGCAGGCTGGCTTTGCACGTGGGACCTGGGTGGGAGATGAACCACGCTGCATGTAGCCTGCCCTGGTGGTGGTCAATCAGAGTGGCCCAGACACAGCCTGGGGGGTGCCTGCCAGCTGGTGAAATGGCAAAGGAAGGGAGAGAGAAGCAAGCATGGGGCAGGCCTGGATACCCCAGCACGAGCAATGACACGGTGCACAAGATGTTGTGCAGAGGAGGACAAAGGATGCTTGGGGCGTGGGTAGGAAATGATTGCCACAGCCTCCTGATGTGCTCTGTGTCCAGCCTGCAGACAGCAAAAAATGTACAGCTGTTTACTGCATACAGGCTTAGATGATTTTTCCTTTTCACTCTCCTGCCCTTTCTAGGTAGTCCCATAGCTTTCTAAAAGCCTCCTTTGGGGGGATACAAACAGCAAAGTATTAAGAAGAAAAGGGAAAAAAAAAAAAAAAAAAAAAAAAAACACAGAAAGAGAAAGCTGGGAGGACAAAACCAACATGCAAAAATCCCCCAGTCCCTTGCTTCCCCTCCCCCCTGAAAAGAAAAAAATCAACACCAAACAAAAACACCTTTCTGTGGTTTCAAGTGAGCGGAGGCTGCATTAGTTCAACTCTGATGAGAAAAATTAGCACGAGTAGTGGCCCCTTTGCGTGAAGCCGTGGCCAGGCCCCTCCTCCCCCTCCAAGAGCAAGGCTCTTCTCAGTATTGACGAGAAGCTGCTTTCCAGGAAAGCGAAGGTACGCGCTGCCCGGCGTGCGCTGACCCAGCGGGGCTGCAGCGAGGCTGCTTGCAGGCTGCCAGCCTCCTGCACCCAGCGGCGTCGGGGCTGGAGGCCGGGGATCCAAACCCGGTGCCATGGGCAGCGGGAGAAAGCGGCGCTGGCGTTCGGGCTGGCCCGCGACACCCTCTGCTGTTCTGGCAGAGGAGGGAGAGGAAAGGGAGGGCACTTCTTGCTGGTTGCCGGTGTAGCTGGGGCTCCTCGCACGCCCCTGGGTCGCCTGAGGAAGGAAGGCCCAGCACCTGGTGACCTTCTAGGTTTTCGAAGAAAGCGCCAGGCTGCACAGCCCGAAAGGTATTTAGGTCAGCTTTAAGCAGCTGCAGACAACACAAACAGCCTCGTATAACTCCACAGCCAGCTGCTCCCTCGCTCCGAATGTGGCCCCCACACACAGCACCTCAGAGCACTACCAGAAGATCCAGGAGAGAGCCGAGGTGCCACGGGCCTGCTGCACCATGGACCCAGGCGTGAGCTCCCCGGGGCTCCGTGGACCCATGGATCTACAACCACCTCAGCTATCTCCTCCTAACGTTGCCACCTACCAGATGTGGAGGGAGAAGTTCAGTAAGGACTTATTTCATTGTGCCTGTGAGGCCTATTGCTTCTCCACAATATCCCGTGTTTTCAGGCCATGTTCTTAGGTTCCTAGGAGTGCTGTCCAAAAACAGTCAGCCTTGCCTGGAGCCCTCTGATCTTGATCCTTCTACCGGAATGTGTGGCTTTACCCCTGTCCTTGCTTCCCCAGACTTGTTCCCCCATGCTGAGGTGATGTTGAGCCCCACTCACAGGAGACAGGCACCAAATCCTGACCTATGCCCACCTCCTTCAGGGTTTTCCCGAAATCAGAATGGTTAAGGACCTCTGGAGGCCAACTGGTCCGATCCCCCAGCTCAAGCAGGCTGTCCAGGACCACATCCAAGTGGCTTTTGAAGATCTCCAAGGAGCCAAAGTCCTCAACTTCTCTGGGAAACCCATGCCAGTGCTTCATCACCCAAAGCCAAACAAAAGCAGCCACAGGCAGCCATCCTGAAAGGGCAAACCAAGAGACAGACACACTGAGGAAAGGTCCAAAGTGGTTGCTGGACCTAGAAGCAGGAGTTTCCTCAAATGAATAAGCCGAGCCTCTAAATGAAGAAAAATAATGTAGAAGACAAGAAAGAGTATAGCTATGAGCTATAATTTTAGGAGTGTTTGTAGCAAAAACACCACAGGCTGGTGCCGTCTGACAGTGGTGTCTGTTGCACTAGACTGAGTTCCAGACTGGTCTGCTTTCCTGATGATTACATAGCAAAGGACTGTATCATTATGGTTGTTTTGTAAAACATCCCATCTTGGTTCAAAAATTGCCAGTGGTAGGGAAGCTGACACCATCCTAAGTAAACTGTTCAAGTATTTAACGACTTTCACCATTATAAAATGTATACCTTGTCTCCAGACATTTTTCTTGTGCTATTGTTGGCCCGAGCAGCTCTCAGAAGAGCAAAAATTCAATTCCCACATAGTTATATTTAGGCTTGATCATATCAGTCGTAAGCTCTCCTCCCCCACAAGATGTCTTCCAACCTGTAGGAAGCTTCTCCGATTTCTTAACTTCCTCCCTGCATTGTAGATGTTAAAATGGCAAATTCTTTCACGCCAACAGTCACAACCATAGAATTAGCAGATGCAACACAATCTCCTGCAATATAATCTCATTCCACCTGCTCCACATTCCCTGCTCACACATCTGAGGATCAAATTAGCCTTTGCAACTGCAGCAGTGCAAGCTCCCATTCAGTAGCTCCTACACCATGAGTAAAGCCTTCACCTGAGTCCCTTCTCCCACAGACAGAGCTGCCAGCCCACAAGTGGGGCCCATGTCAAGTAACTTACCACTGGGCTGTTTCAAAAACACACATTATACTCTTCTACTTACTTCAACATTTAGGCATGTTAGCTAGCAAACTTTCAATCCAATTATGACAAAATTTGTTAATTTGGTATCACTGTAGTTTTTGTTTGTTTGTTTAATCAAAACACAAAGTTAAGACCATGTCAAATTCCTTGCTGGAGCCTTATTACAACAGCCTTTGTGTTTATTAGCCAAATCCATAACCTAAACCTGCATCTCCATAAGTTACCAGCTTAGTTTTATGGATTTTTTTCCATAAACACAAGATTCATTATTAACTACAAATCTCCTCTCGCTTTTAATGATTCTTGTATGCAACATTTCCGTATTTTGTCTGAGGTCAATAAGGAGCTGGTAGGCCTGTAATTACAAGTGTCAGATTACTTCGTTTTTTTGCTATTATTTCTTCTCAGCTTATGGGGAATCTGCCAGATCTTCAAAGTGAAGGAGGGTTAAGCCTAGACAAGAGCTGGATAGAAACTCCTCCTCTTCCCCCTCAATTAAATACATCAAAATAGGTGCTCAATCTATCAGCAAGTACAGCTTTTGTGGAGACCTGGAGAGCAGCTCTCCTCACTAGTTAACCAGAACAGGCCCAAGGGATGGGAACCAGCAGGGACTCCTGCATCTGAATCCTAAATATAAAGGACTTTCTGATTAAGGAGGAAGTGGAAAGCTGAGACAGGAAAGAGTTTATTTGTATGATGGGTACTCATATATAATTTATATGCAATAAATGTTTCTAGCTATTTCATTAGTTGCAAATAAAGTAATACAAATGTGCACCACTTGCAGCTGATGCATGGTGTGTGCCTGAGGCTGCTGCCAGCTGAATAGCAGTGATTCACGGGGGGATGATTTAACACTCCAGCATCGTCGCTATCCAAATTCTGCTGCAGGTTAATCCCTGGAGCAGATGCTCACCACTTTTTCAACCACTCGTAGCTTGGCTTATTAACTTAAGCTGCCAAAGATTTCCACTTAAACTATCACGTTGGCTCCAGACTGTGGTGGGTAAAGAGCCAGCATATATTTGTCTCTCTTACCTTCTGCAGGGCTGAAGAGCTCTGGGACAAGGAGTGCAACAGGCTTGTGTGTGCCTCGAGCCAGGCGACAGAAAACAACCTAAAGCATCACAGCCTTTTCTGAGCTTAATATGTTTGCAGCTATTTCACAGTCATAGAATAGTTTGTGTTGGAAGGGACCTTAAAGGTCATCCAATTCCAACACCCCCACCATGGGCAGGGACACCTTCCAATACATCAGGGTGCCCAAAGTCCCACCCAGCCTGGCTTTGAATACCTCCAGGGATGGGGCATCCACAGCTTCTCTGGGCAGCCTGTGCCAGGGCCACACCATGCTCTGAGTAAATAATTCCTTCTTAATGTCTAATCTAAACCTACCCTCTTTTAGTTTAAAGCCGTTACTCCTTGTCCTATCACTGCACTCCCTGATAAAGAGTCCCTCCCCAGCTTTCCTGTAGGCCCCCTTTAGGCACTGGAAGGCCACTATAAGGTTTCCCTGGAGCCTCCTCTTCTCCAGGCTGAAAAACCCCAACCCCCTCAGCACCTCTTTGTAGGATAGATGCTCCAGTCCCTGAGTTTGTGGCCCTGCTCTGGACTTTTTCTACACTTCTGCATCCTTCTTGTGCTGGGGGCCCCAGAGCTGACCGTAGCACTCCAGGTGGGGTCTCATGGGAGCAAAGGAGAGGGGGAGAATCACCTCCCTCACCCTGCTGGCCAAGCTTCTTTTGATGCAGCTCAGGCATTAGGAACTCATTCCATATCATCAAAAATGAATAGAAAAATAGGGAAAATTAAGGGAAAAGTATGCAACAGAGCCCAGAGGTGGCAGAACCTCTTGGGTTGCAGGACATTCATGTCCTGCCTCAACTCTTCGCATGTGGGCAGCACATTTAAACCCTTGTGACTCCATGGGTGTATCTCCAAGGTAAGCAAGGTTTACAGATGGGGCTCAAGGGAGAGGGATGCCCACTGTAAAACATCTACAACGTGCACATCTGTGGTTCAGCCCCTCACTGAGACCTCTCCTTCTCAAATGTCCTCCTTCCAGAACAAGCCAGATTAGGGGATGAGGTCTTTACCCCTGCAACCTTGTGCAGAGAGCAGGGATGAGAGGACACTGTTCCTCAGCCAAGGGGATACAAAACAGTGTGCACGAGAAGGGGCAGAGAGCGCATTAGGGATCCATGCTCTGAGGAGCAGGGGCTTCCCTGTCGTCACTGTTGTCACTCTGCTTCTCCCAGCCCCACTGTGGGCTGCCCAACCAGTGGGGGGCTTTATATACTGGTTGTGCTATCCACTGGAAGAAAAAAAAAATGAGTTAAGCTAGCGATAGGATGCTTTTTTTACTCATATAACTGTGTGAGAGAGTTTGGGGTACAGGGCTATAACTCATAAATCACCATAAATAGATCAATATGCCAGCACTTTAAAGCTTGAATCCGAATAGCTATGGGGAATTTGTCCCTTGGTAGCAATCAATCTGCTGTACTTAAAGTTTCCTCACCAGATCTGCAGCTAGCACAAACTGATCAATGCTGTTCCAAGTCAGCAGAGCGTAACAGCTTTGCATGTCCCAAGATTTACACTTGCAAGTCTCCTCCTCCTCTGCTAGGACACAGAGGTTAAATTATCCTTTGCTAAGTGCATGGGACATCTCAAACTAACTCCCAGTCTTTCATGCAAAACCAGCCTCTTACCACTAGCCAGGAAACACCTCAGCACCTTGCCAAGTGAAGTCTAATTTGGTCCCACACTGGCAGCAAATCCACTGCAGTAGTCTGCAGCACTTCTTAGAAGTAGATGTTGCAAAATGAATTCTGTGAGCAATCCAAATTTTGCCATGCAAAATTTGAGGACTCAATAGTCCTCTCATCGTGGGAAATGGTTTGCCAGGCAGTGTCAGAGGGAAGAGATGCAGTGTTGCAGGATGCTGGGCTGCTCTTTCAAAATGGCTAAACAGCACTGCTAGAGTGGAGAAGAGTGGGTATGAGGGACCTGGAAAAGATCTCAACAACCTGCCTTTGACTTATAGGGTGACAGTGATGCTGCTGAGGAAGGGTCCAGGGCTGCATCCCAGTGCATTGTAAAACCTTCTTCATTTGGGAGCTCCAGCTCTGAAAGAAGGTCCTCTCTGGAACAGCTGTCTTTGTTTGGGAAAAGTGTTCTCTCTGTGCTCCTCCCATGGGGAAATCTGTTTCTGAATCATAAATCCGACTGTTGTGCCAGGTGTTTTGTGCCTACCTGCAGTGGAGACAGGAAAGGTGGGGAGGGAATGAGAGGTGAAAACATCTCTCCCAGGCAAATGGAAGCACAGCTAGAATGGCTGGGAAGGGGGAAGCAAGAGTAACCATTTGGGAATTTGAGATGGGACCATCCTACCAGAAACATGTTGCTCATCCGTGGGAATACCCTTCTGTCCCACATCATCTATTGCTGGTGATTTCTGTAAGGCATTTTCCCTTTCCCCTGAGGTTCCTGTTGATGGAGCCTCCTACCAAAAAGTGAGTAGGGATGCAAGACACGGGAGTCAGAATTCACGAGAGGAGCCATCCTTCCCACCCAACACCTAAAGGTCATCTCTGTGACTCAAAGCAAAAAGCCCAGATTCCTCTGGCTGCTTGTCGCACGATGACTTCTGGCTGCAGGACAATGGGGGAGAGGGTCCAAGACCTGTGAGTGGCAATGCACATACCTGCAGGCCAAGCATTTAGAGCAGGATCACCCAAGCAAGGCTTGTGCCTGAAAATGTGTGTTAAATGGAGGTCAGGGCTGTCTGATAAGCAAATTTGATAACTATTACCTACCTACAATCTCTGTAAAGAGCTCTAGGCTGTTAATGAGCTCCCTGGAAACAGCTCTCAGCATGTGGCTCTCAAAGGATGTCGCCTACAGGCACAAAAGTTCTCAGAGGTGAAATTCCCCATGCCTTTGGAACATGTGGCAGCTGAGACCTGGGGACTCCAGAGGGGTATGCTGTGCTGTGCTTGCATGGCTGGCTGGCCAACACCAACACCTTCGATGGGCTTGTTCCAGTGTCCCCCAGAGATGACTCTGGCACACAAGGATGGGCTGTGTGTCGTGCTTCAGGTCTGCATGCCCAGTGCTCTCTACTTTTCAGATTGCAGTTACGAGGCAATAGATTTTCCTGGCCCATGGCCTGTTGTCCCACCAATTGTGGGGATTTGTTTGAGGGGTCCACATCACTCCTGCTCCCGACACAGGGTCTCCTTCCTCAGGAGCTGTCACAGACAGAAGAACTGCAAGCCTACCAGCCACTGCCTGTGAGCAGCCCCTTGCAGCCACTGCCTGAGTTACACTGCTTTTGGACAGCTTCTGATGTTCAAATCCTAGCAATTCACGGGAAGGCCCTGCCCTCCATAATGGCAGCAGCAATGATTGAGTACATATCTGTTCTGCCAAGTTATTTCTTGCTTTTCACCTTTTGTAATCAGACACCCACCTCTGACAGCTGTAGGAAAGAAGCTGTAGATGATCCTGTGGCCTCTCTCCTTTTGCATGGTTCCCCAGTACTCGTGGTCTGCTTGCCCGCTTCTCGTTGATGCAGTAGGTCTAAGAAAAAGCAAAGCATTAGACATTCCAAACCTAAAGGAATTCACATTGATTTCCCTTATAATGGTTCACCTGGAGGGGAGGTCATGAGCTGCACAGCACTTTCATTTCTACTGTGCGATGGGTCCCCAAGCTTTTTACCTTTCTGCCATGGTACAGAGGCTACTTTGCCAGGATGTGTTTGAGATAGGCAGGAGAAACAGGGCTGTAAGCTTCTGTGCTGCTTTCTTTCAAGCTTCACAGGCTGTTCCAAAAATGAATTGTGCAATTTAGGAGACTGTTGTGCTGAACTGAGTACAGAGATTTCAATTACCAATATCAAAATGAGTCCCTAAGAACAGACGTTTGTTCTGTCCTCTCCAGTCGTACCAGCAAGGTGTCCCACTGCTCAAAGCGCAGTTTGACCTTTCCTCGTTTGGCTGCCCGAGTCCTTGAGTGAAGGCGAATGGTTGTGGTTGGCGTTAGGCCTGAGAGACTGCTAGAGGGAATGCTGGGCACCAGCAAGCGGCATTCACAAGGGTACTCAGGTATTGACTGCACCGTGAACTTTTTCTTGAAGCCTGGTCTATGTAGCCAACCCATTTCTGGGCAAATAATAAAAACAACTGGGTGGAAATCTCTTGGGCTGAGAGGGGTCTGCTCTTGTAGAAGAGTAGAGGTGCTCATGCAGTGCTGTCTGTGATGTGCTGCAACTGAAGCAGTGTGATTACAACAAATGGTAGAGTTCAGAAGAGTTTCTCTGTCAGAAAGCGATGTCAGTCCAGCACTGGTGCCAAGCACAGAGCTGGTTTGATGTCCCTACGATACTCCTGGGCAACATTTAAACATCTCACACTGTAAGGCTGCAGTACGGGCAGTTCCCACTAGCAGTCATGTGCCTTGTGAAGGCAGTCAAGGATGCAACAGCACCTCCATGACTGAGGCTCCTTACAGACCCAGCAGGTGGATCGCAGCCTCAGACCCTTTGTTATCCTCGTTACAGAAAGCAGGCTGTGAGCCTGACAGCACCGTACCACGGGCCACATTTACAGTACGCGGGGTTCCCCTTCTGTGCTTTAACACCCTGGGGAGGCCAGCCCCGCAGCCCACTCCTCAGCCCCCAGCCCTCCTCTCCTGTCCCCTGCCCCCCGTGTGCCCCAAGCCCCCCTCGGGGCTGCCACCCCCTGCCCGCGGCTGCGGGAGCGCAGCGAGGAGGCACCAAAATGGCCGCGGCCGCCCCGTGCCGGCGGCGGGGCAGGGGCAGGAGGCGGGGGCCGCCGGGCCGCGGGGCGGTGCGGGGCAGCCGGGGCCGCCCCGCCGCCTCCGCTCACCGGGCTCCGGGCTCCTGCCGCGGCCTCGCTCCGCCGTCCCGAGCGGACAGAGGGGTAGGAAGGCAGCCGGGGCCGTGCCTCCACCCGCGGCGCCCCGGGGAGCCGCTGCCCGGGGTGACCTCGGCTGGAACCGGGACACGGAGCCCCCCGGGCTGGGGTCCGGCCGTGCCCGGGCTGCGGGGGTCGGGGGTGGCGGGGTAGGAGGAGGAGGCAGGTCCGAGGTCTGTCGGTCTGTCCGTCGGTCTGTCTGTCGGTCTGTCCGTCCGGAGCTGCCGGGATCAGGCCCGGCGAGGGCAAACGGGGTCGGAGCCGGCCATCAGCGGGCGGGGCGAAGGTGTTTGCAGCAGGGTGCCAGGGGGCAGTGTGAGGGGACGCGAGCCCCAAAGGAGGGACTGGGGAAGGGGGCACAGCGTGAGAGAAGTGGGGCAGGGTTTGGGGGGCTGCAGGGACCAGATGGGCTTGGGGTGATGGGAGGATAATCGGGACAGCCCTGGAAGAACCCCAGGGGCTGGGCAGTGCTGGGGGGTTCACTGGAAAGCCTGGGGCTGAGTGAAAGGTGAGATGTAGCTCAGGGACTGCCGGGGCAGCTACGGGAAGGTGTCAATAATCTAATACTGAAGACAGTCTCCTCGTTCCCAAAATTGCCTTCTTGGTCCGAGGCAGGTGCGTGACTCCTTGCTGGGGAAATTCTGCTTGCTTCCCTCTCGCCAGATCGCTCGTGCCCTCTGGTCAGGTCGCAGCTGCTGCGGAGACACGGGGAGTTTTTCTCCTCCTGCGCAGGGAAAGCTTCCTTCTTCCCAGGAGCGGTGCTGGTACGTGCTGGGAGGGGGAGTCCCCAGGCAGGCAAGCAGGAATGGCAGCTCGGGATGTTAAATGGGGAGCTATAAATCAGCAAGCTGCTAATTAAGACCGCAGAAGCCTGGTGAGTTACTAAAGACCTGTATTACTCTTTTCAGAGCTCTGGGCCATTAACAAGCTCCCTGGGACCTGTTTCAAGCACGTGGCTCACAGGGGACATTGCTTGAGAGCACTTTATTTTGGGCATGTTCTCAGAGGTGAAGTTCCCCGTGCCCTGGGGCCATTTGGCAGCCAAGGCCTGGGGATCCCCGGAGGGACACCCTGTGCTGTGCTTGCACGGCTGGCTGGACAACGCCAATACCTTCGACAGGCTCATCCCTCTGCTCCCCAAAGGTGGGTCTGGCTCACTGGGATGGCTCTTGCTGTGTTGCAGGGCCACAGACCTGATGCTTTCTCCCTTGCAGATTGCCATTATGTGGCAATGGATTTTTCTGGCCATGGTTTGTCATCCCACCGACCTGCAGGCTCCCCCTACCATTTTCTGGATTATGTGAGCGATGTGCGCCGGGTAGCAGCAGGTGGGTCGTTGAAGGGCCCTTTGAGGGATGTTGGTTCAGGGGGTGCTCTGTCATTCCTGCTCTTGGGAAGAAGTAGGCAGCATTTACTGCTGGGGGAGGGGTCAGTTCCCTTTGCTTCTCCCCATTCTGATGTTGGCTGGTGCTCTGGTAATGCAAACTGAATAAAAACACATCTTTCAGTGAGGTATGTTTCAGATGGCGACCTTGATGGCGTGCTATTTTTTTCCCATGAGCCTCTCAGAGTGCCCTAAAAATGGTCTGAAGAGCCCGATTTGCTAAACTTGGAATAATCCTCCTTTCACCCAGGCAGCAGACCTGGCTCAGCATCCTCTCTGCTCCTGCTGAGCGCCCTGCAGCAGGGTGCTTTGTCCAGGTCTCCGCGTGCCAGCAGGTGCTGCCCAGTCAGGCCCCTTTGGTTATTGCCACTCTGGTGTCTGGCAGAGTGGGAACGTGCTGTAGTTTGCCACACAGAGAGTGCTCAAGAGCTGTGTGACTTAACTGCCAAGGAAATGAGGTGGTGGATGTGCTTTTTTCTTTAAAACCGGCCGACTTAGCCAGCTCATTTCTGGGTTGGGAAGCAAATTAAGCATTGCAGAAGCCCTCCTGGGAGAAGGGGCCTGTGGTGGTCGAGAAGCAGCAAGATGCCGCTGCTCCGGTTTCTAATGCAGCACTGTCTGTTTTTGTCTGTTGCCACTTAGCATTGCAGTGGAGACGGTTCACCCTGATGGGTCACAGTATGGGTAAGTGGCTCTTGTCCTTGTAAGCTGTGAGATTCACGGAAATATGAGTAGATAATTAATTTACAAGGCATGCTGCTAGGAGCTGGGTTGGAATATTTATTATACTGTGTCAAGTACCGGGTTCTTGCTCGAGTGATTTGAAAATCTGCACCCTTGTTTAAAATGCCTCTGTTTTCAAGACGCTGTGGTCCAAACAGCGTGGCTCTCCCTGTGGGCATTTCCTGAACTCCCTGGAGGGAACAGGGATGGGTTGGTCTAAGGCAGCAGTAGTCACAGCAGGGCTTCCTGCTGCCCCCGGGCTTTGTGGCCTTGTGGCCTGCAGGCAGGGTCTTGGTGGGTCACAGGGCTTGCTGAGGGGAACCAGGACTCTGTGTCCTTCATGTGGGTTTGGTTCCCCAGGGCTGCTCTGTACCTGCTGGCAGTAGTGTTTTAACTGGTAACTCTTCCTTCACCTTTGCTGCCTGACAGGGAGATGGGGATGGGGCAGGCCAGCCTTCTCTCCTTGTGTTCTCCGTGCCAGGAAAGCTTTTCTCTGTAGCTTGGGCTTTGTGCCTCGGCACAAGGTGCATTTGTGCCTCTGAGGCAGCTCCTGCTGTGGGGAAGGGGAGTTCCTGTTACCGGGGGTGTCCTGCTTATAACTGAGCACCATTCTTTGCTTTGCAGGTGGGGCCGTGGCAGGAATGGTGAGTAAAATGTTCCTTCTTCATGGGGTTTGTGACTTCTGCAGCTGGAACAACAAATGGGAGGGGAATAAAGGGGCAGACTGTGTGAGACTTGGATCTCGGGGGAGGAGAGGCCATTCTCTGACTCCTCTCCAGTGTAACAGGATGAAGACAGCACTCAGTGTGCTGCTTTTTGCTTTGTCTCATAATATTTCATCTTTCCTCAGTTCTCTTTCCTTTATCCTGAGATGGTGGACAAGCTGATCCTGCTGGAAAATCTTGGCTTTCTGCTAGCTCCAGAGGTTAGATTTCACGTATTGTGCCCCTCCCTTTTATTAAATAAAAGATGTGGGTTTTTTTTCCATCATTGTTCAAGGAAAGCACTGATGTGACCAGTCCTTTTGGCAGGCACAGACATGCTTGTTGCATGAAGCGTGGTCCCTGCTTAGGGTGGCCCTTGAAGAACACTTGGTAGTGCTGAGCATCCCGTAGTCCCGTAGTGTTGAAATTCACTTGTCTGTACTGTGCTTGTGTGCAAAAGGAACTGGAACGTCTGGCCAAGCAGCTGCAAGGTTGTCTTTTTGCCAACAGCTTGTTGGGTGACCTGGATGCAAGACTGGCAGATTTCTTTTTCTGTTGCTGGCAGGACATAAAGCTGCATTCCCAAAATGCCAGCATGACTCCCAGGTGCTGGGGAGTGGGAGGCAGAAGGGGGGGGACAGAGGGACAGGGTCAGAGAGACAAAAGATAGCAGATTTCCCTTGTTCTTTTGGACACTTGTCCTCAGCTCACAAGTGAAGTGGGAGGGAGTAGGAGAGATTGCCAGGGTGAAAAGTTAACAACTTCAAGCACTGCTGTATAGGTTTTCAGCTTCTACCTTGCCTGTTACGTAGTTCCTTTCCCCCAGGAGTGGGCAGTTTTAATACAATGTCCATAACTGGTAGGAGTTAGGAGAGATGTAGAAGGGTGAAATACCCCTTTCTGCCCTCTTGATTAGGGGTAAAATGACTCAGAAGAGGAAGGTTACTCCTGTGCTCTACATGGCTTTGTTTTAGGACACTGAGGCGTGGCTGAAATCAAAACGGATGGTTATCGACAGGTTACTGAGCCTAGAGGCAAGGCAGCAAGCTCCCAAAGCACATAGCCCTGAAGCAGCGTTGCAGAGGTGGGTTCTTATCTGTCTCTTCGTTTGCTGCCTGTCCTCATCGTGGACGGCTATGGTTGCATGAACAATAAGGTGAAACTGTCCCTGTTCTGCCCTTTCAAGTCCTCTGGAATCTCAGCAAGTCTTTTGGCTTCTGCAGCCAGCTTCCTGCTCTTCTCTGAGAGCTCGCTGTCACCTTGTCATGCCATTTTCGCTTCGCTTCCTCCCTTTTTCAGCAGCGCAATCTCTCTGCCATGTCTCCTCCAGGCTGTTAGAAGCAAACAGACATCTGACAGCTGAGGGTGGGGCGATCCTGCTGCAGCGAGGAGCAACTGAGACACCCGCTGGTAAGGGGCTGCTTGGAGACAGGGCTCATCACAGCACCAGCCCAGCACCGGCTGTAGGAAGGGAGCGGTGCCAACAGCCATCGTCTTCCATGGGGTACGGGGTGCCCTGGCTACAAGTTTCCACAGCCTGAGGGGGATCAATTAGGTCTGGAGGCAGAGCTCTCCTTTCCCAGCAACCGAGGTTGGAATGGGTAAAGAAAAAGACATCTGGAAAGGAGATACCAGGACGAATCCTGCTCCTCTTGTCTCAAAAAGTCTTGGGCAGACCCTGAGGTGAGGGGAAAAGGGGGCAGAGCAGCTCCCTCTCTTCTGACTCATGGAAACCTTGCCTTGTTTTCGTTGCAGGGCTGGTGTATAACAGAGACATGAGAGTCCGTACGGTAAGCGGTGCAGTTCTGACTTGCCCCCTGCTGCTTCTGAGGCCTGAGCTCGCAGAACGCAGAGGCAGGGGAGGCCCACTCGCTGAGCCCAGGCTCTGCCTCCACCCAGCCGTTTACTTACTGCTTCCCTAATTCCCACACCTCTTTTAAATGCTGCTCTTAAAAGAGCCTACACTTGATCATTAACTGACTCAGCTTACAGAGTCACTGGAAAATGTTACCGAATTTTTTAGCAGTTCCTGAGCCCCGGGGCCTCCTGGCCACATTTTCCTGCTGTTAAAACTCTTAAGGCAGCAGATGGATGGATGCTTTAGGTTAGCTTCTTTGTGGGGTCACCCTTATAAGAAGGGGGGAGGGAGTGGAACAAAGTCCCTCACATTTGATACTTTGATAGCTTTGTGCCACTACCAGGCAAGTAGGGCCGCCTCTACCTGTGCTCCTGCCAGGCTGTGAAAGCCGGAGCATTGTACTATCTCCTTTTTAGTAAAAGGATTTTTAAAGCTTTTGCTCTGCTGTGAGATCATTCCCATATGTGCTGCAACCCAGCAGGCAGCGTTGTTGGCAGCCCTGAAACGCAGCTGGACAGAAGGAGCCGTTGCAGAGCCAGCCACTCTTGTGTGCAGCCTGGCAGCTTATCCGGTCTCTGCGCAGCAGCCGTGGGGCCTCAGCCTCTCCTGCCTTCAGAGCTGCTGCTGCCACGGGGTTTGGGGACGTGCTGCGTCCTCGGCTGCTGCCCCTGACCTTTGTTGCTCTCCCTGTCTTTGCACCTGCAGCAGAGTCGCGAGTCCCTCACCGTGGAGCAGTGCGTGAAGCTCTTGCAGAAGATCCAGGACCGTGTTCTCATCATTTTGTGAGTGAGGCACAAGCACAGCCAGCCTGGGAGCCTCAGACAGCTCCTTGTCCCGTTTCCTGCAGCACAATCTTAATTCTCTAGGAGGTCTAACGCTGACTTCTCCACGAGGACTGCCCTGGCAGCTCCTTCCCCCAGCAGGGCACAACCTGTGGTTAGCGTTTAAAGCAGCAGCATGGAGGGGGGAAAGGGACAGAGATGCAAAAGCTGGCTGGGAGGAAAAAAGAGCAGAAATAGGGTGGGGCAGGGCACGATGGACAAGTTAAGGAGCCAGCCCCGGGAGGATAATATTTAACCAGTCTCCACTCCGATACCAGGCAGTGGCCTAAGGGCTTAAATGAACAGTTTGGCAGGCAGTAGCTGCTCAGTCAAGCTGTGCCTTGCTCCTCTGACTGCCACGTACGAACAGGTAACCCTGCTGTTCACAAGCAGCCTATAAAGAGCAGCTGGGGCTGTCACCCCAGGCTGTTTTGGGACACTGCTTCTGCCCCGGACAGCCACAAAGAGAGGCACACCGTGTGCTGTGCTGAGCCTCGCTCTTATTTTTCAGAGCACGAGATGGACTCCTGGTACCGCACAAGCTGGAGAGCAAAAACCACTTTGTGATAGCCCTACGGGAGGCATTCGAGCATACCCTCAAAGAGGTGAGAGCAGCCTTCAGCCTCGCATCTCTGCAGGGCACTGAACTGGGAGCAGCTAGGAAGTAGCTTACCCTGGTGGACACCTGCACTGGGGGATTTGTCCTTAACAGCCAAGTCCTCACAAAGGGGGAAAGCCAAATTTTCTCCTGCTGCTAAAGTCCTGGTCAGCACTGCCCTCTGGAGCTAGCTCATCCCAGTTCCTCTTGTCCCTGTCCTGCCCCCAGTCTCTGGATTGTAATCTCTTTATGTGATGCTTTGTCTGTGGCTGGCATGCAGCAACATAAAATCCAACCCATCTTTGAGGCACCGTTTCATTTAGCTTTCTCCCCTGGTGGGTGCCACAAAGCAAGCGTAGCTTGCCTGAGGGAACACTTTCCTCCTCTTTTATCTGCTTGTGTCTTCTCCCTGCAGCACATCCAGCTAGTAGAGGTGCCCGGGAGTCATTTTGTGCACATGAACGAGCCTGAGGTGGTGTCCGGGATCATCAGCAACTTCCTGACAGCGCACAGCACCAGAGCAAGGCTCTAGGCAGGTTTCACTGCAGCAGCAGCTCAGAACAGGGAGCTAAAAGCAGACTCTGGAGGAATTGTCACCATTCCTACCTCACATCCAACAGTGGCTTCATGATGCATTCCTAAACTGAACTTTTTGAACGGGTGGAAGCAGATCTGCTCATTTGTCTGAGGGAAAAGGAACCTTCCCTCCACTTCCAGCTCTGGCAGTGCAGGGTTAGATACCCATTGGCCTTCCCCTTGCTTACTCCTACCTTTTGCACCCTGAAACAGAGCAGGAACACAGGCACAGGTGTCCTGTGTGGGAGCAGCAGCACCAGCAGCTGCAGCACTGCGAGGGGTGGCTCATTCTCGACTCCCCTCTGAGCATGGTGTGATCAGGCTCTTCCCAGGGTGAGACCTTCTGAAAAACACAGGAGTGCTCTGCTTCTCTGCTTATTTCCATGAGTACCTGAGCTCAGAGCGCCTCAAGCTCTCTGTTCTACTGCTGCTTTTTAAAAAATTGGCTTAAATGAGAGCTCACCTGAGCACACAAGGGCATTTCAATGAGCTCCTAGGGAATGAGACATTAATCCTCTAGCTGAAACAGCTGGGAGAACTACTAGTAATTGAAAAGTTGGCAGAGATGATTTCTGTCCTTCTAAATAAAGACTGATCTACTGTTAACACTGTCTTTGTACAGGAGAGTGGACTTCCTTTCTTTCAGGATGCTCACCCGAGCAGCTAAAGTGCCAATCCTAAGAAGCAGTGATTTTAACATGCTGTATCGAAAGCAGAATGCATGTAAAGCATCCATCTGCCTTGTAAATTGATGCAAAAAGCCAAATGAAGCAAGCAGACCTGGCAATCTCCCCACGCAATGGAAACTGCATTTACAGTGAGTTCTCTAGGGGAGGGTGAACCTATCTCAGCCCAGCTCTGTGGAATTTATCAGCACTTCCTCCTTACGCTCACGGGCAGTCCCTTACTAGGGCTGCGGGCAGTAAAATAAACGTGTAGAAGCCTGGGGTGGCTCCTGTCACACCACAGCAGCAGCAGTCACAGACTGCTGGGGTGAAATGCAAGTTATGTGGGCAGCAGCAAAAGCGCTACCCCACGGCTGGATGTGCCTGCTGCCACCCTTACCTGCCTCCTGTTGAGGCAGACAGGAGGCCTGGGAATTTACCAGTCATTTTTGCCTTTTTTGTTTGGTTGCTTTTAATTCCCAAGGTCACTCCTTCCCCTTCTTCCTCACCCCCAGACAAACGCATAAAGGAGCACCAAGAAATAAGAGCAATCAGCCATGGCTTTTATCACCACCCCAGTCCAGCACGTAAGAGGTTGCTGCCCACAGCAGAGCAAGGGAGAGAGAGGCGGTCCTGCGTGTTGGGGACAGGGCAGCAGTTTATTTACAGTGCTTCAGCCATTCCCTGCCCCTGCAGGGGCTGTGCTGGGCCAATTCTGTCTCTCACCGAGCTCCAGGAAGGCCTTGGGTGGCAGGGAGATACAGGCTGTCCCAGGACACGCCTCTGTCCCCTTGCCCCACACACCCTGGAAAGTGCAGGCATGGCCAGGAGAGCAGGAGGATGCCGCTGCAAGCCAAGCCAGCTCCCCTCCAGCTGTGGTTGCTGGGATCTCCCACTTCAGGTCCAGGGGCAGGGACAGCATGAAGCTGCCTCAATTCCTTGAAACTCGCTGGCACATGGAGTCTGTTGGCATCTCTCCTGCCCTCTTCAGCGCAGGCATCTGAGGAAGCAGCTCGGCGTGGCTCAGTACGGCCTGAACTTGCGCTGGGCTCGCATCAGTGCGATTCTTTGCTTGTCCTCTTCGAATTTCTTCCTCAACTGGGCAATATCTGAAACAGGCAGAAAAAAAAAAAAAAGGGATGTCGCACAGGAGCAGCAGACCTCCCTCCCCCTGGGGAGCTCCACCTCAGCAGACCGTGACGGGTTCAGTCCTGCCACTTAAAGCACACGCTTCCCAGAGCAGGTCCCTTTGCACCAGGGCTAAGTGCAGAGCTGAGGCTCTGGCCGTTCTCCCGCAGTGCTGCAGCTCCCTCTTGGGGACAGAACATGCTAGTTTGCCCTCTCAGCGGCTGCCTCTATACAGACTGACAAAATCTGTCAGAAAGCTGTGATCTGAACGCTCTCCCACAGATTGTTGGGCCAGGTGGTGGCAAGGGCCCACGGGAACTGGTGAGGCCATTCACACCACCACCAAGGCAGCTGTTCACCTGCAACTGGCTGCTGAAGGAAAAAGGGATAGTGTGGTCCACTCTTTGGACCACAGCAAGAGGAAAGAGACAGGCAGGAGGGGACTCGGACACTCACGCTCTCTCTTGGTCTCGCGATGCTGCCAGGCGTAGAAGTTGAGCAGCTCTTTGCGGGCCCTTTTCCGCCTCTCCCTCTCCAGCACCCGCAGGTTGGCGGCCTCCGTCCGGGGCAGGCCAGGCTTCCGGCCCCTCCGTGTTACCTTCACCCAGCCCTCCTCATCTGGCACGCCCTCCTCCTGGGCCGCTTTGGCTTCTTCCTAGAAAGGCAGGAAGGTGAGGTGGCTTAGTGCAGCCGGGCTGCCAGCCAGTCTGAAGCACGGCTCCCCCAAGGTCCCTCTTACACATGTGAAAAGTTACAGCAAGATCTGAAGGAAGGCACGGAACCAAGGACTGAGGTGCTCAAGTCTCAGTCACAACAGTGCATGCCAGGACGCACTTTATTTGTGGATACCAGGGGCGATGAAACAAACCAAACCAGAACCTGGCTGTTCACCACCAACCCTGCCAGCCACTGTGTTTCCCCTCTGCCATTTGCAGTGGGGCCTGGGCACTGAGAGATCTTCTCTCTTCCCTTCCCCCTCCACACAAACTGCTCAGGCTGGGTTCCCCCCTCAGCCTGGACTCACCTGTGCTACCTTCTTGTCATAGTCTTGCATGAAGGTGTCCACCTCAGCCTTCAGTTCTTCCTGATCCACTACTGAGTCTGCGTATCTGGCGATCCACTCTGAGACACAGACAGCAGAAGTCAGCCACAGCCTCTGTTAGAAGCACGCCCTAGCGTGGTGCATTTGAGCAGCTCTAGAGAGATCTGCTGTAGGAAATGACACGCTCCATTCCCATTTCTGTTCAGCATCCCCACTGCCTTAGCTCATGAACATTCAACTTGAGACCCAGGCCACGGGCAGTAAGCAATGGGAAGCTAAATGATGGGAAGAGCTTGCATCTTCCTCGAGCAGGAGCGAGCTACCTGAAGCCCAAGAGGTGCAACATTCAGGGCTGCCTTCCTACCAAGGGGTTATCTTGCAGCCTCTGGTGCCTGTTTATGAGTCTGGCTTCCGTTCTGAGGGTACAAAAACAGCCAGCTTCTCCGCAGCTACATGAAATTGAGGAGATGCGGGGAAAAGCTCTCCTTACATTGGACCAGGTGACCCCATCCTCCTGTAGGGTCACTTAGTCAGGCTCTACAATGTCCAATACAAGAAGATAGCAATAAGATACAGGAAAAAAAGCAGAATAATGAAATATTGGACATCTCGCCAGCTCAGGCTCATCACAAAGAGGCAAGAATGAAATTGGAACATGCTAGGAAGTACTCAGCAAGGAAAAGGTTTCCCCTGCTCTGGCTGACAGGAGGACAGCTGCTGCTTACTTACTGCTAACGCCGGTTTTCACAGGGTGACTGTCCGTTGATACCAGCAGGGGACCTTCCTGTGCCAGGGCCTTGACCGCCTGGACGCTGGCTGGTTTCTTGAACACCACGTACGCTACTCGAAATCCCTACAAGAAGAAGACCCACCCAGGCCGGTCAAATATACATACCAGAGTGATACAGGAAGAAACTGAAGCATAAAAGAGAAATCAAAGCACAAGTTACAGAAAGATGGATAAAAGAAAAAAAGAAGAGAAAGATAAGGCAATGTTGAATCACGTTGCCAAGTCTCCCCACGTGGTTTGTTCTGTAACTCATGCTAAAGAGCACCGCTCAGGAGTTGAGACTTCTTCCCCTTGTGACCACTACAAAACTCCAGTCACCTCCCCCCGAGCGTTACCGTCGCGGTCCTGCGGCCGAAGAACTTGGACCTCTGCTTCTCCGCCTTCTCCCCCGGCCCCGGCTTGTCCCTGACGTCCACGCTCTGCACCGGCCCGCAGCTGCCGAACAACCTGGACAGAGCCCCCTTGGTGCGGAGACCGGCAGCCGAGCGTCAGAGCGGGGCTGGAGCGCCCCGGCCCCGCCAGGAGCCCGTCCCCGTCCCCCTGGGCACTCACCGGGCCGCAGTACGGGGGCACGTTGAGGACGAAGAGGGTGCGGGCGGGCGGGTGCGCGTCGCCGGGCCCCTCCCGCACGCGGTGCTCCTTCACCAGCAGGCAGTGCGGCGAGCGCTGCCGCTCCCCGAACTTCACCGCCAGGGCTGCGGGAGACACAGCGGTCACACAGCGCTCGGAGACGCCCCCAGCCCCCGGCCCCCCCCGCCGCCCCCCGGCCCCTCACCCGTGTATCCCGGCGGCGCCGCTCCCACCCCACGCGGCTCGGCGGCCGCCATCTTAGCGCGGCGGGAAGCGGCGGCAGCGGGGCCCGCCGGGAGCTGTAGTTCGGCCCGCGCCGCGCCTAATGGCGGCGGGGGCCGGCCCTGAGGAGGGGCCCGCCTCCAGGCTGGGCTGAGGGAACGGTAAAGCCCCGGGAGCTACCCCCCTGCCCAAAATCTCAAAACCTCATTTTTTTATTTTTATTTTTTTACCCCAGGTGGTGGTGGGGAACATTACGCGGTCATGGGAAATAACTGAGACGGGCACAGGGGAGTAAAAGGAGGCTGAAGCCAGGGCAAACAGAATAGCTGTTGGGTTACGTCGCCCAACAACGTAGCTTTAGAGGTGTATTTCTACATTAAGTTCCTCTGGAAATCCTTGGCTAAGGACTATGGAAATGCAATGCTACAAAGAATACCTAGGTGGAGTCTCTAAGGAACTGTGTGCTTACTGTTAAGGAAACTTATTGCACACAATCGGTTAGTTTAACAGACCTGAACAGGGAGAACAGTATAAAACAGCAGCTGTGCTTAATGCTAGAGAGGCAAATAAAAGAATAAAGGAATGTTAAGGATATGTAAAAACACCCAGAAGACAACAGTAAGTACAACTGTTCTTAAAGACTCTTGTAAATCAGGAGAAGGTGAAATACAACTGTTACAGAGGAAGTTATATTTATGATTGGATGGAAGAGAAGACAACTCCAAAAATAAAGATCTTGAAACAGGACGTGTACAAGGTGAAAAAACGGTTTGTGAAAGGAAGAAATGATATAAGATATCGAAGTTAATGAACATTTATCAGATGATATGGTACATGCAAAAGCTATAAAAGTATACCAGGCAAACTTGCAAATTGTGGCATCACTTCAGAAGACAGCATATTTTTGAAAAAGCAAAGGAAGTTTGAGAGACGCTATTATGTATTACCAACCACCTGTCCTGGACAGCCACATTGAGTTAGTGCAAACCTTTCATATTTCATGTGAGCTTACAATCTCTTAGTAGCCCCGAAAAAAAAATAAAACCAAATGTGCATAGATGTTTGGTCAGAAGATGGTCAGTGAGAACTCAGTGGAATGTAACAAGATTAGCATGACAATTCCAGAACAGTAAGAAATTTATCAGCTGCAAGGTGAGCTGCTTAAAAAAAGTCTAGCATAACTGCAGGTTACTCTTCTTTCAAGCACCCACTGAAACAAGCAACACTACAAAGAACTAGAAAGCTGACTTCAGAGAGCTGACTGATGACAGGAGCAGGCAGAGCAGTGCACAACCAAGACATTGCTGTAAGACAAGTCATAGAGTGGCATTTAGACAATCATTGACCTGAACAATTAAAAAAAAAAAAAAGGATTTACTGCACAGATCACAGAGATAGAGAACAAAGCAGTAGTTCTTCCAAGGAAGTATGTTAATGTCATCATAATTCATCACAGATAACCTAAACAATGCATGATTTAACAGCAAGTTACAAAATGCACCTTCATATTTGGCTTTTGGAATGGATATAAATCAATTAAAAAACTTGCTTCAGTCTCCCCATTCTTTCAGAAGAGACAAGATATGCAATCACGATACACGTCTTCACATTTTCAGCCTTATCATCTTATTATCTAGCTGGTTATGAAAGCACCCTACTTTATCTGGAACAGGTACTCTAACTTCACAGCTGTACTTTAATTATTTTTAAATCACTAGGCTGTCAATAACAGATTGCCATTTCTTTCCTTTTATGTGACAAATAAATTGGAACTAGGTGGAGTCGGTCACAAATTGTTCCCATTTTGACAGCAACAATCAACTATTAATTTTGATGAGATAATCTAGATGAAAATACTTATGAGTATCAATTGATTATCCACATACCCTTCCTCTTGGTCTTCCATCGCACTATCAGCTACCTATGGCATTTATCACTGAACCAGCAGCATGATTAGAGATTTGAAGTTTGTTTTTTTTTTTTTTTTAAAAAAAGCACACTTGATTCAATATTGAACAACTCTACCTACTGATCTTTCAGTTGCTTCACAGCATCTAAAAAGGCTTAGAATCCACTCTCCGTATAACAAACGTTTATTCAGAAACAGATAATACATTATCTTCTCCAACCCTAACAGTTCTCCTCCCTCCCCCCAGTTTTTATTAAAACACAGGTGTTTGGTGGGTGATCTAGGGAAGGGGAACAACAGCTGTCTTAAGTCCCCTCCCCTACTAACATCTGCTGTTCAAACAAAGCACCCTACCAGAAATGGTGCCGTTGATTTCCAAACCAAAGAGAGTACTCTGGAAAAACAAGTCCTGCCAAGTTCTCAGTTATCTCCATGGCTAAAAGGGATACAGTGAGATAAGGAATGGTTTGCACCAGCTAGATAGAGCTCATACAGAACAAGAAAGCAAAAGAAACACAGGGCTGACCAAGAATCGGGACCTGGAGAATCTGGACCTACACCGATTACGGAAAGCTCACTGAAGTTCTGCAGACCTAAGCCGAATGGGTTAGGTTAATCTCCTAGCTAGAAGGATCAAATTCAACCCCCAACCAGCTTCTCAAAGTGGCTCTATCCTTTCCTCTCTTATAATACAATTTGAACTAATACAAACAAATGGAGCTACCGGGACTTCAAATATCCATGACGTTAATGCTGTACTACCAAAGGAGGTATTGGAAGTGCCACCTAGTGGCCTGTGGCTCATCACAGATGCTCACTGGCTGAAGTTCCATCCAAGTGTCTCCTCTCCAAGTGTCCCTTACACAGTGCTGCCCGCTCTCCTCCGAAACTTGCAGCAACGAAGCCCAGCGACCATCCTCCAAATCCAGTTCTGTGAGCAACAGGCCTGCACAGCAGCCAAGCATTGCCCAAATCATACCTCTTGAGAAAGTGATTTCTCCAGGGCAAGTGAAGACTGCTTCTTACGTGTTAGTATCTGAAAAAGGCCCCAGCTCCTTCCTTTTCATAAAAGGAGACTGGTTAGGTCAGAAGGTAAGAAAAAACTTGATGTCCCTGCATCAGCAGGAAGACGCAATACAGTCTACTGGGAATGAAACACTAGGATTTCCTCTAGCTCTGAACACAATCCTGGTTCTTATTTTTCAGTCGACACAGGAGAGAACAACTCAGCCTGACCCTACAGGGCTAATATGTTCACTGTACAAATGGCAGCGCCGTTTTTTCCCCCCGCCTCCATGTATTACCAGAGTTGAAGCATCCCTCCTGTAGCACAACGGGTGCTGCACGTGTGCTTATGTCCTTTGTGCCCGATGCCTCCATTGGCTGGCACACATGCTGGGAAGCTCAGTTTTTCACACTTCTCAATGTCACAGCTGCTGAGCAGAAAAATAGCCAGCAGTCAGCATGAAGCAGTATGCTACCAAATGCATACGAGTCAAAAGATGCAAGATGGCACTTCCTGTACGTGGCCACACCTGACTTCGTACCCAGTGCAGCAATTCTGGAAACAGTGTGTTGCTGTTGCCTGTTGAAAATCCAGGGGATGCACCTTTTAGTTACAGGTAGGACAGAAGAGAAGGAGATTGCCACCCCTTCCCTCAAAGTCTATGTGCACTTTTAATGGCCACTAAGGGCTTTGGAGTAAAGGAGGGAATTACATGGTATATGCTTAGTAATATATTACTGGCAGAAGGGAGAGGTTATTCTCTTGGAAAAAAAAATAGTGGAAGAAAACTCCAACTATGAAAACAGAAAATACACACACAAGAGGAGAACACTATTGTACAGTAAGGTAGCGATCATAGAAAACAAAAAAAACTTCAAGGCAGGCAAATGCAAACAACATCTGCACTCCTGCACTTTTCTCATTCCCCAACTTAATTGAGTTTTCCAGTCCACTGCTCGCTCCTCCTTCTCAGAGTTTGATCTTGAATTCTGTTGGCTGCACAGAGGAAGAGACCCCTGAGGATTTGAAGAGTGCCTTCAAGATGGTGTCAGGGTCCACCTCAGCTGGGGGATTTGACGCAGTGCTTGCACTTGTCCGGCGTGGTTCCCCTTCCTTCTTCACTGAAGGAGTATCGCTCAACCGCCTGCAATATAAAATAGAATTTAACACAACGCCCGTGTTTGCTGTTCTCAGTGTTCTTCCTTTCCCACATGTTCTTCCTTTCCCATATTTCCTTCCCTATCCCATATATTCCCAAATGTTTTAAATATACTTTCAGACACAAGAATATCCTGATCTCAGACTCATTTTGAACTCATTTCCAGGGCTGGGAACACTACAGAGTCAAACTGCACTCAGCGCAGAGAGCCCCAAACAAGAGGAGAATATTCAGGGGACAATAATTTGCCAGCAATTTTCCTCCCTTCCCCTCATATTCTCTTCAAAACAGAACGTGGAAGTGTGTTTGGTTCTTCCCCCCACGCAACAGGACACTTACAGCAATATAGGCTGGTCTGAGGTGATGACATTCCCATTCATGTGAAGGTTGCACTTCATTGGTTGACCTAAACAAAAACAAAGAGTCCTTATCTCAGAATCCCAGTAAGGAAAGACCCCAGAAATACCATGCAACGGTGTAAGCTACAAAGTTCCACATGCTGAGGAAACATGAGAAGGAACAGCTGATACATCTTTTGTTGCAAGATTACAAGGACAGAAGCATTACTAAAACACTCTGTACAATACGAAAAATTGCACCAAGAGAGCACATACAGATGGAAAGCCCTTAGCACATATGCAAGAGAATCTCCCATTAACAGCTAATTTCAGCCTATAACAAATGGCAGATAGATCCAGCTCCAGGAGTGCATTGTTTGAAGTTTATAGAGAAGCTGACACTGTTTTACAAGTCTCATTCAAAATGTCTTCGACCATGCCCTGAAACTTCTGCAAATATTAGTTTTACTTGTACTTTGCAAACTCTGCAAGCATGTACTGCCTTCCTAAAGGCTATCTACCTCTTGGCACTGGATTAGAAGTAACAGAAATTTCATCTGGAAGTGAGACCAGTGGAATCACTGGAAGCCTGCCTCTATCTCTGAGCATTCTTTTTTGGGGAAGAGATTCCAAACTGTGCTTATATCCAACATGCACATTACACTATTTAGCTTTTGGACCGATTTTCTGGCATCTTTCTTCTTGGTAGCATACGAGTAGCTGAGATACTTTGAAAAGTCTTTGTAAACTTATCTATCCTTGGTGCAACCCCGCTCAAACTTACCATCTAAGCATCTGTTGTTGTATTTCTTATATGCCGTGATTGCATCTTCTTTCTTCACAAAGACTACTTCAGCCACTCCTGGGTGCACCAGTCGTGCTCGCTTCAGAGCGCCACACACACAGAATAACTCCTACGGGCAGAGCGTTGGTCACGACCGCGGTCACATCAAAGGCACCACGCGAACCAGACAGACACAACGAGCGAGAAAGGCTCGGTTTCCTAATTACATCCCCACTCCTGTCCAGTAAACACATGGCAGAACCTGACAGCTGCCACTTGTCTTAACGTGTTTGCTATGTAACAAGTACTGGGCATTAGTAATACAGCTAACACAAGCAAAAAGGTAAGGCCAGCACTGTAAGGGGGAGCCTGGGTTGTTCTCTGCCTGCTGAGCATGGAAGGACCTAGGTAATTCGCATGGGGGCTTTAAGTTCAAGGAGAACACTAAGCATCGCTTAGGATGAAGTCTAAGTGATGTCAGGTAGCTCTAGAAATGGGATTTTCTACCATCTACTTGGGCATACATTAAAAAAAAAAAAAAAAAAAAAAAAAAAAAACAGTGAACAGCTCACCCCACCCTGCCTCCCCCCCCCCAAAATCAGGCAACACTCAACTTTTGCAATCATATTCACCACAGAGGGATTTATCAAAAGAGGTAGGGTAGGGGAAGGAAGCTTCATTCACCCAGAGCTGGGCAGTAAGCAACACTCACAACAATGTCTTCCTCAGTGACGCGAGGATGCAGGTTGTTTACAGTCATCTTTGTGCCTTCCAAGGGACTGAATGCCAGCTACCGACACAAACACATTACACGCAGACGGTCAGAAATGCAGCAAAGACAGCACAGCAAATAAAATAAACAAAAAAAAAAAGTCACTAAAAGGGTGCCTGGGCAAGTTTGTACACATGCATAAAAGAAAACTACCGCCTGTAATGGGAAATACCAATGCTTAGAAAAGCCCAGCTCATCTGAGAATGAAAAAAGAGCCTCTTTTTCATATCAACTTCTCTCTGAAGTAACTTTTCCTCTCCTGTTCCCAAGTATAACACTACCTTAATCTGCACACATACACAATGCTCACTAGTTGTGCCCATACTCCCTTCTAAGAGCACATCTAAGCTACATTCAGAACCAGCCTGGAAATCCGAAGTAGGGCTCCAGCCTCTCCAGAGCATGCTGAACTCAATCAATGTGCCTGGGAAGATCTGTACCCAGTACCAGGCAGTTTGGCAAAGCAATTCCAGGCAGGTTCTCTACAAATTGCCTGAGGAGGCTTGCCTAGATAGCAAGCTGCTGCTCTTGGAAGAATCCTGTTCTTTTTGCTAGCAGCAGAGGACAGAAGACTACACAAACTGATGTTAAAACCATATTCCTAGGGACATGGAAGCCACCAAAGGGTGTCCAGATGACAACTGCCATCTCCTGGTAACATCCACCTGCTTCCTCCAAGACCATGTGCTCCCTCCCATGCCAGAGAGAAAAATAAAAGAAGTGAGATGCACTGTCTGAGAATTCCCAGTCTCTCAAACGCTGGAGAAGAGGATGTTTAGACAGGTTTAAAATATTCATGAAACGGGTCGCAGCTATCAGAACAAGCCTGAAGGACTCCCAGAGGTAGCGGTGCGAGGCAGGCAGAAGCAAACCGCTCACAAATCCAACCAACAGCAAGCTTCAGATGTTTCAGAGGTTTCTCTAAGGATCATGTCCCCACTTCCCTGAGCTCACCTCCACAGGCGCTGGCTCTTTTGGAGGCTCCTCCTTTGTCACCAAGGTCCGGGACATGTTTGTCAAGGCCTTTGTCCGCATGGGGGAAGGAGGTGCAGGTGGAGCTGTGTACGTATCGTTCTGGACCACTTTAGTCAGGGGAACAGTCTTGGACAGAGAGAACTTATTGCCACTCAGCCCAGTCTACAGAAGGAGAAAAAGCATCTCTGAGAGCTGCAGGCGACAAAAGCAAGCCCATTTTTTCAAGCACAAGAGCATTACAGGCATGCATTAAGAACTTCACGTTCTTCCCAGTGTCAAAACCACGGCAGTGTTGGAGACTTTCAGCTGTGAGGCAAAAATCAACTGAAGGCTTTTTTGGCATGTTTACCTCGAAAGAGCACTTTTTAGACACACTTAAATTTTATACTTTTCTTAAGTAAACTTTAGCAGTGCCACTTGAATTTGGAAAACACCTTTTGTCCAAAGGTTCTCAAGTGGTTGACACAGCATACACAATTGCTCCTTTAGAGTAAAACTGAGCTCTCCTAGTGCAAACAGTAGTAGTTCTTCAGAAACACAGAGCTAGGGCACGTGAAGACTTGGAGCTGACTCTTCTACTCAGAGCTACCCAGGAAGTCTAAAGCCAGAATAAAAACTGTGCTTAGTATCTGCTGTGAAGCCTGGAGCTCTATTCTCAACACCCACACGAGAAAAGCCTGCGATTATCACTGCAGAAGATTGCCTGGGTGATGGGGAAGCTGCACTCATTTGCTCTCTTAAAACCACAGAATAATTTAGGACAAACCCACGTCCAACCCCCGTGTCTGAAACGGAGCTAACTTCAAAGACGCATCAAGTTGGCTCAGGGTCTCAGCCAGCCAAACTTCAGCACCTCTGAGAACAGATTTCACCTCTCCGGGTCCCTCTGCCAGAATCTGACCAGCCCCGAGAACTGCACAGTCCCTTCTTAGATCTAACTAGAACTTATCCCCAGCAAGCTGCCAAATAAGCTTTTGCATGGCAAGAGATTTCCTGCTTCGATGTCCAGTCTCTAGGAGCAGCAGAAAGCTTCCCTTGCTTGCCTGCTCAGACGAGATAGGTACAAAGCACTTTCCCAACAAGAAGAAAGTCGAGAGCTAACACACAGCAACCTGCTAGCACAGGAGAAAGCACACATTCTGGCTGCAAAAGGACTATAAAATCAATTAGCCTAAAAGGGAGCCTGTCCCAAAAATAACACTAGAAGCACTGACACAGAGAGAAGGGCAGGGTGCAGAGCAAACATTTCAGGGTAGAGCACCGTTTACATACTTTAAAAGAACATAAGCCCTGTAAAGCCACAGCCTGTGCGTCCACCCAATGTGAGCATGGCGTGGTGGGGACTGCTCAGATAATCCCTTACCGCGTTGTGCAGGAAACTGTTTGTGGTGGTGATTTTCATCTGTTTGCTAGGAAGGGGAGAGACGCTTTCATCATCATCTTCCATGTCATACAGACCCTGAAAAGAAGGAAGATAATAGTTTACAAGATGGTAGATCTACTTTAGACGTGATTTCTAAAATAAGCAATTTTCTCCTGTCTTCAGGCTTCTTCAGAACACACGCAGTAACAGAAGGAAATGGACACAGAATGGTTTGCGTTGGAAGGGACCCTAAAGACCACCTGGTTCCAACCCGTGCCCTGGGCAGGGACACCTCCCACCAGAGCAGGTTGCCCAAAGGCCCCTCCAGCCTGGCCTTGGACACTTCCAAGGATGGGGAATCCACACCCTCTCTGGGCAGCCTGTTCCAGCGCCTCACCACCCTCACAGTAAAGAATTTCTTCCTTATATCTAATCTCAACCTACCCTCTTTTAGCTTAAAACCATTACCCCTTACCCTATCACCACACTCCCTGCCAAAGAGTCCCTCCCCAGCTTTCCTGTAGGCCTCCTTTAGGCACTTGAAGGTAGCCACCAGAGCTCTCCTCGGAGCCTCCTCTATCAGCTCCAGCCCTCTGATCACCTTTGTGGCTCTCCTCCAGACCCACTCTAACAGGTCCACGTCCTTATGCTGGGAGCCCCAGAGCTGAATGCAGCACTCAGGTAGGGCCTCAAGAACAGAGCAGAAGGGGATTCACCTCCCTCACCCTGCTGGCCACGCTTCTTTTGATGCAGCCCAGGACACGGTTGGCTTTCTGGGCTGTAAGCACACATTGCCAGCTCGTGGTGTTTTTCATCAATCAGCACCCCCAAGTCCTTCTCCTCAGGGCTGCTCTCCACTCACACCCAGACTGGATTCACGTTTAGGATTGCAAACACGATGTTTGCATGTTTGGAAATGCACAACCACTTGGACTTTGCTCTTATCCTCACATCTAGAGGACAGAGAGCTGAGAGAATACCAGCCCTTTCCATAACGTCGGTGTAAGATCAAACTTCTTTTCCAGAGATGTGATTTCCCTACGTGTACTGCAGTCACCTACAGATTCCTCTCATCTCTAGACCTTACCAGCGCTGATGAAACCGCATTACTGGAATAAAGCCTTGATGGCTTATGTTTTAACACCCTTCCACCTTTAAAGTTGAAGCCTATGCATATATTTTTTGTAAAAGGAAGCAGATGCCTGTGGAATACAACTGAACTGAACGTTCCTCAGCACAGCACACGCCCGTCTGGCACTAGAAAACACCGCACTGTGAGGCTTACTGAAGAATTTGCTTCCCAGTTCCGCACAGCCCTGCCTCAAAATACTGAGGCTTACAACAATCCAAACGTTTTTCATAGTCTCTACTCAATAATATGTCTAAGAAAAATGTTTATACACATATGGCGCTGCCCAGAACATGGGAAGTCACAACTCCAAAGAGCTTCCCATTAATTCAGTAGGAAGGTGAAGAAAAACGAAGAGATCAGCAATGACAGCTTGAAAAATAAGTGGGTTTTCATGGCCAACAAGATCCTGGTTTATGAACAGGGAGGTTGTTATAATCACAGAAATGCTATGACAGAAGAAAAAGGGATGGTAGAACAGAGTCATGCAGAAAACTGGCAAAAACGCTAGGCAGGAGGACAATGGAGTTGAGTTAAAGCCAGTGAAACAGAGTCAAGGCATCTGGTAACGAGGTCAGAATAACGAAGACACTTTCTGAAGTGATAGCACCTGGGATAGGTGAGGGCAGCAGGTCAATGAAGACATGAACAGCTCAAGTTACCATAATCAAGGCATGAAATAAACATGACATGGTAGTGTCAGTGCCAGTTCTCCCATATTTCATGCCACAGTTTATGCATACAGACATACAAAATAAAATAAGTAATAGGATAATTCCTTTGAAAGAGCCCAAGGTGGTAAGGTAGCCAAATGCTCTGGGGCCACAGCAAAGGCCTTTAAAGCTGATCCCAAGAGAGACAGCACGGATTCTAGAGTTTTCCTCAGACAAAGCCTGCTTGATATAGTAATGTTGACAGTACATCAAAAAAACAGTTAAAATCATTCATCATCAGGTTTCCAGCAGGGACCCACAGCTGGGGTTTCACAGGAAGGTACCACCCTCTCCCACCTCGCTGCGTAACAACATCCACTCCGTGAAGAGGCTGCCAGGATGCTGAATCAAAGCACCCAACACCTGGACTCAACGTTGTATCAGCAAAGCATTTAGGGAAAGACATTACGGCTAGAGGTCTTGGTCTCTGGAAAAAACATGTTCTCGTAATAAGAAATGGCAATTCCTACACTGTATTCATGTAACACACCAGGAATCAAGTTCGGTTAGACTAAATGAAAGCCTCAATTACCACGAAGGTATCTCACTGCGCTAGAACAAAGAGCCAAGCTGTCAGAGACCTCATAAAGTTTCTCTTCTTTCCTACCTCGAATTCTCTTTGCACCCACCAATGTTCACGGCCACCTTCCTGCCCCCTCAGTTGCCCACCCCACCCCTCAAAAACAAGGGTTAAATTAAGAAGAGCACAGAGTGGGCACACACCTGCTTGTGTGTATGGTTGTTCACCACGTTGATCCTCATTCCTGCTGGATGAGAGTGTCCAGGGACTGGAGCTTTCTGCTACGGTTAGAGGGAAAGAACCAAAGCGTTAAACACTGCAGTCCACCAGATCGCCATTTGGAGAGCCTGGCGCCGTTCATTGATCCCCTGAGATCACTTACATGAGACACTCTCCAGCTCTGGAAACATGCTACACCGCAGTATTAAACAACATCTATGTCTCCTGTGATATGTGCACAATGAGACACCTGCACTTCATCAAAGAAATTAAAACCCAAGGCCACACAGATAAGCTTTGATTCAAATTACTTGAGTTTTAGTTCAAGTTTAGTGGGAAAGAGATTTATTTTCAGCTCCAGCAGCACTGATTAGATTTTTATTGCTGCAAATACGAAACCCGAATGGTGTAAATCAGTAAGAAAGCTCCTCTTCTATCACGTTACAGAGAACCAGAAGAGAGCTATTTCCATTAAGCTCAGCAAGTTGGGACACAACACTATTTAGCTGGTCAGTTCCATTTCATAGCAAATAAAGTCACTTCACACTAGAGCTGGAATAAACTGTACTGGAATAAAGTGATGCACAGGGTAGTGTACCTGACCCTCCTGCCATCTCGTGTGTTAGCCTGTGAAACAAGGAAACCACGACACGCAGGGAACGGAGCTGCACTAATAAGCAACCAGAAGCAACCCGCAGCTACCTCAAAAATGCCTCCGTGGTATTTGAAAAAGCTGGAAGCTGTCAACTACAGAAAACAACGTTTCGCAAAAACAGTAAACGCAGTAAGAATTTCAGATTTGCATTTTCTCTAGAAGAACGGTTTATAGCACAGCACCCTCATGTTTCAATTTGCTAGTTCAAAGACAGTTCAGTTTGATTCTGTTCCCACAACTGGAACACAGAGGAGGGCCACTGGCAATTTAGAATTGAAACAAGTTATAAGGTAACACTTACATGCATGGTTTTGTCCACAGTCTTAGTCACCACACCATTCTACAACATTTTATGGCAACATGCTAACAAGCACTGTAGGTCAAACCAAGTGATTAAAAAAAATAAAACCCAGTCAGGTCAGAGCACCTTGCTGCTGTACCCAGCCTCCAAATGCTATTTAACTCCTAGACTTTCTAGCAAATGTGCAGCTCCTAATGGTGATTTGGCAGAAAAGGCCAGAATGAGGATGAATTACCCTGCTAAGTTGAGGCTATTGAACAGACCGCTCTATAGCTCTGTGATTAGCTCTTCTGACTGCCACAAGAATCCTTCCTCAGGCCAGCCTTTCACTCCCAGCCTGGCATCTGAAGACGCCAAGGGGCAGTTTTCTGCTGAGCAGAAAGACTCATCCAGGCTTCCAAACTGATGAGGACAGCAAATGTCCTGGTGCAGACAGGCACACGGGACCTTCAGGAGGCAGGAAAGAAAAAGAGGTAGACTGGGAGCTTGAGTTATGTCCTTGCAATGTGCTTGAATAGGTGAGGAACGCAAGGGCTCCTCAAACAGCAATCCTGAGGGGCTGAACGGAAACTTCTAACTCTACTCACTGTGTGTAACACATGGAGCTCAACAGGAGCTGCTAGCCTGAGAAGTTAAATAAGAATGAACGGTCTCTTGCAAAGAACAGTGGCATAAGAACAACAAAAAAAGTGTATGTTTTCTTTGCATTTTAGCTGGGGAAGAAAGACTATTTAACAGCTCAAGATAAGTATTCTAGTGCTGACAGGAGCACTGCTTTGGTCTTTATTGGGCCTAAAATTTAAATAAAACCTTAAAGGGAAGCTTGGATTCTCCAACAAGACCTAAAAAGCTGGAAGGACATGAAAAAGCCTGAATCCTGCCCTACAGTGTTGTAAACAAGGGAACATATTCATGCAACTCTGCCACTGGACTGCTGCAGAATAACCGAGGGGCTCAGAGATGGCTTGCTTGACCTACTTGGATCGTTTTGGTGATTTTCACAGCTGGATTTACTGTCCCCATAGCTGGGCTGATAGCAGCTGGAGTGTTCCTTTTTAAACTGATCTTCTCTCTGGCATCCACCACTTTGGTCACCTTTTCAGCAGCAACACTTTGCTGCTTACGGGAATTCAACATCTCCCGAGCATCCTGCACCTTCCCTTTTATTTTGAACCGAGCGTCCTTTTGAACCAGTTTTTCCCGAGCATCTTTAACCCCCAGTTTGTGCCGGGCATCAGTGAGGCCGATCTTCTGTCGGGCATCAAACGTCCGCTGGAAGTTGACGGCTGGTGACGATCTACTCAGAAGATTTTGCTGGATCCCAATGCGAGATCTGACACCTCCAAATACTGGCCTCGTGTTAAGCCTGAAAAAAAAAAAAAAAAAGGTTCAGACATTATAAGGCGTGATACTGTATTGTTGTGGTTTAACCCGGCCGGCAGCTAAACGCCACACAGCCATTTGCTCACCCTCCCCCCTCCCTCTCTGGGATGGGGGAGAGAAATGGGAAAGCGAAGCCTGTGGGTTGAGATAAAGACAGTTCATTAAGACAGGAAAATAATAACAATAACAACAACAATAATAATGATGCTAATAGTACTACTACTACTAATGTGTATGGAATAAGTGATGCCCAATGCAATTGCTCACCACCCACTGACCAATGCCCAGCCTAACCCCAAGCAGCCAGCCCCCCCCACCCCAGCCAGCCACCCCTATATCTTGTTCAGCATGACACCCTATGGTATGAAATACCCCTTTGGTCAGTTTGGGTCAGCTGTCCTGGCTCTGTCCCCTCCCAGCTCCTGCTGCACCCCCAGCCTGCCCGCTGGCAGGACAGAGCGAGAAGCTGAAAAGTCCTTGGCTTGGTGTAAGCACTGCTCTGCAACAATTAAAACATCAGCGTGGTGTCAACATTCTTCTCATCCTAAGCCAAAACGCAGCACCAGACCAGCTACTAGGAGGAAAATTAACTCTATCCTAGCTGAAACCAGGACAAGTATCCACAGAAGTTATCTGCTACTGCTTAGAAAAGCTCACGATTACTGCACAGACCAGGTTACCTGTCCTAATACAGCCCTTAAACTGTTTTATGCTGGATTTTACTTTGCTTGTAAATAGCTAAAGAACTATTTGTCAAAAGTCCTTAAGCTCACATTTAAGAACTCAAGTAAAGGCCTGACTTCATCTGTGCTAAAAACCAACTACAGTTAAACAAAATTCATCAAAAACTTAGGTACTTCAGGGAACTCTTTGAAGACAAACAGAAATAGATTTTCTAGCATTAGGACTGGGCAGCTCCATTCAAACATCTCTCGTAGTACAATCATGGGCCTTGAAACAAAGAAAGCGGGGAGCTATACGTCTGATTTCAAGAAATCTGGGCAGCAAGCTCACAGCCTTGGGACTGTAGGAGGCGTGGATTCCAGAATGCACAAGTACAGGCACCATTCTTAGCTCAAAGCCGCTAGTTCCCAAACCGTGGAACACTTAAGAATGCTTTAAGAACACTTACAAGTACGTCATCACCATTGCAAAATGGAGCACAGAAGCTAATAGTCCAAGCAGCCTGTTACGCAGTGAAGCAGAAACTAGCTTCCTATTACAGGTCTGATTTACTTGTCCAAAATTTCCCCTAAAAGGAAGTAGCTCATCTAATTTTTTAATACTGGTCTTTCTTCAAGTATTTCGTAAAGTTTTAGAGTTTAGTTTTTGTAAAGAAACCCCTTTAATTGGGCTTTTTTTTTTTTTTTTTTTGTAAAGATGACAAAAATGTAAGCAATTTTAAAGCTATAATAGTGGAAAATATTCTTGATGTCATTTTTTTAATTCCAAGTAAGCTACAGTACTATAGCATTCATCTGCTTTTGGAACCATAACACACAGCACTATAGCCTAAAATTAGGTAGCTGGAAGTTGTTTTAGTACCTAAAAGGTACTAAATTCACTGTCATGAATTCAAATGATGATCCAATTCACATTCTCCATATAGCTTTCTATCAGTATTTCCTGATCTAACCCTATCTTGGCATAATTTGCCATCGTGTATTTACAGAGGAGAGATGTGTGGAGAAGAGATGAAACAGCCTGAGACCCAACACCCACTTCCATGGCTCTGTTCTTGCCGCGCCCCAAACTGGAAAGCTCAGACTGGGGTCCCGCTGTGTTACCCAGCTCAGAAATCCTACAGCTGCTCTCTCGTACAGCCAAAGCACAGCAGCTCCACGAGACAGGACTGCTACCAAGACCTTTTGTTAAAATATATCCAGAAGAACACAAAAGTGTAAATGCATCCATAAAGCAACAGCCACAAACAAGACTTCCCTTGCTGTTTTAAAACATTAACATAGCAAAGCAGAAAGCAGTTGGCTAGAGTGCTGCAGAGGATTCATGAGTGTTCCTTTTAATATGCGTAAAAGAAGTCAAAGTAAAACCAGAAATATGTGTATCAGCATTTAAATCAGAATTAGACTGTAAACAACACGCATAATGAAATCAGTTAGGAAACTCTGTACTGAAGATTATACCTCCTCTGAAGGCTTTGTTTACCCTAATAAGCAACTCTTCTCTGGAGAGAACTGACAACCCTGTAACAGCACAAACAGTTTGAGCACTTTGTGCCATGGCACCCGAAATGCAAGGGAATCTCAAACATCTGATTTCCTTTCAAATACTATGAGCTCTGACTCATTTATTACACAAAAATGGCATTTCGTGGGCAGGGATATTTTATAGTTGAAGATTTTTCAGTTATCATTTTGTCTAGATTACTAAAGAGCACGTAATATAATCAGACAAGTTTGTTGGGTTTGCCCAGCCTTCCCAAAGGCACGTCAGCTACCTGAGACGTTTTACAAAGCAAGCTAAGTGTGCCAAGTGAAATTCGAGGTGCGGGAACTTGAGGGATTACTGCTTGGCAGGGACATTCCCTGGAAGGAAGGAGAGCGAAGGGGGAGCTCGAGGAAGGCGCAGGGAGCCGCGGCGCGCCCCGAGCTGCACCAGGCGGCTGCCAACATGGAGGGCAGCGGGAATGAAGGCGCACAGCCCTGCGCGGGCCGGGGCTGGCCGTGCAGCCCTCGAGGTACCACAGGTCCAGAAGGGACGGGAACCAGCCGGTCTCTCCTCAGCGAGGAACGGGCCCAACGGTCCCAACGGTCCTAACGGTCGCCCGAGCCCTCCTCGCCTCACAGACGGGCCCCGCGCGCCGGCCGCCGCCCCCCCGAAGGCCCGGCCCCGCGGCGGGCAGCGGCCTCGCGAGCTGGAGGCCCGGCAGGGGGAGCGGGGGAGGCGCGGGGCAGCCCCGGGGAGCCGCGGGCGGCGCCTACCTGCCCTTCCCCGCCACGCCGCGCTTCCGTATCAGCTCGTCCAGCGACAGGTCCGCCATCTTGTCGCGGGGCCCAGCGAGGAGACGCAGCCAGCGAGCCCCGGACGTGACATCACACCCCTTCCGGCACTTCCCCCCCGCCCTTCCCCATCCCCGCGCCTCAGTGAGAGGATGCCCGCCCCCTCCCCAGCCCCGCGGTCCCACAAGCCCTAGCGGCGCACCGACGGCTCATTTGCATACGGATTGTAAGACGACACGGCGCTGTTTGGACCAAAAAATACTTTTTTTTTAGCTCAGAATGGCGCAAAGAGAGGATATAAGAACAGAGCAACACGGATATAGCCGGTTCTATCCAGAGTAGCGAGGGAGAGGTTCTCGCCCTGACCTCCAGAGGTATCGCGCAGAGCCCTCCCCGCGAGCCGCAGAAGGTCCCGTCATGCCTTAAACTTATGAGTAAGGAAAATAACGACCCGGGGTGACGCCCGGGTCCTCACTGCTGATGTGAGAGGAATTTTTGCGCGGGTACAGGTCGCCCCAGGGTGACCCGCTTACTTCGCGGGATGCCCGGGAGCCGCGATCTGCCCGACCCTAGTGCTTCACGTGATAACGACAGACACGGACCCGGCCCTGCCGCCATATTGTGTGGGACTTGAGGGGCCCTGGGGGGCGGCTGGGCAACAAAAAATACCCAAACAAAAAAATAACCCCGCTGTTGCAACAGCACGTTTCGAGCACATTCCTGTAACCTTAAGAGCAGCCCCCGTGGTTCAGACTTAAAGCATCTCTCCGGTGTGTTCCCCCCCTGCAGGGAGACAATAGGGTCGGGAAGGTGCGCACTAGTGTCAGGCCCGTCACCCTGCACCTGTGCTGTTTCCCCAAATACAAAAAACTCATCTGCGTCGTTTGTGGAGTATTTGTACTCCTCCAGGAGGTAAAAACCCAAGTGAACCAAAGCAGACCCTGTAAGCCAACACTCAGGGAAGAATTAGAACAGAACAAGCACTCACAAATGCAGAGTGGCAAATCCAGATGCTTTCTGTCTTGTTTCCTACTCATTTGCCAATGATTCCTAATACCAGATTTTGTTTTTCAATCGCTCCTGATAATTTTATGCATCTTTTGTCAAAACCCCTAAGTTTTGCTGCTGAGCAATAGCGATCAGATGAGAGCCTGTCCTTTTGTCTGTGCAGTGAGAATTGTTTTCCCCTGTAAACACCCCTTTTATGTAAACACACACTGAAATTCCGACATTTTATTGCCGCTCTGTGTGTTAGATCATTCTGCAGTCCTTCCATCACTTTCATGACCCCAAATAATTTCACATCAGCAAACGGTAATCTCCTGGCTCACCCTTTTTAAAGACTACTCACAACAATGTTAAACATCACAGGTCCCAGCACAGACCCCAGCCATACTCCACTTGTGGCTTTTCTTCATTTACCCTTCCCCTCTCTTTCCTGGTTTTTAGCTAATCATTTATTCATGACAGGCTGTCTCTCATCCCGTGACTGCTTAGATGCTTTGAAAGCCTGTGGTGAAAGATTTTTTCAAAAGCTTTGAGAAATCCAGGGGGATTAGACCAACCAAGTAGTATGCTCCTGCTTGCAGACTTCTCAAAGAAACGCACAGCTTTGGAAGTCTTTGTACAGAAACCATGCCAACTCTTCCCAAGTAGGTCATATTCATCTAGCACCCACTGATTTCCCCCCTGTGCTCTCTTACAGCACCTTATATACCTTAGCTCTTGGCTACAGAGCACGTTAAAAAGGGAAAAGTACAGGCTGTAGCTCCCCCCACTTCTGGCTGTGTGACTTACACAGGGTCTCTTGGCTGGGGGTTAGTTTCTTGCCATGAGACATGACAAGCTCGGCTTTCACCGTTCTCTCCCAGTTCCCTCTTTCAGCTGTGAATGAGAAGTCAAATATTTGCTTGGGGAAGGGCCCAGGCCTCCCTTCCCTTCTGATGACACAGAAATATTTTGTATGAAAGCAATCGAGCAATTCTGTAATTAAACTCAAGAGGGAACTAGCTGCTGCTTGGGTAATTTTTCTATGTCAGGTTTTGTACAGTGAAGCAGAACCCTAATAACTAATAACAATCTCCTGGCTTACTACATTTTCCTTTTTTTTCTGTCCAGTTTGAAGGTAGAGAGACATTAATGCTTTTGGAGGTTACACTAGAGATGTCAGTTAATATAAGGTTGAGTTCTCTCTCTTGTTTATCTCTATAAACACTTATTTATTAATATGCATGCTATCTAGCAGGCACAAACTCTATTCTTAAAAATACAAACAAAGAGAAAGGGCCAGATTTGGGATTAGTTTGGAATACAGCAAATATTTGCAGAAATAATGGGATATTCTTATTGTGGTAAACGTTTAAATGACCAGCAAATGTGCAACCCTGGTTATTTTTTCAACTTCTCTTTTCTCTGCTGCAGTCCTTCAGTTATTTGCGTTGGATGTAATCCAGAAGAGAGCAGGACGTGTCAGGGTTAGAAGCTGGCACACTGCGTGCTGCGCCTGGGCAATTGAGCCTGAGACCTCCTTATTTTTGACTTTGTGTGTATATATATCTATCTATCTTTGTATATACATATATATATTTGTGTATACATATATATATATATATAAAACTGTGAGCACAAAACCCTTTTTTCCTTTTTTTTTTTTTTTTTGACTGGCATGAGATTTTAGTTAAGCTTTACATTTGCCTTGCTTTGAAGTTCTGCAATGATTGTGAATGAAACTTCTTACACATCCATCATAGGTTGAGCACACTGCTTTTTGTAACTGTTTTGCCTGTCTGTTATAATCTGTTGCTTTTATTTAATGTCTCATTAAAGAGAGTCTCTTTTCAAAGTATTTTAAATTTTGAGCTTTATTACTGAGTAAGCGTATATTACTAAAAATTATGCAGCGAGCTACTTGACACACCTATTTAAAGGGAAATCAGTTCCGCTTTTTTAGTGCTGTTCTTTTACTTTCGATTTCAGTTGATGTTTCTGCAGCAAGCAGCCCTTTTGGTTTGTTTAATGGTGTACTTGAGCAGAATATGCTCAAATTTTAGTCCAAATTTTGAATCCTTTGTGGGTAGGATGAAGAAACATTAGCAAGCAGAACCTGCTTCCAAAATTAGCCTGACAAATTGAAGAACTATCTGGGAAGGTATGATACTATTCAGTTAGGGCAGATACTATTCAGTAAAAGGCTGTATATTCAATGTCAGTTATACTGGTTTGTCCAAGAAGAATTTCCACATGGAGACACCTACCACTAATTTCATTTTTAAGAAGCTGGACAAAGACTGTCTTTGTTCTTTAAAACCTGCTGGTTATTGCTAGTATTACATTTAAACCTTAGCAGTTCTTTTTACGTTTTTTCCATCTCTTTTTTTTTTTTTTTTAATATTTATTCTTCAATCTAATCATAGATGGGAACTTTTTAACTTTATAGTGATTCCCTGGCTGTAATTGCAGGGCTCTTTCACTTCATGGCGTTTGTGCCCTTTTTGTCAGTTGTTCCCAGTAACCAGAACCCACTGGCAATGCCTGCAGCAGCTGCTCACTAAGCCCAAAGAGTCCCACCAGTCTGCCGTGCCTTCCCTTATTAAAGAGAGACGTGATCACTACGTCTCTCTAGACGTATACTAACTGCACAAACACTGTCCTTACTTAGCTAAGTACAAAGAGCTCTGTTGCCAACCAGAGGTGTCTTTCTTCTTTCAGCTGATTTTTTCCTCCTCAAAGTTTATTTTTTTATTAATATTAAACTCCATTACTGATGTGGGCATATATTCCAGCCTTGAAAGCACAGCCTTGAAGTGAAGTGGAAGTGAAGTGTTTTCACTGAAGTGAAAACAAATGGAAGAAGCCAAGCAATAATCTGTTTAGCATGTTAGAAATGTTTAGGTCCCTGATCTTCATGATTGCCTTCAGAGTATGTGGTCAAGAATGTAATCCAAACCAATCTTAAAAGAGGAGCTTTAGTCCTCTTCAGTTCCTCTGTTCCACTGTTGCCTCTGCTTTGCCCATGTGTGTCAGGAGCATCCTAAATCAAGTAATCACTCAAAACTAAAAGCCAGTGGTGTAGTGGTTTCCATGCCTATGGAGATAAAAACCGTTCACTGTTTTAGTCCTTAAAAAATAAATAATGAGAGCTGTGCAGTGCCCCTAGGGACATGAGTCAGTAGGCAAAACCACATGACTGAAATACATCCCAGGGACCTCACCCAGTATCTGCACTAATAGCATTGATGAGGTACTTCTAACGATCTAAGTGGGGCCCGCTGGATACTCACAAAGCTGTCTCATGCCTCCTTCCAAGAGCTGAGCCTCCTGGATTCTGGCTGCACCACTTTCTTGTAACGGGTAGCAGGACTTGCTCAGAGCCAAACATCTCCTTTCACTGTCTCTCTCCACCTGTCTGAACCAACGAAGCCTGGTCCTTTCCAGCTATCAGAAAGTAAGAGACTGAGTGACAAGAGACAAATCCCAAGTGCTGACTGCCCTTGCACTGTGCACATCCTTTAGCCTGCTCTCTTCTGTACCCTTGCTGTTATTTTATGGAGTGCATGGGGCATTCCTGTTGCAAGTCATATCAAGGTCCAGAATGTGAGACAATCTGTGAGTGATGTCCCAGGGTGGCTTTGTCCCATCTTACATACACCTCCAGGGCTGCCAAGCTGTCAGAATAATGGGAGAAATACCTAGATGCCTAGACTAATGGAAAAAGACAAGACAGTGTAACTTGTTTTTTGGACCTCCAATCTCTTCTGCAGAATTTATTGTGACTTTGTCCTTTATGCCCCAGAACATCAAACTGATCACCAATTGCTTTTTATTTGAATGTGCTCAGTGTGACAAGACACTGCAAACATGTCTAAGGCATCTGAAGAAGAGCTGTGGCTCGCTGCCCTGTGTGTTCTCTTACCAAAGCTCACTGCATGTGTGAAATAAATAGAAAGGAGTCACACAGAGAGGGAAAGGTCAAACCACAGCAAACAGCTAAGCAGACTTCTGTGGATTATAACTACTGGCATAGTTTTCCTCTGATGGAAAATATACTGCTTTCCAGAAACTCGGTCTCCTTGGGTTAGGGAGCAATAGATGGCAGCTATGCACAAGGTTATGAGACCTCAGACATCATAGAATCACAGACTATCTTGAGTTGAAAGGGACCCACAAGGTCATTGGGACCAATTCCTGGCTCCATGCAGGGCAACCCAAAAATCAAACTATTCATCTGAGAGTGTTGTCCAAATGCTTCTTGAACACCCTCAGGCTCAGTGCTGTGACCACTGCCCTGGGGAGCCTGTCCCAGTGCCCGACCACCCTCTGGGTGCAGACCCTTTCCCTAACCCCCAGCCTGACCCTCCCCTGTCCCAGCTCCATGCCGTCCCCTCGGGTCCTGTCGCTGTCCCCAGAGAGCAGAGCTCAGCGCCTGCCCCTCTGCTCCCCTCGTGAGGGAGCTGCAGGCCGCCATGAGGCCTCCCCTCAGCCTTTGGGCTGTACAAACCAAAGGACTTCAGCTGCTCCTCTTATGTCTTGCCCTCTAGACCCTTCACCATCTTTGCGGTTTTCCTTTGGTCACTTTCTGATGGTTTTATGTCCTTCTTATACTATGGTGCGCCAAACTGCACTCAGTACTTGAAGCGAGGCAATCACTTCCCTCGACCGGCTGGCTATACTGTGCTTGATGGGCTGTGTTCTTCCCAATGACTTAGCTAATGCGGTGTAAGACCAGAAGCATTGAGTTATGGGATGTTGCTGCTTCAGAGCATGGGGCATAGAGAGCAGGAGCAGAGATTCTCCGAGTCAGAATAGTGACGGGCTTGGGCAGGAGGAGACAGAAGCAGGATGCTTTCCATTTACCTGTCCCAGCGGGCCTTGCAGTTCACTGGCATGCAAGCTGAATAACAAGGTCCATACAACAGCCTGAAGAGACACCTCTTATGAAGACCCCTGAAACTGAGGAATGCTTCAGTCTGCTGCACTGGTTATGTTATTATTCAACATTATGTCTCCATAGTACGAGCTAACCTTTACCTCTTTCGCTTCAGTGAGGATACAGCAAAACTATTTTCTTAGTCAAGTGGAACATTGAGTAGACTGCTGATGTTTTGAATAATATTTCTACCAGGATATGAATGATATTAATTTTTATTTACATTGAATTTTTGCTGGGAACAGGCTCTTCTCCCTCTCAGGACAACAGAAGGGAAGAGAACACCTAGGCTGGATCTTTGGTGGGAGCAGACAGACAGATCTCCCACCAAAGTCTGAGGGACTGAGGTGGCAACCAGTTACATCCCACAGAGCTGAAAAAAAGCCATTGTGCCTCAGCTCCAGGAATAATCCTGCATCACTGTTGGGATGATAGTGTAAAAATGGAATAATACTTTCCTGATGCTAGGCCAAGGATCTAATCCCCTTGGCTGTGTGAATTCATCTGTATGGAGCTTTTGTCTTGCAGAACATAATGTCTCTGGCAGTGATGAGCAAACTTAGACTCTCATCCTTTGCCACCCATCGGAGAGACATAAGGTATACAGGTATGGGCAGACTTACCTTCCACCAGCCTAGATGAAGAATCCATGAGCAGGGATAGGGTCTCAGGGTTTCTACCAAAATTTCCACGAAGTCTAGATCAGAACCATCTCAGCTTGGTTTAGATAGCAAAAGAGACCAAGTGAAGGAAAGCTTTTGCATGATAGTGGTGACTGATGAAAAGGAAGGGGAGGAGATGGTGGCGAACAGAAAACACTTCTCAGTCAGATTGTGGAAGAATCTATTTGTCCCCACGAGGCACAGGGTGGAAGAAGCTTTGGTAGAAAAACATTTCCCTTCAGGTAGCAGTAGCATTTCTCCATGCCTCTTAATGATAGTATAGAGCCAAAGCTGGAAGGGAAGACAATACTAGGTTATTTCACGGTTGCATGCTATTATGAAATGGAAAGAGATGGGACTCACCTCTTCAGGAAATATGCTGACATCCTTGGTCAGAAGCTATATGATATCTCAAAACAGCACAGCAGCAGACACAGCTGTTAACCCTTCTCTTCCCTTTCTCTTTCACTCTCAAATGTAATGTCAAGATTTGGAAGAGAGGTCAATTTGAATCACAGGCTGGATCTTGTCCTTTGCACCAGGAGATTTGAATGTCTGGCAGTAGGAAAATTTCACGCACAGAGACACCTGAAGTACCTGGTCTGCAGTGAATAGTTAAAAATCCTGTATCTGGGCAGGAAGGAAGCAGCCTTGGCTACTGCACTCTAGGCCAAATGAAACCTTTTGCAGGGAGGGGGAAATTGTTGATCTTTTGAGACTAGCTGAGCACATGTAACAGAGAAAGGTATTTCAGCAGTACTCAGAGTCCAGGTCTGCTAGACTCTGCTAGATGCTGTACAAACAGGGCAAAAAGACTACTCCTGCTGTTAAGAGAGACTAGCGAGTGTGTGTGAAGCCTGCTAGAAAGAATGCAACAGTGCTTGTAGCCTTCTGGAGGCCTTTGAATCAGCCTTTGAAATATAAAGCTTTGTAATTTGAATGTTCCGGCCTAAAGACAAAAAAAAAAATGTTAAGGAAAGAAAAAAAAAAATCAAAGGAAAGGGCCATGTACATGTATGAGAAGCTGTAGAAGCAGTGAGCTTCAGAGATAAAGTTGATCCACAGAACAGCACCAGACTGACTCAGGGAGACACAGGGTCCTAAAAATTAGGCTAATAAAATTCATAAGCAGGCAACAAATGGAGCATAAGAGCATGTACTATTACACATAAAAAATCATATGGTGTTTGGCTCAGGGTCGCACTGAATGTCCTACTTGCTAATACAGTACAATTTCCTTGTCATTTACCTTCTAAAGCCTGGACAAAATCAAGCGTTAATGTACTATCCACCTTCATCTGCAACACCTTAAGAGGAATGTAAAGCTTACTATTGTGGTTCTTTATTTTTTTTGCTAAATTTGTAGGAAATAGGATGTATAAGTAATTTTAATTCAGCTGCTCTATTTCATAATAAATATTTCTAGTAAAGGTCTTTTACAATCAGTTTCTCAGAATACTGTGGTTTTCTGAAAGCCAGGTTTTCAGATCATCCCTGGATCCCAGCTCATGCTGTCAGGTTCTGTGACCTGCAACATGCTCACAGAATGCTGGAATCCTGAGAGAAGCAGTGAACATTGCTTGCAGCAGAGAGCTGCAGAGAAATTTACCCTTCTTCCTGGGCCCCTTGAGAAAATGCCGGAGAGTTTCTGCAACTGAGAAAACTAACAAAAATTGCTGGACTAGAAAGCAGAACCAGAGAAAAGGTCTTGGAGGGCACACAACAGGTTTTCCATTGTTTTTTATTTGTAGATATAAAGATTCTCATTATAAAGATTCTTCTTTATTTGTAGATATAAAGATTCTCACTGAAAATTTCATCACATACATTGATAAACATATATTTGCCTCTTTTCATCCCTTTACACTGTGAAATGCAACTTTAAGATACCTTTTAGAGCTATGGAGAGTATCTAGCTGAAGGGCCATGGAGCAGTAAATCATATAGACAGAGGAAAGCAGCTGAGTACTAGCAGGCAGGCAGCATTTGTGTGGACAGAAGTAACCTTTTGGTATGCAAGAGTGGGCTTTTGTGTCTGTGTCTATATACCTATGAACACATGTCTTGTGAGAGTCTGTAGCCTCTGAGAGCTCTGGTTTATTCATTTTTTAGTTCCTTGCTCTCTTTCTCAGTTAAGTACATCTTTACTCTAGAGAGAGACCTTTTTCCCAGCAGGTCATCTTTATCCTCACTGCTTTTTCATTAGCAAAAAGCAAGAGCCTGCAGTTTGTGCACTGGGTGTAGATACAGGGGAGGGTAGCGATACCATTGCCAAAGTGCAGTTCAGAGCTGCTGAGAGTAGGAGCCCGCAGTTGGTGAGGAGGCAGGTGCCTCCACAGCGTGGCTGAGATCCCCAGTGTTATCTGACAAGGTCATAAGCACCTATGAAGAACAGATAAGATAGGCTACAAACACAGATTCTCTCCTCACACAAGTGCTGTTTAGACAGTCACAACTAAAATTACATAAAATGTATGCATGCCACCAAGACAAACATCTTCCATTTTTAGTAGTTGTTTGTGAATAGCAGTTTATCCTAAGCATCCCAAGCCATGCACATTTAACTAGGTATGGAAAGCAGAGTGTTCATGTGAGAAAGAAAAGCAACATATTGCACAGCAGCTGTTTCATCTTCTTATAGCCATTTAAGTGTGTATCTTAACTCAAAAGTCACGTCACTTTTAATCCCAGACTACACCTTTTGCAATAAGTTCTTCCCCAGATTTCAGTACGGGCCACAGAAGCTCTGGTTTCTTCCAGTGCTCAAAGTCTTTCTTGTCCACATGCTCTAACTCTTCAAGATGGATTTCCTGTGTGTGCCAGACAGCTTTAACTGGTGACTCCTGAAGAAGCATCAGACAATAAACTCTGCAGCACTGCAGTGCAAACTGGTTTTGAACGTCATCTTCCAGAGTAACATTAGCTTGCTGAAAATCAAATGAGAACAGTTGTGAAAGCCTTACAGTGTTACTTTGATTAGCATACATTGCCTCCCTCTGTGCTCATTCTGTGCAGATGCTCCGCATGAGCTAAGCATTGAAGAATTTCATTTGTGAAAGCTGGTAGTGTTAAAGTGGGACAGGCAGGGGTCCCAGGGTCACCTTAAAGGGTCTTTTATTTACTAAGTCCTGGATGCTGGAACGTTCCAGCAACCAGAAGCTGTCTGTATTTCCTCGTATTCAACAGAGTTCTGCAGAGACCTTGACAAGGTTGAGCTTTTGAAAAGGCCCAGCAAACTTCAAAAGGAGGAAGCTGCTCTCTGGAAGCTTCATATGTACCTATCTCCTGGATAAAAAGCACTAGACTATAGTCCATTTGTATAGCAAGGGGTCTTGGAGCACATCAACAGCTTCTGCAAACTTTCCCTTGCATCCCCAAGGGAACACTGCTTGTGTTCAGGGTCTGCTCTGATATAGCATGCTACAAAAACAACAAGGCTGGTTGAAAGAGTGATATAAGAAGTTATGAGAAGGCTCAGCAGGGGCCTCTACCCACATGGCCTCTGCCCGTCAGCCCAGCAGTTGTTTCAAGTTTGGTGTTGGCTGGGTGCTTGCCTGAGCTATCATGTAGGGATATGTCCAGCCTTGTACCGTTTCTTCTGACCCACGGACTGAATTCTCAGCTCATCTTTGACTTGCCCCATCACTGTGGGCTTGCCTGGTGATTGCTACTCTGTGGCTGACCCTGATCACCATCACCAGCCCTGCTCTGCTCACCTGGTAGGACTGCACCCTCGTTAGGGAGGGCATTGCCCTGCCTCTCCTGCCATTCCTCACTGTTCCTGATGCAGTTTTGGGAAGGTTACATGTATCTCTGTGCATGCCAGCGGGTATATGTGGGAGTATATGGGCTAGAAGACCCTCTCTACAAGTGGAAAATAATTCCAAGAAGAGAGACCTGTCCTGTTTTGTACAAAACTGTGCAGACATAACCAGAAAACTGAATCTTTGCCCCTATTTCTGGGCTGTATCTTTACTTACCTTAGTAATTTTTTTGTAAAAGTCTGACTGCTGTTGGCAATAGGCATTTCTTAAGAGTTCTGTTACAATTGGCATCAGCTCCTACAAACCAAAGACAGCACAAAGCAAGCTTAGCATGTGATGCCAGCAGTGCAGCCCCTGAGTGTGTTGGGAAATAATCTGGGAAAATTGTGTTTCCCAGATCATGTCAATCAGCAATGGAGAAACTTCCAGTTTCAAGATTTGGAGGAAGGTCCTATAAAAGCAATATGCATCTGGGAAATGTCTTCTGCACTTGTTTATGTGCCTCAGCCAGCCACATAATTCAGACATGCAGCATATATCTGTGGGACACAGAAGGGTTGCTGAAGATCAACTTTCCACTCCCCCATCCCTCCCAGCTCATGACATCCCCACTGTAATCACCAGTATACTTTAACAGTGTCCCTTGCAGAAACTAAGCTCTAAATGAATGGCAGGCACAGATAGCCCCGTTATCCCACCGCCTGGTCCCAGTTACACAGAGAAAATAAATACTTGTTTGCAGTTGGCCATAGCGCAATTCAAAACATCAAGGACATTAAATATGTCTTTTTTTCTCGTCTCTATGTCTTTCTCACAGGCGTCAAACAGCTTCTACAATAGAAAAACAACAGCTGATCAGAGCAGCAGTCACAGTGAAACGGAAAGCATGGTGTGAGAAACATGGGCTGAAAACACATCAGCATTAGAGTAAATTGCAGGGTCCCTAATTGACTGAAATATGTCTTTAATACTTGGGAAATAAACTGTTTCAATGAGCTGTCTGCATGTTGAAGCCCATTCATCAGCATCTGTGGGTTCCTGCCATTACAATCAATGGTAATAATGGTTTCATCTCAGTTTTGTCCTTTAAGGTTTACCATTTTCCTTTAGATCATCTCAGAATCAGAACAAAGAGTCAGACATCAGAATGGGATGTTCTATCTAGTAGTTAAAGCATTAACCAGAAGAAAAATAGACTGATTTCCCACTTGTCCTTAATATGGGTGATAAATGGGACTGGGATTTGAACATGCCTTTTGGAAAGGCAAGAGGAGGCAGGTCTTTGTCAGTTTACTCTCTACATCACTACATAGGCCCTGCTGGACTGGTAAATAACAGACAGTAACATAGTACCCAATCCTGTCTGATATAGAAGTACTAAATACTCAAAGCCTGCTGTACTGGCTATAGCACATCAATTTGATAAGATTCAGGTTGATAAAATGGACAAGAACAAACCTTAATTATGCTTCTGCCTTTTTTATATGTCATGTTGGTTGAGTATTTCTTGAATTTTTCCCAGTCATGTAGCCTAAGCATCTCATACAATTGCACTACAGCAGACAAGCGTGAAGGGTCATTCATGTTCTCTGATTGCTTGTGCATGCTCATCGTTTTAGACAAGAGCTCGTTGTATCTAGAGCAAGAAGGGTATTCAAAAAGTTAACTAAGACAAGATGAATAAGCATAATAATAATGAATAAGCATAACTATTTTAATTAATCTATTTCAGGAATACCATATTTTCTACAATGCACTTCTCAGCTATACCATACCAGGTGGTAAGCAGCTTTTGTGTGGGAAAGAGTACTTTCATGTCTCAATTTTGCATGGTCACAGTGATCAATGAATGTGATTTGCATGTGATCAAAGAGCAGTATTTGGACTATGTCTTTGTACGCTGATTCTTTTTATTAACATGTTCATCCTGGGAACATCTCCTTTCCTTTGTAGAACAACCCAATCCATCTTCAGTTATCAATCAGTTATAAAGAGATGCTTACAGGCCAAAAGTCTGAGGAGAAGGTGCCTGCACTGCCTGCTCAGAAAAAAAGAGTCTCTAAGGACTGGAGAAAGCAAGATGTGTGTGGCTTTTCAGTGTAAAAACACACTGCATCAGAAATCTGAATATATATGTTACCGTGTCTCTAGTCGTCTGATCTTCTCTTTCATCTTCTGATTTTCTTCCTCAAGCTCTTTATGGGTGACCCTTCCAGAAAATGTTCTGAAACAGATTTATTTCAAGAGGTCTCTTCATCTGTGTTTGGTTATTGGATAACAGCAGACTTGCTCCTGCGGTATCACCAACATTTCAGCAAAAACACTATGAGGTGGGAGGGCGCAGAGCACCCAGGAAGGATTCCACATAACCAGCTTAACAACCTCCCCCACCTAGGTTTTATACTCAAAGCAAGGGCAGAGCTATCTACAGCACAAGAAAGAGAGGTGGGGCTGTGAGGATCAGAGGTGAGACAAGAGAAAGACAATGGGCTTGAAAAAAAACAAAAGTATTCTCCACTGGTTAGTATCTACGCTCATCTCTTCTCTAGTTTTCTTCATTTTTAATATCAAAACAGCACCAAACATCCCAAACTCTTCAGAGAGTTTCTGTCTTCATGAATTCCTTTCTCCACAGATATCTGGGTAATTGCAGTCTCTCTCCAGTGGGTGAAATTCTCCCATCTCCAATGCCTATTCTTTAGGTGATACTGCTAGAGTTTAAAAAAGCCCTTTCTAAATGATAACCTAGATATTTGGTCTATCACATACTCACACCATAGAACTGTTTTGTTGTTTTTTTTTTTTTTTTTTTTCCTTATCATTCACCAGTTTTTTAGAGGTTATGTTTCCTTCTATATTTTAGATCTCAGAGCAAATACATTCAGTTCTAATTAAAAGCACACCTCTTGTCCCATGGTTCTTTCTGCTCCTTTCAGAGTAAGGTATACCATCTTGTATTAATATTTTGATCTTGTGAATTATTCCATCAAGTCTCTATGCTGTCAATTAAATTACCTTCATTAGTGCATGCAGAAATATTGTGTTCAGAGACTGTCTAAATTTGGAGGTGGTAAATGTAGTATGTTTATTGAAGGAAAATGACTGGCTCTAGGTGAAAGGAGGATACTGAGAAGTGCAAATTCAGAAAATCCCAGCACTTACTCCAGAGAGCTCCCTTGTTGATGGTTGTAAGGAGGGTCAAGTTTGCTGGTCTCCTGCATCTTGGAAAGATCAGATACTGTACTCTGCCTAGAAATGGAAGAAGCAATCTATGTTAAACAAACAGACCTGGGAATAAACAAAGAATAAGGACCTGAATGTGAGAGGTGTGATCTGGATCTATATTGGTTTCCTGACAGCCTTCCATAATTAAGCAAACTAACTCACTTAGTCACACAAGTGACTAAGCTTGATCATTATTTGAGTCTAGGTCCAGGGTCTGGGAATCACTGCCTTACATAAACCCAAGTCTCGAACTTGAGTCACTCCTGAAGAAAGCTCTATGATTTCAGAAAGTCTGACTGTTTCTCCTGCTTGCCTGTCCTCATTATCAGGCTACCCATGACTGATCATCTGCAAATCCTTAATGACTCTACTGATACTCCAAACAAGATCAGAAACTTAAAATACTACAACTCGTCCTCAGTGAAATCCCAATAGGAAAGCCTCTTCTCCACAAAGCTGTGTACAGTTTAGGAAGGGTTTGGAAATCCAGCTATACTATTTGAAGTTTATTCACTCCTGGCCTTAGTTACTGTGAATGATCTATGTTTGTATTTTATTTTTTTTCCCCAAAATGTGATTCATTAGGCTGTTATTTCTTTTCCTTTACTCATGATCAACAACTTCCCTCCTTCTTCTCCATATCCCAGCTACCATGTCTTCCACTGATGCATGCTTAGCTCATGAGGGCAGTTTTCACAAAACAAACAAACAAACAAACAAAAAACATGACTGACTACACATCTACTCCAAATGTCTTCAGAGCTGCTTTTACCACCTCTCCTTTCTTTGTTGGGCTGGATGCCTTTATCTTGGGCAATGCTCTTGCTAAAGGAGCCATTACCTATTCATAAAAGTATTTGCATAGAAATGAAAGTGTATGTCACAAGATGATTTAGAATCATAGAATATCACAAGTTGGAAGGGATCCATATGGGTCATTGACTCCAACTCCTGGCACCACACAGGTCTATCCAAAAAATTAAGACGGTGTGACTAAGTGCACCATCTAAAAGCTTCTTAAACTCCAACAGGCTTGGTGCTGCGACTACATTCCTGGGGAGCCTGTTCCAGTGTGCGACCACCGTCTCAGTGAAGAACCTCTTCCTGATGTCCAGCCTGAACCTCCCCTGTCACTGCTTGATACCATTCCCACAGGTCCTATAGCTGGTCACTAAAGAGAATAGATCGGCGCCTGCCCCTCCGCTCCCCCTTGTGAGGAAGCGGTAGACTGCAATAAGGTCCCCCCTCAGCCTCCTCTTTTCCAGGCTGAACAGGCCCAGTGACCTCAGCCACCCCGCATGCATCTTCCCCTTTAGGCCCTTCACCATCCTAGTAGCCCTCCTCTGGACACTCTCCAATAGTTTCATGTCCTTTTTGTACTATGGTGCTCAGAACTGCACACAGTGCTCGAAGTGAGGCTGCACAGAGGCACAGAGCAGGACAATCACCTCCCTTATTCGACTAGTGATGCTGTGCTTGATGCACCCCAGGATACAGTTGGCCCTCCTGGCTGCCAGGGCACACTGCTGGCTTATATTCAACTTGCTGTCAACCACAACCCCCAGATCCCTCTCTGCGGGGCTGCTCTCCAGCATTTTGTCACCCAGTCTGCACATTTAGCCAGGGTTGCCCTGTCCCAGGTGCAGGACCTGGCACTTGCTCTTGGTAATCTTCATGTGGCTGGTGATTGCCAAGCTCTCCAATCTGTCCAGATCTCTCCACAAGGCCTTTCCACCCTCAACAGAGTCAATAACTCCTCCAAGTTTAGTATCATCAGCAAATTTGCTCAAAACACCTTCCAGCCCTACATCCAAATCATTTATAAAAACATTGAAGAGGTCTGGCCCTAAAATGGAGCCTTGAGGGACCCCACTAGTGACCATCCACCAGCCAGATGTGTCCCTATTTACCACAACCCTTTGAGCCCTGCCCGTCAGCCAATTGCTCACCCATCGTGTGATGTTTTTGTTTAGCTGTATGCTGGACATTTTGTCCAGTGGGATCCTATGGTAAACTGTGTCAAAAGCTTTACTGAAATCCAAAAAGATCACATCAGCTGGTTTTCCTTGATCAACTAGATGGGTGATCTCATCATAAAAGGAAATTGAATTTGTCAAACAGGACCTACCCCTTGTGAACTGCATTGTCCCCCAGGTGCACTTCAATAAATTCAAGGATAATCTGCTCCATAATTTTACCATACACTGACATGAGACTGACAGGTCTGTAGTTGCCAGGGTCCTCTTTCTTGCCCTTCTTGAAAATCAGTACAACACTTGCCAACTTCCAGTCAACTGGGACCTCTCCAGATTCCCAAGACCATTGAAAAATAATTGAGAGAGGTCCTGCAATGATGTCAGTCAGCTCTCTAAGCACCCTGGGATGGATCCCATCTGGACCCATGGATTTGTATGGATCCAGGTAGGGCAGGAAATCCTGCACATGTTCAGGGTCAACAGGAGTGCAACATTCCCACTGTCACAAGTCCTACGAGGAGCGGCTGAGGGAGCTGGGCTTGTTCAGCCTGGAGAAGAGGAGGCTCAGGGGTGACCTTATCGCTCTTTTTAGGTACCTCAAGGGAGGCTGTAGCGAGGTGGGGGTTGGCCTGTTCTCCCACGTGCCTGGTGACAGGACGAGGGGGAATGGGCTTAAGTTGAGCCAGGGGAGTTTTAGGTTAGATGTTAGGAAGAACTTCTTCACTGAAAGGGTTGTGAGGCACTGGAACAGGCTGCCCAGGGAAGTGGTGGAGTCACCATCTCTGGAAGTCTTCAAAAGACGTTTAGATGTAGAGCTTAGGGATATGGTTTAGTGGAGGGCTGTTAGCGTTAGGTTGGAGGTTGGACTCGATGACCTTGAGGTCTCTTCCAACCTAGAAAATTCTGTGATACTATTCTATTCTGTGATACAATCCTCCATCTCAGGGCACCTGGGTTCCCTAAGCCCATCATCAGCATTGAAGACAGAGGCAAAGAAGGCATTAGATGTCTCTGCTTTGCCTATGTCCTTGTCTGTAAGGTGACCATCCCCGCTGTGAGAAATTAAGTTGTGGTTTTGCAGGGTTGAAAAAAAAAGAAAACTTGCGCATATATGGTGTAGAGGAGTGTTGAGTACCTTGTGAACCTGTAGTACTCAGCCAATGAGGAAACAGGGGAGGTAATCAGGTGTTGAGCAATAGGGAATAAAAGGTAATGATTTGTTTACTATAATGTGCTCCTAATTGGCAGAACACTCACCTCTGCAATTGTGAATAAAATAGCTTCACAGAAGATCCTGTCTGAAGAAAATTATTTGAGATTTTTCTTACACCATCAAGTAGCAGACCTATGTTTTCTCTGGTCCCTCCTTTTTCTATTCACATATTAAAAAAAAAGCCCTTTTTATTGTCTCCCACAGACCTGTGTGCCTTCAACTCTAAGTGAACTTTGGCTGCATGAATTTTCTCCCTATGAACACAAACAGCATCTCTGTAGTCCTTCCACATTGCCTGACCCTGCTTCCAGCAGCCATACACTTTCTTTTTATGCCTAAGATCTAGAAGAAGATCCCTGGTCAGCTAAGTTGGCCTTCTGCCCTGCCTGCTTGACTTCCGATATTTTGGAATTGCCTGATCCTGTGCTTTTAGGAGGCAGTGCTTAAAGACTGACCAGCAATGATGGACACCAATGCCTTCAAAAGCTGTTTCCAAAGAGACCTTGTTGACTAGTTCCCTGAGCAGCCTCAAGTCTGCTCTCCCTATATCCATGTCTGAAGTTTTGGTGGCAGTTTTCCTCCTGTCACCAAAAATTTTAAACTCAGCTGCTTCATGGTCACTATAACCAAGACAGCCACCAAGTGCCACGTCTCCCACCAGACCCTCTCTGTTCTCCAGCAACAGATCTAGGTGGGCACTTTTCCTAGTTGGCTCCCTTAGCACCTGCACCAAGAATTTATCACTGAGTTGCTTTAGGAACCGCCCAGACCTGCTCATTTCAGTCATGTGGTAATTCCAGTTGATGTCTGGCAAGTTGAAGTCCTCCATAAGGACAAGGGTAGCTGATCTCGAGGTATTTCTTAGTTTCTCAAGGAATAATTCATCAGTGTCGTCATCCTAACTGGGTGGTCTGTAATAGACTTTATTTGTTTATCCCTTAATCCTTACCCAGAGGATCTCAACTTTGCCATCACCAACTGCAAGTGCCATACAGTCCAGACCCTCCTTCATGTACATTGGCACCCCACCACCTCATCTGCCCTGCCTGTCCCCCCTGAGGAGCCTGTAACCATTATTGCAACACACCAGTCACAGGACTCATCATACCACCAGGTTTCGCTGATGCCGATGATATTGTACTTCTGGGACTGAGCCAAGACTTCTAGCTTATTCCATTTATTCCTCATACTGAGTGCGTTTGTGCAAAAGCACTTCAAATGCACCTCATTGTACACAGCACCTCGTGGAGCAGACCAAAGGACCTCAGTAGAACACAGTCCCTCTGATTAAAGCACTATCAGAAGGACAGAGGCAAACATGACCTATGCCCCTGATCCTTTAACCAGTCACCCCAAAGCCCTAAAGTCCCTTTTGATTGCTCTTGGATTTCTCCTTGCTACTTTGTCATTACCAGCCTGAAAAACCAGTAGTGGTTAGTAGTCAGAGGGCAGTACCAGGCGAATGACTTTCCTGGCAATGTCTCTTACCCAAGCCCCAGGGAAGCAGCAGATTGCCCTGTGGGTTGGGTCTGCACAGCATATCAGGCCCTCTGTCCCTTTCAGAAGGGAGTTCTCCATGGCAACAACCCTACTTTCTTTCTTGATAGAAGATGTAGTGATGTGAGGGGTAGATTGCCTTGCCTTAGGCATCCCTTCCAACCAGGATGGGCTTTCGTCTACATCACTGTTTTGACTGTCAAGTTCTAGAGCCTCATACCTGTTACGTAAGGCTAGTCAGGAAGGTGAGGTGGGCAGGGAGAGGACTCACCTACCACCCAAGCAGAAACCTTCCCCCCTTGTCCTAGGTCCCCTTGTACTGCCTGGTGGGATGGGGGAACCTTTGTCTATTGTGTAGTGGCTGCCCGGTGGGATAGGGGAGCCTTTGTTTCTTGTGTGGTGGCTGGCTCATCATTGTGCCTCAGGGTGGGTAGAGTATTCTTCCACCGGTCATTTTTCCTCTCTGACTCCCTGAATCTCCCTCTCTGACTCCTCTCTGACTTGATTTCCTGTAATGTACCCTGTACCTTGATCTGTACTCCAAGACAAATCTGTCTTGGATCTCAAGCCTATCTATGAAAGTGAAACCAAACAGGACAATGAAAGTTTGGACCACCCCGCAGAACAGTTCTGATAACCAAGGTTGAGTATGTTTTCGTGACCGTTGCAGCAACACATGATTTTTCCCTCATATATATTCTTAAAATAAAGAATCATGGTACTTGTTGCAGTTCTCCAGAAATTGTAGTCGACTCTCAATTCTGTCACGCCAATCTCTCTTCTCACTGTCCATCAGTCTATTGGGGAAGAAAGAAATTATAAGACACATTACAGTCAGTAAGAAAGAAAATGTTCATTAAAGACCTATGAAATGCATAAACTAAGATTCCTCCCTCCAGTTCCTGATCAGCTTCTAGCTGATTTAAAAAAAAAAAATATGAAAAAAAGAAATTAAAAAAAAAAACTATGGACCAAAACTTCTAAAGACTGTGTTTTGCCAGGTAGGTGGTTTGTGATATTCTGAGTATAAGGACAAGGCAGAGCTAGCACTGCAAATAAAATACTCTCAAAATGTAAAAGCTGTATGCTATATGATGCAGATTAAACAGCTTCCGTAAGCTGGCTCTGGGTTCCCAATAAAGCCCCCACAAATGTTGGTACTAAGCCAGAGACACCCTTGTTTAGCTTGTTTGTAACTTCCTGTCCAACCTGTACTTGCATACACTAGATGGGGGCCCTCATCAGGGCCCTCATTGGTTTTAGGGCAGAGAAGGGACTGCTCTCCGTAGGGCATTAGTGCCAGCCACCAGCAGGTGAAGAATCTGCAAATAACTCGGTCCTCCCTCCTTTGGAAGCAAGGTTCAGCAAGGACTGGGAAGCATGGAGAGCCCATACCAGTCCCGGGGAAAGCACTATTCTCTCAATATTTTCAGTGTATCCCAAGGTTAGGGAAATCATCCGGAGACAGTATCCCTAAAACAGAGGTGAACTTTCAGAAGGTTGCAGACAGGACATTGAGATTTCTTCTCTGGGGACTCTCACCACTCGTCAGACCCCAGTGTTAGCCCTCTGCTTTCTCACATAGCACACTCTTGCCAGACTGAGGACAGAAGGAAAAGGTGTGACAAAAGACACCTGCAGGTTAGGGAGGAACAGAGTTTGCAGAACTGGTAGAGAAATCGAGTGAGAAGGCTGGAGAAGCGAGGGAGCTAGGGAGAGCAAGCACACTGGACAGTTGTGGCAGGAGGGAGAGGGAACAGGGTCCCAACCAGCTCCCCCACCCTACTTACGTGTGGCCACTTAGAGTACATTTTTCAGGCTTAGTACAGTTATTCCTGTTGAGGCATGCTCAAAGGATTTGCTTGCAGGACCCTGGCAACAAGGAGGCCTTGTCTGCTTGGACAGACCCAGGCTTTTCCTTGCTGAAAGAGGAATGTGGTCAAATCCTCTGCTGGGTTTCTGTCCCACAAAGCAGAGAGCCCCCTCAGAGCTATGAGGAAGGGCTGTGTCTTCCCTGGCTCCAGTGCCAAAGACTGTGGAGGAAGTGTGTTTGTTCCTGTGTGTGCATTGCTCCATAAACACCAAGTATATGGTTTCCGGACACCCCTGCACAAACCTGGCCAGTAATATTCCCAAGTATCTGTCAGCAATACTAGAGCTTGCCTTGGCCTGCGGGTCTCTAGCTTCTGCTACTGAAGGCATGGTGGGAAGTTGGGGGAATCAAACAACACTCTTTTGAAAGAAGAAACCTGGCACACATATGGGCACCATGAAAACTTATGCCCAAAACTGTACTGTCACAGGAAACCTTTTCTTGCTTGCTTGTTTGCTTTCCTTCCTTTTAGGGTTAAGCATGTCTGTGTCCCAGCCCATGCATGCCAAAGCTGGGCCATGCAAGGGATGGCACTAGGCTGGAAACTAGTTGTGTTGTATTTTTCTTGGTGGTACTGCCAGCCTCAACAAACTATGGTTTTAGGGTAGGTAACAGTCCACATGGATCTACTTTTATCTCTGTAAAGAGCCCTCGAGTTTCCCTTCCAGCCAAAGAGGTGACTATTGTCCTAACACTCCCTGCCATAGAAGCTGGGAACATGAAGGACAATGGTAGAACTGCAGGGGTCCATAACTCTGGACCACCAGAATGAGGATATTTTCTGGTTGCCAGACTCACCTAAGTTCTTCTTCCACCTTCTCCAGCCTTTCCATCACATTGGTACATAAGGCCTCTGTATTTGAAGTCATGTTTCCACAGGCTGATTTTTGCCATGAGGTATTTAACATTCCTCTGAGGAAAAAAAAAAAAGAAAAAAAAAAAGAGAATTCTTAAAATGAAGGGAAAAAAAGATCACACACTCTAAAGAGGTATCTTATAAAAGACAGCCAGCCTCATGAACAGATACTCCATGGCTACATCCATGCTAGTGAATAGATCAGAGCCGGGATACAGGCTCCAGGGCACACGATGGCACAGAACACTCCTGGATGCAGTTTTGGCAGAAGTGAGCTAGCCCTGTCCCGCATGATGCCAAGCACAGTTCAGGGGACTGTACAGGCCAGGGTTTCCTACACATAGGTGGAAGATTTGAGCAATCATTAGGGCTGGATGAAGTGGGCAGGATAAAGGGAACCCTCCCAGAAAAGAAACAAAACCCAGAACTATAGAGTGTGGGGAACAAATGCAGGTGGCTGGTGTGCTGAAATCAACTTTGTACGGTATGTGTTGTTTTTGTTTTTAATAGAGAAGAACAAAGCAATATGTTCTCAAGGTGATTTTAATTTCTAACCTGCTCTGTGCCCCATTTCCCAGTGTGAATCCCAAACATCAACTGCTATCACAAACGCAATCCCAGGTTCAGGTGCTCCTGCAGCTGGGATACAGGTAGAGCAGACAGCAAGCTCCTTCCCAAAGCAAGGCAGCATCAGGGGAAGCCTATGCATTGCTTTATGCTGATCGACATCTACATGACCTCTGCAAGGGGCTGTCCTGCCCCTCTCTCCCAGGACTTCCCCATTCCTCTCCCGCTGAAATGGATTTTGGATTTATTTAGTTGAGCGGCTTGGTTTTCAGCTATATTACTTGATTTCCAGCCTTTAACTGAGGACACTTTTTTTTTTTTTTTTTTAATTTGAACTCACCATTTCAGTATAAAATCTGCATTTAAGATTTAAGTCAGCCTTCCCCCTCAAAATAAAGGAGTACAGAGAGGGTTCCCCTAAAGTCTAGGATCTGTTACACTGTTTATATTGTTCTTTCAAATTTATTTTCCTTTCACATGCATTTAAGGTGCGCCTTATCCTTTGGAGCAGAATTTGATCATGGGAGACTGACTGACCCTGTGACTCCTATGGGAAGCTCCACAGGACAGGAGGTAGGAAACAAAGCTGTTTGAAATATTTCACTCAGGAAATGTTTGAAGTTCCCTTCCTGCAAGCCCCCAGACCTACTAGGTCTAAGTTTGAACTTTAAGTTTAAAGTTTGGCTGGAGACAACCCCTGTGCAACATACCTGTCAACTTCTGAAGTCACCTCTTTAGGATAAGTGTCCATATAGCCTCCGCACATCCCGAGTGGTTTGCAGGAAAAAAAGCCAGGTCCATCCATGAGGTTACAGGAGGAGAAAATGTTCAAGTGAATGGCAGCACTGTGTTCCTAGGAGCGCAGAGAGCAAATGCAAGTGCTAGGGAGTTTCTTGCTTACATACTGTGAGTTTCAACCCCCCCTTTTACAAGAAAGGGTACTGTTTCCTGTAATTGATGTCAGAATCAACTTCCCTCCAGTCAGTAGCCAGTAAAGACAGGGTGGGGGTGGCTTCATGCTGCAGTAGTAGCCAGAAAAGTTTCAATTTCATCCCAATCTGTTATATTTATTCCTCTGTAACCCTAGAGCTGTGCATATTTGTGCTGCTGTCAAACATGGCCAGCGATTCAGTCTTTGTTGTTGCTATAGATTTTGGCACGTCCTACAGTGGGTACTGTTTTTCCCTTGCTTCAGGTACAGACCAAATCCGCCAGGTGTTCTGGGGAATGGAGCATGGTCTCAAGACCCCGAAGACGCCCACGTGCATCTTGTTCAACCAGAAGAAGGAGTTCAGTAAATTTGGCTATGATGCTGTGATGAAGTACAAGAGCCTGCCCTCCAGCGAAGCTGACAAGTGGTACTTCTTCCAGAACTTCAAGATGAGACTGTACAACATGGTATGTAGAGTGATTACTGCTAATGCAAGTCAGAACCATTTGTTTATTTAAGGGATGTGGGTTGAATTGGTGAAGGGGACAGAGTAATCTGGCTGGCCAAGATGAATGAACAGAAGTCAACGGGCATTTTGATAAACAAGAAATGATTTACATTCTTAATTAGCTAACGGCTTCACGAGACTGCAGACCCCGTTGAAGCCAAATACTTGTTTATAACAAAAAACTGCCCTGCTCTAGAACTTAGCAGAGAAACTAACCTCTTTCTGGGACTTTCTACCTCAGTCTTGTACATAGAACAAAGGAAGTTTCTTGTAATCAAGATGGGTTGACCCAGGGTCAGCCTGTCTTTCCCTCCCCTGAAGGAATGTGCTCAAGCCATTTTTATGGGTGTCTGTCTGTCTTTTAAGCAAGTAGTAGTTATTGTTTTTCTCCGACAGCTCTGTGCTAGTTCAGAATTGTTCGTGGCTTTTTCTGGTAAGGTTTCTTCAACCAAACATCATGCTACTTCAGGGCTTCCTTGTCTGTGCTCTTTGGTCCTACAGCACTTCCCACAGGTCTTCCACCTTTTTCTACTTTTTGTCTATTGAGATTAACTTTTCCTAAGTGTCACCATCTGCTTTTATTAGTTCACTTTGGCTCTGTGCTTTTCATTTTACTTTGTATGCCCTCAAAATTGGTGTTTCTCCACGGTGAGTATTTGCACAAAGTCTTACAACTTGATGTGTGCTTGCTACTAATCCAGAGAACAGAGTCAGCCCCAGATGAAGTCCCTTGTCTGCTCTTTAGCATCCTCCAGTGCTAAGCAATGAGTGCTGATCCAGGTGTGGGGGAGGTGGGAGGCTGCCGTAAGGACTCCCCTCCCCAGGAAAGGTGTGAACGATGTGGTCTGACGTAGTGTCACCCATGGAGTGATAGGCTCTCACTCACTTTTGGGGCAGGAGGTTCTGGAGAGAGATTTTAGTTCAAGCTCATTTCTCTGTACCCACGGAGCAAATGGTTAAGGGAAATATTAGAAAGAGACAAGAGAGGGAAACAACAGTTCCCAGACACCTACCTTGTTATTTCTGAATCTCCACAAAAAGTGCCCATGGAGAAAATGTATCACCTTCTGTTGACTGAGCCAGGAACAGTGACAGGAAATGACTTTATAAGTAAAAATGAACATAGATTGCTTTTCCTTCCAGTGGCTGCACAGTGCCTTTTCTGACTATTATAGCTGGGCAGACCCTGGACCTGCCTACTTACCTCCATTGGCTGTAAAGGGTCCCAAGTTCATTAATTTGTTTATCCAGTTGATGATTGTTCTGATTTAGGGCCATCTTTCGTAGAATCATAGACTCATTTAGGTTGGAAAAGACCGTTAAGATCATCTGGTCCACCCTTTAACCTACCACTGCCAAGTCCACCATTAAACCATGTCCCTAAGCTCTGCATCTACACATTTTTTGAAGACTTCTAGGGATGGTGACACAGCTAGGCAGCCTGTTTCAGCCATCTTTGGTAGCTGCTGAAGCAGAACAAAGAGAAACATGTGGTAAAGGCTGGCTTACAAAACTTTGGATACAGGCAACAATTTCCACATTTCTAGATAGAGCAGGGAAGCAGGAACTGATGGAGGAAGTTTGGGGCTCCTGGAAGAGACTGAAAAAGTGTCAGAGCAGCCACCTGCCTCAGGTTTCACATATACCCAGGCAGACACATAAGCCCATAAACCAAGAGGACACATTACAGATAAATCGTATCAGAACAGAGGGGTATTTGTCTGTATATTTTTCCAGTATATATTTTGTTAACTACATACACTGGAGCATAGGAGCAACCTGAAGTCTCTGTACATATGCCTGGGAAATATAGGATGATGTCACATAGAAAGTACAATTCTCCCCACTACTGTTCAGGAGGATCCATAGGGTCTTTATAAAAGTTGGAACATGAGGAACAGTCGACTTATCAACCACATGGGTATTTTGCCTATTGAAAGATTATATGCAAGAAGTTTGATAGCTGACCTGTGTCAATTAGACTTCAGTTAGCTACATAATTAAGCCATTTGGGGGAATTTACTGAGATTTGGAGATAGGACCTCATTCTATAGCACGTTCTGTGCAGTGCTCAGTGTAAAGAGGACAGAACTGTTACTGGGACTTCTACATTTAACCCCAAGACATTTTTTACTGTTTCCTCTCAATTGTAGAAAGTCACTTCTGGCATGGAGATGGAAGCAAGCAATGGAAAGACACTTCCTGCCCTGATGGTCTTTGCTGAAAGCCTACGCTACATGAAGGAACATGCCCTGAACACTGTCCAAGAGGCCTCTTTCCACACCGTCTGTGACCCCCAGGAGATCACCTGGGTCATTACTGTCCCGGCCATATGGAGTGCAGCTGCCAGGCAGTTCATGCGGCTGGCAGCAAAAGAGGTAAAGCCAGTGGTTATCCCACTTCCTCAGGTTATCTTCTCAGATTTCTTTACCCATCAAGGAAGAGGAAATGTTCTTTTTTTTAAACAACCTGCATTTCAAATTTCTATCCATCAGGGAGATGAATCTCCCCTAATATGTGTGTAGGGGGATGTCCTGAGCTGGGAGTAACCACTGCTCTGCCCCTTCTCCTGCCACTGTCTAGAAATGAGCCCACAGAGGTCAGTGGTGCAAGAAGCATTACTCCAGAGTGGATGAGAACAGCCTCACTAGCAGATGGTGTTCATGCAGCAGTGATCTTGCCACCTTTCCTGAACTGACACTTCTCTTGTGATTTTAGGCAGGACTCATCTCCAACATGATTTCTGAGAAGCTGATTATTGCCCTGGAGCCAGAGGCTGCATCACTCTGGTGCAAACAGCTTCCACAACAAGGGTTTATCGTAGAGGCCAGTGACAAGAAAAAGTTTGAAGACTCCCCTGGGATCCAGTATATTGTTGTTGACTGTGGAGGTAAAGTTTTCCCTGTTCAACAGGTACAATCTTTGCTGGGCATGGAGAGTGGCTGTTTTGCTGTGTCTAACACAGAGGCCCCCAAAGGACTGCAGAGCAGTCCCAGAGCTTGAACTCCACTTCTGTGATTGTCATGGTATTTTTATTTTAATTTTTCTCTTCATGAGGTCCCATGGGCAGGCAGCAAAATGGGAAGAAAGGACAGGTCTTCTAATGGTTTGATCCATGGCAAATGGAAGTCAATGAGTGTCTGATGGCCAGCACTTCAGGCCAGCCAGTCGCTTCACAAGCTCCTGCCATCATGCCACTCCATCCTGCTCCCTGTTCCAGCACCAGCCACTGACACACACCCAATTACTGTTGTGTAGCTTCCTCTGTAGGAGCAAGTGCAGTGCCCAGTGAACTGGCTGAAGTAATTGACTAGTAGGCCCTGTAGAATAAATAATTAAGAATAGTTGATAGAGCGCCACTTAGTAATTTCTGTTGTTTCCTGTGGGAGTTTTTTAGAGTGACATGAATTTACTGTCAAGAGCACTCTGGTGATTGTGAACAAAGACTGCCAAAGTATCAAGAGCACCACAGGTTTCTCACAGTCTCACCATCACTGGTAATTTTAACTCAGAGCTTGTGTAACAAAAGGCAAGAGTCAACTTAAATTTAGTACTTAAATTTAGGAAATCTAAAGGCATACAGGCAATAGAGAAAGAGAGCAGATGTGAAAAAGAAAGCACCAGAAAAGCACACTTGGGACCCAGGAGTTCAGAAAGTAAGACTATATTCAGTGAAAAGTAAGGATCTTGTGTAATTCAGAGAGAATATCTAACTTGATTTGTCTGTGTGTATGTGTGTAGGCGGCACAATAGACATCACAGTACATGAGATCCAGGAAAACCATTATCTGAAGGAGTTACACAAGGCATCTGGAGGTGGATGGGGAGGCAACAGAGTGGATGAAAACTTCAGTGCATTCCTCAGAGAAATATTTGACGATGGTGTATGGGATGAATATGTAAAGAGACACCCTACTGAATTACAACACATGATGTACAACTTCAGTCTACAGAAATGCTCTGCCAGCAGGGAGGCAGTCTACATACGTTGCTACTACAACTTGACAAGAGTGGCAGAAAGCAGGAAGGAGATCTCTCAGTTCTTCACAAAAGTCACAGGAGCTGTATGGTGTGATGGGATGATCATGATTACATATGAGAAAATGGAGAGCTTTTTTGAGTACAGTATCAAAAATATTGTTGGTACTTTGAGGGAAATCCTTGGCAAGCCTGAGATGGCCAAGGTCCAGTACATTTTACTTGTGGGAGGTTTTTCAACTAGCATCATCTTGAGGGATGCAATCCATCAGGCTTTTAGCAAGAAGTATCATGTCCTTTGTCCCATGGAGGCCCAAGCTGCCATTGCAAAAGGGGCTGTTTTATTTGGAGTCAATCCAAAAATCATTGCCTCAAGAATCAGTGCTCGGACATATGGTGTAGAAATATACGCAAGATTTGATGCTGCTATCCACGACTTTTGTAAACGATATGTCTCAAAATATGATGGGATTGTTTATTGCAAAGATATCTTCAAGAAATTGGTGGGAATTGAGGAGTCAGTGAATATAAATGAAGCTGCTGAATATATTTTTCATCCAATAGAACCAGATCAGACATGTGCATGCTTTGCTTTCTACTCCACAGAAAAGCAGTGTGCTCAGTATGTAGATGAGGAAGGGATGGAACTGCTTGGCTCATGTGCAGTACCAATGCCAGACACGAGACTGGGGAAGAATCGCAAACTGAGGCTGGATGTTAAATTTGGGCTTACTGAAATTAAAGCCACAGCTACAGACATTACTTCCAAACAAAGTCGGACAATTGTGATAGATTTTTTAGCAGTGTAAATGCTTGGTTCTTAGAGCAGTAGGGACAACAAATTCAAGGGACAGCCTAAGTAGTAGGTACCAACTACTACAATGTAAAAGGCAAATGGACCATAAAGTTTATTATTCAGTCTTATCCTTAATTCAAAATCAGGTCTCTTTATCTGGAGTCCAGGTTTAATACTGCCAGGGGAGATATTTAAATGGATTTAAGTTTTCTTCAGAACATCACTTAGAAATACATTATGTATAATTAAAGGGCTCTTGTCCCGATCAAAGATACCTTGTGAAGAAGTAATTCAGGGACATCTGGGAGCTGTCCAGCTGAAGATACTCCCTATGTCACTGACTTGGGCTTAATGTTTTCTATTTCCATAAAAGCTCATCTCTTTCCCTCCTGTCTAGAGCACCTGTGAGCAGGCTCAGCAAAATGTGACCTGTGTGAGTCCAAATTTGCCCAGGAAAAGCATGTAACAATGAAGTGTGCTTGGTCTGTCTGGGATGCAGTTAACTTTCTTCATGACTCTAATGTTTGCATTTGTAACTTTACCAAAATTCTAGAATGTGATTTTAGGTACTCAGTTCCTGTCACCTCTTACCAACTTATTACATGCAATTATACTTAATTTCATGATCTGCTGCCTACTCCTATTGGAATGAAACTTACCCTGCTGAGGAAATTACTGTTATATGACAACTTGAAGCTGTTGATGAAACAAGTTCGAGAAAATGGACAAAAGACTCTGATTACTTTCTAAATTATAAATGGCCTAACTCCATCCACTGCAAAGTTGACCTTACCATAAGCAATGCCACAGTATCCAATGTCTATCCAATCATTGCATTAGGACTTAATCATAATGGAACTACACTTTACCTTAAGGAACATGAAGTATGGGCCCATCGTAAGTGAAGAAAGTGGCAAACAATTGATGCAAATGCATGTATTGTGTGTGACCAAAAAGGCTTCATTTGTGAAAGTAACATGCTTGAAGCCGAAGACAGTTGTCTTGATACTGGACAATGTATTTGGCACTTTGAGATACATCCTAATGAAACCCTTGAAACTGTACTTGTATATATTGGGAAACGATGTGTTTGCATGAGAACCCATTGTGATTCTATAGTCAGAGATAATACTATTGTAAATACAAGTAATCACTCTAATGTTTATGTTTGTAACTTTACCAAAATTCTAGAATGTGATTTTAGTTACTCAGTTCCTGTCACCACTTGTTATCTTATTACATCCAATTATACTTTACTTCATGATCTGCTTCCTGCTCCTATTGGAATGTACCTTACCATGCTGAAGAAATTACTGTTATATGAAGACTTGAAGCTATTGATGAAACAAGTTCAAGAAAATGGACAAAAGACTCTGATTACTGTCCATCATGATATAGAAGAAATACATCGAGTGATGGAAAGAGTAAAGAAAGATGAACAGCACCATTGGTGGGACACATTGTTTGGATGGTCGCCAACTGCCACAGGAATCTTCAACAAGATGCTTCACCCTGTTGTTGTTTGGTTAATACTCGCTGCATTACGCTTTATACTAACAATTTGTTTGCATGTTAAACTCTGGACTATGATGAAATGTTTCGTATCCTTACACGAAATACATACACTCGATAATCCTCATCCAAAAAATGTATGTGATATACCCAATACATTCCAAATGTCATGAAGTTTAAGTGACTATAGTCATGAGGTGGGCTACACTTCCTTGAGCAGGAAGTCCTGCCTACACATGGTCAGGTCCACTACCCAATCAGGCCTTAAAACTGTTATCGTGTATGTGTGTGCTAAGGATATAGCTTCTCTGCCTAATGCTGACCTGTCCCAGTGCTAATACTCAGTCAGATACACTGAATTAAAAATCAGCATTGGAGTCTTTGTTAGCTGCAGTGACTATGTTAGAACCACTGCTATCCATCTACTTAATCCTTGTCAGTCATTACAACAGGATTCAGAGGATTAATCTGTAAATATGTTATGCCGCATGCTATGTAAAAGATGAACTATTTTGAATACGATGCATGTGTTTTCATGTTTACAATCTTAAATGCACATTAAAAATACTCACAGCAGAAACCTGAGTAGATTTCTATAGAGTCAGATCATATTTTTCTGTAAAATACGTAAGGGCTATTCTGGGTGGCTAAGGTCCACATGGTTTGCACATTCCCTGTGCCATTATTTTTGTCCTTCTTGCTCCCAGTCTGGCAGTGCATGGTCCCCAGACCAAACCTGCTTCAAGTCTATCTGTGCCACCGGAGAGATAAAAGGAGAATTTGAAAGAGAGCACTCTGTATATTTCTTATCCTTTTGAATTTGTACTTTCGCAAGTGCAAAGTACAACACGGCTCCACTCAAGCTCACAGTGCTCAATGTAGGAGAGAACTGCCAGATACACTAATGAAAGCAACGTGGAGGAGATTGTAAGGTACTTCCCCATGCAGGACTATATTTTTTCATAGCTATTTTTTGCTTCTTCTTTTTTTTTTTTTTAGTATTATTTATTTATTTATTTATTTATTTTAAATTTTAGAGCTGTGTTTACCATGACCGTGACATATCCATTATGTTCTGGTTGGACATTAGGAGGAACCCAATGCATTGGGAGAGAATTAAATTCAGCAGCTGCAGGTTTGTTGCTTCCTCTACAACTTGTCCTGCATGCAGGGCCTATTAACCAATGGTCCCACTATCGCATTAAATGGGATTTACCAGAGTCCAGTGTTTGCTTGTTTCACAGCCCTACTAAGGGCTTTCATTGGAACAGTTTCACAAACTTGAAAGTATTTGCAGTCCAGCATTTGCCTGTTTTGGAGAATCGCCAAGGGCTTCCACTGAGACAGTGTCACAAAGTTGAACATATTTAATAAAGTGACAGATATAACAGATTAGCAATATAACAGATTAGGAATTAGGAAACACCTAATGAAGCAAAAGGTTTCACTTGGGCACCGTGGCCCTCAAGATTCTCTTCTGCCATCAAAACAGGGCTGTCCCACCACCACAAGACTCCCTCCTTCAGCAACTTCTCATACCGAGCTTGAGGACCTCCATCCGCAAAGGCTGATTACGAGATAAACAGGAGCAGGCTGCTCAATGCCCCTTGGCAGAAGGTCGATGCTTGTCAGTGATGCTAACAAGTCTGACTGTTCTCCACATGCACAGGATAATCTTTCCCACACATCCGAGTCAGGGCTGGTGAGTGTTCTTTGCTTCTGGGTGTGGGTTGCCTGCAGATGGCTGGTGAACCTACGTATCAGTCCTTCCGTGGCACTGTGGGGAGGACAGTTACAGGCAGCCAGAATGGGGACCATGATCCAGATGTGGCTGTTGGGGCAAGGAGGGCAGCAGTACAGTACCGAAGTATGCTTTGGTACAGTTTTCTCTTCGGCTACTTGCCACCTTATGCCACTACACTGCCAGTGTCTTACTGAGCATTGACATTCCCAGTATTTGGAGAAAGAATTCTCTTTGCTTGTCTTTCTAAATTCCCCAGATATGTATTGTATTTATCGAGCTGGGGATTAACTGCTGTTCCATAATAACTAAGGTGGCTTATTGCCCTTAAACATGAAACTTAACATAGCAGATGACCAACTTTAAAGGAGGATCAAACGCAGACAGTTTTGCAGCACTTGTGGCCTAGCCACCAATGAGCTCTGCAGAGTCCGTGCTGCCGGAGTCTAAAGGAGCGGACGGCCAGAAGATGACACATACATCTGCCCCCAGCCCCATGTACCCCAAGGGGCCACAGAGCCTGCCAGCCGGCTGCTGTCTAAGCCAGATATTTCTCAGAAACTGAAAGGGAAGCAAGCCCGCTGTGCAGAACCACCACCATCACTCTGTGCTGCACCAGGAGGCAGGCCTGCTGCTCTGCTGGCAGGAGGAAGCTGGGCCACGAGCACCCACCCCACACTCCGCTCTTCTCCAAAGGCTCCGTGCTGTCCCCATTGGAACCCTCCCTTTCGGCTCTGTGGAGTAATTGCCTAAGGTGACTAGGAAAATTAAACTAATATGCACATCTTAAAGAGAATGTACAGCACTGAGGAAGCTTTTGGGGTGGAGTGTAGCTGCATTACCTAAGTGTTCCCTAGGCCTCTAACCTTAGGTGTTATCGCACTAGGGGAACCTGGTGTGCTAATTCTGAGAGGAACTGTACAGAGGGTGGAGTGGAGTGGTGACACCACGGCCAGGCTCTGTGATAAGAGGGGAACTGAAAGGTACATTGGAACCAATAAGCTGCTTATTTGCTACCCTGGGCCAACAGCCTGCCATGTTATTGACAAAATATTTCCTTTTGGTGAACTTTGCTCATTATAATATCATTACAATACCAAAACACACCTCCAGCCCAAAAGCTACCCACCTCCAAGTTGCGACCACCTCACACCGAGTACGTGCTCTGAATTTCTTGGAGCCTGTGCCTTTAAACAAAAGCGAGAAAATTTAGCAGCAGTCATGACAAAGGTATGTATGACCAGAGTCACTCAATCTCCACCTAAAAGATAAAAGATAGAAAATAATATAAATTGGCCTAAGAGAGAAGGGATGTTAGGGAAGACACCATCGTGACTTCTGGGATCAGTCAGTGCGCTGAGTCTCCCTCCCCCCAAGTGGAACCCTCTGTTTTGGCTCCCGGCCTGGCAGCCGCCACCCCCTGTGACTCTGTTCTTGCTGACCCTTTGGCACCGCCACGGCAGTATTGTGTTTGTGCTGTGCTGTGTTGTGCTGTGCTGTGCTGTGTTGTGTTGTGTTGTGTTGTGTTGTGCTCGGCTGGCCGGCATTCACGGTTTGGCACCTGCCTTCACAGAGGCAGCAGTGCCAGCAGCACTGCGTCCCCATTCACCCCCCCACCCCAGGCTCTCCTGAAATCTGGGACATTTTTCTGAGGATTTGGGGATGAGAAAGCAGAGGGCCACGCGGCTTTGTACGAGACCACTCTTTGTTGGTGAAAAGGGAGGGAAGCACAAGGGTGCTTGGTTCCAATGAAGTCCTTTGACACAAACATGTCCAGACCTGGTGCTGTGGCCTGAATTTCTCACAGAATAGCTGCAGAGCACACGGACGCCAGTGCCGTGTGGTGAGGCAGGCAACACAGATGGGTTATGAGGTGGAGCTGGGGCAACCCTTCCCTTCTGCCCCACTGCTACAAATTTGTAAGGACTGCTGTGCATTGCTCTCACCTCTTCCCGGTGAGAGGAAAGGAAGAGCACATGGTGTGAGGTGAAGGAGTTCAGAAACGTGCTACAAAGGCAGTGAGGTTGGCCTCTACCTTGCCGCTGTGTTAAGCACCTGTACTTTCTCTCTCAGTATTTTAAATGCTGCCTTAGCAGAGGTGTCACACACCTCCACCAAGAGGTCCCCGTGCGGTTGCAACCACCCCTTTCCATCTGCCCAGGGGACTGGGCTGGCTTTGCTCACTGTGACACACTTTTCTCCCTCGTGCCCACTCCTTCCCTCCTCCAGACTATCCCAAACAATAGGAGGTTTTGTCTCCACTCAGCATCCAGCAACGGCGGTTCCTCAAGCCCCTAAGCCCTATATTGTGTGTGCGCCCTGGAGTTAACCAGCACATTCCTGCCAGAGGTTAAGCCTGGGTGCCACGTGGATAATCTGAGATTTTTTTGCCTCCTGCTCCTCCAAGTGACCATGACAATAACAGGCCCGTGTGCACCGGCTGTTTTCCTGCCCCTTATGTCTTCTATCCATGGATGCTTTGTCACGACCACCCACACAATGGTATCATTCAGCACTGGTGGTGTCTTCGACCTGCCTGGTCCCAAAGCTGGCAGCAGTCAGAGCGTGAGCCCCAACAGACCAGAGGGCTGCGAGGAAAGCAGTGGCCATGGTATGAGAGCGGGACCGGAGTGAGCTGCTAGAGCTGCAAAAGGGATCTTTGGAGTGCAAGAACAAGAAGGACTGGAAGCTGGGAAGGCAGGGCACCATGGTGGATGTCCCGAGCACAGCAACATTTTCGGGAACAAAGCAGGAAATCAGTGCTCAGGCAAGGATGGCATTTGGGAAAGAGAAGCCAAGTGCTGGCCTTGGCAGGGGACAGGAGGGAAGGAGAATTTACCTTTTTCTTCCACATTGAAAATTCCCTTTTTCCCCTTCTGTCCTAGACATCAAGCTCTTTGCTCTGGCACTGGACTCCAGGCCAGAGTGCTAGGCCTCCCTCCTCATGTGGTTGCTTTCTTTCCTGATTAAAAGTGATTAGGCAGCCCTAAAGCCCGCAGAAATGTGACTGATGGGGATGGAGACAAAGAGACCATTCAAGATCTCTTAAATCCCCAAGGCACTATTTAGAGAGCCCTGAAGAGAGCCCTGGAGCAGAACCACCCCATCACTGCCTCCCTGTTCTCCCTCCTTCTGTGCCCTTCCTCACCAGCATCTTCTCCACCATGCCCTTCTCTGAAGCGGAGGTGCAGAGTGCCCGTGGTGCCTGGGAGAAGATCTATGTGGATGCAGAGGACAATGGGACAGCAGTGCTGGTCAGGTAAGGAAAAAGCCTACCCCGCTCTACCGCAGAGGGTTCAGCCAGGAACGGCAAGAAGGATGGAGCTGCCACCTAGAAGCACCTCGCGATGTGTTTGACGCAGCCCTCGCCAGAAACATTTTGTTTTGCTGGGGTTTATGCCGCTTCAGGGAGGAAGTAGTGCAGAGGAGGGATCCATGCAAAGAAAATCAAAAAGAAAGGGAGGAGAGGGCTGGAAAAGGAGGAAGAGACTAGAATGATTTCTTTACTGCACCCTACCAATCCCCCCGTAAATAGTGATGTATTTAAGGTAAAGGAAATAAAGTATGGTATAAAACAGAACAGGAACAAAACGTGGGCCCTATTTCCCAATTTCCCTTTACCTCTGAACTACTTGAATCTTTTTTTTCACATGTATATCTTCAGTATTTCTCTTGTGAGTCCCCTTCAGCCTTTCCAGTCTATAACTCGTATGTTTCATTGTATTTTGTCCCTCCTGTGATCTTTCCTCTTTTAGTCCTCACCTCGTTTTCCTCTCATCTTCCATAAGACACATTTCTTCTATTCACCTTTCACATACTCTCTCTCAGGTGGGACTTACATCACCTCCATGTGCACTGGTCAGCCCAAATACTCTTTCTGTTCAGCACACCTTTACCATTACCTTTGGTCTTCTTGTATATCACACCTTGTGCCTCAACAAATGTTATTCTCTGCTCTTTCCCTCTGTGGTCTACATACCCTGAGGACAGTTAGGGTTAGAAGTACAGTTATTAAATGTTAGCATCCAGTGGTTTGGCTCCTCAGGGTGTTTTACTGTAGAAGGTTTAGTCTTAGTGTCCCACAGACCCAGCCCAACCTTTAGAGAAGCTCTGGGCCCCACAGTGCAAGAGAGACATGGACATACCGGGGAGAGCCCCACAGAGGGCTGATGAAGGGACCAGAGCAACTCTCCTGTGAAGAGAGGCTGAGAGCTGGGGCCATTCAGCCTGGGGAAGAGGAGGCTCGGGGGGAATTATCGATGTTTATAGGTACATGAAGGGAGGGTGCAAAGAGGATGGAGCCAGGCTCTTGTCAGTGGCAGGACAAGAGATACTGGGCACAAACTGGAACACAGGAGGTTCCCTCTGAACATCTGGAAGCACTTCACTGAGTGGGTGACTGAGCACTGGCACAGGTTGCCCAGAGAGATTTTGGAGTCTCCCCTCTTGGAGATCTTTGTGTCCACCTGGACATGGTCCTGGGCAGCCTGCTCTCAGTGTCCCTGCTTGAACAGGGGGCTTGGACTAAATAACCTCCAGAGTTCCCTTCCAACTTCAACCATTCTGTGATTCTGTGAAATGCAGTCTGGAATTTGCTAATGCTGTTTTAGGCAGGTAACTGGTTTATCCAACAAAGTAACCTGTTTTCTTACAAGCTTGACTGACGTGACTGTAACTGAGATATTATAAAAGACAATTCCTTTATGAGAGGCATCGAACTGTGTTACCTTTGAATAAATGAAATGAGCAGTACTGAGTACACAAACAATAATCCATCACAAGCAGAAGAAAGCTCAGGGATGGGCTCCAGGAAGGGGTTAACTAAGAAAAACAATGGTTGGGTTTCTCCTTGAAAATACCCATTAAGATCAAAGTGGAGACATCTGCTGTCCAGAACATCCTTGTGACTGTGCACCGTCACACGCGCCCTGCCTGAATGCGCTCCCATGTCCCTGTGGATTGTATCTCCACCTAACTCCGAAGAGGTGTTTGCTTCAGGAGCAGTGGAGTTAATTCAGGAGAGGGCAGGCAGGCTGCTCCATGCAGATAGCATGGTTTCAGGTGCCTCCTGGCGTTAGGATGTGGAGCCACAGTTGCACATCCCTGTGAAGAAATAAGTGAAACTTGGGAGCAAAAGTAAAGTTGGTCAAACTGCTGTGAGTGACCCTCTCAGAAGAGCATAGGCCAGCAGCAAGGGCAGTGGTTTTAAGAAGCAGTGAGCCAAGTGCCCTGGGGAGACACAAGAAGTGGTCAGGCTGCTGTGGGCACAGGGGTCATGCATGGCTGGGAAGGGCAAAGGAGAACAAAAAAGTGCATGGGAAAGAGGAGTTTGTTCTAATAAAGGGAAGGAAAAAGGCCAACAAATACATAACACAAGGCCTGGCACATGAATTCGTGTCTGCATTGGTACCTCAGTCCGCAGATTAGGCCCTCTCTCATTTCTCCACAGGATGTTTACTGAGCACCCAGATACCAAGTCCTACTTCACACACTTCAAAGGCATGGACTCCGCCGAAGAGATGAAACAGTCGGATCAGGTCAGGGGCCATGGCAAGAGGGTTTTCACCGCCATCAACGACATGGTGCAGCACCTGGACAACACTGAAGCTTTTCTTGGGATACTGAACCCGCTTGGCCAGAAACATGCTACCCAGATCAAGGTTGACCCCAAAAACTTCAGGGTGAGCCAGCATCCATCTTCTTTGGGGGGTATAGTAGTGATGGAATGATGTCTTCCCCTTGGAGTGGAAGAGCTGAAGAAAACAGGCTTTGTATGTGTAAATGTATATAGGCCTCAGGGAGTGGAGATAGTGGAAGGTGAGATGGTCAGTGCGGGAAGACTGTAGGAATGAGATGCCTGGCATCTGTTGGGAAGAAGGCTGTGCAGCAGTTGATGTACAAGCAAGTCTGCTCTGGTGGGAGCTGCAGACATGCCCATGAGTTGTAGCAGGTTTTCTCAGTGCAACAGTTGTCATCTAATCACAAGACACAGAAAAGCAGCCTACACTGAGCTTCAGTCCATGATGTCTATATCTCTCTAATATCAGCAACTGAGCTTTACCAGGACACCTGAAACACTTGGTATTGAGCAACAACAGCAACAGCATTGCCATCGCTAAACAAACAGATGTGATACATAGAGGACCAAATGGCTTTCCCAAGTCCACTTGAAGTCACCAGCAGAGTGCATTTGTCTCTACTTAAGTCTTTAAGTGACTGTGTATATCAGTGCAGTCAACATTAAATAGAGATGGGGTGGTTAAAAATACAACAGTGACTGCAATTTGGGGTGAATTCTATGATGCATCTAATTTCCCACAACCTATTTCCAGTTCTGCGCACTACATACTCCTGAATTGCTTTTGTACCCCCTTTCCATTCTCCAAAAAACACAGCTTAAAAATATGTTTTATCATGCCTTCATTTATTATGGAGGAAATTTCACACTGCTTCTTCCCTTTTCCCTGTTTAGATCATCTGTGACATCATCTTGCAACTGATGGAGGAGAAGTTTGGTGGAGACTGCAAAGCCTCTTTTGAGAAGGTGACCAATGAAATCTGCACTCACCTGAACAACGTCTACAAAGAAGCGGGTTGGTGAGGAAGTGCAACCTCTAGCCTCTTCAAACTTCTCACTAGCACTGATTCGCTGCTTTTGGGCCTCCAGCCACAGTTGGAAGAGCGAAAAAGTAAAAAAAAGCAAAAAATATATTATAGGTGTTAATGTCAATAATTTCTGTAGCAAACTGAGTTTCCACAGTTAAATGAAAACTGCTGATACATCAAAGCCAAACAAATCCTGACATGCCTTGCAGCTGAGGTGCTCCAAGTGGGTTCCTCTGGCTACAGTCCTTGGAGACTACATTTAAAGACCAAGACTTGAAGCTTGCTGTTCCTGAAAGACTTGCTCCTTTCAGCAGCAACAGCCCAGAGAGAGAACCAGCAGCTCTTTACCTTTCCATCCTCATCAATGATGAGCAGAAGACCATTTTGAAGCATTTCCTGGGTCAGGGACTTTGTAGAGGTCATTTTTTAAGAGACATGGGAGTTTCACATTTGAACCGCAGCAATGGGAGCAGGGGGGAGTGCTCCATGTTTGGAGGAGACTAACATCTGGAAAAGAGACGGGGACAGTCCCAACTTGGGCAGGTCAACAGAGTCCCCCAGCTTGGGGAGAGGTGACTCAGAGCAGCTTCCAGTGCAGGTGGGGACATCTGCAGTGCCTGTATTTCTTGCTGCTACTCCCAGAAAATTGCTCTGGCCATGTGCCCAGGAGACAGCAATAACACCCAGCTCACTGTCGCCCACACTACCTCTCCTGCCGCAAGGCCTGTGTCTCCCTTCAGCTTAACCGAGTCCAGAACTGTTTAATTGCTTTTCCTTAGCCGTGGTGAAATCATCAGCTGATAACTGCAAATAACCACATGCCGTTTTGCTTAAGTGTAACACAATAAACAAAAAGAAAGCTGGTGTGTCCTCTCCTTTGTGGCGTGGAAAAGGCCCTTGCAATGCACAGGCCTTGCGGGAGCAGTGGCTGGGTACAGTGCACGGACACAGGTGGTACCGGGGGTACCAAAACCAGCTCAAGCCACCACCCAGACACCCATCACACTCGCAGTAAGCAGGCTCCTCTGATGGTGAGAATGGAAACGAAAAGTGAAACGATTCAGTGATTTTGTAAATGGTTAAAAATGCAGAATTCCTCTTCATCCAATGCATAGTTTTCTTTACCCATCCCATTTGTTTGGCAAAAGATGCTGAAACCCCAAAGTCCAGACCATGAACTCTTGCCAGAGAGGGAGGATAGGGCAGGCTGCTCTACTGGGTGCAATGTTCTGCCCTGCTAGGGGAGAACGGGAAGCATATTGCACAGCATCTTCAAAATCTCAAATCCCTTAGAGGCAGAACAAGTAAATTTAACACTCTGAAATGCTCAAAGCAACTCCCCTTTTTATTTATGTGTTGTAATGCACCTGCAGAGGCCATGTGCCATGAAATGGATGCCTGGCATGGCAGGCTCCTTCTTGCCATCAACATCCTGAGCTGACAGGGTCCTGACAGCAGCAGCTGATAGCATAAGGCTCATTCAAAAAAGCTCAGGCTTAAGAAGAGAGGGAAAGGTCTCAATGAGATAACAAATCAGTGACGTAGCGTGGGTTGTATGACGAGTGCCCATGATAACTTGAATCAGCAAAGTTTGTATCTAAAGCCAGAATAGGGCAAACACAGGAAAAATACCACAGAGGGGAAAGGGTGTGAGAGGGAACTAATGGAGGACATTTATCACTTGGGCTAATGAAAATCCAAACACTTTCCAGTCATGTAGCTGGAGGAATAAAGCATCCCCACAAGTAAAACTTGATATTGTAGAGATGAGCAAACACTTTTCTGATTCAAAATATTACCTAAACACTGTAGAAAGGCAGATGCAGTTAAATTCAGTTCATCCGCTTTGTTGAGTGAACTCAGACCTTCCAGTGCTTCCCTACAGGTGCTGGGGTGGGGGCAGCTTTGGTAAAATTCAGGGAATAGGAAAGAAATAAAGGAACGCAGGCAAATCAGTGAGAGAAGTCTGAAAAAAATCATCCACTGTAGTGACAAAGCAGGAACTTGCACTCGCTGGGCATCCGTGTGCCCAGCTGCAATGGCACAGCTGGAGGAAGGTGGTGAGGGCACGGCCCTGGCAGGAACATGCCACAGTGTTTCTGCCCCGTGCTGGGTGCCAGGGAGGTTCTGCTAGAGCAGGAGAGGAGCGGCAGAGCCTCAACTGCCTTACAAAGCACTTCTGGCACATGCAGTGCAGTGGATTTGAGCCAGTTCAGGGCATGGTTACACTAGTCAGATTGCGCGTGGTCAGCATCAAACAAGCCTAGGTCACATAAGTGATTTTTTTTTTCCCCAGCATGAGCCAGCAGCATCCCCGACTGAACCACTTGTTTCCTTGGCGGACAGTAGAAATAGCAGCCCTGTTGTTCTGCAGTATTTTGTACGCTCACCTCGGAGAGCCCAGACTTCTGGCGTCCCTGGCAGCATTTTGCAGGAGGAAGCACTGCTGCGGTGCAGCTCCCCCTGCACAGCCCCCCGGGCACAGGCGAGCCATGGGCACGCTGCTGGTGCTGCTGGTGCTGCTGATGCTGCTGATCTCCACCCTGCTCCCCAGTGGAATCCAGCTCTGCACTGCGTTACAGACAGAGGCAGAACTGCAGGACAAGGCAGACAATGGCTCCGAAATGTCAGAGCTGACACCTCGACTACGGTCTCATCATCCATCAAGGCAGTCGCTGCCCTGCCCTGTTGGAAGTCAGCAGTTCTTTATCCCATTGCTCTGCTGCAAACCAGCTTTAGCCTGGGAAGATGGCAGCACTCTGAGAAGCTGCAGTGGTTAGACACAAAGCTCCCAAGCCACTTATCACCGTCTAGTGATGGACACGCAGCCTCTCTGAGCCAGCGACATGAACAATATTTAACCTTTGCTGTCCTCACCGTGCACCACCATCAATACTTCGCTACAGTCAGCGTTAGGCGGATGATTTCAGCCTGGGAAGGGGCTGTTTGGTGACAGTGACTTCTGCTGTTGGTCAGGCTGTTTGCCACCCGTGTCGCTGCAGGACAACCCTGCCTGCCTAGCGTGTGGGGTGCAGCGCTGCCAGGAGTCTGGGAAGCTGCCCGGGATGATGGTCACCCCAGTAAAAGGAGGAGAAAAGCCAGAGCCAGGAGGAAATTTTGTAATTGCCCTTGTGTGACTGTCCCTTGTGTGCCCACAAAGGGAAAACAGGGATAAAGAGGAGAGCTGGCGCTAGGAACAAACGTTTCTTCCTCTCTTTTGTTTCCACCTGCTGATATGGCTCCCAGCAGTTCACTCTTTCCTGGTTTTGCAGGCTGCGGTGACAGCCAAAGCTCCAGGTCTCAGTGAGAAGAATGAAAGAAATGCACCAGCGGTCACGGTGCAAAAATTTATTGCTAAGAAGCAGATAGAAAAAAAAGTGATCGAAGCCAGAAAAAAAGAGCAAGAACCATGAGACTCACGGAGGGTCATGCTGATGCTTTTTATAAGCCGCTGCATCAAGAATCACAGAATGGCTGAGGTGGGAAGGGACTGCAGTCTCTTCCTCTTGCTGAACAAAGGGCAGCTACCCTGATGGTGGCATGTGAAATATGGGATGAACAGCAAAACTGAAGGGTTGTCAGCGCTGCAGGTGCATACAGGGCTATGACCTCTGGCACGTAGCTCATTTTGCAGTTACACTTTGTTTAATGCTGACCACAACTGCATTCATCGTCACTCCCAGCTATGCAGGCAGCACACTCCAAGTCATTTTCTGCACCACAGAGGAGCCTCATTGCAATAAGCAGTTTTCACCATAGCTGAAATCTGGCCGTACCCACCCAGGGTATGTACCTACCCTCAGCTGCCTCGCATTGGCCCCAGGTGCCTCAAAATACATTGCAACCACTCTCCCCTCAGCTAAACAGATAATCCCATCCCCAGGGCTGTTTAAGGGTGTCACATACACGTTTGCACAGGCTTTGGGGGGTCGGTACACGCATTTTCTCCCATTACCCCTGGGGCAGAACAGAAGGTGCAGAGCTGGTGCGAAATAGATTGGACAGACAGGATCCAGGGCTATGGTTTGTGCGGTAGTAACAGGAGGGTAAATCCCAGATCCGCGACAAGGCAAGGGGACAGACAGGAAGGGTGCCCTCAGCCAGCTCCATGGGTGAGTCCGCTGCTGGGCCACATCAGGCGGCTGCACCAGGCCAAGCCCCTTTTGCTCAGAGGTGTCAGCACCCTGCCACACAGCCGCCTCTGCTCCAGCAAGAAAAGCACCTCAGGCACGCTCAGAGACCTCGTTTCTGGTATCACGCTATCCTCTAGCCACGTACCACCTTATGTACTGTGCTACTTTTCATTCCCTTGACTAATCCAGTGTGAGAGCTTTCTGAGACACATATAACACTTGCAGTGTCATTTTATTTCAACCGCTCTAAGTGAAATACACTAGCAGTTTTTGCTTTATTTGTACACCTGCAGCCTAGTAAAAAATTGCCTTGAAGCTTTAACTGTGTCAGTCAGCAAAATCTCAAATAATAGATGCTCTGCTCCAGCACCCTCAGGTTCACAGACAGAATCACAGAATCACAGAATTGTCTAGGTTGGAAGAGACCTCAAGATCATCGAGTTGAACCTGTGACCTAACACTAACAAGTCCTCCACTAAAGCATATTGCTAAGTTCAACATCTGAATGTCTTTTAAAGACCTCCAGGGATGGTGACTCCACCACTTCCCTGGGCAGCCTGTTCCAGTGCCTCACAACCCTCTCAGTAAAGAAGTTCTTCCTAATATCCAACCTAAAACACCCCTGGTGCAACTTCAGCCCATTCCCCCTCATCCTGTCACCAGGCACATGGGAGAACAGACCAACCCCCACCTCGCTACAGCCTCCTTTAATGTACTTATAAAGAGCAATAAGGTCGCCCCTGAGCCTTCTCCTTTCCAAGCTGAACAAGCCCAGCTCCCTCAGCCGCTCCTCATAGGACTTTTTCTCCAGACCCCTCACCAGCTTCGTCGCCCTTCTCTGGACTTGCTCGAGCACCTTCATGTCCTTCTTGTAGCGAGGGGCCCAAAACTGAACACAGTACTCGAGGTGCGGCCTCACCAGAGCCTAGTACAGGGGGACGATCACCTCCCTAGCCCTGCTGGCCACACTGCTTCTTATGCAAGCCAGGATGCTGTTGGCCTTCTTGGCCACCTGAGCACACTGCTGGCTCATATTCAGCCGACTATCCACCATCACTCCCAGGTCCTTCTCCGCCAGGCAGCTCTCCAACCACTCATCTCCCAGCCTGTAGCTCTGCTTGGGGTTATTGCACCCCAGGTGCAGGACCCAGCACTTGGCCTTGTTGAACTTCATGCAGTTGACCTCAGCCCATCGGTGCAGCCTATCCAGATCCTCCTGCAGAGCCTTCCTACCCTTGAGCAAATCGACACACGCACCTAACTTGGTGTCATCTGCGAAATGACTGAGGGTGCACTCAATGCCCTCGTCCAGATCATCGATGAAGATATCAAAGAGGACCGGCCCCAGCACCGAGCCCTGGGGAACGCCACTAGTGACTGGCCTCCAACTGGACTTGGCTCCATTCACCACGACTCTTTGGGCCCGGCTATCCAGCCAGTTTCTAACCCAACGAAGCGTGTGCCAGTCCAAGCCAAGAGCAGCCAGTTTCTTGAGGAGAATGCTGTGGGAGATGGTGTCAAAAGCCTTGCTGAAGTCAAGGTAGACCACATCCACAGCCTTTCCCTCATCCACCCAGCGTGTCACTTTGTCATAGAAGGAGATCAGGTTTGTCAAGCAGGACCTGCCTTTCATAAACCCATGCTGACTGGGCCTGATCACCTGGTTGCCCTGTAGGTGCCACATGATGACACTCAAGATACTCTGCTCCATGAGTTTCCCTGGCACTGAGGTCAAACTGACAGGCCTATAGTTTCCTGGGTCTGCCCTCCGTCCCTTCTTGTAGATGGGCATCACGTTTGCTAGCCGCCAGTCAACTGGGACCTTCCCCAATAGCCAGGACTGCTGATAAATGATGGTAAGCGGCTTGGCCAGCTCCTCTGCCAGTTCCCTCAGTATCCTCGGGTGGATCCCATCTGGCCCCATTGACTTGCATACATCCAAGTGCTGTAGCAGGTCGCCAACCATTTCCTCATGGATAGTGAAGGCCACATTATGCTCCCCATCCCCTTCCACCAATTCAGGGTACTGGGTATCCAGAGAGCAACTGGTTTTGCCGCTAAAGACTGAGGCAAAGAAGGCATTAAGCACCTCCGCCTTTTCCTCATCTTTCGTAACCAAGTTCCCCCCCGCATCCAGTAAAGGCTAGAGATTCTCCTTAGTCCTCCATTTTGCATTAATGTATTTGTAAAAACATTTTTTGTTGTCTTTGACGGCAGTAGCCAGATTGAGCTCCAGATGAGCTTTGGCCTTTCTAATTTTGTCCTTGCACTGCCTCACAACACCCTTATAGTCCTCCCAAGTGGCCTGCCCTCTTTTCCAAAGATTGTAAACCCTCTTTTTCCTGCTAAGCTCAAGCCACAATTCTCTGTTCAGCCAGGCCGGTCTTCTTCCCTGCCGGCTCGTCTTTGGGCACGCGGGGACGGACAGCTCCTGTGCCATTAAGATTTCCTTCTTGAAGAGCGCCCAGCCTTCCTGGACCCCTCTGCCCTTCAGAACCGCCTCCCAAGAGACTCTACCAACCAGCGTCCTGAGCAGCTCAAAGTCAGCCCTCCAGAAGTCCAATGCAGCGGTTTTACTGGTCCCCTGCCTGGCTTCTCCAAGAATGGAGAACTCTACCATTTCGTGGTCACTCTGCCCAAGACAGTTTCCAACCATCACATCTCCCACCAGTCCTTCTCTGTTTGTGAAGAGAAGGTCTAGCGGGGCACCTCCCCTGGTAGGCTCACTAACCAGCTGTGTCAGGAAGCTATCTTCCACACTCTCCAGAAACCTCCCAGACTGCTTTCTCTGGGCTGTGTTGTGCTTCCAGGATATTTCAGGGAAGTTGAAGTCCCTCACAAAAACAAGCGCTGACGATTTCACAACTTTTGTCAGTTGCCTGGAGAACTCCTTATCAGTCTCCTCATCCTGGTTCAGCGGTCTATAACAGACCCCCACCAGGACACTAGCCTTGTTGGCCTTCCCGCTGATCCTACACATAGGGACTCAACCTTATCATTCCCAGCCTCAAGTTCTGTGACATCAAAACTCTCTCTGATATAGAGAGCCACACCACAACCCCTTCTGTGCTGCCTGTCCCTTCTGAAGAGCCTATAGCCAGACATAGCAGCACTCCAGTCATGAGAGTGATCCCACCACATTTCCGTGGTGGCAACCAAGTCATAGCCTGCCTGCCGGACGATGGCTTCCAGTTCCTCCTGTTTGTTACCCATGCTGCACGCGTTAGTGTAGATACACTTCAGCTGGGCCATTGCCTTATCCCCCAGCCTTGCTATTGTTCCCCCTGGCACAGCTCTAACAAGCCTTGTTTCAGCCCTGTCCCCCTTCTCGCCTAGTTTAAATCCCTCTCAATGAGCCCCACCAGCTCCTGGCCCAGGATCCATTTTCCCCTTAGAGATAGGGACCCGTCTGCGGCCATCAGGCCGGGTGCTGAGTAAAGCGCCTCATGGTCAAAAAAAATCCACAAAATTTCTGTGTTGGCACCAGCCTCTGAGCCACGTATTTATCAGGTGGGCTTTCCGTTTCCTCTCTGTACCCCTCCCTGTCACCGCAGGGATGGACGAAAACACCAGCTGTACTCCCGCTTCATCCACTAACCATCCCAGTTCCCTAAAGTCCCGTTTGATGGTCTTCAGGCTTCTCTCTTCAGTGTCATCACTGCCAGCCTGGACTACTGTAAGAGGATAATAGTCAGAGGGGCAAACCAGGTTGGGAAGCTTTCTGGCAACATCCCTGACCCTGGCCCCAGGGAGGCAGCAGACTTCCCTACGGGTAGGGTCAGGCCGACAAATAGGGCCCTCTGTTCCCCTGAGAAGGGAGTCGCCCACAACAATCACCCTTCTTTCTGTCCTGGTGGAGGCAGTCCTGAGGCGTGGAGTTGACTTCCTCACCCCAGGCATCCTCCTGGGTAGACTTACTGCCTCTTCCTCAGCTACCGGTCTCTCAATCTCCAGGGCCTCAAACCTGTTGTGTAGGGGCACCTGGGAAGGTGGGGCCAGTGGCGGGGGACATCGCCTGCAATGCTCGAGCAGGGACCTGTCTCCATTCCTCCTCAACTCCTAGGTCCCCTGCCTCTGCCCGACAGCAGCAGGGCAGGGGGTCCAACCCCATTTGGGGTGTCTCACCCTGGTACCTGTCCTTCAGGCCGTGCAGGGAGTTGTTCCACAAGTCTATCTCCCGCTCACACTCCCTGATATCCCTCAACCTCTCAACCTCCTCCTTGAGTTCTGCCACGAGGCAGACCAGGTCATCCACCTGCTTGCACCTCACGCACACAGTCTCTTTGCCCCCCGCAGGTGGTAGCAACAGGCTCAGGCACTCCCTGCACCCGGAGACCTGAACTGCCGCAGTTTTGAGCGGGCAGTCGGTCTGGGTGTGTACAGACTTCCTGGAGAGCACGCGGTGCCTGGTGTACACCATTGCAGCTGAGCTAGCGGCAGATCGCCGTTAGAGGAGTTGTTCGTATGGGCCGGGGGGAAAACGCTCTGCCCTGCCTGCTCGCCCTAACTGCCACACCCCGCCCTGTTTGCCTGTCCTGGTCGCAGCGCTCCCCAGGGGCAGATTTTGAGCAGCCAGGGAGGGGGCGCTACTGGCTCCACCTAAGCCTCCTTCTCGCCTCTTTCACCTCCCTCGAGTGGGCTCGGTGCTGGAAAAATTATCCCTGCCTGTCCGATCCCCTGCTCCCTGCAGAACACGTCTGCCCCGGAGCCGATCGCCTCGGCAAGTGACACGCTGCAATAAGCTTTCTTGCTCGATAGGAAAGGTGTTTTCCTCAGAGGAATGGCCTTTCACGATCCCACATACCTCCAAGATCTCTCTGCGAAGAGATCACGTTGTGTGCTGCCAGCGACACATCACTCACTGCACAGCAGCACGCCCCAGATTTCCTGCAGGTCTCTCACGCTGCCTCTGGCACTTGGTGAATAGAAACACACAACCCACACTGCCTATATACAGGGGCAGGTTGGAGTTGTATCTAGCACAAGTTCTGCCCCAAGGTGTGACAGCACCACACTATCACAATGGGCGCTCCACATCATCACAAATGGTGACATCTGCTGGCAACGCGATGTGCAAGCAGAAAGTGCAAACACCCAGGCTCCATCTTCTATGAATCAACAGCCAAGCAAGAAGCTGAAGGGGGAAAATCTGGGCAAATAGGCTTGGGGGTTAAGTATGGGAAGCTGTAGTTAGTATGGACTGAGTGTGACGTGAAGTTAGCACGCCCTTATCCATAGGACATACTTGAGCAGGGTTCCTGGGTTGAGTGGTTTCTCTCTTCTATGATCTAGCCATTGTATTTCTGACCTAGTTCTAGACCAGAAGATGACTTAGCAGTTGCTGAACTATTTAATGGAGACTGGGAAGTTGAAGACCATGTCATCCTCATGGAAATTAAGGTAGCTTGTTTCTCATGCAAGACTGTAAGACCAGTACTTACACATGCAGTTAAAGCAGTCTCACTTAGTGATAGACTTTCTAGCTCTCTTGCTTCAGAAGAGCATTATCAGTCACCTTAATTTGGTTCTATTCCTAACTGTACTCCAGTCCTTGTCTCAGACAAAGGCAGTATTTCCATTTTTAATTCAGCAGTAAGACTTACCTTCTCTCTGCTTAGTATTTGTGCAGCCCTTGGATACTGTGGAGCACACCACCCCAGGAAAACCTGTAAGGAAATGCCTAATTCTAAATATATTCACCTTTTTTAATTACAAAAGGGTTAAGAGTGATTTGTAAAATCAGTGGCATGTTATCCAGAACTTGCTAGTAGTAAATAGTCTAAGCAATATTTTGTTGTAGAATTTTTTTTTCGTTCTAAATACAGCATCTCTAGTCACTGAATGCATGGGGAGATAGGTACTCAGTACTTCTGGAATGTTTTTATTCCAGGAGCTAGCAATCCACTCATCTGCAATCCTGCTACAGCAGATGCATTGATGCATTTAAGAAGTCACTGTTCACCTTTTGTCACAATAACCGCTTCAATACCATTAACAGCAGTGTGACAATAGATTTTAGCAAGCACTTACAGTGTGCTCGTACCACAGGAACAAAAACCAGTAGCTTACACTTGTCATGGGCCTCAGAGAAAGTCACAAGACATCGCCACGAAGGAAACCCACATTCAGATTTGAAGTGGGTGAATAAAAAAGTGCTAAGTATGTCGCCATCATTGTTACAGTATTCCTACAGAAGCTTACCTACATGTGAATTTGAAGTGGAGAATATATCCAACATGGCTTATATGTCTTTGAAGAGATGTAAAGGTCCTATTCTAGCTTTCAATGCCAAATGAAATATTGCTCTCGATTATCTACTGTGGAAATTATCACCCACATGTTCTGACTATAATGCTACAGAAAAGACATCAAAGAATAAACACACTGAGCTCACAGCTGTATTATATATCCACGACTAACTTGCCTACAAAGGCCCTTGGATTAGGACAGGTAGAGATTTTCAGAACCTGCTGAAAATGCCAATAATCATTACAAACATTGCTCTTAAATGTTACGTAACTGAGTGGTGCCATCTCAAGAAGTTACCAAGTTCTTCTGCGTGATGGTAGGACATGCCTGAATTATTTATACGTCCCAAAGCACTTCTAGTCCAACAGAACCCACTGCAAGCCCTTTACGTAAAGGGAGCTTGCACCTAAACTAAGTAATGCTTTTTCAAGCTGAAGTCATTAAGGAGTTAGGGGTTGCACCATGATAATTATAATTCCGCATTTTTTCCCCTACAGATCTTAGAATGGTCAGGATCATAGAGACTCCTTCTAGAGAACGTTGAAAACTCAACCATGTGTTGTGCCATGATCATTGCAATTCCACATTTTTGCCTCTGAATATCTTAGAAGGGTTGGGATCATAAAGACTGCTTCTGCTAGAGCATGTTGAAAACTCTAATAACCATGTTAGGTTTTAAGTGACTGAACTGCTAAGTAATCACCTAAGAAACCAGTATATTCTCGTTAAGTTATCGACAATGTGGTTTTCCTTTTTATTTTTTTTATTTTTGTTCTTAAGTTTTTGTTTGTTGCTGCTGTTTGCTTTGTTTGTTTTAATACAATTAAGGATGTGCCATTTACACCCCACAAGAAAAAGCAGAGAGTCCTTATGGAAAAAAAAACAAATATATTGAACACATACCAATCAAGTGGTACAGATACGGGACTGGCTTTGATTTCAAAAGTAGAAATAAAAAAAAGATGTAATGCAACAGCTGTTCAATTTCCAAGTCTAAATAGGCACTGTAAAAAGACATTTCAGCTTTCTCCAGCACACATTCTTGTCTAAATGCTCCCACTGTAATCAACTCCTAGGTTCCCAAACAACAACAAAAAAAATCACTGGGAACATAACCTTAGAATAAAAGTTAATATCCATCCACCCACCCTCTTACAAAAAAGCAAACAAAAAAATTCCCCCAAAGTACAACCTTTCAATGCTGCTGTTTTGACTGGAGCAGAATTGGAGAATTTATAAAGGTTCAAAAGCACCCAAGGCAAGTAGTACAATATAATTTGTTCACTAACTTGTATTGGAAAGGAGATTAAAAACATTAAGATCTGCATCTTGGTACATAAAACTGTTGTCCTGAATAAAGAGAAATCTTTCAGGAAAGTTTTACAACTTGGTGGAAGTCCAGGACCCAGCTTTAGGCATCATTAATCAATGGGGTTTAATTCTGACTTAGTTATAACCACTTTTATATACTGTACATCTACCCTATAGTTGGATCAGTGTCTCAAACTGCTCACTGGTGTCCCTTTGAACAACTGTAAACTAAACCATAGTATGCAACTCCATAGGAAGCTAGAGATCAGGTGAATATACACAGCCAGTTATATCTCCCCTGCTTCACGCTCTTCTGAGCTCCTCGGGTCTTCTGATCGGCCATTAGCACTTTCGTAAGAACGTTTCTTGTCTTTGAAATCTCGCGGTGACCTCTCTCTTGAGCTTCTATCTTTATCACGTGATGTTCTATCACGATCTCTTGAACGTTCTTTGTCTCTTGAAGATCTTTCTTTTGAGGATCTGAAAAGTGCAGTAAGTTTGAGAATTCTCATTAGTCATGAATTCACAGCGGTCAAACAGCATTCTGATTTTGTATTTTTCTCCTTATTCCAACACAACATTAGATTTATGTAATATATGAGAAGACATCATAAGTCATTCTACTTTTCTTCCTTCCCTACTTTCAATTGCAAAACACAAATACTGTTTAGGGACAAAATTTAACCTACTTTTATTACAGAGTCCAGATTAAGGTCAATATGCTTCATTTAATCTCTTGCAATTCCCATCCTCAACCTTGCAGTATCAGAAGTTCCACCAGAATTTCTCATATGCAGTTTTTAACTTGAGAAAAATTGACTAGCATCTCTCATGCATCAAAGTTACAAGTTTTTAAAAAAAGTGTACCTAAAAATGGGAAATTGATCAAAAAGGGGGAATTAACTTGCAGAGATTCTTGAAGGCGGCTATTACATGACCAAGAGCACATCTGGAACCTACGCTCCACTTAGTTTTTGTAAGAATAATCATCCCTTGAAGATTTTAGAAGGTCGGAATTTCCAGATAGGATTTCCAAATTTCAGGCATTTCCAAAACCTTTACAAAGAAGGCAGAAAGAGCTGTTGCATTAAACATTCTACATGGGTTTAAATTAAATGAGCTGCCTGCATTGGGAAAAAAAAAAAAAGGACTATTTTTTCCCCTCCCTTCCAGAGGGCACCTAAGCTTGTCATTGAAAAACATTACATTTTCATTTTAAGATGTCCTGCAATCATAAAAGAATCAAGTTCATACTTTCACAGAAAAATCTTAATAGCATCCTAGCATAAAGATAATTACTAATTTCTTAGACAACATATCTGCTGTATTGGACAGTACACTGTACTCTTTCCACCTGGAGTAAGTTACTGTCATTACCTCAAAGCTTCAAACCAGAAGTCTGCAAAATGCTTCTTCAATACATGTCCCTTTGTAAGCTTACAAAGTGACCTCTCATCGTTTCCCAGCTAAACAGATTACTTTTCCTACAGCATAGTTTTTCACAAGATTTAGCATTTGCAAGTGCTGAAATACACAGACAGTAAGTAATTCAATACCACAAACTACATGCTAATTAAGAAGTTAATACTAGAGTTAATATAGCTGCTTCCCTAGTATTTTGCACAAGTCTACTGCAGAAGTAATAATGCTCCCCAAAATCAGCTGACTCAGACTAATTCTAGTAATTAATCCTAGAATAGGCAGACAGACAGGATACAAAGCCATCATCAGCATCTTTGGCTTTTAATTCAATACATTTTTGGAGAATGTGAGATGCATTTGTCCAGCTGTCCCACTGCTCCATACAGGTGAGGCTCTAATCAGCTGACAAGAAGGTAGTCTGGCTTCAATGGATCACAGCACAAAGATGTGAAAGTTTGTACAATTCTTTTAGCAAGCAATAGAGACAAGGATACTCAGAACTAAAATACCATTCCTACCTTTATCAAGGACAAGGTGTAGATAACCTCTAGAATCAGAGGCTCTACTAGATTTACATTTTCTGGCATGCTCAATAAGGATTACTTCCCAAACAACCAAGTAGATGCTTCATCAGAAATCCTACATTTGCAAGATATGTGGGGCAGCACATGTATTTCTAATGTTCAACAATTACGAATTATTATAACATGTGATACTGGTTCCAGGACAGCATTTGTGGATGCCTGCATTGGGTCTGAGGACAAAAAATGTAAGTGACCTTGGACAAAAATCCCAAGTAGTCTTGACAGTCTAGTGTGAGCTCTAGGAAAGCAGGGTATAATGTATCCAGTTTCAATTATTCCAAGAGGTAACAGACTAAAAGCACCAGTCTGTGATGTGTCATCAGCCCCAGTCACTTTTCTCAAAAGAAACAAAATGCAAAAACTTAACACTTCACTACCACTGCAGAGAACAGCGTAGGACTAGAACATTCATTCTGCTGTCCACCAGGACCTGAACAATATTTTTAAAAAAGTTTGTCTAAATGCTGAGTATTTTCTCACCCAGCTTTAAATCTCTGCAGTGTAGACATCTAAGATAACCAGATTCCTTTAACATTAAGCAAAGAAATGAGACAAATCATGCCCTAGAAGCTTCTACTTTAAAATAGATGCAGAAATACGTCAGATGAGCCTGTAAATGGGACTCTTGAGATTTACATGTGACCTAGTCATCTAAAACCAGGTGACGTGAAATCTCATGATTTCAGATACTCTTTGTCCATACAATATCTACATACATCATTAGCCCTTGATATATAGCTTCTTGCAAGTGGGCTCAAGCACACAGACACAAACATCTCAACGGCTTTTAGAACATGAATCAGCAGCCTGCAAGAACTTTAATGATGCTATTGGGTATTTTACTCTAGCCAAGCCCAAAGAAATCACACTGAGGGTTTTAAGATTAGCATAAAACGTTGTGACTCTTCCCATAGAGAAGCCACAACTCCACAGTTCTCTCAGTGTCTTCACAGTTAATGGCAGCACGTGCTGACACTGCTGCAGCTTTCAGCAGTCCTTCTACTGCTTCTGATATCAGCTCTTCCGTGATCTGGCAAAAGCACCACAGTCTCCAGATCCTACTTTATTTGGTTATGCCACCCAAAAAAAAAAAAAAAAAAAAAAAAAAGGCTAGGACTCCTTTTTTAAGTATGCAACTTGCTGGAGTGTGTCTTTTTCTCTTCCAAACTATACTTGGCCACAATCCTTTGGACAACAGAATCTTTTGAGATTAAGGAAGACAGGTTTGAATAAAGGTACTTTATATTTGCATTTGAAGAAAATACTTAAATATTTAAAAATAGGATTTGGCAATATGTACTTTCTTGGATTAGAAAAAGTTCTTAAGAAACAAGAAGTGTGATATATTTGAGCCTACAAGTTCAGGTTTATTTTGGATTCTGGCATCAACAGTGGTATTGTATTTGATAAGAAGACTTTTTCCCACATTCATGCAAAAAGCAGATCTAACAGCTAGAAGGGCACCTATAAAAGGAGGCATTGAGGCTGGCTGCAAAGTCAATCACTATCCTGGCTCCAGTGAAGCAAGACTATAGCTGTAAGGATACATTAGTCTCTTGAAAGCACAATTTACATAATTTAAATTCAACAACTATTGTTTGACATTAGAGAATTAAGACATATGAGCTACTAATAATGGCACACACCTTCCTAAAGTTAACAGTAGTCTAAGACTCTCACTCGTGCCAAGAATTGTTCTAACGCAGGTCTCTCTCAAGTTGGGAAATGGCATCAGAAGTAGTATTTCCAGTACTGAATTTCGTAAGGCTGAAATCTTGCACCCTGAAGTCTCGTATTTTTACTCATTCAAAAAGTTTTTACTCATTCAAAAACAAAGCTTGAAGGGCTTATCTTTTAATAGTGTCTTGTAAAAGGACACCGATTTCATCTTCAAAGTACCTTGTCCTTTTTCAGGTAATCTTTGACAGCTGATAGGTTTAACATTATATGGATAGCATGAATAGTCAAAATGTCTTCATGCCATTTCCTTATTCTTACAGATTTCTCTGCCAACATACAAAAATAATGCATCATTTGTCTTGTGCTTATCAAATTGGAGAGTTTGAACAACTATGATGAGAAGGACAGAACAATCCACCAGTATAATTTTCTCTGAAGTGCTGCAATTCGGTCTTGCAAGGCTGGACTTTGATGTCAAAGTATTAAAGGCAATTTGAGCATACACTTTATGCAGTGGCTTATCCAAGTAAACAAATGTGTTGATACAAATTGAAATGTCTATTTTAAGACTGAAAAACTACAAAGTTTGAAGTGAAGATTTGCTAATCTGCCATTGTGAACACCTTGAAATGGCAGTCTTGAAGATAGCCATGATGACAGGCTAAAATTAAGGTGGAAATTGCTGAGTGTGAAACATTGACTTTAGGACACGACAGAACATCCTGAAGAATTTTAAATACCAGACACCACTGATTTTATCAACTAGAGTGCTGAACATTTATGTTTTATTCATATGCCACAAAAAGAAGGAAACAAAAGGCTTGGACCAACTCTGTCTTCTGTGCTCTCTTAACAGAGCACACTGCAAACTAGATTCACCCAATCTAGAAAGAAGAAAGCTTACCTTTAGGGCAGAGAGCACACTTGAATAAATTCAACAAATACTTCTCCATGCTTGGAGGTAAAACTACTAGATCATTTGAATTCTAAAACCTGCACGTATGGACAAATTGGACCTCTTCTTTTCTATTAAGCCAACAACCTGTCAGGGTTTTAAGGCTAGGCACCCTGTCTACTACACTGCACTCAAATCTCTGTCTCAGTGGCTGACCTTTACAAGAATGGAATCCTGGTTATGAGCATGCCTCCCCTACCAGAAGCCTTGTTTTGCAATTCTAACACTCTAAATTATGCTTACCTCACTCATCTAAAATAAGCCAGCAACCCTCAGAAGCAGACAGCAATCAAGTCATTCAAAAGCAGCAGCCCCGGACTGCTCTTTGCAGTAATTCTTTCAACAAGGGATCAAGCCACTTTCCTCGCAAAGCAGTACCTTCATATTTGATACAACAACTGTATTTAATGGCATGTATAAACTTGTCTTTATCTAGCACAGTACACAACAGATGGGTTCCACCACTGGGAATACGAGCCCAAAGGGAAAACTAAATGGATAACAGTTAAAACTGCTTATGTCCCTAAGTTCAAATGGAGATCAATTATTTCACTTCACTCCCAGCTTTCCTGGAGTGTAGATTTATCAGCATGACAGCAATACCCTGGATCACTCCTTCACAAGAGAAGAAATACAAAGACCTATTATTTTTTATTTTTAAACAAAAAAAAAAAATCACTACTATATATAAAATCATAAATATGCAAGGGGTATAACTGAATTCTGAGACAGTCTCAAAACATGTATAAGTTACTAAGTACTGAGTGTAAACTTCATTTAGTGCAAAAAAAAAAAAAAAAAATATCTGACCATGCGTGTAGGAAAAGCCATTTATTTCCAGACCAGTATTTACCGCTTTTTGGAGCTGCGTTCTCGGCTTCTCTCCCTGGAACTATGCCTGCTTCTATGATGGCTGCGACTCCGGCTGCGGCTGTTAGAACGAGACCTGTGGCGATGGCGTTTCTCACGGGACTTGGAGCGAGTTCTCCTCTTTCGTTCCCGGGAGGCTGAGCGAGACCGATGTCTGCGGCGATCTCGGGACCTAGATCTAAAACAGAAAGGAATTAAGACACTGCATTCACCTAGCTATTCTATCAGTGTACTTTGAATATTACACCCTATGCATAAGCAAATTTGTACAGAGAATAACCCGCAGTGTTCAGACCTACTGCATTGCCCTATGACAGGTAAACAAAGAGGGGAGAACAACATTAGACGTGCTACAAACTTTTTTTTTTTTTTTTTTTTTTTTACTAAAGCAGACAGTTTTACAGTTGATTTATGATTATACTTATGGTTACAGCATAGCCAAGTCAGGCTTTGGAAAGGAAAAGTATTTGTTTTGTTTTAAAATCTTGCATTTATCAGGACAAGTTTTAGAACTTTGATGCAGTGACAAGGATCATCTGGCAGAAGCTGTGTAATTATGATATTCTCAGAACTTAGGACTATACCCTTTCCCCATAGCTACTGCAATAGAAATAGCCTGTAAGGTTCTAAACACCATATAAATTCTTGATTTTCTTTCTTTTTTAAATCACCTTGCAATAATACCTCACTGGTGACTTTCAACTGCAGGTATAGAAGAAAACTGGCAACATAAATAGGAGTCAACATAGCACTTCGTGCTTTAAGAACATAGGTTTTCACCAAAAAGGAATTGAACACAAGCATCTGTTTTGAAGAAAGTAATTCTCTGCGTTCCAAATGTTATCAGGGATAAAACATTGTATTGTAGTAACCACAAAATAGACAGACAGCTCAACAGCAAATGCTAAATGCTGTATAAACACAGAGATGACTATGTAACAGGATGCTTTTTCTGTAAAGAACATCTCAAATTAATAAGGCTAGACAAATTTATAACGTTCCAGCTTGTGAAAGGCTGGCATCACTGGTGGTATTTCTCATTTGCAGATTTGTATACCTTTTGGTATGTTTGCTGTGGGATCTTGACCTGAAACAAATGGAAAATGGTAAATCAATTTTTCTTACAGAGTCTTATTATCAAATATAAAGTACAGTTCAGTAATAAGTCAGACTAGTTGAGCCTTTACTGTATTTATCATTTTACTAACAAAAAAAGTTAAAGGCCATTTATTTTAAGTTAACATCTTTGCAACACATTTATCAGGAAATAGATCCCCCAACAACTCTGTTCTGTGCTTTTTTTGTGTATGTGTGTGTGTGCATGTGTATGGGGATAAGGGCATCTACTCTGCTTTTTAATTCACACCCCTTCAAGAAGAAAAGCTTACTGTTAAATAGAGCCAGTACTCCCTTATTTCTTGTAAGACACATTGTCAGACTGCAATAGATTTCAAAATATTCATTACTAGCTTCTGAAGACAGTATGTCAAGAGAACTGCAGTTCAGGTCCCATTCGACCCTACCCTCACAAAGCCTGGAAACAACAGTCTATTTTCATAGAAAAACAGCAAATTACTTTGCTTAGTCAATGCTATTCAACAATTCCCAATAAGGAAAAAAGTTAACACCTGTCAGATCTAAAAACAAGGTACATACCTGAGAAACATATCGCATGTAAAAGGCATTTGTTCAAGTTTTGTTCAAGTGTGTAGAGACAACAATATTTGTAGATTTTAAAGAAAAGGCTTTCTATAAAAATAATTTAGGTTTTAAGTGAATTAAAAGTATTGAATGAGTTAAACATTTAAGTTTCCAAGGAAGGGAAACTCATGATTCTGCAGATTTACAAAAAACAAACGTTCATGAAGGATACTGTTGTTTTTCTATTAAACTTATATAGGACATTATGTAAATGCAATTGAAGTAGATCCCTACCTTCTCAGTTTCTCCCTTTCTTCTCTTTCCCTCTCCTCTCTACGTTTCAGACGCTCCTGGTTTCGTTTTTCCTGTTTATCAGCCACAATCCTCTAAAAGAAAAGGAATGTATTCATTAAGTTACACTTCAAAATTTCTCAAATGAAGGTGTAAAAGCTATAAAAAATCTAGACAGTTAATATTCAGTTCTTTCCCTTGTATATATTTCTCCCTCTCTCTTCCTCAGTGTATATATATGTATTTTTTTCAAGAAACACAAGTTATTGCAGAAGAGCTGCAGCAAATACGTGGGTGTTACACCAAGACCTGAAAGATGTAAACTTACATTAAGTTTTTCATGAAGGGGAATTCAGAGCAGTAAGTCATGAAGTCATGTCTTAACGTGAAAGTTTCCATGCCAAACCTATCATATTTTGGCTACTGGGGAAGGGTAGAAGGGAATTAGAAGAGGGATGTAGTTAGGAATTGTATTAATTCCCTCAGCTATCCTTTGAAATAAAGAAACTCCTAGTCTTAAAGGACTTGGTTGGGCTGATACCTAGTTTTGAGGCTACTTGTTTCTGTGTTGTGAACAGTACACATAGAATTAGAAAGGATGCTTCAGCTGATAGCCCCCAGGTTGAACTCACTACTACTGGGGACAAGGCACGCTCAGTAGAGGGCCCTCAGATATGGAACTCACAACTGGAGATCTGGCCAAACCCAAGTCTCGCCACCTTCTGGACATGATGAAAGAAATTCAACTCTTTGTAAAGACCTTCTTCTGAGATGTGGAATTGCCCCAGCAGCATCTTGATTAGATCTCTGAGGAGAGCTCTGAGGAAGGAGGGGATAATTATTGTTTTCTTTTTTGTTAGGAGAAGTACTTCAAAAGATTATTTTATTGATGCTTTGGGAATGTGACATAATTATCCATGCATATTTTTTTCCAAAGGTTGTAAATAATCAGTTAATTAGCCCCTTTATTTCAAATTATCTCTCTACTTCCTTGCACAGTATCAGTAGTTTAACTACAAGCAAGGTTTCTTCTTCAAGTGAATCTGCATAATTTCATGTAGGGATGAGAGGAAATGCACATGATCTCCTCTAGGTATCTAAGGCTCGAATTACAACAACTGTATTTAGGAGCCTAAATTGCCAATATAGTTAACAGAAAGAGTTGAGCTTTCCAAAGGGTAAGTCACAGTATCCATGCAAGACAGCTGGAATATTATGAGTATCAAGCCAATTCACTCAAATTCAGCAGCAACACTCCTTGCTTTAGGGCTTCAATTCATTTGATGATTCTCTTTAGTGACTGCTATAGTAACATGCTTAATTGCGCCTTAAAGTCCATAATTTGCATATTAAAATCATAAATGGCATAAGCTTCCAAGTCCATCTTCTTGAATACCAAAAGTCTGGAATATAATTCCAGTAAGTTTTTCTTCAAGCATATGATTTCTGATTGAGGTAGCGTTTTTTAAGAAAATATTCCAACTGGATTCAAAACTTCAAGCTATGGAGAACATGCAACCTCCCTGTAACAATTATTTTAACAGTTAGCCTCACTTCAAGATATACACCTTTTACGATTTTGACTGTGGATAGCTACAGCCTTGAGTTGTTGGAACTCATTTCACCTATTGTTAGTCAAGCTTAAAAGCTGTGATAACCACTCAAAGAACCATTGTTGGTGCCTATGAAATGATTTGTCTGGATAAAATAAACGAGTTTCTGTAGTCTTTCACCATACAGCAGGCTGTTGAAGCTCCAAACATTTCTGTAGATCTTTTTGGAATCCTTTGCTATGAATTACTGCCCTCTTTATGCACGTGCTCTTTAATGGTACCCAAACTGAGCACAGCATATCAACAACAGCCCTATTAACATTTTATCCCTAATTAAGTAAAATATCACTCCCTTAGGGTCACGTTCTTGTATTTTCAAGAGTCTCATTATTACTTTCATCCAATAAACTGGCTTAAGGTAAAGTTCATTTGTCTATCTCCCAAGTCTTCCAAGACACAGACACTTCCAGCAACACTAATTAAGAATGCAGTTCTCCATTTGACAAGTGGAATTGCACTCTTTGTTCCCAAGATGCATTACTATGAACAGGTGTTTTAATACAACTAGTCCAAGTGAGGCCATCTTATCACATTATCTAGGCAATTGGTATTAGATTAACACGTTCGGTGTTTATAGACGAACGAATTATCTCAAAAGGTAACATGAAAAAAATCACACAGCCAGAGATTCCATTAAGACTGCCTTATTAAGTAGGAGCACACGCACACACATGAAATAGAAGAATGATTTACCCTGAGTTCCTCAAGCTTCTCTCTTATTTCAATAAATCCTAAATGCAGCTTTCCTCCAAAGTGGTCAGCAAGACGTCGGTCATTGTCATGAAGACCAAGGTAGGCCGAACACACTTCACAAACCCGTAGCTTCTGCTGCTGAAAGCTAGAGGCAGGCATAGAATTTCTGTATACCTCCTAGGAAAAGCAAATTTGTTAGTCTTACTTCTCAATGTGCAAAAATACAAAAACAAATTTTTACCACGAGTATATTACTTTTGATGATAGAATTCAAAGCAAATCAGCACATCCTTTATTTAATTCACCCCATTCATAAATCAACCATCTCATAAAGATGAAGTGCAGGTTCCTCATTTTGAAGATTGGATGTAGTAAAAACAGGATATTACCAAATGGTTTTGCATATTAAACAAAGTGGAGTGATCATCTTTATTTCAGATTATACTGCTTAGAACAATGAGTAACTTTCATAGAAAACACACTGAATACATGTTAACACAAAAATTACTATATGTTAACATATTTTATAAAAATATTAGACGTTTTCATTGTGAACGCAGTTTAAAACAAGAGAAATCTACCCACATTTTAGATGCTAATTAAACATCAAGTTACCTAAGCAAAATTTACCTACAAACACTCAGATGACAGACAAGCAAGACCGCCAGCAACCCCTCTGGTACCATTAAAGCAACTGCAGATGTTTGTTTCTATGAATTTAAGTATATTGGTGAAATATGATATGGAAAAAGCTCTTGACGAGATTTGCCACCTGAACATTACAACAAAGACTAAATTGACTTGCCTGATACACAAGCCATTGACTATCTTTCAATGAAAACAAACTTAGCAGGGTCTGAAACGGCTCCCCTTACTGAAGCTTTCCAATATGAGCCACACACCAACACACTTCAACGTGCAGTGGGGTTACCACGGCAAGCGTCACAAGACCCAACAAAATGAGCAAGTCTGACACAGACAGACATGACTGTCATGTCCACAGATGTTACCAGCCAGTACAGCTAAACTAAGGTAAACACATCATCAGTGGAAGTTAGTATAATTTAATAGTAAAGGAGTGTATTTGAAGGTGGAAACTTCTCCCAAACAGGATGCCACAAAGCAAATTCCTTGGTTTATATAAAGCAGTTAGCTAAGGAAGTCCCAGTAGCTAAGGCATCTTGCACTACACAGTTACTGGCCAATTTAATTTGGGATACTGCCCTCTTTATCCCCCAAACCTTACACAATCAACTTACTTCAGCTTCTCTCTTCTTTACCCGTGCCTTCTCCACCTCATCCATTACTTTTTGAGATTCTTCCACATTTCCATCAGCTCCCAGCTGTTCCACTTTGGCCAGTAGTTTCCCAATTTCTTCATTCAATTCATGAACTCGTTCAGCCTTGAAAGAGAAAAAAAGGCTCAATGCGGGAAATGCTTTTAAGTTAATTATGGAAAAGAATCTGAACTAATACTGAGCTATTATTACATGCAAAATCTGTAGGGTGAAATTAAAGGAAGCACGCAGAGATAACCTCCCCGTTTAAAAGGGAAACAGAATTGCCTCATGTCAACACACACAGAGAAAGGCTGGGTTACCAAGACTATGTAGCAACTCCAGAGCATGATTTTGTTCAGAGATTTCAAGTAATTCACGCTGCTGTCTTGCAAAATTAGTATTCACACAACTGTTCCTCCTGGCTTGTGCATGGATTTGAAGAAAAAATGATTTTTATTTTAATCAAAAAGTACAAGGATTACTAACATTAATGTGGAATCCTATCACAGAGATTGAAGCTCTCTGAACTCAAGAATATCAAAGAGGTCTCTTCTCTGCCTTCTCCTCTCCCTGAGAAACAGGTTCTCCCTTAGAAACAGGTTTGAGGCAACTTTTTTTGCTTTTTACATGTTTATTATAGAACTTATTTTTACCCTTCATCAGCATGAATTCTCAGATTGGATAGTCTGCCAAAGTCTAAATTTGGTTCCTTAGAAAAACAAACCACCAAAAAACTCTTCAGCAGGTAGTTTTACATGCTTACTTTAGCTGCAACTTCAGCACTGATCTCTTCTTGGGTTTCTGCTAATCTTTTCTTAGCCACTTCTGTTCTCCTATCACAGTCTGCAATAAATGATTGCAGGTGGTCCATTGCCTGAAACATCAACAAGAACACCAATCAACATGGTAAAGAACATGACTTTTATTATCCTTAATAATTTCCTGGTTTAAGACTAACTTTTCAAAGTTTTTCTTAGTGAAATCTTTGTAAAACAAAAAACTAGCTGCTTACGGTATATAATCACATATATTAACATATGCTAACGTTTTAAAAACCAGTCTGCATACTGCCAAAATTCATTAAGTATTTGTAGAAACTTGGAAATGTATCTGTCTTAAGTCTTATTCCTGAAAAAGCAGCAGACATTTATAACATGTATTAAAATTCTTCAAGGGATAGTTAGGTTCACCTCATCCTGCCAATACATGCAGAACTGTAACATATTTTCCACTAGGTTTTTTAGCTATTAATCATATTAACACCATGCCCGAACAACCACCCTCAATGTTTTATCCATACTGAAGACAGACTTCCTAGCTGGGAGTTTGGAACTGTATTACTCAAGCTATGGTGTACTGAAACATAGCATCTAATTTGTTATTCCCAAGAGAAAATGACACTTTATTAACAGATAGAGAATTTAAGACTCTCTTCAAAGCATACATGACATTTGCTTGATAATTGTTACCACGAAGACAGCGTACAGGTTTATGATAATTATTTTTGTGAAAGGGCATTAACAGTTCTACCTAGGAATGACTACCAATACAAACATAATACTCTCATATAATCATGAAGAGGCATGTAAACATTCCCGTAACTGTAGAGGGATTTCTCTGCCCCCACTTACAAAGCTACTTCACATAAGTTCTCCTTCTTTGTGGACCAAAGCTTAACTTTTGTTGCTCAGTTTATTGCTCTAGGCACACAAATTATGCTTTCTCTCCACCAGGACAAGATACATACATCAAGCTCAAAGAAGAAATCTTGATCTTTGGATGCTATTTCATAGTCTGCCCTTAATGCCAGGTCATGCACCTTCAGACATTCTCCAAGGTCCATTCTCTGAAAAGAGACAGAGGGAAAGTAATATAATTTTTCAAAAGAGTTACAAGGAACAAAGTAAGCACGATTTCCTTTAATAGTCAAATATTCTGAAGAAAATCATCTCCTATATGGGAATAAAAGGACAGTTTTAAAAAGCTGCAAGACAATCCCAGATCTTTAATAAACATCTATGAATGATAAAAAATATCTAGACAGAATGGAAAGTTTATCCTATCATGATGGCTATTTGCATTACAGAGTATCATTACTGTCCTGCAAAAGAGTTTTGTTTTTTTTTTTTGTTTTAAACTTTCAGTAAAATATAAGGGACTGAAGTGGAACATCCTGTATTGAAATAAAGCAGCTTAGGAGAACCAAGGTCCTTGAAAATAATTGGCAATTAAATGGTCAAATGCTTGGCCTGATCTATCTGCACACTCCATGTTCTTGCTGTAACAGTCGTCTGAAATAGTTGCAACCACATCATCACTGTAAGTGCTGTTTAAAAATCTTCTCAAAGCATATAAAGGTAGCCAAAAATCAAATCTATCCAAAGGAAAGGGAAGAACAAACTAAAGTAAGTAGATTACATCATTAGCTTTTAATCTCACATAGAATACAGCTGAGAAGAGCACCCAGAATCTTACTAGGTATAACAAATACTTTTTTTTCCAAATTGAATTTTGCAACTTGCATAGAAAAAGGAATTTTGATGAAATCAAAATTGTTTCCTGCAAGTTTGTTTGGTGATCAAGACAAAGTAATAAGCATATGACAAAAATCAATACATAATGGAAACAACATTAGAAAAAAAAAGATAAATCAATGTGTGACTTTGTAGAGAGGGTATAATCACTGAAAGTGATTATTATTTGCTTCACTTAAAAACAATAGTTTCAGTTAGTTCTGTGCACTGCTCACTTAAGAAAAACTGGTCCTTTCTTAGCATTAAAAAAACAATAGAAGTTGAACTCTAGTAGAAAAAGCTCTCCTGTTGTAGTTCAGTAGCAGTTTTAGAACCAAAACTAACATAATTGATAATTTGTGTTTTTCTATAAAAAGATGAGTGTTACCTTGGAAACTGTTGGAAGTCACCTGCTATTTGAATATCTAACTTCAACAGGAAAGAAAAAGATTAGCTCTTTCCTTTGTAGCTACACAGAACCTCAGCAAATTTGTTAAGTGATGCAAAACCTGGAAGACCTAGAAGCTGAGCGATACATCATGTCTAATTTCCAAGTCATTAGATGCTAACATTACTGCATTCTTTCAGAAAAGTATTTCACTACCATTAAAGCAGTATGAAAGAACATTTTATAACTATCTAAAAATTAAGACACCCAAGAATACTCCTAAAATTGGGAAAAGCTTGTCTATGTCAATTCATCACACCATCCAAAAAATGCTATTTCAATATGAAAGCTACATACAGAGTAAGTATGTGATATATAATTTCTTCCATTACACCCTAAAAAACGAGAATTCACGTGACACTACCATGACATACTTTGTGCTGACTTTATGATTTGGAATGGATTTGACCTCTTCAAATCAGTCTATTTCCTGATTTCTCTTTAGTCCAACTTGTAAATCCATAGCTCAAGAGAATGGAAGTTACTTTGAGCCAGCATTTCTGCTGAAAAAAAATTCTACTGTTCCTTTATCACTGTGCTGTGCCTCCCTGTGCTAACACATGTGCCTGAAAAAACTGCACAGGTTCAGGGTACTGACTGGGCAAAATGTAGCTTAGCAAGCCAAGAATAGAGAATTTTTCAGCAGTGTATCTCTATCCAATTTGTTATGCAGCTATACAGACATGCTGACATTACGTAGGGGGAAGTGTAATAGTGGACTTGAGCAGCTTGGATCTCTTAACAGTACCAAGATTACACTTCACAAACTCTTGAATAATTCAGTAATATTAGCTGCAATTTTCTGGGGGTGGAGGAGAGGTGATGTAGGATTTGTTATTGTTAGATAATGGCCCAGGTTAGAAGAAAGGAAGCATTGGATCCCTTCTACCTCTCTGCTCCAGCTTGGAGCACAGTCATACAAATACTCACATGGCTAACAGACAGCGAGCAACAAGTACGTACAAGAGAAACAGCCTCCTTTTCATTAGCTTTGCTGCTAAAAAAATCATGTCATTGTTGGAATCATTCCTTTGCGCACTCAGTACTAGTCTTGACTAACCCTTTGAAAGTAACGTAACAGAAGTATTACTACTGTTTGTCTTAAATACTCTATTAGCAAAACGAAGTTTTGAGAGATAAAAAAAGTTTAAAAACTTAACCCAGCTTGTACATTACAATGATCAGGCTAAAAAGCACTTCTGCTGATATACGGTAAGGAATATTTGGCAAAGAGGATTCATCTTGGGGATGATTTATTACTGTCAAAAGTCTACTTTGGATCAGGATTGCCAAGGACCTTGATAACCACAGAGAAACTCATAATGTAGTTTGGCTAATATGGTTATCTGCATAGTAGATGGACAGCTGATGGAAATGGCCAGAAAATACAGGAAGACATTTTCTTTTTCCACATGTCCATGTTGCAATCTGGTGCCAAGCCATGCCCTTCCTCAAAGGCAAAGAGCATGCACTGGTAGCCAGCCAGTTAAGATCAGTGGTATTTGAAACAGAAGGTGGCTTTAAGACAGCCTAATGTTCAGACACTGAGCTACTGTGGAAGGCTTAAAAAGAATGCACATAAACTTTGTCTTTCATTGCTCACACAATGATTTTCAGACAGACTTACGCTACTTAAAGTGATTTACAGGAGTCCCAATGAGCAAAGCAAACAAAGCAAGGGGCAAACAACAAAGCCCCCAGACTAGACAAAATTAAAGTTTATTGAATACATGAAGCCATATATACCTTAGGGCTTTTTGCAGCTATGCATTTTTACTGAAGAAAAAAACAGAAACATATTCTCCAGGTATGTGGGGATTTATTACAGGCAAAAGCTATTGCTTAAGTTTAGTCTAGAAAATAGTCTAGACAACTACATAGGGGTATCATTAGCAGTCTGCTTTTGCAGAGCTTTGCTTAAGAAACAACTGCCTGCTACTTAACATGATAGTCATTTGCTGTAACAATTTCTTCTTCTTTTAACCACTGTTAAATGAACAATTAAAGATATTTGATTTCCCAGAGCTGAGATTTAGACAACTCATCTTTCATCCCAACAAATCTCATATTGAAATGATTCAGAAATCATTTCTGTTGTTCCATCTGTGAAAGACAGAGAGAATGCCTTTGGTGTTAATACAGAAAAAAAGCTGGCTTACTGCTGATGCTTAGCTCTGCATCAATCAAATCAGGTGCAGAAAAAAGATCATCACCCAAGTTCACCACGAACAGACAAGGAAGAGGTGGTCCAGGACATAGGCAGCACAGAAACTCAAAAAAGAGCTCAACAGAAAAAAACAACAACCCATGCACTCAAAGTTGCAGACATTAGTAACTGAATCAGACTAAACTATCAGATATGATGCTGTTTCTGGAAACATGAAACTAAGGTTTTCTTTTTCAGGTCTTGAGCAACCTACAGGAAAAATCTCATTTTGGTGCTTTTACAAATACTGCATGTTCCTTTGACATCCAAGATTAGATTACTGAATGCACGCAACATGGGCTACAAGAAGAGCACAGAAAAGCCAAAGCTACTTAAAACGCAGATGTTGATGCCAAGTGTGACATAGTGGCACATACTATCAATGCTTCTAAAACCAGCATGCACCTTTGATAGGCTTTGACAGATGACAGTCTGGACAGAGCTTCTGTAGAGAATTCTTCCCAGCTAAAAAGATATCCATACCAAAGCAGCAAGAGAGTTTTTTTGTTTATGAAATTATGACATGATTGGAAAAATTAAGTTGTCTGGAGGAACCAGATCTCTCCCTTTATCAAATTGTCAGGGCAGCTATCAAGAACACCCTCGTCAAGGCAGAACAAGAACATCCTTGCTACAGTCAAAAAGATGCAGATATTCTTTGCTGAGATCTTCCTCATCATGGAATTCACTTCTCATCTGCAGAAACAGTTTTGTTTTTGACAGATTTACAGACCTGCCACAAAGCCTATCCCTTCTTGAAAGCACCACAGACTCAGAAGAGGAAGCTTTGGGACGATGCATGACTCAAGTCCTCACACTTCATTAACTGCATTAATTTTTGAAGGACTTCACTGCTAGGAAATAAATACTGAGCTGAAAAGAGGCAGATAAATAGTAAATTAATGGGTATTAAAGTCCTTAGCAAACACTGAATATTCCAGGTATCTTCAGAATTATAATACTTTTTAAAGACCTCCCTACCTTTAATCCTACTTTTCTTTCTGAAGACTTCAATGACTTAGAATAGATCTTCACTGAAAGACAAAGCTAGCAGCAGTATTCCTCGCTTGTAAAGGAGATATTTTAGTGTTTCCATAGCATTGTTTTATAGCCTGATTTTATATTAACATTGAATCAAGATAACCATATAGAAGAGTTAAAAAAAAAAAAAAACAAAAAAACTTTCATCCAGACATATTAAGCCCATTAAAATAGAACGTGCATTCAATTCACTTTAGTGGCACTAGTCAAAGAAATTAAGAGTATGTCTGAAGGGACTGATGTGACCACTTGCTGTCACAACAAAGCACTTCAAAATTCATCACCACTGGGCTGAAGACTATGAATTGAGGTGGCTTACTCAAGGCTAATTTAATTTGATTTGCAAAGCCTAAAGCAATTTACATGATCACATCAGACCTAAACTGAAACACTGATACCCTCCAGCAGAATGCCTACTTTCTGCAACACTGCAGGATATAATCACATCCGCACAGCTAAATTCCGCATGGAAGCAGTTCCACTGAGCCAGTGGAACTACTAGCAAAGAAATCAATTCCAGACTACGACACCTAAATGCAAATACTTAAATGCACCCATCTGCAGGTGTGTGAACTATCCAAACTGCTCTTCCACAGTAAAAAGGGATCTAGACAGTACAGTCAGTGAGCCTTGATGGATTTAGCCTACCTTGAGAGAAACACCCAGTGGAGATGAACTGAACCTCTCCTCCAAGCTCCACTGCCTAGATCCCCTCTGATTCCAATGCAAGCTTAGACAACTAGCTCCTCTAATGAAACCTAAATTTAGATGTCTTTATCTGGAGCCGAATTCCACCCCTAATAAGCTTAATTTTAATCATGTATTAAGGTAAGTTGCTAAACCAAGGTCTCAGTTAATACCGTTTTAGTCAGCACAAGTCCTGAAGAGCTGAGTGAAATAAATTCATGAGCACTAAATGATACACTTAAGTGCAAGACTGTGCTGATAACATAATGAGGTCTGTATACACAAAATGCAAAAAGCAATGTTCCTCAAATGCAGAGAAATACAAAAAAAGAGATAAAGCTCATCCTCCCTGTGGAAAAAAGTTTCTCAACCACACTTTGCAAGACCATACAAAATATTTGTTACATTTTCTTTTCAACAGGGAAATACAATCAAGCTAATAAGAAAGATAGATTACTGCAAAAGCATCGATCAGTTTGGGCTCTTCAAAGGTAGCTAGCAGGTTACTGTAAATACTTAGGACATTACTACTTTTAACTTTACTGAAGGCATTTGCCTTAAATCTTACCACACTATCCTTTTCACTAGTACCCAGCTAGCTAGTCCTTTAAAACATACAGAGAAAACACGTTCTTATCCATTCTGTAAAACTTGCAGAGACAGCACAGCGATTCTATCCAAAGAACGTTGCTTAAGAGGTTCACATCATTAAAAGGGAGTCATCTGATTCCTGCAGATGTAGCTTCAGTCCTAACCTCATAATGCACACACACATATAGATATAAAAAAAAATTTTGTATTGATGATGAAAGTCATAAAACAGTTTGAAAAAAAAAAAAAACGCAAACCTGAGTGTCATCATTTATTAAGGATAAAAAAATGAAGCATTAAACCTTTAAGAGGAAAAAAATGAAATTAAGTGGCAATGATTTACTGTGTCCTAAAAGACTAAGAGTAGCTAAAACTTAAAGACTTATAAATCTGTCTTCATAAAATTCTCCAACTGAAATTAATGAGCAAACCCTTAAACCACTGAATTACACGTGTGAACCAGTGACAGTGATCAACTTCACAGAGCAGAACACCAAAACATTAAAAACTCAGTTAAAAACAAAAGCTTTAGTGAGACGTACTGTCAAAGGCAAGTTCTGAAGAGACACTGCTTTACAACCTTGAATACAAAGCAATTTCTGTGATCTTACTAGTTTAGTATGTGCCTCACACAAACTCCAAATACAGGTAGTCACAGAGCACAATACGTTCAGAACTATGATTTTAACTTACAACAACCTCCACAAGTGTATTCTTCGTTTACATTTTTGTTGTTAGGACTCACTATTCTATCTATATCTTCCATTGTCCATCACTTCCACTGTCCTTAGAAACAGATGACAAAAGGAAAAACAAATATCTTCTCCATCTCTCCGTAAGGAGTAACAAAAATCATCCCCTGTGGGCATTGATATACCTCTGACAATTTGACTTAAGGGTTTTCAAGTCTACAAAACCAGAAAGCTAGTAGTACAAAAACATGTCCCTAAAAAAAATTAAATACTTTGAAATACCAATGTAAACAAAACCTTCTGACTTAAGTATGTAGGCACTTAAACTCATCAGCAGGCAACTAGACAAGACTACCCTTTATAAAGGTGGAAGAAAAAGGTAACTCATACAGAAGAGACGTTCTGGTGGCAAAGCACCTGGAATCAAATTTCAAAATGCAGTTAGCTCTTATGGCTTTACAGCTTAAGTCAAATATTCAGGCTTCTATTAATGACAAATTTACCATAACAAGCTACTCCAAGGAAGCAAGACAGAGAAGTGCAAAAGAAAGTTGTAAGAAGCAAGAATCTGTGCATTATTGCCAATGTAGACATTGGGAATCTCCTAGTAAAAAAAGTCAAAATTCAAACCTTTAGTAATTTTCCAGAAATGTTTCTGATGTTAACCAAGAGTTAAATGTGATCAAAGAAGCTTGAGGAAAATAAACTATCACAAATGTTCTTAAGAAATCCAGAAATAACAGAAGATTTCATGCAGTATTCTTAAAAATAAAGAGATAACACTTGATCTAAAGAAAGAAGAGACGATGCATGCAAAAATACAGACAACATAGAGTAAGTTTCCAATCTCCTAAGAAAAGTGTGCGTGCACTACTGTTGTTGATACATACTGCAGTCTGGGGAACACGATTTTATCATCAAGGGAAATCAACACTCTTTTCCTTGGTGGAGTTTTGGGTATTTGGCCATTAAGGAAAAGAACACACTGAAGTAACAGAGTTTACTCATTACAGTTATTTCGTTTTTCTCATGTATCTGTGAATGTCTTCCCCGAGTGCTGTTCAAAGAGTGGGTGGATTGGAGTAGTACAGAAATCTGCATTTTGCAAATGGGAACAGTAATATGCAATTCACAGGAAGGCAGATAATCTTACGACAGTTTAAAAAAATGGCAATTTGTGCCCATTATACTGATAATGCAGTCAGCAAAGAGATTTAACTTTATAAAACGGCTCAACAGAACTTTTTTCTTTTTTGAGAAGCGTAAGATTCTGGCTTTGAACTAAAAGCTGCTCCATACTCATCACCTACACTTGAACACTAAGATGCATCAAAATCTTCCTATCAAAACTTAAGAGAAAACTCCACATTTATTTTCCAGATCAACAATAAACTGTTCAGACAAACTACATGTTTTTTGCCTTTTTAAGAGCTGTGTGATTAAGACAGAAGGTGCATTTCCTCAGACTCATGACTAGGTGAACAGCAGAACATTGGATGGGTCATGTAAAACCTGTCTTTTAAAAGTCCCTTTCCACTACTCCCACTTAAAGCATTAAGTCAGTCACTTTTTCTGGAACCAGAATTACATCATGGAACACGTTTTGTCGTCTGATGACTAACTGCATCATGAGGAAGAAAGTAAGTTATGGAAATTCACTGCATAAATTGTTTAGTTTAATACTCCAAGAGCAGCAGCAGAAGAATCCAGTAGAAGATGGAAAAGACCTTTCAGCAAGAACTAACAGACTCAGTAGACAGGCCCAACCTACAGGAATGGGTTTGCACCGTAAGAGGTGTTTTTGCATGATACATAGAGCTTTCGTAATTATAAACATCTCTTACTTGCTAATGACAGCCATTCTGGGAATCTTTGCTTATACAGATTACACCAAAATAAAAAGCTGTTTAATTAACCTTTTAACAGTAACGTCTTGCGAATTCTGAACTATGACTTCATACGTTTTTATAGCACACATTTATGTCCCCTATCTTCCCCCAGCAGTAAGCTCTTCTGATCATTGCAAGAAGACCAAAACACCAGACAACATAATAGATGGGGAAGACACCTTCTCTCCCTTTCCCCATTTTGTTTGGGCAGTAACACAGATATAAGTTGAACAATAAAACCACACATGCAATGATACACAAAGCATCGTCATCAAATTGTTGTCACTTACAATGCACTATCTTTAGTATGAATTATCTTCACTGAATACCAAATATCTCATGCACTTCAAGAAGCCTGAATTTTGGTATAAAAGAGATCTCTGCTATAAAGAAAAAAAAAATGTCTTTAAGAATGAGGAAAAAATAACTTAGAAAGCTAGCAGACTTATAAAGGAGCTCAACAAGAAGGCCTTTTCTATCCCACTGCCTTTTTTATTAAGACAAATACTAAGTTCTCTAGTTCAGTTCTAGTATTTAGTTTGCTTCTTTATGTGCTACTTAACAAATATAGTTGTGCCTGCTTTTCTAGAGATTCTTCAGAGGTGGGAAGGATGGGCTGTACCTATAGGTCTGTCAGTACAAGAAGAGCCTAAATTAGTAAAACATAGTGTGGGCATGAATGTTTGAAGCCTTTTGAATAACCAGAAGTGTTGTGGTAATGTAAAAATCACATCTACTTGTGAAGAGCATTAAAGGAGAGATAACAAGTAAATCAGTTACCAAGACTACATATTTCAGTTTTTCATTTTGCAAATGGACTTCACTCTGTATTTCATTAAAGGCTTCGATCAAGTCAGTCACTTGGAAGGATTAGGCACAGAAAACCAATAATGCCTCAAATAATCCTTAAAACATGCTTTTCTAGTACTTACTTTCCCCTCTGTCACAGGACAAGAAAACGTGCCAATGTGAATGAGAAAAGCTACTCAAGTACTACATTAAGAATGGGAGGCACATGAGACTCTGCCTATCATCATACTACATCTCTCTACTGTTAATTTCTCTACCATCACAGAGCATTAGGTTAAAATTCTTCAACATTTAGTAACAGCCATGGTAGAAAAAGGAACTTAACTAAGCATTACAAAAGGGGGGAAGACTCTAAGCAACCCCACTGGATTTTCACAAAGAAATATATATTGCTATACAGCAAGTTCCTGTGCATATTTTAAGGTAACTGCTTATATGAACATCCTTTTTCCATAATCAATGCAATGCAACTTGCCTTCCTTTCACAAAGGGTAAGCTACCTTAATCAGACACCACAAAGTTAAGCACCAGTGTAATGAAAAAGCTACTGGCATGTGCCAAAGCCCTTTGTTTGCTATATTCAGGCATAGGAGCTTCTGATATAGAGTACTCAAAAATCCAAGTCAAGCAAATGAATTTATTAATATGCCATAAATGGTGATTTTCCAAATTGCTGTAGAATTTGTAAAAATGGGACAGTAACAGGATGTTGTACACTGTGTCTCTTAGGTTCAATATATCTCAGCTGCTGGGAATATAATTATTTGAACTTTCAACTATCAACTACTTTCACAAAAATATGTCTGAAGAAAAATCACTATACAAGTATTTGCGTGGGATACTTTCTCAGTACAACAGGAAGTTTTAGGAAATTAACTTTATAATTTACATGTTTATATGGAATTTTAGAGGAGTATTTCTGTTAGTTACAATGGTACCAGTGTTAAAACACAGCTACAGCATAACGAGTATCTTCATGTATTTTAGACTTTATACATTATAGCAAACAATAATGAATTTCTATGTAATGATTAGCATACAGAACAGAAAACAAAAGAAGCCTTTGTGATGATGTTTTACATAAAAGTTGGTACAAATGCTATCAGAGAGCACTACACATGTATTTACTGAAAAACATGATGTTAACAGAGATATTACAAAGAATAAGTGTAATTCTATTCCTCCGTTACTATCCGAATAAAACAGTATTTAGCTACGTACAGTTCCAGAGAGGACATCATGAGGGCAGCAGTTGAGAAGGTGACTCTTGCACACTCTGTCATCACTGAATTTGATTCTCTGGCGGGTCGTGTCACCTGCAATATAGAAATCAACGTATTTCAGGTTAGAAATCTGAAGAAGCCAAGTATGTTATGCAAGTTACATGCAAAGCTTTAACACTACCCTGTCACACAGTGAAGGCCTATGGAAACTAGAACTTAAAACACTGTATGCTTCTTTGCCAAATAAAACCAAAACCAAATACATATTTTAATGCTCTACAATGCTATTTAAAAATCCTCTCATACTTCCGCTTCAAAAATGCAGCATGAGAAGTGCTTGAAACCAGAAAGAGAATATTAGTTTAAAAACACTTTGCTATGACAGCATTTATTAAATGAGCTATATAATGCTCTATTCAGATTTTGCATGAAATAGTGATGTATTTGTATGCAACAATTAGCAAATAAAAGCAGCCTCAAAGAAAATGAAACACGGTGAGTCTTCACTGAATCCCACCTGATACTCATTTTATTGTTTTGCTCTTTGAAGCAAAGCACCCTCTTACTTCTGATGGGAGTAGCATAAAGAGTTGGCAGAAGAATGAATTTAAATGCTTACAAACCTGAAAAAAGTCAGTCAAACATATGGACTTTGCCTACGTGCAAAGTTATTTTACAGATGCTTGTATGTAACCGTCTTGTAAACCGTATTTTTTCTACATGCTGTTTGTTGGGATGGGAACATCTTAATTGCATCTTCATCATGGCAGGTTGTAGTTCCCGCATCAGCAGAAGCATCAACCTGCCCACACACTGAGGGCCAATTGAAAGTTTAAATGACCCCATCTGGGAGCAAGACCTGAAGTCTTCAGATCAAAGTGACCAGCTGGTATTTTGGGGGTGAGGGAGGGAATGGGTTTTCCTTCAAGTCATAATGTCATTGTCACTTTTTGAGATTCAGAAGAGAGATTGCTGCTATGGCTCTCTTGCTGTTGAGACACAGGCATGATAAAACCTTAATCTCTCTCAGTATTTATCTATTATACATGAAAATTAACAACTTGTTAAAATCTTTAATCATCGAAAACCTACTGGTGAATTACTGAAGCAAGAAGGGCTGCTGGAGGAAAAAAGACGTATAATGAGTTTAGATAGCAACCTTTTCCATTTCATCAATTATTTTAAAGAGTGCAGATACATTTTCCTGTTTTTATGGCTTCATGATTGGAAATGCTGAGAATTTTGAATCTATGATACGATTCAAGAAGCCCAATTCATTACTTAGGTAATTACAACATAATAAAAATACATATTCAAGCCTTTCTTACTATTATGTAATTGCATTTTTAAAATATCAGCTCTATGCATAGGATGCTAATATAGAACATTTTCAGATGGGCCAAGTTCCAGATTATTAAGCAAACAAAAATTTCCAAGAATACCACATCCTTAATATGCCAGCAGAATGCAACATTTAAACCCAGTAATCCACAGGCTGAAGACAGCTTCAAAGCAGTTCAACAATAGGTTTTCTAGAAATAAAGCTTACCGTTCACTGTTATTTACACTACTAAAAAATTAAGCAATCCCTTTATAATCACGCCTGCTACTGCAGTAAAGAGTTTTGAGTTTTGTTTTGCTTTTTAGGAGGTGGATCCATATTTGTTTCTTTTTTTTCCTTTTTCTTTTTTTAAACACATAACTGCGTTTGTTCCACATTCATTAACACATCTGAAAAGTTAGCGATAACTCACGGCTCGGCGAATGCGGGGCCTTTCTGACACTCCCTTGCAGATTGATGTAGGCAGGCAAAGATACATTGAACCTTTATAAATAAAACAAGGGGCCAGATTGTTCAGTTTGTATAGAATAATAGACTCTGCCAGCAATTTTAACACAGCATCTAGAAATACATGTTGACTGTAAAGATTCTTCTATATAAAGACAAATGAACAAAATCAAGAAAAGTATTAAAAAAAAAAAAAAAGACAGCTGATAGCCTAATAGCACTAACCCATCAGGAGTTAAGGAGTTATAAAGACTAGAAAATTGCCGAAAGACTTATATGGTTCCTTAGGTAAAGTTGGAAAGAATTATTTTCCCAGACATTACCTCAACATCAAGAGGTCATTCATTTTCTTCCTCCTAACGCAACTGGTGACTGACTACAGCTGCAATACCCTCTCTATTCCTCTAAGGGGCTAGACGATAATCACAATTAGCTAACTGGGACAAGATGACACAGAAAAAAATGGCAGCAGGAACTGAACAAATGACAGCCTTAAGGTGGTGTTCCACATTTGTGCTTTAACTGACAATCTTTTTGCATTGTGCCTTTGGTCTAGCACTTCAGAGTCTTGCAGAGAGGCTCCCACACACAGAACACCCAGATATTTACCTTTTCCTGTCTATAGATAGTGTAGTCACACATTCACATTTCTTTTCAAGCTACGGTGTTCCAGCAGGAAAGGCTTATCAAAAAGAAAAGGCACCGTGTCCTATGTTCTACCAATGACTGAATCCTGTGTCCCTCTTGGAGCCCATTCCAGAGTCTGACAGCCTCAGAAAAAAAGTGCTTTTATTTCTTCACGGGTTCTGTGGGCTCCAATACCCCTAAAATAGCGCAGACATGTTGTCAGGGACAGAAGCTATGTTCTGCTGCTGATCTACAGATGAATCATCTTGAGGTGGCGATGGCCTCCGGGGCCTACACGGGCTGCTGAGTGGGGGAACAGCATCTACAGACCCACTCTGTGCCTGCCATTCAGCCTTTCGCTGGAGGCTTGCGGATGCCTTCTAACAATTCAAACAACAGAGGCATGAACTTGACTGCTTCCAATCCCAGGACTTGGTTTAAGTGGTATGTCAGATAGCCAAGGTGGTACTTCTCCACATCAAACTACAGGCAAGTTGGTACACTCTTCCTGGCCAAGCTACCAACTGAATGCTAAGAAATCTTTATGAGGACTTAGAAGAGGCTTTATATTTTATGTAGAAAGAAAATAATACACCTGAGGACTAAGTAGGTGCAGTCATTTAAATTTTAAAAGTATCCTTAAACAGCTACAAAGAGGACACTCACCAGTATTTCTGATCTTATTACAAGTTCTATTTAATAGGTAAATCATTATGTTAGCTCAGAATAGCAACTTATTTAACCCAGCCTCTAAAGCACAGCAGAGTATTCAACTGCTTGATCTTTAGGGCTCACTCATTAAAGAAATCAAAGGAGGCAACATCCATTACCGTAAGCCTCTCCAATGTTTCTGATTAGATTTTCTCCATTAAAAAAAAAAAAAAATCATGTTTGATAAAATTTATATGGAAAAAAATATGTATTTTTTTTCCCTCAAGAAGTAGCAGCTTTAGTTTTACTCAAAGCATCTGGCCCAAACCACATTTCTACAATGTATTACATTATATATATTATATACATATATAAAAATCAATAATGTAATACATCATAATACATCATAGTGTATTAAAAGGAAATTTCTACACTTACACGTTTTATGTTGAGATCTACAACATGCTGGAAGCAAATATCAGAGCACTGTATCTTACAGATGCCAGTGCTGGAGTCACCTTTCTAAAGGAGGTTTTCTAGTTCACGTTAAGTATGTTGATGACAAAATTGACATCAATATTCATACAGCTGATTAAGGAACATCCAGAGGCTAAGATCACAACATGCATTTGTGACTACAATCCACTCTAACTCCCAAGTCTAACCTATTAACAAGCCTCTACAATGTCATTCCCATGTATTTTAATCACAAACCAGCAAAATGAGCACGTCTGTACTGACACTGCTTAGCATTATCTGCACATTATTTATTTCACCCAGTATTTTTTCTTAAAACTCTCCTGTATCCTAACCTTCTCCCAACAACAATCCCAGCGCACTGATGAGATTACCATTTGGAAACCAAGCATAACCTCTCATCCTCAACGAGAGGTGCATGCCACGCAAAGACAACAACGTGCACGTTCATCTTCACACTGCTGACTTCCTGCATTAAGCTCCGTCAGCCAAAAACGGTTGGGTTTTCACTCAGATTTCTGAAGTCCCACCATTTTGGCGAGGGACTCTCAGAGCTTTATTCATGAATAGCTAACTGGGGGAGTATCAGGTTAAAGGCTGCATAGCAAATTTCATCAGCAAAACAAGCTTTGTTTAACAAGTACTCAGCATCTTTATTTAACTGAGGTTCATGCAGTCACAGAAGGTCCTGTTCCTGCTGCAGACTGAATGGGCAGCTAATTCTGATTTACTGTCACCAATGCCAGACACACCTTCACCATAACACTTCTGGTGTAACACATTTCTAAGCAGGATTTCTTCTGTTTTATGCTATGACTGAATTAATCCTTGTAAATGCTTAGTGCAATAAAACCATTTTTAGCTAATGAATTACAAGCAGAATGTAACAATGATATCCTATCAGGCAAGAATATGCCTGTTTGCATCTGAAGTGTCATTCTAAACAGTGTCCCAAAGCTATAGTAAAAAAAATAATAATAAATAAACCCCAAATCCTTCACTGTTCTCCTTATTTTTAAGGGCTAAAGTACCAAAAACTTTACAATGAATCCAGCAAATACACACAATTCACTGAACACAATCATTGCTCTTCAGGCCACCAAATCACTCCTGATTAACAAGTTATCTTTTCATGAAGTGCGTGTGTTGCTTCTATTTCTGAGTTGATATCAATTCCACGTTCTTGGTAGGTTTTGCAGAAATTCACACCCAAAGATACTGTTTTTCCACCTGTATTTTGGTGTTGATCCATATCTGAAAGACAAGCTCTCAGAGGAGGCTCCTGGCTCCCTAACCTGGCTCTCAGCCTGAAGCTACCCAAATGGCTAGCACTCCTGAAGTAATGGCAACAACATACCAAGCCCAAAAGCACACGCTAACTTCCACCTCCATGTGCAAAATTTACAAAACCAGAAAACATAACCTATATACCCTTAAAATACCAGCCTCAGCCCATCGTAACTACTCGTGCAAAAATATTTGCTGCACTTCTTGGTGGACAACACATCCGTCTGTCACCTGCATGCCTGCTACAGCTGTACAGCTTCAAGGTGCTGAGAAGCTTTATCCTACCCTAGGGAGGCAAGACCCCTAATGTTTCCCTCTCTGCTCTCCAAGATGGGAATGAAATATAAAGATAAGTTCTGCTGAAGTGAAAGCACTACAGGCAAACGTGAGCACAAATTTAAAAGCTGGTCTGCTGAAGTGAAGCACTGCAAACACAAATGCTAATTAAAAAATAGGTTACAAGTTCTTGATTGCGCTTCTGTTACCATATAATGAGCTTCACTGAACAAATGTAACTTTAGGATAAGCACAGGGTGTCACTTCAGCTTCTCCCCAACAGAGAGGACAGAAAGGTCACACGTGAGGAACCACGACTACAGATAACTAACTGAAAGCAGCTAGGGTAAAACTGATAAACTGATTAAGATGTGAACAGATGCCAAATGTTATTTTCACTGAAATAAGAATACCTAGAGCAAGAAAACTCTTTGCTATTAACACCTAAGAACTTGGTCAAACACTCCAAACAGAGCAGCTCAGCCCAAAGGGGTAGCAGGTGAAACAAAAGAGGTGCTGACTGACACTTCGTACATATGGGTTCCATACATCTAAAGGCTCCAAAGATTAAAGCTTCTGCTATTCATATAGCATAATATTTGTTAGGAAGCTTGGCAGAACACTTTCACAACCACATGTAAACTTCAAAAGCACATACAAATTTCCTTGTCTATAAAGAAGACTAACGAACTGCTAGTTGGTCATATTTTTAGACTATAACCTCATTTTGATGTAGTGGCAGTTGTATAAAAAAAAAAAAAAAAAAAAAAAAAAAAAAAAAAAAAACATTTCTTTGCAAGGGTCGAGTCCTGGCAGTTTCAAGATGTTGTGTTTGAGTTACAGGACGATTCAGACCTCATCTGAGTCTACACCACTGTCCAAGGCAGTGACCCTTCTCCACCCTCTGCTTCTAGCCTGTTCCTTGCAATGACTCCAGCATTTACGCGGCGAGGCAGATCAGGTAACCAAGCTGGCAGAAAATCAACTAGTTGAGCAAGATATGCTGATTTGAGACAAAACAGGATCTTTACGATCAGGCCTTTTAGGGAAAACTTGGCAATCTTACCCAGTTCTGCTACGCTCTTAAAAAAAAAAAAACACCGCACCCCTGGGGTACTAATATCAATTATATTAACATTTCTTTTAATAAATGAAGTCACTTACAAATTAACTTGGGAATGATCCTTGCACTAGGATAACTGTTATGTTTGCCAGGGAACAGAGATGGCAAAACCAGGCATACTGTTAGAAATATGTAATGAACCTCTGAGCTAAAAAAGAAATCATTTTAAAAATGATGCTTTATCAGCTTATTCCTTGTACCTCTGAATGACAAGTTCACACAGCCCTGGTCCTGAGCCATAAATTCAACTTCAACTAACCTTTTAACTACTGTCAGGTGTGACAAAGCCATTGAGTTTAATGGCTAATGGTGAAAAAACAGCATAACATGAATAAAACATTGGGATGCAAGTACGTAAGGTCAGCAACTTCACTTCAGCGCTCGTTATTTCTCAATATTTGGGAAACCCATGCTACATACTCAGTAGTTTATATTTAAGCCTCTCTAGGTATGCCAGCTTATCAGTGCCCGCAGTGACATACTTCAGAGTATGCTGTTTTCCATCTGTAGTCACGACTGTATTCAGTTAGTCCAGCTTTTTACTGACATCTCAATCTATGCAGCATTTATTTACTTATTTTTGGGTATGGTCCATGTCCAACCCAGTCTTTACCTCTTATCAGAGAAGCATGCAAGTGAACTTCAGGTTAGGTAAATTTATTTAAGATGTTGAAAAATACCAAACCACTCATGTTAAAATAATGTGGTTTCACAGGTGCTTCACAGAGCTCTCTTTACCTGTCATTCACAGAACACTTTCACCATAGCGGCTTTAGCAATACAACTGATTTTTAGATATCCCCATTTACCTCTAAGAACTGCAACTCCCCAGGAACACCTACAGAGCACCTGCCCCGTCCCTTCTACTCCACCGCCTCGCCAAGGAACGGGAGGGCACCAGCAGGGTGGCTGGCAGAGCATCCAACGTCACGCCCCGGCAGGTACCGGGCAGCGAGTGAAGTACCACGCATGGAGAGGTGTCGCATGACTGTGAGCCTATCTACCCTGCTGCTCAAATTCAGACCAAGTGTTTGACCTGCCTTTTTCTAATATAACTGAAGATTTTAATTTGAAGTCCCTCTTCCAACCCAAAAAGAGAACTAACCAAAAAAAATCCACCAGACTACGCAGAGGGTAACATTCTGTTGAATGGGAAATTCAAAGGCCCTTTGGTAATTTTGAACAAAATATAGAAACGGTATTTTTAGAAGCATTTTAAGATCTGTTCTATTGCCAGGCAGAGCAAAATAAAAGGCAATGGGGACAGGTGAGGAAATGAGAGCTCTGCTCCACCAAGAAATGCCAGGACTGCCACACTCTAATGAAAAGCCGTGTTTTGCATATTACTAGAAACAAGAGTATTTGTCAGAGGTGATGGGGGAGTGAAACAAAAAAAAGAAGCCAAAACCCACGACTCACAAGGCCAGCAATATTTCAATGACCCTGAACCTGGCCTTGAATTTACTAGGGTACCAGCTTCACAGAAAAGGATGCTTTTCAGTCCCTGGGAGCACTCTGGTTTAAATAATGCTCCACTGGAATTTTTATTTCTTTGTTTTTAAAAAAGAACTAAAATGGTGTTACGCTAATATTCCCAATTCTCCACCTAATCCAACAATGGAAGCCAGTATTGCTAACAGCCTTTTTTCCTTACCCTCTCCAATCCTGCCAACTTTGTTTAGATGCTTCCTCTCAGTAAGCCACTTTGAGTTCAGCACACGCAGCTCTGGATTTACAAGCTGGTTGGGTGGGGGCGATACAGTTATCAATAAAGCGCCTGCTTTCTCACGAAGCTAACGGAAACCTGGTACGCGATTAGTTTTCCTGGCTTAGATCATAAGTGCAACTGTCATTTAGCATCTTTAAGCAGCTCTTACATGTCAGTCGCCCTTCTTCCACCGCCAGTGGAAAACGCATTCAAAAAGTGCGAAAGCCTTCACCTCTTTTAAGCTTACTGCACAGTCTCAGGTACCCTTTTGAGACAGCCATCTGGGTGCTAGCACCGGGAAGCCCTGAATTTCATGAGCACCATGTTACATTGTCAGGCTGTGTGCTCACACCACAACAGGAAGCATTCAAAATCTGCTCGGACGAGAAAAAAAAACGCTCCAAGTCAGATCCTGCATGCTGACTACTTGCTAACCGGCCTTGCACTGGAAAGCAACCTCTCCATAATTAAGCAGTGATTTTCCTATGAGGTTATCGTGCCCCTGTTTAGAACAGCTGTAAGTATGTAGCAGGAAGCATTTATGATAACCTGGGTACGTGAAAACTTGCTACGTTTATTTAAAATTCTAAATTCTATCAAAAAAAGTGAAAAGATGATCATATCGCCCCGGTTCCAAGAGATGACCGGCTTGTGCAAAGTAAATCCCAGTTCATATATCCTACCCAGTGCATGGGAACACAGATAATCATTAATAAAGCACGAAGCTTCAACAAACACGCAGCGTACCTGAGAGAGTACAACATGCAGAACACTAAAATCATCTGTAATCACAGTCTACCCTCAGGTGCAGCATTCTCTCGTTCATAAATGAGATACTACACATCATACCAGGGCCTCCTCCTCCCTAGCAGTCGCCACACTATCTACATTTACGGATCGCTGCCGTTCAAACATTGCTGTGGAGCATGTAAAAAAATAAATCTGAGAGCCTGTACACAGCGATAATTTTCCAATTCACAACGCGACCGCAAAGCGATCATAAGGCTGATTGTGCCTATCTGTCTCGGGATGACTGCCTCTAGGTGTTAAAATGGGATTATTTTTTTTTTAACAAAGGGAAACAAAAAAATGGGGGAGCTCATCCGCTGGGAGCGACTAAACCCTGCCTTTCAGAGAGCGGCGGGCAGACCCACCCAGCCGGCCGAAATGATGGTTTGGGTCAGACTTCAGACAGCCCTAGCGACACGAGAGCCCTGCTCGGCCGAAGGAAGGGGGGCTGGGGCTGTTCTGCCCGCGCCCCCCCGCCCGGCCGGGGCCGCCCGCTGCTCCCCGCGGGGCCGAGCCACGCGGCCGGGCCCTGCCGCGGCGCGGTTCCGCTTCTCCGGGGACCCCGCGGGCAGCGCTCGGCGGCCGGGCTGGGCCTCCAGAGCGGCGGCGGCCGCATCGCCCCCGCGGGGCCCCGGGCCCGCTCCTAGGGCGGGCGGACAACGGCGGCGGCGGCTCCTCGGGCCCCCTCCCGGCCCCCGCCCCGGCTCCGAGCGCGGCCGCGGCCGGGGGGCGCTTACCGTCCCGGGACGTGCCCATCAGCTGGTCCAGCATGGCGCGCATCTGGGCCTGCGCCGACATCTTGAGCGCGGCGGGGGCCCGGCCCGGCCCGGCCGCCTCACGCCGACTGCGGCCTACAAGGCCCGAGGCCCGGCGCGGCCCGAGGCCCTCCCCCTGCGCGTCACCGCGCGGGCCCGGGCGGAGCCCCGCTTCCCCGCCGAGGGCGCGGGGGGGACGCGGAGGGCAGCGAGGGCAGCGGGCGCTGCCGCGGAGGGCGGAGCGGAGCGGAGCGGAGCGGGGGAGCCTCTGCCCCGCGCCCGGCTCGGTGCCGCCGCCTCCCCTCCCCCCGCCGCTCCTCCCGCCTGCCACGCGCGCGCGCCGGCGCTAACGGAAACCCGCGCGCACGCGCCCCGCCCCGCCCTCTCCCCCAGCTCCCGCGCGGACGTCAGCGCCGCCGAGCGCTCGGCGCCCGCCCATTGGCCGCGACGCGCGGCGCGGGGATTGGCGGGGAGGCCCCGCGGGGCCGCCGTGACGCGGGGGCCGCTCCGGGCGCCCCGCCGCCATCTTAGGGGGCCGCGCTCCGCGCCGCCCGCCGCCCCCCCGGCCCTGAGGGGCCGCTCCGCCCGCCCGCCGCCCCGGGGCTGGGCTGCCGGGCACTAACGGGGGAGGCCAGCGAGGGCTGGGGGGAAGCGGTTCGGCTCGCAGCGCGTTTCTGACAGCGCTTTGTCCTCCCTCCTGGCAAAGCCCAGCCGAGCGCGCTTTTGTTGGTGGCTCTTTATTAAGCTCCTCCCGCGGTTACAGCCCAGCCTGGCATTTATAGCCCCTGTAAGTCACCCCTGGTACAGGTTTCTTATGCGTCGTGCACAGAACAAACCTCTTCTGACAGTTGAAGCCTGTGTTTCTTTCCTTATTAAAAAAAAACTTGCTGTTCCAGGTTGCAGGACAACAAAACAGCATTGTTGCTGGGACTGTAACTCATTGTCATCCAGCTCACACATCTGGTGTAACTAGCAGGTGTCATTTCACTGATAAATGAAGCTGCCCCAGGATTCATGGTGAAACATGCATAAAAAGCCTAGTGTGAATGTCAACCCTGCCAAGACATTCAGAAAGTTGCAGTTCATTAGGTAGCAGTATTTTGAGTTATTATCAGTAGGTCACTGCCATGGATGAAAATCTTCTAGGTGGGGAAGTGCTCCAGCAGCGCTCACAAGAACCTTCTGATGCTCCAAAGAAAGGGCCTTTCCTTTGGAAATTGGAATGGGAAATTGGGCTTTTTCCATTGAGAATTTTCCAATGTACAGACTATGGCAGGAAAACCCTGCAGAAAACGGGCAAATTTCACCTAGAGATTTAGGGCAAGAAAACACAGTTGTAACTCTCATGAACAGAGCAATGAGGTTTTTGGCCTGATTTTCCGTTATAGGCAACCCCCCTTGTTCCCTGTGGCCGCCTGTCACACCGGGCACCCAGAGGCAGGCCAGGTACCCTCGATAACCTTGGGGAGCGGATTCCCTGTTTCTCCCCGTTCACCCCACACCCGCCGACAGCAAAGCACCACGACACACCAAGCCAGCGGGGCCTCCCCTCCCGGGGCTCGTTTATTGGGGAGCCGACGGCAGGCGCACGGCGGCCGCCTCAGCCCTTGCCTCCGGGCTGCTGGGGCAGGCGGAAGCCCACCAGCCCGGCCACCTCCTCGGGCGAGCGCTCCCCCCGGCCGTGGTACTCGTGGTGCAGGGCGGCCAGGTGCCGCACGCTGCGCAGCAGGCACAGGTAGGTGGCGGCCTGGAAGTGCAGCTCCTGCTGGGCCCGGCACAGCTTCTCGCTGGTGACCTGCGGAGAGGAGGCGACAGTGCAAAAGGAGGCGAAGTTCACCTCACGCCGCCGCCGCCGCCGGGAGAAGGGGGGGGGGGGGAGCCGCGGCGGCCGCCGCCGTACCCGGTGAGCGCGGAAGGCCGCCAGGAGGTGCCGGTAGGCGGCCGTGTCCCGGTAGAGCCGGCCGGGAGGGCCGCTCGCCAGCCGCAGCTCGCGGAGGAGCCCGCGGAGGGTGCGCAGCGGGGAGCCCAGCGCCGCCATCTCGCGGCAGGGCCGGCTGCGGAGCGCCGAGCGGAGCGATCGCGGCCCGCCCCCGCTCCCCCGCTTCTCCCGAGCGGCCGGGGGTGAGCGGCGAGGCCGGGCCCCGGCCGCCTGCTGGGCAGGGAGGGGAGAGCGGCGGTGCTCAGGGAAGCTTCGTGCAACGAAAGTCCCGGGCGACGCCCGACCGCCCCGTCGCGGGGGCTTCGGGGTCTGCGTTTTGGACGCAGAAAAAAAATATATTTTTTTTAATTAAAAAAAATAAATAAAAATTAAAAAATAATACTTTTTTAAAAAAAAGGTAAAAAGGGAAGTCCACCCCAGATGGGACTCGAACCCACAATCCCTGGCTTAGGAGGCCAATGCCTTATCCATTAGGCCACTGGGGCTGCCGCGGAGAACGTTGCACGGCAGTGCTACTTCTGCCAGCCCCCCGCCCCTCGCTCCTTCGCCGGGTGCTGATTGGGCGGCGCCTTCCGCCTGCCTCCCGCCGCCCGCGAGCGGGGAGCAGGGAAATGGCGGCCGCCATGAGCCGTCAGGGCAGGGCCAGGCGAGGAGGGCACGGCCGGGCCTCGAAGTAACGGCCTCCGGAGGGACGGTCCCCTCCTTATAAACCGCTTTGGAAGTGCTGCCCTTGCTTCGGGGTTGCCTCAGCTGAAGGAAGCTGTAGCAACCGCCCACCCCCATCCAATTTAACAACAAAAAGAAACGATCCCCCCCTCCAACATCCCCAACCACATCTTTATTTTTTTGTGAGAAATAACACAGACAGGGCTAATATGTACATTCCTCTTTATTTAATACAGCACAGACACATGACGTAAAAAAAAAAGAAAAGTACACTCATGAAAAAAGCCTGTCGCCATTACGGACAGGGAACAGCTACACCCAGTTGCGTAAGGCTCCTACTGCAGAACAGGGGTCTGCTGTCTAAACGTGGATCCCAGAGCAAAACTGCTGCCAAAAAAAATCTTTGCACTCCTTTCAGGAAAGCAGAAGAAAAAGAGGGAAAGCCCCTCCAGGAACAGGTGGTGAAGCTGGTGGCATCTGCAAGGTTCATAGGACACAAGCCCCGTTACTGGTTGGAACAGAGCACTGAAAAAGCAAAAAACATGCTCCAGCTCTTCTTGCAGAGGGCCAACAGCCCTGACTTCTGAGAACATCAGACTTCTCAGGGGTGGCGAACCTGAGTATCTGGAAGGAGTGAAAACATCAAGTAGTCACACACAAGAGATTTATAGTCTCCCTGATAGGGCTCTGCTAGCCACAACTGGGAATGTGCAGGGGAACAAACCAGCTTCCCAATTAAAATAAAAAAATAATACTAAGGACTAACAGCCATTAAACTGACCAGAACAGTATACACATTTGGAACTGATGCAGGCTTTTGTGGCAGCAGCTTCTTCTTTTTCCTGCTTCAGTTCAGGATGGAAATTAAGCAGGCACCAGTTCCTCTGGCAAAGAGCCTTACACACTTAAAAAAATTAAAATACAAAAAAGGGAGACAGGTGTATTTACAAAATCCATGGCTGGTACAGTACATCATTTTTAAGACACACTAAATGCTACAATCTTTCAGGTCCTGAGATTATTACCAAAAAAAAAAAAAAAAAAAAGCAACAACTCAAAATTTGTGTTCAGGTCCAGTTTTATAAGGAGAGAGGAAGGAAATCACACATTTAAAAACACAGTATCCCTTGAAGTTAGTGGAACACGCCTCCCTAAAACCCAAATGAAAGTGGTGCTAATCACCCAAACGTAGCTGCATTTGGTTGTTCAGGCTTGCTGTCACAAGAGGGGAGCATTTCGCAGGGGAGTTTCTCTGGAGAGCTCACCAGGTAAGCACGTGGCTGTTAGGATCCTCTGTCACTAAGCCCTATGATCCGAAATACGGAAGTAATAAAAGGAGGAAGGTGACCTGATACAAATTCACGTGGGACTGAGTACAGCATCACAGGAATCACCGACTCAAAGAGGTTTGCCATCTTAGTAGCTGTGCGTTCCTTTGAAGAAGAGGACTACAAAGGACGCTAGTTTTGCTTGAAACAAAATGCTCAGGCAACTGACTGACTGCTCCAAGCCACACAGAGCAGGGCAGGAAAACCCTCAGCCCACTGGTTTCTCGGCTGTTCACTTTACATAGCCTCCTTCATTCTCCTGGGGATCAGCAAGTCAGGTAGGGTTAAGCTGGTTATATCCAAAGTTGCTAAAAATATATACGCCAAATGTGACAACAAAGGATACAGAGGCCAAACCTGTCTGTGGGAGGACCCCCACTGCCCTTGGCTGGGTGGGCAGGAATTGATGTGGAAGCTCTGCTCTTGACTAAGCCTCGTTACCAGGCAGAACTGAAGGGCCTTACAATCCACACCTGTATTTTCAATGAAATATTCTTAACATAGTGCTTTTGTTATCATCAGACGTTACAATCACAGATGGCCTTTTATTATAAGCACCTGACTTTAAGCTAGAAAATACCAACATTTTAAGGATTACTCACAAAATGCTTCTAACCCTCAGTAAAAAGAAGACTACAAGAGACAAATCACAGAACAAGGGTACTACAGTTTAACGGCTAAAATATAATGCTGCTCAGTAGACTTTTTGGGGAAAATAGCATTAATGATTTTTGTAAATTTTTTTCTTTAAACAGTAGTCCAAAAATATTTCTCCATCTATTTCCAACAGGGACCTTGAGAACTATGCAAGAACATGGTACTAATTGCTACATGATGGAATTACTGGCAATAAAACACACACTACAGTTCTCACCTCTGAGCTAAATTGTTATTTGTAGTTACATACAAGACTAAAGATCAGCGAGAAATACCCGGGGAATCACAAATTAGCTTTTATTTGAAGATCCAGCTACCGGGTAGCTGATACCTCCTCTTGTTTAGAAGCAACTTCATTTAAGTGAGGAATTGATTTACTTCTGATATTGGAAGGAAACACAGGATCTCATTAGCTTCTCCCCAAATCCAATCAGTACATTAAAAAAACAACATTGCTGCGGCTTCTTTAAACCAATTTTGAGAGCTGAATATTCTGAAAGCTCTCAGACTAAGACTTGTCACAAGAGGTGATTTTAGCTTCCCTCTTGAAGCAACTTCATGACACTTGACACTAGGTGTTGCACCAGCAAAAGGGTTTCTTTTTTGAAATACAAACTTCTTTCTTCACTGTAGCAAAAAGAGTTCTGCAGTACAGACATTCAAAAAATATTCAATTTTCTTTGGGTAAAACTTCAACATGTATTAACAGGGTAGCTGAGGGAAGGAATGCATGTAACACTGAGACATGTAAAGAATACTTATCTGCATAGTTGATATTAGTGACTACTAATCAAACTAAGGCCTTATCTGGAGAAAGCTGAGAACACAAGAAAGTTTCTTCCCCCACCTCCCATTCCACTGGTGAAATCTGAGAAGTCTCAAAGCAGCTCTGGCTGCCTCAGCAGCTACTTGGTTTGGCCTGCAGCAGTGGTATCTCCTGACCGGTTTGGGTTGATTCTCTTGCCTTTTTCTGTTGGTACTGGACAGTGACAAATGTAACCGAATCTGTTCAAGAAATACATCTGCACATGCTGCTGGGCCAAAAAAAACACCTTTAGTAATAAGCATGATAGAAGGCAATGTGCGCTGCTTGTTTTGGATTACTTCAGCATAAAGAAAAACTTGTTAGTTAATGGTTACTAAATGATCAGGAGGAGACATGGCAAGGGAAGAGGCTGAAATTCACTTCTAGATACAAAACATGAAGTGTGATTTTTTTTTTTTCCAGAGTTGCTCTATATAATTATAGCTGTCAAAGAATGTCTACAAAACAACAGACCTATATCCTCCACTACTGACAACTGACAAGATCAGCACAGTATCACTTACAAGGAGTGTGCAAAAATGGCCATAGGGAATCTTTTATGCATCCCCAATTCCAGGCCATGCTGATCTCTCAGCATAACACATAGCAGCAGCGGGGCTTCCTGCGGCCCCAAAAGGCTATTACAGCAGCAAGGAATCATTGGGTCACAGAAAAAGGATGATGGAGCCACACCAGACTTCTCCACAACCAGAGCATTCCCCAACAACGTTTGGTTATATTTCCAGTGGCTAAGCCAGGCTAATTCTGGCTGCTTATTTTGGCAGTGATTTTTTAAGCAGCAGCAGACTGATGGTGATTTTCAGAACAGCCTCAGGTGTTAAAAACACCACAACAGTCAACCAGCAGTGCCAGCTGTAGACTTCCAATCTTTCAGATAGGCTTAGAATAAAGAGCACACATGCCTGAAAGAGACTGAACAGCAACAGAAGAGCCCAGTCACCTCAAGTCACTGCCATAGGTGGATGTGGATAACTACAGAATAACTCTCACACTCAACCTAAGGCAGATTAGGACGTGCTCTCACTCCAACTGAGCAAGCTACCAGCAATAGTACTATCCCCAGCACTGTTAGATTGGTAAAAGAAATCTACCAATGGCCTCATTTCAACAGGTTCATTTGAATGTGATAACTGGAATAGCAGTTAGGCTATTTTCTGCCACAGGAACATGTTGCATTTGGTACCTTACTGTTGGCTCTCTAGATGGGCTCTCCACTTAAGTATGAAGGACTCTTCTAGCCATTCCTACTCTGGTTTCTGAAAAGAGAAGGTAAAACACTTCCTTTTCATATTGCAACTCAAAATCAGGTCTCCCCCAGTGGAAGCATCACGGAACAAGCACAGTCTAGTGATGCTCACATGTTACCTTAAGTTTAGAAATGAATTGCTGATTTCAGATATGCATGTTTCTAATAATAGTAAGTCAGATGTATCCTCAGCACAGAATAGTTAAAATCACTAGAAGATCTATTGCAGATCACTGATTCTGTCAGAGGACAAGCAAACAAGCACAGACACTATTTGAGTGTTCACTTGCAGCCAACAATACACAAACTTACTGTTCATTATTTTAAGAGAACAAACCATTAATGAAATCTCAGCAAGAAAAAGTACAGCGAGAAAAGTACTCAAAGGTGAATGATTTAGGCAGCTTGTGAAGTATAGTCAGGTTTAACTTCAAAGAGCAGCTGCATTCTTGCAGTTTATACCAAGTTCCTTCTCACGCGTGACGCCCGGTAGGAAGTGACAACTTTGGTAAATGTTAAGAATTCTTGCAATAACCAGCGCCACGCAGGCATGGCTAGCCATACACAAGATTCCTTGCAGTTCATCTCAACTCAAAATTGTTACAAGCTATTTTAACCTTCTTCTTTCCCCACTTCTTTCAGTTAGGTTAGCCACACATCTTTGCCTCAAGTTCAGTAATAGTGTGAAGCAGTCCGGTATTTAACGTTGTCAGTTGTACTTGTGAATTAAGACCCAAATTTAAAACCTCCAGAGAAAAATATAACAAGTTTCAATCTCATTAGCCACTTCCTTTCTCTCACACACGTTTACACATTCACACACGCACGCTTTTATTGTACTGCCACCTTTGCCCAAATGTTCCCCTTTTGTATGCAAATGTTTAACAGCGCCAGCAGAACGTAGGAGGATGAACACGGTTATGGGATTCTCGGGAATATTGCTGTGTATGTACGTGTGCGCACACATGTGTGAGCGTGAGAGAAAGAAAGCACACAAGCATACAGAACCAACGCCATGGTACAGCAGCTATGAATGAAGTCACATACATTACACACTTTTTTTTTCTTTTTTTTTTTACAAAAGGGAAAAATAGTATAACAGCATAAAGCCATCTATCTTGGCAAGCTTAAGATTTTCCTCCAAAATGCCTTCCAGCACTTCAGGATCTCTGAGAACAGTTTAAGAGGGTAGGGAAATAAAATAAAAAAAGGCACTTAAACAAAGGACAAAGGCCTGAATCAAGTAAGTCATGGAGGGTAACAGCCATTTCACCAGAGCTAGGACCAATCAAAAAGCTACCAACTTTTTAATTTCTATAAAATTAAAATTGCATAAAGTGTTAATTAATCAGTCATTTACCTACTGCTTTCACTTTCTGGATAATTTTATGAAACAAACAAAAAGCAAGTGTCCCTTTAGTGATTTCCCCCTAATTCAGCAAAAGATTAAAGATAGGTGTGGGAGGAAGCCTTCCACAGCTTAGCCTGACTGCAGATTTTCCTGCAATTCCATCTGCAAACAAAACAAAACAAAAACAGGAGAGGGACCACTGTGCCTTTAGCAATTCACTAAAAAAAAAAAAAAAAAAAAAAAAAGAAAACAAAAGAAAACAAAACAAAACCCAAACACCCCAATACTTCTAATTCATCTGTGGGCAAAAACTACTCAAAAGAAAACCAAACAAACTGTAAACTAGATTAAAATTTGCTAATAAATACAGCTAAAAGTTCATTTTATGAATGTAGCAGCAAATGTGATAAAGTTAGTCGGAGTCCAAGATGACTCCCAGAGGGTTAATGGTTCACACAACTGATGGCAGCTTGGGAGAGTTGCAGGATTTCTGTTTTCATGTCCTCAAGGGTCTTGCACCAAGTGGAGGAGGAGTGTGGAGGAAGGGTCAGGTGATGGGACTGAGGAAGGAAACAGGCTCTTGGCACCTGTCCCACCCCCAATTCTGTGCATCAGACAACTTTGATTGGATTCAAACAAGAAGTAGAACCCAAGTAATTAAAAGTTACTTCTGATTAGCAGAAAACAGATGTGAAACCCACAGCATCCACACTTGTGACTCGTATCTTGAATCATCAGAGAAGGCTGGACAAACTGATTTAGGCCATCTTGGAGTAGGAGAACACTGCAGTTACAGTCCAAGGTATCAGAAATTTGCAGCCTGTTTTTCATGTGGCCTGACGCCTTCCTTCTTACTTTGCAAGTGTCTCAAAAGGATTTACAATAGCTACCATGACTTTGGGGACTTTGGATCATGTAGCAGAGAATATTACTCAGAGGGTTTTAACATCTAAGACCTGTGTGTGAAATTATTGCTTGCATTCGTTTGGGGCTTTCAGTGAGCTTGACATGCTAGCTCATACACAGACCCCAAACTGAGTTCAGCCCTGCTGCCTGGAAAAGACAGCTCTACTTGGCTTTCTTATTGCTTGTGAATACTGAGGGTTACTTAGTATGTACAACTACAGTTTATTTATTACCAGAGGCCCTTAAAAAGTAGTAAAAAACTGGGGGGAAATGTCACTAGGAGAGCTGCTATGCAGAATATAGTAAAACATTAACCTAGTTTTGCATTTGGACACTGCAGAAAATTTTCACTTCCCCATCCTGTTTGTGCTAACCAAAAATGTCTCTGGGAGCCACCCTATTATTCCCTTTAATTTGGCCTTGATAGGTTTAACACAGAAGAATAGGGAAAAGGCAACACCGACTCCTTCATCACTATGTTGCTGATTCCAAAGCAGCTCGGCAGTATAATGACTGAAGGCAGTTACCCTCTAGGGGACTGTCTGAACTGGCATGAAGACTGTATGGTCATCTTAATTCTCACCATCAGTATCAGTTTACTTGTTTCCAAAAACTGAGAAGTTCAATAGGCCATACAGACAGGACTACTTTCTATCCTCAAGGTTTGGAGAGGATATCCCTTAACTGAAGGTGAGTCGTACCTGCAGAAAGAGAGGGAGGGACGTTGAAAGAAAGTTTGTGCTGTTATTCTAAAGGGCCACAAGTCTCCCAATTGAAGTTTCATTTAGCAACTATGAAGACGAGAGATGTAAATTTGGATGAGATGCTTTGATGAAGAAAACACAGAAGAGGTAGAACTCTTAGGACATTTTTTTTTTTGGTGGGTTATTCTGTGTGTTTTAATATATTGCTGCTTGATGGCTCAACTACTGCAACTCCCTTAGCTACACAGGTTGTTAAAAAGTATCAGGTTTGACAATTCAGAAAAAAAAATCAACATTCTCTTAGGCCTCAAAAAAAAGTTTTCTTCCTTCAACCCTTCCTGGAGAAAAAGAAAAATCAGATAAGGCTTGCAATCTAAATAGGTTGTGGTACTTAACGTTCAATAGAATTTGCACATTAGTAGGAATGCAAGAGTCTATGTAGCTGTATGTTTCAACTCTAAATAACCTTGACTAAGATGCAAGCTTATCTAATCAACATGCCACATACGAAACATTAGCATTAGCTAAAAGGCATCTAATTAGCTGATGCTATGGAGTGAAATTCATGAACTAATGAATCTTATTTTAATTCAATGTGTCTTTCACAGAAGTGTTGTGCAAAAACATTTATTGCTGAGCTCAACCCAACATCTTTATACTAAATACACAATATATATTATTTTAGATTCATGTATATATATATATATTTATATAAAATTAAAATGAGCTCTAAATAGAAAAGAAATTGTTCTCTGGTCTAAGAAAAATAAGTCACATGTAAAAGTAACCTGAAAGCTATAAGTTAATCTAGCAAAAACACTGAAGATTCATTATCCATGGTCAAGGTATCTCTGGAAGATGAGATGACCAGTAATCACTGGTTCAAACCCACCTCAAACTACTGGAAAGACTAGCTAGTAGGAATTTCAGCATCTCTGATCAGGAATGTTTCAGGGTTGAAGGAGAAGGGCATCATACAATTTTAGTTGCGTCTTTCCCCTAGGATTTATTTCAGTTTCTGTCACTCTCATCTTTTATCTAACAGCGCAAGGGGTTCTACAGCAGAGTTCTGTCCTAGTGTCAAAAGTGCAACATGTGCTGGATACTTCCTAACCTTACAAATGAACCAGTCCATGTATTGCTATAAAAAAATAGCCAGCTTTGCAGTTTTGTGCTACCATGAAAGGAAGAGTTCAGGTTGGAGACTCTCCAGGCCAGCAGGGGCTGGAAATGCTGGAGACGATCCATTCAGCCCCAGAAGAGAAGGCACCTCTGGTCGCTTTTGAACGACTCCTCTTTGGCTAATGCCTGAAGCAGTATTAACCTGGCTCTGGAGTAAGTCACATTCAGCTTTTTTTTTTTACTAGCAAATCAGGATAATGCATGGCTTTTGGGAGGAGTTACATGACAGATGAGGAAGATCTAGAATGGGTAAAGAATTAACTGTATTTTATGAAAGATGTGATAGAACATTACTTAATGTCAGTAGCAGATAAGCACAAGGGAAAGGAAAACTTAAATGGAGGGACTGAAAGAGTCCTAGCACGCCTTCAAAAAAAAAAAAAAAAAAAAAGGATGTGGCAAAGAAATGCTAGTGTGACCAATAAAATGTTGGTTTCCTTTTTATGTATGATGAAAATTTTCCACACACCCTTCCTCCCTATGTAAGTCATGTTAAAACAAAAAAAATAAACAAGGAGCAAAGGGTTTCCCAGTAGCCTGTCTCTCACATCTCATGTACCAGGAGATTTGTTTTTGAAGATAGCTCTCTGGAACCAATGAGACTGCATACATCCATAGGCTCTCTATAGCCAAAGAGCCTTGTAAAGCTGAAAAAATGCCCACATCACAAACTGCATTTCTGTAAGGTTTTAAATACAACAAAGTACCCCAGCACCACTTCTAATCTATATAACCTTTGGTCCACAACCACACGGTACACTCAGGACCTACATATGATCTTATACGGGGCACTTCAGGAAATTATGAAGTAGATGATTCCACCTCACCCAATGGATGGAGAGACCTATTCTAGCTCCTCTCACGCTTTCAACTTTTTATTGGATATTACCCAGAAAAAAAAGTTTGTGCTGCTGTGGGTTTGACAATCAATTTCTTTTAAAAGCCAATCAGAACAGATGAAAAAAATGTTTGTTTCTTTAGGCAAGATCAAACTATGACCAGTCTGCATGACCAGGAGCACCAGTCCCCCTTTTCCTTCTCTCTTTGATCAAGTATTGTTTTCTTTTTCTTCTTCCTCTCACCACAGTGCTTGGGATCAGAATATGTAAACATCGACAGAAACAGCAGCCCTGTGACAATAAGCACTTTCCCAACTGGGCAGATTCTGTCAGCCAACCAGAACTGCTTCAGCTCCCTTGCTTGTCTAGAAGTCACTGGTTTTTCCGCTGTAACTTAGTGTCCCCTTTACTTTGGCCTCCATCTGCAATTTAGAAACAGGAAAAGAAGAGGAAGAATAAAAACATGAACAAACTTATTTTGTAACTTACAAGACATACTTGGAACATTCATCCTTAGCATCATCAGAAAATGCACTGTCTTTATATCATGTTGGACTTTACATATTTTCAATATTATTTTTTTTTAATAGGACTGATGAAACCAGAGACATCAAGCTTTACACCAAGATGTTTAGAGACATGGTATTTTAAGTTGCAGCCTGTGATACTACAAAAAAAAAAAAAAAATCAATCTTTTCTTTAGAAGTCTTAACGTTGTGAGAATTTTAAGCCCACCCACGGTACTCACTGACAAAAGAAACCAAGGTTGATATCACATGAGTGATTAGTTTGTTTTCACAGCCTCTTACAACACTGCCCTGGTTCTGGAGCCAAGTACTGCAAATTCAGTATAAAGAATCCACTGTGCCACTGCCACCTTTTGTACTCCCTTTACTGGCAAATAAAGGAGCACACTCTGCCACCTTCTATAATTTTATGATAGTTTTTCCAACTCTAAGCTTTACAAACAGAGAAAGGTTTTATACTTCAAGTTACTCCTTTCAATCAAAAATATGTAACTTAAAGCGTAAGATTCCCAGGGAAGATTGGTCTTCCACTACAAAACTATCACATTTATTCACACATGCATACCCAACTGCAAGAATCATGAAGAGGCTTCTAGCTGAAAGATGAGATATTAAGATGTAGTGGAAAAAACAATCCATTTTCCTCCCAGTATAGACTATACAGTCTGCAAAAATCATGATAGTATCTCATATGTAGCAGTCCTTTTCTTCTATTGGCTGAATTTGAATGCTTACGTTTTGCAAACTGCTATAATAAAATATTTTATTATATTGAGATTTTTGAGCTTTTTAGTGTCTGGCATTGAATGTTGTTTTTCTACTTGTGTTTGGGTTCCAAAAATACTGCTATAATAGAATTTGCACTGTCCACTGCTATCAAAGCTTGTTCCTGTTCTGTCTTCTCTAAACCAATTTTGAATTTGGTGTATGCATTTCAGTCTAGGGCATAAATCTGTTAAGTTAAAAAAGTAGTAAGAGAAATGTATCTTTACCTGTGTAAGCTTGCTGCAAGTGAGCAGGCAGAGGTGAGTGAGACAGCGTTGCTGCGTGCTGAGCACCTGGCTGTAAACCCTTCAGTAAGTCTGGGGTAAAAAGGAGGAGAAAAACAAAGATGGAAAATAAATCTTAAGAACCATGGCAGCCTTAGCAAAATAGGAAGCTTTTATTTTTAAAATTAAAGCTATCATAACATGATAATTTGCCCAGATTTCTGAAGACATCTCAACAGCAACAAAAAATAATACCTGATAGGATTCTGATGGCTGGTATACAAGTCAATAAAAACAGACCTGTTCACATATGGTTAATCAAAAGTCAGAACAAGGATCATGCGTTACTATTGGGATGCAACTCTTCATACTAGCTCATTTGGCAGAAAGGCCAAAATTGCTACAGATTAAAAGCTTAAAGAAATTCTTTTAAGCAATTGCAAATAATAAATCCCACCTGGATTGATCCCTTCCTGTAAGAAAATGGTTTGGTATCAGAGTATCTAAGCCATTACTGAGCTAAGGATATTTTGATGAATCACAGTATTAAGTCTCATATCTGTATGGTGAAATTGAGAAAATCTTAAGGTGCATTTCTTTTTGAAGATAGAGGAAGAAGTTAACCCAAAAATGCATGTACAAAAGCAGTTATATATTATAAATTTAACAGTGAAGTTAATCATCTGTCAAAGGTGATTCATAACATCTGGATAATTACATAAAGTTTTAACAGAGAAGTCACATTTACTCTCCTTTGGGGATTTTCATGAACCAAATCTAAGTGTCTCAGAACTGAATGGCTTTCCTTCTTAATTTCCACATTCAGCAAGCATCTTTCCCTACAGCATAGTGTGATGAGGAATTCCACTCACTCTGAGTTAGGCTGTGGTGGAAAGCCGCTGAGGTAGATCCCGAGGTGGTTGTCACTCCAGCTGTGTCCGTCCCAAAGCCAAGCAGCTCCAAGGGAAACTGGAAGGGCACGGTCACAGGAACAAGGCCACCCAGCATCCCAAAAGGAGTTAATGGTGCAGACGTCACATTCTGACTGGTTACGGACAGGGGTGATGCCATGAGCGTCAGAGGTGAGGCGTTAGCCAGTAATGATGCTCCTGCTGTTGACTGTACAGAGAAAAGTAGTACTTCAAGATTTTAAAGCTTTGAGTATTATCCTCTAAGGAGATAAGAATCAGCTATTTACTGTTAAGTCTGGTCCTGTTAAAAAGGACATTACAATATTAATAAATACTACTTATCCACCTAGGATCAGTTCCCACTATTTGTCTGCTCAACAAGCACGCTTATATCTCACGTTCACATGTGACAGCATGGTTCATCTGTCTTGTTCTTCTTGTCAGCCTCACAGGTAAATTCCTTTAAATTATCCCATGCAGATCTGAAGTTCTTTAGAAGCACGTTACTCTCCCCTCTCAAAATATGGGTCTTAACACAATGGTAACTATTTCTAAAGTTACGTAGAAGTAAGGATTTCTGAAAACTCCAATTTGTATTTAAGAACTTACTTAAGAACCACCACACTTCAAAGGACAAAATTTAAGTTACCGAGATGCAGACATATATACACACATAGGTAGGTGTTCATACACAAACACACGTGCATGTGTTACAACAACAAGCACGGAAGGAAAATTCTCACCACCCTACATAAGTCGCAAGTTAAATTCACTGTAGTTTAAGAAAATGTGAGATTAAGCCAGAATATTTTAGCTACAACAGCTCCCAAATTACATCAATTCCTTTGTAATTAGCAGCTGTCCTGCTCATTCCTATTTAACAATTCCATTCACTAAACATACAGTAATTCTATATGTTAATGTTCAATTCTCAAATTATCTATCACAAAAGAAGAAGTATAGAAAGCATTTCAAACCAGATTCAAGCTTATATTTTACAGATATTTGAGCTATTACGATTCAGAGACTGAACAGGACTCCAAGCCTGTGCATTTCGATATGCAAGTCTTAACTAAAAAACAAAACCAAAACTGATTTTAATGAATACCTGAGCTCAAAATGAAAATGAAATCTCATTGAATTCTATAGTATTAGTTTACAGAAACAAAGTGATAAAAACTCTCAGTGAGAAAAATTTTCTACTACCAGGTTCGGTCTTAAGATGTTTAGATGAAAGCTGCTAAAGAAAAGTTACTTCTTAAGACATTTTAAAATCATATCCCTGTAAATTTAAGCAACTACAGATCAGATGTTCATAATAAGTATTCATGTCATCTTAGGAATGACAGCTTCTAAGACATTCTCCATCCCACAAGTAGAAAACCATGGATGAAAGACTTTATAAGAACATACATGGTTATTCTCTTTAGCCTTTGGAAGTGCTAATTTCAAAATAAGCCTATGCACAAAAAATGACAACCATTCACTATGTAGCTTTTCCTAGTTACAAACATATTTTTATTACCAACACAAAATCATCTAGTCTGATCTTCAATGTAAGCAGACCAGTAGATTCTAACGAGCAACTTGTATATAGCTTGTCTTCTAATTAGCAGCATCAGGAATTAAATCTATAAGCCCTTAACGGAAAGGAAATTCACTTTCAGTCTCATGTAATGTATTAAGAAGGGTAACTCCTTAGTACATTGTACCCAGCTAGCCATTAGATTCTGGAAGACGAAAAAAGTACTGTTATCACAAATCTCTTCCCATTCAATGTACTTGGACTGGGAAGTAATTTGATTCTGATCTTCTCCTGAATATACTACAATGACTGAGCCTCAGTCTGCACTGTAGCACAAGTCTTATTGAATGTTTTATCTTTGTACCACTTCTCCAAAACTGTTTCAGGTTACTTCAAAGTACCTTCTGAAGTGTCAAGGAAGAAAACACGTGTGAAGTCACAATTAACTTGGTGATATTATATGCTGCTCAGTCCCTCTAGCTGTTTGCCCCCTTCTATTATACCAAAACGCTTTTACTGTATTACAGTATACACCTGTGATAATTGATTATCTACCACATTCTCACCAGTCCTTCTTTTCAACATCACTATCTGCCAAGATGCATTTCATTCCCCAGGTGATCAGCGTCTCTATAAAATAATGATTTGCCAGAATTCATCTCATCATCCACACACTGCTACTTATTTCCCATGTCTATCAACTTTAAGCACTACAACAACCATTTCACATTTTCTTCCACATCACAGCAACTATATCCATGGGATATCCACAATTGCATCAGATTCAAACTCTGTTCCCAGTCCTTTTGCTGCAGCCTCATTTGCTTCCTCCAGGCACTTTCTGGAGTACCCAAAAGTGCACCACAGCTGGCACAGCTCTTCTGTAGACCCTTTGTGATACCTCTGTGGCCCTTACACAGAACACGGACTGTGTGATTTTTTGTTTGTTTTCCTCTCCATTCAAAGTACCCAAAATTAATGAGAAGGCTGTATAAGAGCCTGTTAGACATCTCGTTTACCATACCAGACTTAAGGTATTGTAGGCTGAGAGACCACAGAAATGCCTCATGAAAGTCATCTTCTTCCTGTTACTCAGCTGTACTAAGAAAAACTGGTATCAGGCTAAAACATTATTATAAAGCATTATGAAAAGCTGCGTACACACCACCACCATGAAACAATAGGTATGTATACCATTCAGATAAATGCATTGCTTTTCTGGTTTGCAGTAGAACAAGGTTTTGATTTGCAGTGATGTTGCCTTTCTTAACTTTACTTAAGTTATGCATGCTTCACAATAGAGAGATCAATAAAAACAGAGGAGTACCTAAAATCTTCTCAATAATTAAATCATTCCCAGTAAGAAAAAAGCACAGCTTGGTAAAGTAGGCTGTCTTTTGGGCAAATAATAGGTTTGCATAGGTTTTAGAAAAAGAGTATTTTCAAAATATTTGTTTTATATTACTTTTTAACTCCAAAGTTCTGCACAAGCTCTTAAATAATTTCTAGTTTATATATCAATGACCTCTCATTCGATTTGACTAAATCCTACAAAATAAAACACATACTTAATCACAAATACTAAAAAAAAAAAAAGCTCTTGCAAATATTAAATATGTCTTGCATTACACTCTAACCACAAGCAATTGAACTCCAGTTTTGCAAACTAACCACAAAGCTTGGCAACAAACATACCGAGATAGCTCTACATGTTAACTCCATCAATATAAATAAATACACAAGAATACAGAAATCTAATCATGCAAGACAGTACTGCATTCCCTGAAAATACAGCCACAGAAAGCCCACCTTTTCTAGTGTTCTTAAAAAAATGACAAAATTGAGTTCTGTTTCACACTACAGACCAACCAGTCTTTTACAGTAAGGATTCCTTCCACCCTGACCCCTGGATTTCGCATCAGCTGGAAATACCTGTTTACTAGCGTGAACTAGTTTCATCAGTATTAGCATTCATACTAGGTAAAGTGTAAACATTAACCTTGTGACTCACTTTCAAATCAAGATATTGTAAGCCTGTTTTCAAAGCATGATAAATATTAATGTCTGATTTAAATGTAAACGCGTTAGATGCATACCTGCACACTGGCTGCTACAACTGGAGACCCTGAGGCAGAAGATGGTCTGTGTGGAGTTGACAATTGTTTAGTAGCACCCTGTGTTCCACTTCCTGCTCCCCCAGACAGACTAGTCCTACTAGCTCCACTTGAGTTAAGGTTACTGCCTCTGCTGGCAGGTACATTCATTCCAACTCCACCCAAATTATTTTTACCAACAGTTCCAGAAGGAGAAGAGTTGGGCAATTTTGAAGAAGCCTGAGGGTTCTTTGCAGGCTGAAGGCCTGAGGTGCGATTAGAGGGCAGCAAATTCATTGTGGGAGACTGCCTGCTGATATTTACACCACTGGTTTGTTTATGAAGGGGGTTGTTGCTGGAGTGACTACTCTGGGAAACTAGTGCACTTGAACTGGAAGAACTGGGTGTTGTTGCAGGCCTGGGGGATGAGGTGGACTTAGATGAAAATTTAGGCGATGCATTGGGCTTGGGTGTCACAGAGGGCTTAGATGCAGTGGGCTTGGGAGAGGCAGCAGGTTTAGGAGAGGCAGCCATGGAGAAGGGAGGCTTGAAACCCTGGGAAGAAACCTGTGACACCATAGCCTTGGCTAAATAGTTACTAGAGGTAGAGGTGCTGGATGTTGTCCGAGAAACCAGTGGGTGAGATACTTGAGAGCCACTTCCAGATGAGGGGTTAGACAAAGGCAGGCGATATACTACAGACTTCTCTTGAGCCTTGATGACTGGTGATGAGCATGTCAGTTTGGGATTACTGCTCAATTTCACCACTGGATTGGTCTGTGATTTACTAATAGTTGCTTGTAAAGGAGATACATATTTCTGCTGTACAGCTGAATGCTGGTGCACCTTTGTCATTTGTGATGCTGAGGAAGAACCTCCTTGAATCTCAGAAGATGATACCAAGATACTAGCATCCTTGGGTCTTTGAGAGGAGGTGGAAATAGCTGCTTGGGTCTTAGAGGAAGAAACATGGGTCTGTGAAGAGGAAGAAGCAGCTTGGATCTGACTTGACCTCTGTAGTCCTTGCTGAAGTAGCTTGGCTGGCAAAGGCTCTAAGGAAACCTTAGGATTTTGAATTGAAGATCCAGCAATAAGGCCTGAAGAGATACCAGTGTGAACTATGTCCTGGGGTTTCTTTGGTACTGGCCCCGTGTGACCAGCAATAAGACTTGATGAATGGGGTGCTTGAGTGGGCTCTACTTTCTTTGAAGTTGCCAGGGGCAACTTGCTCATAATGCTTGCCAGTTTCTCTTCCCTCAGCCCAGGGCGAGGTCTGGATGTTGGTGTCTCTATGGTGGATCCAAGAGGCGATCCCTTGGCACCATTATTGATAACTGCCAGAGCATCAGAAATGGAGTCCAGTGATGGTGGGTGGAAAGAGAGGTCTTCATCCAGTGAGTCATCCAAGCAGATAGTCTCTGGAGCTGGCGTGCAGCTAGAGCTGGCTGGGGTGCAGACAGGTGCGCTGGTACTCAGTGTAGTAGCACAAGTTGAATTGACTGAAGACGTACACGTTTTCTGTTCTTTCTTTGGACTGGAGTCCTGAGAATGAAGAGGTAAGAAAAGACAAGTTTAATAGCCTTTCTGGAATAGATACAAAGTCCTCTTTCGTTTAATACTATTATTCTGTACATTCAGTGGAACCAAGACCTGAAATTTTTTATATTAAGATATAGATATCTAGACGTCAGATACTTGTGTGTTATTTCAATGTTTGTATTTTAAAGTCTAGTGCTGTTGGTCCACATACAAAAGTGCCCCCCACAGTTAAGAATAATCTCTGCTGTGAAGAACAGGATAGTTAATCATTAAGTAAAAATTGCTCCTAGGCTAAGACAACACCTCATCATGTCTAATGAAAACCTCTATCAATTTATGCTATTCTCCCAACCATACATTCTTCCAGTGTTGCCGAATTTAACACAAGCCAAAAGCAAACAAACCACATATTAAAAAAGGGAACTTCAATGGAACTATTTCCTTCTTCATAGTCAATTTTCAAAAAGCTATGTAAGCTTAATATCACAAAGCTATACATAGAAGTGTCTTGTATTACTTAGCTTGGTAATCCGTGCTTTAAACCAATAAGCTCTTACAGCATTTTCCTTAAATTAGCATTTACTAGCTAACCCTTCTGATAGATATTTTTTTCCTGGAACTGAGGCAAGAAACTGTTTGTATCAAATGGCCATATAAAAGTCATTTACCTTCACTTTGGGTTTAGGTGCCAGAATCACCTTCTTCTTTGCCCTAAATCAAAAGAAAGCAGAGGAGATAAATGTGCATCAGAAGACGAAGGACAAGTAATTTTATTTTCAACTGTCACCCTGATTATATCCCAGTAAACTAGAAGGATGACCACTGTGGTCCAGCTTTTATAAAAAAGCATCCTTGAAATAGAAAAAAATAAAGACTCTTAAAATAAAGGGGGGGGGGGGGGGGCAAGCACATGGTTAATCCATTGTTGTCATGTATCATGCAAAATTCACTGAATTGCTGATATAACCTGATGTGTATCAGGTTAAGGTATTTGTTTTGTACTTTCTAAATTTAGAGAAGCTTTAGAGTATGAAGGTGTTTCAGCCTCCTAGAATCCTAGGAGTTTATCTTAACAGAGCTTTATCTAAACTGACAATATCTATAATAGTCTTCAAACAAATCCCAAAGTATCTCCCTTCTCTCCCCTCTGTCCAAAAAGAAATTACGTGAAGATGGGAAGAGATACTATGAACTACAGATATTAGTAAGTTGTCAATACTATACTCACGGAGCAGCAGTGAGGTGATTGTGAACACTCCGACTTTCTTTAAAAAGCATCCTGGAAGAGTGGTAAGAAAAGAAACGTAAGGCGATTCTACAGGGACAGTCAACATATGACCTCCTCATACAAGGGTACTCTTGAATTTTTAGAAGAATCCCTTGATTATCTGTCCCCAAAGTAGCCAGCAAGTAGTTTGTCTGTATTGCTACCATGGTGGAGTTACAGGCATAAACAGAAGAATGCTATGTAAAAAAACAGTTAAGTATGCATACAAAATGTGTGTATCAATGGCCAAGAAGTTTACATAATACAGTATCACCTCCTCCAGCAGGACAGAATAACAACATTTTGAATTCTCTGTCCTCAAGGGCTAAAAGATATTTCAAATTGCAAATTAAGTATTTTTTTTTTTAAGCTCCTCTACATACATGTTTACATGTTGAACACAGGAACACAGGTTTGGGTTTTGCAGATTTTTTTTTTTAAGCTTACTATAGTAAAGTTAGAACACAGGAAACAAGCTTGTGTCTAGTTGTCTTCGGTATTTTGTATAGGCCACTGAGTACCATTTCTGCGACTTTACACTGCATTTACACACGTACTTTTCTACAGAGCCAGCAATACAGCTCCACAAATGGCAGGAGTTGCCACAATAATGTTAGCAACTCCTGCTCTGGGAAGTGAGAACAATTCCTGACCTGAATCTATACTACAGCTTGCTATCCAAATGCAGCTATAAACGGACAGTTAATGAAAACTCACTCCCCCTTTGCTGCTTCCAGGTAGACAAACTAAAATAGACAAGATTTCTCTACATCACTGCCATCATGTTGATCACATCATGAACAGCTGTCTAAACAAGAGCTTTTCACCACTGAAAATACATCCTAGAGAGCTGCAACAATTCTGAAAAAAATCCAGGTATCTACAAACCTCATATCTGTATTACACTGCTCCCCGTCAAAGACTACTGAACGCCTATCTAAAACATCAGAAAACAGAAGGAACTTTCCTCATTACAAGTGTCATGTGCCACTTTCTGGCCTATCTGGCTTTGCCAAAATATTTTCCTCCATGCCTTCTGCCTGGTGCTTTGTCTACTCCTTGATCTTTTTCATTTTGGGGGCATTCTAGACACCAGTAATTTGTGACATTATCCTTAAACGTTTAAGACAAAGCGTAACTGCCACAGGAACAGAAGTCAAAGATACAGTACAAAGAAAGGCAGCAAGAACACGCTTAGAAAACAATCACTCCACTGCATACGTGTATTTAAGCTGTAACAGCTGATGAAAGAGGTCAGGATGAGATTGCCTCTGTGACATGATTTCAAAGTGCTGTTTGACCTGTAAGAAATAAATTTGCTGCAAGCCCACTTGCAAGACCATCTCAAAAGAAAAGAGAAACTCTTGGAATTAAAAGGAAAAAACCTTTCTGTTCTTTTCACTTCTTTTAAACATACACATTTATATCGCAGGCATTTTTAAAAACAGATGTGGAATAAATACACAGCCCACTTATAAATGGGTTATGTTATCTAAAAAGGCTTTGAAATTCTTAAGGATAAAAAAGAATTTATTTAAATCCATGAATATCAGTAAGAGAATCTTAGGAGGCTGAGTATGGAAATTATACACAGACAAGTAATGTGACAGAGCTACACTACAGTTGTGATACACATGAAGAAATGAACTTGGTGCAGTTCAGGCATATCTATACCTCATGCTTCTACAATAAAGAATGCGGAATGTAATACATTAACTTTGGAAAGGCAAGAAAATTTTCCTCTGGTCTGAGCTCACAAAGTTCTAGTACTATAGGCCTACTCTGATTTGTAAGCATTCCCTACGAAATACACCGGCATTTCACGTTAAAAATGACCTACTGATTTTTTTCTCCATTTCACATAGTTTCTTCTTACACAAGGCCATATACAAAGGTTAAAAAATATAAGCCTTCAGCATGATCTCTACCTTAGCATCCCCCCCAAAATAAATGTGAATCCAGCATATGAACAATACATTTTATATTAGGAGTTATCACTGAGACAACAGGAAATATTTGCTTTTCCTTTTTCCATGCACAGCTACCTACAAGTTCTGACAGGTCACTTCCTGAATAGAGAGCAAGGCAGAGTACTCCCCCAGTCAGAAGATCTAGAACCATTTCTGTAGAAATTTGTTTACAATACCATGTTGTAACATCATTTCCCCCAATTACTGATATAGCCTCTGTGTGCAAAGAAAAATACTTTTACTATTGCCTCACAGAAAAAGGATTTAAAAACAGATTTATTTCCTACATACACAATTCATTGAAAATTATTTACTTAGTACACATTGTAGCCAGAATTCTGTTTCTTACATCACATCTTCTGACAAACTTTTCTTTTTGACCAATTCATTTTATTCTGGTCATTGCCTGTTTCAAAGTTGCTTACTACTGCTTGAAACAGGCTTTTAGACAGAAAGCAGGTTGCTTAGGACAGTTGTGCAAAAGCCACCTGAACATGGTGGTCCTGGGCTCCAGCTGGTTCTGTATGAGCAGCTGAGTTGGACCAGAATAGCTCCAGCAGTCCCTTCCAAACTCAGCCATACTGTGAAAGTAGATTGGATCTAAGTAGAAGGTAAAAGCCCTCCCTTAGTGGGTGAGGAGAGGTTTTACCTTCTGCTTTTTTATATTTATTTATTTATTATTATATAGATATATTTATATCACATTGTATTTTGAACCTGTCAGAAGCGAGTCCAGTACTGATGCTGTGAGGTCTTCAAACAAAAAGTTCTTTTGCTTTCACTAACAAATGAGAACATCCACCTTTCTGGCAGAACTGCTGAAAGGAACAATGGTTTATGTTCCAGTTCTAACCATCGAGTTTAACACACTATAAGGAGATGGTTGACACTTGGGCTTTGAGGCCAACAGTTCTGTTGCTTGATTACTATTGCTCCCACTTTATTTTTCCCCCTTTGCACGGTTGTTCTCTTAACAAGTCATTATAGATCAAGTATTAGTTTTCATCAATAAGCTGATTTATTTTGAACTGTAGCATCAATACATGCACATAAATACATGCACAAAATAAGAGCATAACATCTTAAATGTTTTTTAAAATCTAGCCTCGAAGTTCCCACTCATAATTCTGAAGTCTACATCACACTGCATTATCAGACTACTAAAAGCATACTGGCAACGTGGCTTTATCATTTTACATCACAGGAAAAACTCTCCAGTTACCCTTTTCTCCCTCTCAGTATTTCCCTCCAAGGAAGCATCATGGACTATGTTATGAACTTCAGCAAATTAACTATCCAACAGACGATAAAAGCAATAGATCTCCAAGGAAGAGCATCTTTTCAGCTCTTGGGCTTGCAAAGATGACAAATCTAATTTATTAAAAACTTTCATTCTTTTTTTTTTTTTTTTTTTTTTAAATATTCTATTTCCACTGACATTTTAAAGTTTTAAACAACATTAAAGTATACTGTTGAGTCAAACCTATCTCAATAAATAAAGCTCAAGAAACAGTTTAACACCAAAAGGAATAAATATAAAAAAATAGGTATCTTACCTTGCCTGCATCCAGCCTTTAGGCCAAAGTGGTTTCACTTCTGTTTCCATAAAGGTTTTGAGGTAATCTTCAGCAGACTGACTTCTATTTGGCTCTAGCTCATAGCATCCCAGCTTGATCTTAACAAGATTACACAACAGAGACCTGCAAAAAGAAACACGATAGATATATTGAAAGAAACAACCTTTTCAAAAGCTTAGCAAAAAGACTGAGACATGGAAGCACTGATGCTGTATAGCTGCTGTCCACTTGCAGTTGTAGAAAAGAGTTCAACTCCAATCTTTTTTCCCCCAAATAAACTTTACCACTGTATGATCTGCTGCTGTTTCCAACAGACTACATGGCTTACCTCTTTTCAGCCTTCCCACCTCCCCATCGTTTTTAATTAGTTTTACATCTTTGTCATTGCCTCATAACTGAAACATCTTCTTTCACTTTGCTCACTATTACCTTGACCTCGTTTAAGATGGAAAATGTCTGTGATATGAAAGCAAGTGAAATCCACGCTACACTGAATTATTTCAACGGAATATTCTTTCTGACAAGGATGCTGTATTTTACTGTCCTTAAAAGATATAAAAGTGCACACAATTAAGTAACATTGACCCTCCTAAGCCGTGTGAATGAAAAAAAAATTTAAATCTCATCTTTAAGTATGGCTCCCTTCAGGTCAGCCCTAGTTGTACTATTTTATACATACAAATATTTATTCCATTATATATACAATATTCCATGAAGATTGCTTCCCTCTGTCTTAACATACAACATACTATGGATGAAAAAAATTCAATGTGAGAAGCCCACCAGCCCCTTTCAATATTTTTATTTGTTCTAAAATTAAATTAGTAATTTCCCATGCAAGTTCTAAGTTAAAGGGCTCTGGCTGCTTAAAACCCCGCTTAAAATTGCTGAAATCTAGATAATCCCATTTTGCAGTAAAATCTACTCTAAGGAAACAGAGAATTCAGCATTTCATATAAGAATCTATGACGCTCTTCCAAGAACAATTATTTAACACCATCATGTTGTAAAACACACACACACACCTGTATGAAGTCAGTGAAAAACTTTGATGACAAAGGTAGTTTTGTCTCACCTCACTGTGTCATCCCAATGAAACTTCTTTCTGGGCCCCACAACCCTCTTTCCAGGTTTCTCATCATCATCTTCCTCTGATCCATTTTTCTCTCGTTCATCTTCTGCTTGCGACCTATATTTAGAACAATTGTTTACTTTATAGTTGTACTACAGACAAAACATTTAATTAGGAGTGTTGTGTTAAATGTCAGTAAACAAAAAAAAAAAGACCTGTCTTCAGATTCTCATTATACCCTTCCTGAAAGGGTAAACAGCTCATCTTCCCCTCCTCACTGCTTCACAGTCCTCAAAGACAAGCACAAGTGAAAAGGACACACTATATGGATGTTGTCAAGGATGCTGATCTATCTACTAATGCTTCTCCAAGTCTAAAGTCAGCTAACTCTTATGGAAACAACTGCAATATAAAGGAACAAAAGATAATCACGAACTTGGACACACCATCCTCCTACTTCTCCTCCACTAATCCATCACATTGGGTATCTCTGGTATCCTTCTCACAGTTTACAATTTCTTTCCCTCAAGATCTATTTCATTCAGTTAATGGGATTTTTTTTCTGAAGTCCGGTGATAACATCACTTAGATAATACCAGCTACTTTGCACAACTCAGCTTACAGGCACCTGTAAACTGGAGCTGAGTACTTGGCAGAACTCAGAGAATGAATAACATTGAGACAAGCTTCCAGGTAAGCTCTAGAATGGAAATGTACAGACTCCAGAAATACCCACTTGGCATTCTTAGCTTGATTGCGGGCCTGACAATCCTCTTGATATTTGCATAACTGTTCAGGCATGACATTACTGACAGCCAGTTTCAACTTCTGCAGTGGTTCTCTCAAGCGGTCATCCTGTGAAAAAAGAAACACTGAAGTAGTCCTACTAGATGTAATGTAAAGGTCTTCTCAGAAAGTTTCACAGAAATTTTCCCCTCACTCCCAACAGGCAGTATTTCCAGTACTAGCTATTGACTGCAGCTGTACTTGCCCACGTGATACTTGAATCCTGTGAGGTGCAATAGCGTTATAGAAAATGCATATACTTGAAATCTCTCGTACAACTAATGAAATCTTGAGACCAGAAATGATGAAAGATAGGCACAAGGAAACAAGCCACAAATATCCCAAAACATTATGACACAACCTCATTAAATAATCCTTTCTAATAAAAATAGGGAAGAAAACTTGAGGTAAAAAGCAAGATGACTTGACTGATGAGCATTTCAACACTTGTAAATAAGTATCTGATGAATCAAGTTTCCAAAAACCTGTGGTATAAAAATATCTCTGTAATGATGAAAATCTATGTATTGGATCATTATTATTGTCTGTGCATAGATTATTTTTATTAAATGTAATTTACATACCTCAAAAGTAAGGACCATTTATAGAATCATCTCCAAATATTAAGAACTCCAAACATTAAAGTGATATCGTACTATATACTTCCCTACATGTGTTAAATTATCTTCCCACATATTCTAACTTCACATTCTTAATCATAACTGTTTCCTGAGAAGAACTAGGATGCTATGTGCTGTTATACCTTAATGCTTAATTTAGAAATAGCATATGAAACCTTATTCCCTCTAAGCAGGTTGAGATCTCTACATACATGATCATCAGATCCTCTGCAAGATTTAGTCCTGATTCTCATCTAAAGAACCAGGTCAGGATACTTCAAATCACAGATACCTTTTTTTTTTTTTTTTTATTCGAGAGAAACACACATTCTTTGAGGAAAAAGCAACCGCAAATGAGATATAAAGGACTTGTAAGACTTGGTCACAACAGCAGTGTATTTGCACAAATAATATAGGCTGGTCATCTATTATCAATCCACCTTTTTTTTCTTGGCACAAAAATAAATGCAATAGCAATTACAACTTGTCATAACCATGATTGTGGCTTTCTAGTTCTGTTACTTTGATATCTACCCTCTATCCAGCTTTCAAGATGAAAGCATTTCATTCTCAAATAGAAAGGTCTGAAATACTTAAAATATTTGTTCTTTAAGTAGTGACAAGAGCACTCACACAGGAAAAAAAGCATTTATGCTGATCTAGCAAATGCTCCAAAATCTTTTGCTTCATTGCAGACAGTGGGGGCTGTTGCTCTTCTCTTCTGCATTCTTTCCTTACTGTTACATAACTGACTCACACTGGAGCTACTCTCCCCCCCATTACCTGGACATTGAGGTGTAACTTCTTCAGACGCTTTATCAGTGTGTCCTTATTGCATGGCACAAAAGCCTCAAGGTGAGAGTACACTCCATTGCGGATGGCAGGATTTATCTCCTGTAACTGTAGCTCAATACTGACAAACAAACAAGAGACAGCCAACCAGTGAGGTACTCCAAGATGAAGATGACAACTGAACAAAAACCTAAGGAAGCTTTGTATGCATAACAGATTTTAGCTATGCATACCGGAAATAGCAGCTTGGGACACATTTTTAGATATGTTAAACTAAATTTTGAGCAAAGGAGGAAGTCTTAATGGCAAGAAACCACTCGAAAAAGACTTTCAGATACATACTTCCCTGGCAATGTTGAATACTGTGTTTACAAATTGTATTTACTCCCACCATCGCACATCAATCTTGATAAAATTTTGGCTGCTTGTCTTCTAGAGGTTACTTTTTTGTTCCTTAGTATTAAGAGCATAGAACCCTCTATATTAAACGTTTAGTTGAAGAATTACAGAGTAAGAATAGTCAGCATTTTTCTTTATGAAAGCTGAAGATGTTTTGATTTATGAAGATGTGGGACAGGAAGAAAAAATGGCAATTTTGTTGAATTTTACACATGAAGTCAAGGACATAGGGCACTACAAAACACTTTACAGTGGATAAAGACAGACAGATAGTCATGACAGGAGTTGTATTCATATATAAGTCTCTTTAGCTAGTAACTAGCTTAGACTGATCTACCTTCATTGACTTTTAATGGCTTTGTTGGAACAACCTCATTAATACTTCCTCTTCTGTACTTTTCCTTTCACCCCATTTCCAAAAAGGGAAGGTTGTACAGATAAGCACTTACTCCAGCAGAATATTATTCATGTCTTGTGTGAAAAACTTCTTCCTGCCTTCTTCATCAAACATCTTGGCGGCCTGAAAATACAGCAATAAAGAACAAAAGGTTCACGGAGCTCATTTTATCCCCAAAGCATTTGTATCTTTACTTTAACAGCTATATAATTTTCTTGTTTTCTGTTTTTAAACTTGGAAAAAATCTTACTACACTCAGCTATTTAGAAAAGAGATGAGAATTACTATTATATTCAAACAAATACTCCTTGCTCCAGTGCAAGCAATCATTCTATTTAGAAACTGCCTGGATCACTGATGTTAACATACTAGTCTTTTCAATAACCATGGAGAGAAAAAAACAGAAGAGCTGTTCTATTAGCTTAGAGCCAGCAACATCATGATCACTGATGAGTTTAAAAAGAGGAGCATTGCTTGATGCTCTTGCCTGTATGACTCATCAACACTTTCCTACTCTCTTCCTTTGTTTGTCTGTAATGTGCCTTGCCCAGTTACAGCTTTCCAGCTTTCTTAGATCCATCTCAACCCTGCAATTTCTACACAATTCCCTTGCATCATCCCTCTATTCTGGTGCTGTCCAGCATACTCTCTATCTTTAGACTAGGAGTGAAAACTGGAAAACCTCTGTTCCACTAACTCTTTTGTATTCCTCTCTGGTCTTTTCCTGACTCACGAAATTAAAAAAAAAAAAAAAAAAAGATTATTCCTACACATACTTTTTTTTTTTTTTTTTTTTTTTGAAGATTTCCCTGGTCTCTCAGGAATGCCCATGCAGAATCACTGTCTTTGCTCCTATCACTTATATTTTCCACAAACCATGACAGCTCATGTGAAAAAGCCAAGTCAATTCCCTGCACTGCTCAACAATTCAACAAAAATCAGTAAAATCTCCTCTCCAGTGTCACTTCACTCTGCAGATTTATGAAAGTCAAAAGAATGAACACTGAGAAGCTTGTTGTCTTAAGATATTCTAGCACTGGGATGAGAGCGTATTTGAAGGGCTTGAAAAGGATATTCATGCAAAAATGTATGCAAGTGTGGTATTATCATATCAACTGACAAACATTAGAGGCAGTCAACATGCTATGTGACAGAATATTCAAATTAAAAAGGCTCTTTAATCTGGTCTTTAAGAATTTTGTTATCAACTTGTAACAACATAGCTAAAAAACTACAAATTCAAGCATTAACTTGACCACATTCCTTTATTACTATTAAATATTTACTCTTCTTATTCTCTGTTAATTTCAAAAATACATGGGTCATTTAAGTATTTTCTAGGAATGTAAACTCTATACTGCATAGGGAAACAGGGGTCTGTTACTCCATCCAGAAACTGTAAGGTAACCAAACGTCTTGAATGCTTTACCATCTCAGTCATGAACATATACCAGAGTTTTTTTTAGTTCCTGTAAGTACTGCACTCCGCTCACTACTTTCTACTGTACAGTCAGCTGCTGAGGGGATGGTACTATCTGTTTTAAGATTACTGAAGGATTTGCTCTGCTAAAAAAATAAGAAAGGTTATAGATGTTTACAAGTGATAAAGATACCAAAAAGACAAGTTTGAAAGTATTAAATCCAGTGTCTTTAAGGATAATTAAAACAAGGATTATTACCTTATGGTTTATATAAAAGTGGAAGGAAAGATGCTTTGACATTTCTCTCCCAGGGAGATCTTAAAGCTAATTTCATCATTAAGCTATTATACTAAACGGTGTTGCTGGTCTTTGAAGCAAACTACACCAGACTCAAGAAACACATTGCTATCATTTTTTTTGTTGTTGTTCCACAGACAGATTATTTTGACAGCTACCATCACAATAGAAAGTAGCATATCCATTACTTCCCTCCTTGTGTGCAATGTTGTCTGTAGTTCAGAATTGCACACTGAGGGGACCAGAAGACAAGAGCAGGTCAGGAAGTGTTCATTATATACAATCAGTGGCTTTCTAATTTATTTATTTACTTTTAATCTTATCTAGATACCTAACAACTTCATTCATGGAACTGACTTTAGTCTACAGATTCTTAATTTTCTTTGCATTAAAGAGCACTAAAAGTATGAGCCTGATAAGTGTCTGGAAAAAACTGTACAGGAGCCATTTTTCTTTTTTCTCCTTTCTAAAAAGATTTTCTCCCTCACCGGTAACGTCTGTTGATGGCAATCTGATAAGGAAGTTGCAACCCTTAAGTCATTACAGTCTAGTTCTTCCCCAAATCTATGTGTAGACTTGCTCTGCTCACCAAGGGCTAAACTTTCAGAAAACATGCTCAAAAGTATAAGACTGTAGAATTAGGTTTTCCAAGAACCACTGAATTAAAGCTTTTTTTTTTTTTTTTTTTTTCCAACTGCATGGGTTTTTTATTTATTTTAAAAAGCATTGAAGCAGCATGAACTTTGGGAAGGCCACTAACAAACACTTCCTTGTTCTTGGTCTAATCCAATTCTACTGCTGTTTTGCTAGAAAGCTATTGCTCATTCACAGTAAAGAATCTGAAAATTCAAAAGGTAGGCAAAATCATCTGATTTCAGAGAATACTAATCCTTGTCTATATTTAGACAAGTACATTTTAAAACATCTAACAACACTACAAAACATTTGCATACACCTAAGATAAGCATTATGGTTATCATTAAGTGGTAGCAAAGCAAGCTCTGCTACTGTTTAACTATTTTAATGGAAAAAAAAGTTCAACTACTACTTCAAAACTTATTCTGAGTAAGGAAAAGCTTAATAGATAAAATCAGAATCTGAACAATCAAACAACAAATTTATTCTCAACTTAAGATAACATCCACAACTGAAACAAGGAGCATATAATACCTTATCAGCTCTGACCCCTTTCAATAAGCTGTAGGAATGTTTGTAAGCTGGGAATTTAATACTTTTTATTAGTATTTGAGAAGTTTGGGCTCCATTCCAACCTTCCAAAAGAATATATTATTTTTCTCCTTTTGAACTGTCAAGTTAACATCATTTTGTGTTACAAAGGCAGAATTTCAGACTGACATTAGATCACAAGCTGCAATAGTATTTTGGGTTTTTTCAAACTAATTGAGGAAGCACAAATTCATTTTACTGACTAATAATTCAATTTAAAATAACACTGATATTCCCATTCTGGAAAAAACATCACAAGTTCTTGTACATGCAAGATATAGGAGAAAACCTCGTCTCCTCTGAAATAAACACTGCTTCAACAATTGACCTGCATCATCTATGCCCATTTTCAGGAGTATAAATACAACCATTAAGACTGACATTAAGATCAATTCTACATTTTTTTTTAGCATTTCAACCAGCAATTCAATGATAGTAACTCAGACCCTAGTAATTCTTCCTCATTATCTCAGATCCTTCAATGCATTCCCTCATCATTGAGTTCATACTTACTGTTCGAAGGTCTCCAATGCGCTTTTCAAGTAGCATAGGCAGACCTTCTGGGAGGGCAGGCACCTGCTTGGGTGTCATGACCTGAGAGGTGTAGGTTGCCTGAGTGACATTTCCATTTTCTCCTGACAGCTCAGATACTGGGCTGCCATCAGAAGTGCCATCAAGCAACTTGTCAAAGTCAATGTCTCCCAACATCTCCAGGGCACTTTCAGCTTCTTGCAGGAGCTCACGTTCATTTGTGCTACCAAAAATGGAGAGGACAGGATCGTTGATCCTAAGATTCAAGTCAGAGATATCATTTCCTGCACTGAGAGAGGAAGAAGGAATTTTACTAGGGGTAGAAGTTGCAATAGTCACTGGAGGTTTTGGACTAGATTCCTTCTTCCTCATGGCTTCCTTCTCCTTTTGAAATTTACGGATCATGGCAGCCAGAGAGAGTGAGTCTTTATAAAATTTCTTTTTCTTCTTTTCAGACTTGTGTGAATTTAAGGCCATTACTCTGTAGAGGAAAAAAATATTTCTTTAGAATGCATGTGACTGTTAAAGGTGACAATAGCCTTGAAAAATTTGGGAGTTTAGTACAATTAAAAAGTTAGCAACAGGAAACAAGTACTTTGTGTTTCCATCTTCAGACTCTTGTACCAATCATCTCAAACCCTTGCTTGTCATGTGATGTCATGTTCAACAGATTTTTTTTTGTGGGCACACTAAGTTTAGAGTAAATGAGATTTACCTTAATGTACGCAAGACTTCAATTGTGGAGAAGTTGGCACAGTTGTTAAACTTATGGGTACACTAAAACACTTAGAACTTGCCTCTCTAACTGAAGAACAAGTGGCAGGTTGCTTTAAGTTTAGACACACTGCATATGTTAAAGTAATTCTCTTCACCGCTAAGAATTTTGACATGCAGGGTCAACATTCATATGCTACTCAACTGAGCATCTCCCCCCAGTTCATCACCTTAATAAAAAAATGCTATCAACAAATTTTCGATACCAACTTGAATATTCGTAATAAGACAACTTTCACTCAAGGACAGTTTTTCAGAAGCCAGTTAAAAACCCATCATCTTAATCCTTCCATGCTAACCTCAGAATACCTTTGAGTGTTTTCCTGTGTTAAGAAACACATAGAATAATCAAGGTATGTTTACAGTTTCCCAGAATAAAAACCTAGGGATAAGAAATTAATTTTCGTTAGAAGGCGGAGAAGATAGATGCAATTCTTACTGTCAGAAAACTGTGGGTAGGACAATGATGGATAATGTTATTCATAGAATCAACATTTCCATGTTTTCCATAATTCATCTTTCCTTGTTTAACTCTTCATTCAGAATTTTAGGGGAGAAGAAAGTTAGTTCATAGGATTTACTTAAGAAAAAAAAAAATTCAAAATCAAAACCTGTTAGCTACTAAATATAGCTTAACATTACAGTATCCTGAACAGCGATGATAAACTTGCTACCACATGCAATCTCAAAACCAAACTTAATACGCAATTCTAGAGTTCATCTGAAGAAAGGAACCTACCCCAGCTGCTTAGGAACTTTCATTTTCCGAGGCTTCTTCTCCTTTTCCGTCCCTTCATCTTTCCGCTTGCGCTTCTTCATTCCACGATCTTCGCTTTCTTTTAACTTTGCTATCTACAGAACAGATTAAACGAAGGACAATGATTCTTCTATCCTAAAGCACTTCTACAGCAAAAAAAAACTTTCATTTTCCTTACATTTTCCAATTTGGAGTCAGGAAAAATATCCTGATGTGTGTAAAGGCAAACAGTATGTCTGCATTTACAGCAGCAATTACATTTACTGACAATTCTGTCATCAGTTTAAAAAAAAAGTTACTGAATTCAGCGTTCTCAGTAAGAAGAATACTTGGAGGCATAGGCAGACTGATACCCAGCCAGCGTGAGCAGCAGCCACCTGGGAAAACCGAACTTGCCCTTTTGCTACCAATTTCACTGAAAAATACAATGTAGTATTGTATGGAATATATTTTTCACTAATTTACATCAGCAGTTTCCCCTCCAAACTTCTTGCCCATCCCTAGCTTACTTGCTGAAGCAGAGTGGGAAGGCAGAGTAGGGAAAAAGAATCTTCAAACAGTGCTAGCATTATGCAGCAACAGTTGAAACGCTGCTGTGTTATCAATGCTGTGTTAGTTACAAATCCAAATCACAGCACCATACGGGTTGCTATGAAAAAAGTTAAGCATACAGAACAGTAAGCTGTTTGTGAAAGACAGCACACGTACTTTTAACACAGCTACTCCCATGTTCTGATTTTATTTTAACAGGTACTTTGCTTTAAGTGTTATGCTGAATATTAGGAACAATTTCAAATCCTTTTTTTTTTTTTTTCCTGCAGAATTACAGAAGTAGTTAGAGAACTTACGTTTTCATCATATGTAATTAAATTCTTATAAAATTTAGGAATCAACTGTCACTTATTTAAGATGGATAGACACAACTTGCATGCCTGCCTCAACAAGAAGTTAGACTTCAGTCTTCAACAACTGAACAACCTGTGGATGTCAGGAGTTATTTCCTAACTGTTTATACAACATCCACAAAAGAGAGATTGTCATAAAAAAGTATTGCGTATCAGTCTGCTTTCAGTCTCTTCATTTGAGACATCCTAAGCATATCAAATATTCCTGAGTGTCCACTAAGTTTTAAGTGCTGTATAAAAAGCATAATTAAAATCTCTCACTTTAGGTGGCCTATGCTTCTTATCTTCTGCGAAGTCTTCATCCTCTGAGTCAGATGCCTGGCGGAACTGCAGTGTACCAGTGTTGATATAAAACCCTCCATATTTGGTTGTCAGGGATGCAGGAACCAATTCATCATACTAGACAGGGAAAAAGAAAATGAGTTTATCATCATCTCTTAATAAAATGAACATGCAGTTCACTTACCAGTTCCTATCCATGAAAAATTATACAGAAGTTTAATGAAAAACCTATTGGCTAGTGCTTAGAACTCTAATATCATCAAATCACCTTTGTACTTCCAAAATAATGCCTTTTTCTTGGAAGTAAAGATTTCAGCATTAAGAAAAACTGCTTTCTGAAGGAAGTGAGGATGGGCACAGAGGCTGCTTCTCCTGAGGAAAATGCCTTTCAACATTTTTTTCCAAAATTCTTTCTCTGACAGCACGTTAAGTTATACTAAAGGTTAAACCATGTGACACCTCAGCTATATGAACAATGATATACCACCTGCCTACAAAGCAATTTCACTATTTACGAGTTGTTTTTGTCCTGACACTAGGCAGGTACATTGCTAATTAGCTCTGTCTACTACAGCCTTACAGGCATACCAGTGACATCATTGGTCTAATACAAGTTTTGTGAAAACAATGCCTCTATCGATTTTAAATAGTAGTTTCATAACTTTTATTGAATGTCCTTCAATTTTATCAGAAAACGTATAGCTCAAACGAATAATACCTTCTGATACTCACACGCTCGTCTCACAGACCTTTAAGTTATCTGAAAAAGATAGCTCTGAACTTATTTCCAGAGCTTATTTCTCACATTTTCAAGAAAATACATCAATCTGAACCACCACCATTTTGCAATGGAAGTAGCCTAACCTATGTCAAAATTTTATGAAATCGAATGTTATATCCAGGAAATAAGACTGACACAGTAGAGGTGCTTAAAACAAGCATAAAAAAGTCCTCAGACATGCTTTTTTTTTTTTTCCTTTGAAAGCCACAGTAAAGCTCATCCTTTTCCTGATTTTTATTAATATGAGAACTCTGCAGTGCATTTGACACACAGACTATTCCAACACACTTAACATTTCTTATCAACTCTAACCATAGTGCCTGCTCGAAAACCTGTTTCTCGTACAAAGTTCTGTAGTTTTCTTTTGTCAGGGATAGCATTTTTAACATAACAAGCATAGCCACAGTATCTTCGAGTTTATTTCCAATTTTTAATGTTGAACATGACATCCCCTCTTCTATAAATACTACAATGTCAGGACTTGCTTTGTTGAAAGTCAAATGTATTTTTATTCTGTTTAGACAGTTAAAGCCACAAGAAGTTTCAACCTCTTCTAAGCACTACTTTGTATAGTACTTAGCCAAGTTAGGATTACAAAGTTGTATCAAAAATATTGAAGTCAAAGACATAGTATACGTAGTCAATATTAAGTAAAGTGGAGGATAGGATTAATTATATTTCTCAACTCGCAGCATCTTCAGATTACAACATTTTCCTCCAGGTATTATAAAAAAGAAATCTGTCAATCTCTATGAAATATATTTTTAACAGCAAAGTTTTGAAAAAGCTGAAAAATGAATAGATATATTCAAGTTTTATGCTAAGTATCAAAAAAGCAAGCCACAACGGTGTTTCAAAGCAAACTGTGGGAAGGTTGCCTTGACAATGTCGCTATCAGCACGTTGAAGGTCAAAGTTGCCCTGAACTACTCCAAATTCTAACTACTGGACTTGGTTTTCAAATACTGAAAATGGTAAAAGGGTGAGCTTAATAAACAACAAATAATTCTGGAAGCTATGGTCTGTTAAGAAGAATAAGAAGAGAATGCCTGAGACAAAGCTGCCAGCAAAGATAAAGAGGAAGCATTTTCAGGACCTACAAAGAGTTATAAAATACCAAAAAGATACAATAACAATGCAATGACTAAATCAATTTCTGTCCTTCTTCTGAAAGAAAGGGTAAGAGCATGACACACCTTAGATGTACACACTCTGGCAGAGGAAAAGGCCTATTCTGAATTACAGCTGCAAGCAATAAACATTTGGTAGCAAGGCCAAATGATTAACAATTAAGTAGGATACTCAAGAAGGCAACAATGTGCTTGTTATTTTGAGGCTTGAACCAGCAGGCCTTCCACTGCATGCCTGTTAAGGCACAATACCTGCCAGAATTCAACAGGTTGAAAAAATTAGTAGGTCAAGTACACACAGTTTTAACTGAAGATCTGAGATCACTTACAGGAAGGGAACACACACAGTGTGAAGCACAATCAGCTACCAGGTTAGTTCATTTCCCCTGTACACGAAAGTATACTGAAGATAATAATAGAGATACGCTTTAAGAACTAAAAAGCCCAGGCTACCAAAAACATTAAGAAAAAAGTTATCCAGAAAAGGAAAACAGTTAAACACTTAAACAAGCAAGCTGGGTAGAACAGCCTCAACTGGAGACATACGTGAATTTGATCTGAGTAAGTGATTAGAAATTTCAATGAGTCATCGTCTTTTATCTTCTTGGAATGGAAGACTTAACATGCAGAAGAGGAAGGTAAAGAGAAACGAAAAGCAATGACAGAATCTATGGAATACCCTGAGATCACATGAGAAACTAGTACAAAAAAGCAAGAGACTTAATTGGATAAACTGAAAGCAAAGTGATTTAGTTATGGACTTGCCATTCATCTAAGAGACCAGGAGAATCATGAAAAGTAGAAGGTGCAAAGTAAACTGAAGAGTGGAGGCTAGTTAAGAACTTCAGAGAAATCTGATGTTTTTCCACAGGCTCTCAGAACCAGCTTCATTAAGTACAAGGAGATGAAAGAGAGAGAAAATAAGTGATTATCCACAGTACTTAACAGAGCAGGCATTTCCCTTTTGAGCTGACAGGGCACAAACTGAATTGGTGAGGTTGGGGCCATATGGGATCAAACCAGAAGAATACACTAGTTGCCAAGTTTGGAGGAGAAAGCACACAGTCAAAGCTGGGACCATTATTGTAAGAAGAACAAATGCAGGGGAACAAAGTAAAGACTTGGCTGCAGAGCAGTAAAGGAAGCCCTGGAGAACATAAAAGTAAGGATTAAAGACAGTCCACAAGTGAGAAAGCCATGAATTGCTGCAGATCATTAGTATGACCAACATGCTACATGGCACAGATCCATAGGAACAAGTCAAATGAATTCTGTCTTTGCAGTTAATATACAGATGAACAAACTTCCATAACAGCCAGCAGCAAACAAGGTCAGCAAGATGTGGAAATGCAGCTTATCAACTGAGGTTTTCAACAGCTTCTGCTGAGGACTATGGATTTAATCTGACTTTCAAAGACCTTTTTGATATTCAGCTCTCCTTAACCCTTGACAGAATTTACTTCTATCAAATTTTGAGTTTTCCTCAACCTACTGAATGAGGTATAACTTACAACTTTACATTTTATTTTGTTTCCAACCTACCTACCTAAAAGGGAGTCCTACAGACCACAACATACCTCGTATCTCGCCAACATAACTCATTTCTTATTGCCCTAACTGAAGAGAAAATTTGAATGATTGGCAACAGCTAGATTAAACTTCATTTTTAAGTTTCTTCAGGATTTTCAGTTAAACAGCATGCAGCTTCTGCAACTTCTGAATCTTCTGATGAAATCATTTCAAGACTTTTGCTTTCAATTAGCTTTTTCTGTGCATGAAATCAGAGGATGCTCTTCTCTGATCCTATTACTTAAGGAAAATGGTTTAACCCCTTTCCAGTGGTCTAATCTTTCTTAGACATTCCAAGAGTACTGCATCCAGGTCCGGGGCCCCCAGCACAAGACAGATGTAGATCTGTTAGAATGGGTCCAGAGGAAGGCCACAAAATTGAACAGAGGGCTTAAGCATTTCTCATATAAAGAAAGGCTGAGAGAGATACACTCAACCTAAACATAAGGCTCTGTGGTAACCTTATTGCAGCTTTTCAATACTTACAGGGAGATGGAGAACAATTTTTTGCTTAGTCGGATAACGACAGGACAAGGGGGAATGGTTTTAAACTAAAAGAGGGGGAGATTTAGACTAGAAGTTAGGAGGAAATCCTTCACTCAGAGGGTGGTGAGGCACTGGAACAGGTTGCCCAGAGGAGCTGTGGATGCCCCATCCCTGGAGGTGTTCAAGGCCAGGTTGGACAAGGCCTTGACCAACCTGATCTAGTGGGTGGCATCCCTGCCCATGGCAGGAGGGTTGGAAGTAGATGATATTTAAAGTCCCTTCCAACCTGAGCCATTCTGTGATTCATATGACCCTATGATATATTTTCAGACAAAAACAGTACTATCTTCTAGAAAAACAACATAATAGAATATGTAATGTAATCTTGAACAAGGTTAAGGGTGAACAATCCATTGCTTTTCTAACCCATGATGATATCAAAAACAAGCAGGAAGAACTTTCTAATGCTAAAGAAGGGTCCTCTTCCACAAGGTATAGTTAAGAAGTTTTTTGTTTGTTTAAAATCCTGGGACAAAGGACAGCTGGCAAAGCACAACAGAATAAGGCATAACAGACTATTAAATAAAGATTAACACAAGGCTCAGGATAGCCTAGTGTACAATAGTCTTCTAGAATACCCCTAGCTATTAGCAGTAGTTAGTATATTGTAATCTGTCAGCCTAGCTTGAGTCAAGTATCAATGTATTATACATTGCCCTATTTTGTTCTTCCCCCAACCACCTTTGGTATTCTTCCACCAAGTACCAGAGTCAGGCTAATAGCCTAATTGACCTTCAGTACCCAAGAAGAAAGTCTTATTGCCTTGAAAATATTTCAGCCTAAGTTATAAAATGCATGGCCACTCATGTGACTACCTTTATCTGTTCAACGTGGTTCCTTCTGAGATTGAGCTCTGACACACACTGCATATTTAGCTGTAATAAAAACACTTAACTGTACTTTCAGTGTAATGTTTAACCCCTCCAGCTTTCATGTTTCGGAATTGCTAGAACACTATTGAAAAGTTACGCTCTCCTTTCCCATTCATTTACCATGAACGTGACTTGCCACTTACAACACTTCAGACAAGTGCTCTTATCAAAGACCTATGATTTTGGCAAGTTAAAAACTGCTTTATATTACAGTAATAGCTATGTTTGTATGTTTTTTTCCAAAACACTCAACTTCCTTGTACTGCTTAATAATGAAGATGAGTTGATGCTTGACCAGTATCTACTCCTCCAGGAGTTCCAATTACCATGAAAAGAAACTTTGTGCTTTTCAAAAAAAAAATCAAGTTTGACCAAAAAAAGAAAAAAAAAAGTACTGTACCTATTAGCAATACTATTTCTTATTTCTTACTCCAAAGGCCTTAACATTACCAATTTAAGCAATACTACAAATGCCAGATATGTCTGTTTTTTCAAGTACCTAAGCAGATGCTGAGTTTTGTTTCTGAATTGTCCCCCTGAGCTCTTGAAGTACATGGAACAGTCCTGAGGTATCTGGTTGAAACACAGGCCAGAACACGGGATTAAAAATAAATTATTTATTCCTTCCTAAAATGAGCATGAGACTTTTGTACTGGGCTTATGTGGCAAGATAGATAGCAGGGATGACCTCTGTGAGAGGCCCCATATCACCTAAGAGCCAGTGCCAGAGGCTCCAAAAGGGACCTGCCACTGGCCAAACCTGAGCCAATAGGCAACACTGGTTGTGCCTCTGTGAGAGTATACTGAAAGAGGGTAAAAAAAAAAAAAAAAAAAATACTGCAGAGAAACAGTTGGAGAAAGGAAAGAAAATGTAGAGAGAACCAGCCCTGCAGCCCCCAAGGTCAGTGCAGCAGGAGGACAGGAGGTGCTCCAGGCAGGCAGCAGCAGTTCCCCTGCGGCCTGTGGAGAGGCCCCTGGTGGAGCAGGCTGTCCCCCTGCAGCCCATGGGTCCCACATGGAGCAGACCTCCACGCTGCAGCCCCCCCATGGGTGGAGGAGCCCCCAGTGGAACAGTTGGATATGGCCTGGAGGAGGCTGAGGCCCATGGAGAGCCCCCGCAGGAGCAGGCCCCGGGCCAGAGCTGCAGCCCGTGGAGCGGAGCCCACGCAGGAGCAGGGGGTCTAGGAGGAGCTGCCACCCATGGGGGACCTGTGGTAGGTCCAATGGTACAGATCTATATTGGAACAGCCTGTGGAAAACCCACGTAGGATCAGTTTGGGAAGGACTGCATCCTGTGGGAGGGACCCCATGCCGGAGAGTGAAGAAAATGGCCACGAAGGAGAAGAAACAAAGTGTTATGGACAGGCTGCAATTTCCATTCCCCTGCATCACTTGGGGTAGTACAGTGGCAGTAAGGAAGCAGAAGGTAGATGGAGGATAAGTGTTTTTAGTTTGCTTTTAGTTCTCACTACTCTAGGCTGCTATTAATTGGCAATAAATTTATCTTCCCCAAGTCAAGTCTGTGTTGCTTTTGGCAGCAAATGGTGAGCAATCCCCCTGTCCTTATCAAAAGTCATAAGGTTTTTTTCACTGTAGTTTCTCTTCCTGTTCTGCTGAGAAGGTGGAGTGAGAGCAGCTGTGTGATGCTTGGCTCCCTCATGGTGTTAAACCACAACAGTATACAGTTGTATATAGTACTGCATTAATCAGAACAGTATCTGCTTTGTTTGGTACTCTGCTTTACATCCTTATTTATCTTGTAGGGAGGAGAGGTAAAAAGTAAAGAAGTTTACCCTGTATTCTTTAGAATGCATACAACATGTCAGCTGTCATCTACCTTGAAGACACTTGGGAAGCATGCAAGATATCTTTTATTAGAGGTGACACTGTGCACTACTCCCCAGCCACTGGGCAAATTGACAGTAAACAAGGAAGACAGGACAGTAATAACACAAAATCATAGCCAAGGAAACAGCTAATAAGTGAATCTCTTAAAAAAAAAAAAGACAACAGAACTTTAATGCACCCTCATATATTTAGCGAGGATGAGATTTGTTACAGAGGCCTACAAAAGCAGTTTTTCCCCTGTGAAAAATACAGAAAAACTAAATTTATCTCTCAGTCGAACATAGAGGATGTTTAATGATAAAACCTATGTAGCATTTCTCCTGTATTAGCCTCTATAGCATTAGCACATCAATAGTTTGGGTCATTTTGTTTAAGAATCAGTATTTTTGTTTCAGAAAAATGTTTTTCATAGCTAGGTATAAAAAGGCTTCTTTAAGTAGGAAGGATGGGAGAGCAACATCAAGTGGGCCTAGAACATCATCTAGCCCAGGACTCCACAAAAAAAAAAAAAAGTAAAAGTTACAACAACCACGATGAGTTCTGCCATTCTCCCAGTAGACACCATTCTCACTGGGAAAGAGCATCTAAGCTAATCGAGATTCTTGAACAAGATGCTGCTACTGACAATCAGGTTGACGTTTTAGATCACAACTCCAGAACTCTTGAGAGGATGCTGTGGTGGGAGAGAAGAGGATATTAAATCTACCACATCTTTAACAAGCCTAGAGATTACAAGATGAAGCAAATCAAATTTATCCTGCAAACAGGGAAAACTGTATACTATGATACAGAATTTTTGCAAAGACTAAGCCCGTAAACTACAGAAAGTCTTCCAGGGAAACCAAATAGGTAACAGCTATTTTACCAGTGTGTTCAGAATTACTACAGATCAACATAAACCTCAAAAGGCTGTCCTTTAAAGAGGGTCTGAGCTCTTGAGGCAAGATGTAGCTGAACAGAAATGAGCTCTTGCTAATTTGAAGTACCTGTTTTGGAAAAACTTCCCTTGAATGAGAAAACACTAGTAAATTAGTTTCCTCTATGCTGCAGCAGAGGACTCATATACCAACGCTTAGAAGACTGGTGTGAAGTCATGAATATAGAAGACTGGTTTAAATACCGACATATGGCCTTGGGTGTCTGAAGTACTGAATTGCATGCTACCCAGTCAACACCTCCACAGCCCTTGGCATTCGTGTTTTGCCTCAGTTCCTGTCAGTATGGCTGCTTCAAGACAACTTACACTGCTTACAGATTTCTAGGTGCACAGTTCTCCCTCTGTGCTCATCTACCCAACAACGGGGAAGGTGCTAAGCAGTCTTTGCTTTGGATGTGCAGGTGTTCTTACCTACAAGTAAGAGATAAGAGCACACTTGTTCACTAAACACCATGTATTACTTCAGATGCTTGTTCTGTATGACAGCAGAAAATTCGGAGAGCATCTCCTGGAACCTCTATCAATATAAAGCTTACATAGTCATGAAGGCATGCAACCGATCAAATATTCAGAGCTCATCAAGAAAGCAAGCAGCCCAGCCAAACCAGGCGCACAGGCAAGTGTACACGTGTTTGTGCAAGAATATAGGGGAAGCAGAAACCTACAGAACACCGTTCTGAGGAATGAGTGTTGTCCTGGGCAATTTACCCATTTTTAACATTGAAGCAGTGGAAACAGTGAGGAGGGACAGCTTTGTTTGCAGTTTATAAATACTGTTACTACTGCAGAAGTCAACTGTTAAGCAAAGATTAGGATTTGCCAGTCTAGCTAATGCAGAACAGCTATAAACAACTGCAAGATTGTCTTACTGTAAGTTTTAGCTGGAAGAGTTCAGTACTGACTTAATACAGTCAAAATGTTCAACCCTAAAGCACAGATTTCCCACTCGTCTGCAATTGCATTCAGAGGGGAAAAGCCACTTCTAAACAGGCTTTAAAAGCTAACAAAATTATCCAACGAGGATGGCAAGGTTAAAAACCAGCATATATACTAGATACATCTAAAGCAAATAGCAACCTGTAACTATGCACTTATTCCCATAGGAGGAGACAAGTCTGAAGAGTAAGTGATGCAAGAATCATCTGTGTCACTTAGGGTAATATGTACCCAGGTACTTTCCCTCCAATGTTTTCCTTTGGCTGGCTTCATGTTTCAGTCCACTGAATTGCTCTTCAAGAGCCCTTACCTTTCTGTGTTCAGTAGCCACAAAGACTTTGATGGTCTTAATGACGCCATACTGCTGAAGTCTTAAATATGCAGTAGACAAGTACTGATTCTTTCCAGAGTAAACAATGAAAGCAAATCTGCAAGAGCAGTAAGAATCTCACACAGTCTTTTTCACAGAAGGTGGGGCACTGGCAACCTAGTCCCAAGCCCATCCTACTCTGTAAGGACAGGTGCCAGTGCACTTTAAGGACACTGACCAGAAAAATCCCTTAAAAGCCCGCTATTATCAGAGCTTTCCAAGAACCTTCCTCCAGAAATACACACCCTGTAGCTGCCTGTACTCCAGCCATATTAAAGTCCATTACCTGAGAATCATGTCATTATAAGATTCCCTGCACTTGATCCTGGTCCCTCCCCCTCAAAAAAACAGAGGAACGACTGCATTCCTGGATCCTTGGAGAAACCAAATACTGTTACATGCGCAATTTGTTACATGCATCTATGTTATGTGCACAAAATTGCTTAACTGCAAATGGATCCAAAGGAAGCAGAATTAATTAAATCACTTAAAGTGCCTGCTTTTAAAAACAGGTCTAGTTTTACCGGTTTCATTTATTCAATAGCCTTGTTGGTTTTAGAAAGAAGCTCTCTCTAATGGTACAGAGAGAATATGTTTCAGTCCCAAAGACTTCAGACTTTCTTTCACACCTGTGACAAGAAAAAGGCCTACAACTCTAAGGAAGCTTCCAATTATTTTTTCCTAGGATACAAAGGGAGACAACAGGACTCCAATCCTGGAGCATTTCAAGAGGTACTCATATGATTCTCAAGTGTTTGTGTCCTGGACATTAGAGGGTTTTGTATGTTTAGGAAAGTACGTCTTCCAAAAGGAAATAAACCTAGGCTAGGCCTGGCTGTGCATTTCTCAGGGTAAACAGTGATTTAATAGCTGGACATACAGAAGATGAGCAAAACAGACACGTAGGCTTTCCTTCTGGACATTTCCCATTTGCATCTGACAGACGGAATGAGAGGTTTTCTTGAACTTAACTCCTACATTACAGAACCCTTAAGCTCTGCAACAGCAACTTAAGACTGCAGCTGGTATATGGTATACTTTTTTCTTCTGTGGATAGAGATGGGAATGAAAGACAGAAAAAAAAAGATGTCCTCTCACTAGTCTGAATTTATAATGCAGACACTAGGCATAATGATTTGTTCAGGAGAGCAAGCTTTAAAGAATACACTATTCTCCCCAGTAGCTTCCACAGCTACCACATGACACAACCATCTGGTCCTCTGACAACTGCCTTTTGTATGTTCTTGCAGGAGTCTCACAAGAGATATCAGAAGCAAATGCTCCTGCAAATCTAATGGATCTGCTGCTGGTAACAAGAACAACATCAGTTTTCTCATCCTGTGCCACCTTCTAAGTGCTCAAACCTGACAGATTCATACACAGCTCTGACAGAGACCTGTACACGTACTGAATGTTAATCCAAACCACTTATCAGATCTGTGATAGGTCACAAGAATTTTAGAAAAAAATCAAGGTACAACTTAGGTCCTATATCATACGACATCAGAAGTGATAATGGTTGTCTACAGCAAGAGTGAGAACCCAAGTAAGCCTATAGACTTGACTGGTTTCTCAGCCAGAGTGAAACATCTGAGTATCAGAATCAGACCACTGGAAAGCAAACAGTCTTAGGCCTCCATATTGTCCCAGTAGCACAACCAAAAGCTGAGGGATATGGTAAGAGTTTAAAATTTTAAGAATTTTAAATTTTAGTCAACATTGTGAATATCAATCTAGACTAGGAAAAAGGACAAATAAATACAAGCTATGATAAGCATCTACAGTAAACTTACTTTCCACACAACTTGCTCATGTGCCTTCCAACTGACTTCACCAAAACAATATGGAAAGAAGAGCTCAGCCTACTTCCCACTGTGGTAAATCGCTGAACTTCTCTTGCTCAAGCAGGTACCAGTTCTGCAGCATGCCTTCTCTGTAGCCCATACTGTTCTCAGCAGCATTCAGTGCAACAGCACTAGAAGCCTCACAGCTCAGTGTTCACAGGATTTCTTAAGTTTTATAACCTTCCCAGACCTAATACCCCATTCAACCCAAGGCTCAGCATAATATAGGTTAACCAAGGCACTTCACTTCTATGCTTCTCTTTTCTCAGGATTCCTTTTCACCATCTCTCCCACTCAAACTTCTAGCACTCTTCTTTTCACAGCAGCAATCATAGCTGCTTTCTCCAGTGTCACTCAGCAGAGGGAACTGAAGGCTGGCTAGCATGTCAGGTAGTGTTTTTTAGTTGGTTTTGTTCGTTTTTACTTGAATGAACGGTACATATATTCCTTCCTAGCACCTAACAAAGAACTATAGGAGATTCCTAAAGCTTTTATCATCCACTTGTTCTTATAAGCTTCTTCCTCATTTTCATTATTTCCTATATCACCTGTAAGATACCTTCAAGTGCCTTCTTATAAGCTTCCAAATAGCCTGATACTGCCTGCACCTAATTCATTTTTTCCTCTTACCTCATTTGAGATGTGTTTTCATTTCTGAAAAACATTCAGATGAAATAAGCTGTAAAACCCTGCATTTCAAGCAAGCTATTTTATCTCAATTTTGTCAGACACATTCAGTGAATGTTTAGAATTACCACCTTATCCTTATGGGTTTTGGAGAGCAGAATAGTCTCCTGATCTAATACTGGAAATCTAACACCAGTATTAGACTAATAATCCAGAGAGCTAGTACAAGAAAATAACAGAGACAGTATAATTTCAGATCACAGTAAATAAAGTGCACAAATACAAATAACTTCATTTCTAAAACTGTAAAATTAAATATGCAATATAGTAATGGCTGTCTTAATTCTTGGAGTGCATAATGACATCTGAATCTCTCTGCTGAGAGTCTCTCTGAACAAACTACAAAAATGTAGTTTGTTCCAAAAACTTTGTAGATGTCCAAAGTAACAGGCCCTTTGGATTTACACTGGTTATACATGGGCACAAAGTATTTGCCCTCACCTTTTTTTTTCCTCTTTATCAAAAAATAAAGAATTAACTTATTTCTCATTGCTACTTTAATGAGGTTTACTTACTGCTTCAGAATTATCAATGAAAGGGTCTGTTTCATCATAACCATAACCTATATCAATTAGATCCTGCAGGCGATCCTTCCGATGTTTGTGGGGCTTTCCACTCTGAGGAAAAGAAAAGAAAAAGTGTTACATCAGTTGAGAAGAGAGTAAGAGTAAGCAAAGTACTGAAGTCTACATAACATAAGACACTGGAGGGACAGTCATTCAGGGAATTAGCAGAGTTCCACTTGCTGTCACAGTTCCCTGAAGATAGTCTATACGAATAAAAACCAGAAAACTTTTCTTTTTTTTTTTTCCTACAAATATGCTAAAAAATGCTGTATAATAGCCTTTCCAGAATCATTTCTGAGAGGTATTCACTAGCCACCTGGTTTCTGGGTGACTGCAATACTCCTAACATTTTCTGTTTAGAGATGTTTCTCATGCTTTTAAAACTTCTGTTAGTGATAAAAGGACTGAGATAATTTAAGGAGTGTTAAGTTTTTCAGTATGCTACAGGGTCATTACAAGAGAAGAAAAATAGCCTAGCATTCACTAACACGCTCTCCCACACAAGATGGATTGCTTCTCTACAGCAAAGCGAAGTCTAAGCCAAAACGGAAAAATATTGATCTGGTACTTGCAGATATGGTGTGTATGAGTTTTCAAGAAGTTACAGCACTCACATAACGTGACTGAAGAAAAAGATACTATAGTGAAATCCTTTGAAATGCAAGAATCATCTTGGTTGATCGGCCCAGACATGATAGGGTTATTTGAATAAGTTAAAGCCAGAAACTGCAGTGCAGACTGTGAGATTCACTTACCCTAAAAATTCTCTTTGAGCTTGGTGTGACCTTCAATTTGACTTAAAATTACTTCCATATTAGGAAAGTACTCAGGTTAAACTGAAGTTTACTTTCTCCTGGACATACCTATAATATACAGCTATAAAACTAGCAATCTGCTTATGATATAAGGCCTAGTTCTGACATCTGCATATTGTGGAAATTGTCCATATAGAATTCTCAAAGATAAAATTCTCCTAAAAGGCACCACCTTTACTAAAATAGTATCAGGTTCTTCCATGAATTCAGGGCTTGCTCCCCTAAAGCTTCTCAGGAGTTCCAGGCATGTTTAGAATGAATCTCTCCATTTGTAAGATCCATCCTATTACAATTTAATGACTACGCAGCTTTTGTTCAAAAGAACTATCATCTTTGCTTTTATAAGCATAAGCATCCAAACACCTCCGTGTTAACAATATACTGCAGAGTTTAAGTTTGTACCTATAAGCAAAGCATGTGCTCTTGCAAGCAAACAAGAATCTCTCAGGTGTAAGACACTGGAGAGCAGACCTACAGAGAGGGGTATAGGGCTTTTGATTGACATTAAGCTGAGTGTAAGCCAGCAGTGTGTCCTGGCAGCCAGGAGGGCCAACTGTATCCTAGGGTGCATCAAGCATGGCATTGATGGTCAGTCACGGGAAGGGATTGTCCTGCTCTACTCTGCACCTTTGCGCAGCCTCACCTCGAGCACTGTGTGCAGTTCTGGGCACCACAGTACAAGAAGGACGTGAAACTGTTGGAGAGGGTCCAGAGGAGGGCTACAAAGATGGTGAAGGGCCCTAGAGGGGAAGATGTATGAGGAGTGGCTGAGGTCACTTGGCCTGTTCAGCCTGGAAAAGAGGAGGCTGAGGGGAGACCTCATTGCGGTCTACCACTTCCTTGTGAGGGGGAGCACAGGGGCAGGCGCCGATCTATTCTCTTTAGTGACCAGCTATAGGACCTGTGGGAATGGTGTCAAGCTGTGACAGGGGAGGTTCAGGCTGGACATCAGGAAGAGGTTCTTCACTGAGAGGGTGGTCACACACTGAACAGGCTCCCCAGGAATGTAGTCGCAGCACCAAGCCTGTCAGAGTTGAAGCAGCATTCAGACTGTGCACTTAGTCACATGGTCTGAATATTTGGGTAGACCTGTGTGGAGCCAGGAGTTGGACTTGATGATCCTAGTGGATCCCTTCCAACTCGGGATATTCTATGATTCTGTGATTCTCAATACATTCTTATTGCCTGTTATTCATAAATACACAGTGCAGATATTGGACAAAATCAATAAATGAAAAAGTCTCATAAGAGCAGAATGAATAAAAGTAGGATTAAAATAAAAAGCTTTGCGCAGATGGAACAGATGAAAATATCTGAACTCCTTTATGTGTAGTTTGAGAATTTCCTTAAGGTCTGACCTTACAAAGTCATGTTTAAGGATGCATGTTGAAAAATTGCAGAATCAGGATGTTAAGATCACAATAGCAAAATCAAAGGGATTTTCTGTATCAATGTTTACTACACAACTTAGGGGAAGTTTTACCCTTGGTGCCTTTCACCTCTCCCAAAAAGAAATCCTCCAACCTTTCTCTCCCAAATTATAAGGAGCCATGATACTAGAGCAAATTGAGACATTTAATTCCTGAGGATGCAAACTGTACTCATGCAACTGTTCAGGGACTCAAACACAAACTCAACAATGGCACATAACATATAGTTTAAACAACCCTTACACAACTGGACTAGAAGGTGGCAAATAATTTTTTTTTTTTTTTTTTTTGGAGGGGTTGTTAAACCTTCTCTCTGTATTGGGCATATTAATATAAGTTAAAAAAAAAAAAAAAGTAGCAAGCATAAGAATACACATTCCAGGGCAGAAAACAATCTTGGTAGAAGGAAACTGTACTTCAAATACTTTAAAGGTCCCAAGGTGTTCAAAGGCAACAAGCTATCACTGGATAAGAGGTAAGGTCCACTCAAATTAACGACTGGTGTAAGGCTGGTAAACAAAGGGTAGGAATGAATAGTTCACCAAGGAACTATATTCAGCTACAGAAGCAACAAAGAGGGGGGAAGGAAGGATAGAGAGATAAATTACGCAGGACAGTAAATACAAGAGGCAGCTGAAAAATCACTGAGAAACCTCAGTTGTTCAATACTTTGAATGGTAAATGTAATCCCATGTTAATAAAAGCAAGGTAATCCACACAAAGGAAGTGTAACTCCCACAACAAAAAATACAGTGTGATTTCAATTTGTTATGCAGCTCAGGAAGCACTAGAGTCATTCACATGTCACACATTCGCTCAACAATCAAGAGTGGTCAAAAAAGGAAAGAATTAGGATTTATGAAAAAAGGAAGAGAATAAAACCAGAAGTCATCACTGTATCACTGATAAATCAGGGCATCCTACTGCTAATGTCCTTTCATTAAAAAAAAAAAAAAAAAAAAAAGGAACAGAGGAACAGAGTAAACCAACAAGGATGTCTGAATGTAAAAAAAAAAAAAAAAAAAAAAGAGCTACTGTACAGTAACAGAATGTTAAGACACTTCAGCTGTGGAACGAAAGGGCTGAGTTCTGATAGCATCAGAATCACACACAGCATGCAGAAGAACAGAAGAAATTCGCTGTTTCTCACCATACAGGAACCATGGAGTACCAAGTGACTCATCAAGCCAACAGGTTTAAACACGAACCATGTTTGTATACAACAATCATCATGGTACTCAGGGCCACAGAACAAAACATTAAGCATCAGTAAACTCAGAAGATGGCCTGGCAGATTTATGGCAGAAAACTACACGAATGGTAAACACAGCCTTTGGCTCGGAAATAAATTAAATCGCAGATTAATAGAACGGCACATTGAAGTAGTATCAACGCACACTAAGTTTTCAAGTATAAGGTTACAGTAGCGTGACAGGAATATATTGCCAATAATGGACTTTTGTTTTGATCCAAGTATTTTAACATTATATAAAATATCATCTGATTCGACATCATGTTTTTACAACATAGAAAAAAGCCACCTGGCTTTACAAAACTACTTATTTATAGGCTTTTCTTTAGTATCAGAAAGATATATCCAGTACTGTACTGATTGTAGGTATGTGAATTTACTTGAAAAGAAGTCTTTAAAGATGACTGTTTTTCACGTATTGCATAAGTACTACAGCATCAACATTAAACTGCTATGATTTAAAATCACACGTGCTATGATTTAAAAGATCATTTGACTCCATTTCAAATGGATTTAGGTTAGTAATACCTAATTAGTTTAAAGAAGAAATAGCCCTTTATGTAAATTCTTCATTCTCATGCAACTAGTGATTACTTTTACATTAAAGCGTCGTTAGAGAGATTAAGAGAATGGATGTCTACATCATGGGATCTCTATTCTAGTTTAAGCTAAGGAGCACATGTCTCACTGCAGGAGCAAGAAGATGGCTGGATGTTGTCAGAGCATGAGCAATTACACTGGATCAGTGTACAGACATGCAATTCCTCTTACCCTGAAGTATACGTAGAAACTGATGGTTCTTGTATTGGAAGAGAGAAAAGACAGGGAATACACCTAACAGAAGAACTACTAACCCCTTACCACCCTCCATGCTTAGTGGTCCTAATATATAATAATAGGTCCTTTTTTATATAGAAGTTATTTCCCTTCTGAGAATTTTGTGGTAGTAGGGAGCATAAGGTATTATTTACTGCTTTTCTAATGGCTCTAAATATTTGCCTCCCCCTTTTTTTTTTTTTTTTGCAACTGAGCACTGAACTCAAATTTTCATAAGTTTAATAATACCATGCTTCGTCCATAAATCTACATGTTTAACTTTGATGCGTGAATGTATATGTAAAACTATATTGCTTCCACCACTCCCATACCGTCCCACATATATTCCTTTCATGCTTTACACTGGCTTTCATCTGCTATACTTAAGCAGCTTGTCTCAGAACATTATAAAATCCTTAACTTATATTATGGAAATTAGTTTTCTAGAAAAGTACAATTATAACATTTCTCTCTCAAGTTCATGAAAATAATTTATCATTTAAATGAAAAGCAAATAGTATTATGGAACTGCCTTCAGAGTATACTGGGTATATCAAGTTTCTATCGATTCCTCCAAAACTGATTCTTTTCACTTTAAGGATTTCTTTTGTTACGTATCACAGCAAACATGTTCTGAAATAATAATTACTTCTACAGAATATTTAGACCTGACACGGCAAGAAATTTGCCTTCCCTAGGAAAAAGTAAAATTTGAATATGTGTATTAATACTAAAAGATACAAATGACTGTTGATTCCCTTCTTTATTAGTGAGGTGCTCTGTTAGTAATCCAGAATATCAACGTGTCTAGGCATGATGAGTTTTGATTGCCAGCTCAGAATTAATCACCCAACCCTACCCATATGAATTCTTAAAGACCTGTTTGGGTGTGGTTTTAAGACAACATTTACTGATTTCTACCTTCATTTATTACTGAAAGCCTCTATATTAATACCTAGTGTCGTTCAAGTCATTCATGTTACACTTTCAGGACTCAGCAGAGTATCTTTAGGCAGCTGGCAGCTACAAGATAAACTCATCAAGTGATAACTTAACAACAGCTTCCTATGGAAGCATTCTAAACTAGTCAGAAATTCATCACGATTCATCAGTATTTAGCACAAACAGAAGAACTGTTCAATAGTGCACAACAGCATTATGTACAAATTCTTCCCTCCAGCACAGTATTTATCATTAATATTGATCTGCATCTATTACTCAGTTGTATTTATATACGAAGCTTTTCCAAAAATAGCCTCACAAGCTATAATATCCTATAGACAGATCTATTTAGCAGACTTGCCTAATAAGCTTGTAGAAGCTTCAAGCTACTTAGATGAAATATAAATGAGACAAGCAGCTCAAATATACACAAATCATTTGACATTACTTCAGCAGCTCTTTAAGAAAAAAACCCTGACGTTAACATCCATGCCACACTAAGTTACCATGATTAATTATTTGCATGTTTAACAAAGGTACAGTAACTCACATATTTTGCCTCAAACTTCTTGGCTAGCATTTCCACTTCATGCCGCTCACGTTGTTCATCATTAAAAGGATCTTCTGAGTGAACTGACTTCTTCTGAAAAAGGCAGAAACATACATTCAATTTCAAGCGAAGCGCAGAGTGCATCTAATAAAAAACCATGAAATGTCAATAAACTGACTATTTAGTATTAATTCTATATCCTGAAGACTGCGCCCAAATGCTTATTCTCCAAAAATGAGTTTAACCCATTCAATTATCATTCAGTTACTTTTCTTCTAATGAGAGCACAAACAGAAGAGACCCAAAGTTATATATATTCAAGTATTCCACTACAACTTCAGCCAAAAGTATAAGCATAAGAGAAAATTAGTACTATTGGAGCTTGCAGAGAAAGAACTCCCCCTACACTTAAATTCTTCTCAGTTCAACTTACTCTAGTGCCTATCCTACTGGTGCCATGATCCTCTTAGACACCATATGGAAGGTGTACCTGGTAGGCTAATCAGCAAGAAAGCAACTAGAAGACTACAATGCAAAATCATAGCCATAACTAATGCCTTGAAGTCTTACTGTTTTTTTTCTTCAGAAAACTGTACTCATAGCACAAATATTACAAGACTGCCACTACAGCAGCCAGAAGAATGATTTAATACTCCAGCTGTACAAATAAGCAGGAAGCACACACTGAGTTTTCACTGACAAGAAGTCAATGAACAATAATCAAGAGTATGACAAGTTTTGCCTTTTTTTTTCCCCCCTCCTCTCAGAAAAAGTACAACAGAAGAATGGAGCCACAACCTTCAAATCAGAGCCTATATATAAAATACAGTAGTTCTTGTACAGGGAAGGGTGCAAGAAGATGCTACAACATGGCAGAATCAAGTTAAGCCTTTATGGATGCCAACTAACTCCACCGCATGCATGGACTGCTCAATGAATGAAGATTCACGATAGACTAACAGGAACAAAAAAGCTATTCTCTACACTCTGAAGAGCAAGATCCTCCCCACAGTGTGAAAACTGAGTACTTAGAGGAAAAAAACATAAAAGAGGGTTATAGTTAAATGTGAAACAACTAATAGGTTACATACACATTTCTTGCAAGCGTAACAATATAAAACTTAAAAAAAACGTGCTCAGCTCATGCAACACCCTTTTTCCTCCATTAGTGGGGAAAACCTACTCCACATCTGCTAGGGAAATGGCTTTTTTTTTTTTAATTGTGAAATAAAGACAAGTTGAGGCCAGAGGTCAAGTAAAATTTAGTACTAAAGTTTTTTTTAACTTTCCTCTCTCTACCAAACACTCAAAGCCATAGCTGACTACTGCTTTGAATAGTTAAGTTTTGGCAAATTGTAATCCTGGCAGTGTATCTAAGGGCTCTGCCACTCAAGAAGCTTCAAGACGTTACTACTTCAGTACCTTCACAGCCTGTCTGGCAGAAACCAACTTGAGCTTCTGGCTCATCCACTTCACGTTCAGTTTTACACAGCAAGCTTCAAAACGCACCAGCAGAAAAGGAGGCATACTTTTCTTTCTGCCAGTTAAAGAGGCAAATAAACTCTTCAACCACACTGTTCTGTTACTCACGTGCCAGAAGTTTTACATAAATAATTCCTACCAAAACATGAACTATACTAACAACTCTACCAAAGGATGCTGTCTTTTTTAAGATAAAAAAAGTAGGACAAGGACATCACAAGTTTATTGTGAACACTTCCCCTAGCTTCTCATTCAGGCTGAAAACCCGACTTTAGAATTAAAAAATGTGATGTTCATACTGTCAAGCAAGTTTGGTGGGTTTTGTTGTTGGTGGTTTGTTTTTGTTTTTTAACTGTTTAAGGGACCTATTAAAGCAATGTTTCAAGTTATTCCCATACATCCTTCCCGGACGTATGGGAACGGCCGACCTCTGGAAAACTGTTACGGGTTGCTGCAGCTTGAAGCAGCACTACAAGATAAAGATGTGTTCCTAATTATGTAACGCTGAACTCAAATGGGAATAGTTATAAGGAAGTTGAGCAACATATAAGGGATAAGGAGCAAACAATAGCCTTCAGAAAACCCAATCAATCTTTACCCTACAAAAACAGTTTGCATAACTAAGTTTGCATGAACTGTTCATGTCAAGCTGATTCATTACAGAAATAAACTGAGTTCTGGATTTCAGAATTTAAAACTACAGCATTAACTGCCAACTAGTTACTACCTGCTCAAGAGAAAAACCTCACAGATTCTGTAGAAAAGTGGCAGAGGGACAAAGTTTCCTGGTCAAGTTCCATTTTAACAAGGTAGTTTTCTCTTCCAGAGCTACTGTACTCAGCAAGCAGGATCAGTTTTCCTTTCCTAATTGTTTCTATTTTAGGACTTTGAACAGGTTACATAATTTGTTGGTCTGAGAATGAGCAGGTAAGAGACACACTTCTGTCATCCTAATCCTCCTGCACTATGCAGAGCAAATTCTCCTCTTTAACGTTCTTTAACCACAGAAGAACCTTGATACACTGGTTTTATGGGTGAGCAAAACGCGTTTCCGCTCTCTTTTCATGCTGACTGATACAAGATTGTAAGTCCTTCCCACACCACATCAAAGAAGCTTTTTCAGTTTCTACCCTGTAACAAGCAAGAAGTTAAACTGAAAGGACAACTACACAACATCTGACACTTTTTACATAATCAGTTGTTTTTCTATACAGTCCAGCAAGAAATGGGACATAACCATCTATTGATTTTCAATCTGGATTCTACATAGAGCTGAAAAAAAAAAAGACTGAATTTATTATAAAACAATTCTAACACTATTTCTATCTTAAAAGCATAATTCTCTGATTCAAATTGTACCAAAAATCCACTTTTTTTTTCCCTTTCCCTCTCTCCAGAATACACTGAATTTGCATCAGAACTATGTTAAAATGTCATTTTGTCCCCACTTATGCAATTAACATATTACCAACCTACAGAAAAAAGCAATTATAGAGCTTGAGACTGCCAAAGGCAGAAGTCAGCCTCCATACACTGAACCACTGCTAAACACTAACACAACTTCTACCTTTGCACAGGAACTGCTCAGAAAGATGGCACTTCACAGAGCAGCAGACTACTGCTACAATTTGGAGGAGTCGTGGTGGGCACTGTTTGCCCACAACAGCTGTAGGACAGGATGAACACAAGGAACAACCTTTTAACTTGTATCAGAAGATCTCAGAGGGATTATTAATATCAGCCATTGATTTTTCTGTCTTCTACATTTGACAACAATCCAATTCTACATCCCTCCTACTACAGTGAAAAAAGCAAACAGAGTGGTAAGTACCGTTACAGAATCAGCATCATCTAAAAATGCTTTTCTTCATAAAACGGAAGTTTTAGCCAATCTTCAGTTAGTTCTGATTGAAAAACCTACTGACAATATCAGTACTGGTACTTGCTATTTGCTTTTAATTTTCAACCAAAGCTACCACAACCTTGTCAGTAGCGGCTGCCCCTTCCCTTTTACAAGAAGATAGGAACTTTCTCTGAAACTGAGTGCTTACATTAAGAGAAGCCACAACTACCTAAATCAATTCCAACTTTATCATGTCCTTAACTCCCTGTGAGTGACTGGCTCAAGTGTGGCCAGCTTAAGGACATGCATCTCTCATTCCTACTTGAAAGCGGAGCCTCTCTGACTGGCTGATGCCACTTGCTTCTTTAAGTTGTCTGCACCAGCTTTTCCCCTTAAAAACCAAAGCAGCTCGAGTAGGAAGTATTTTCTGTTTGGGAGGAAAAAGGGAAGTAGTTTCTTTTGGAGTGAAGTTTCTGACAGTTACAGGTGAGGTTACAGTGCCAACAACAACTCTGAATCGCTCCTGCCCCTTCCTCAGACTGCAGAAACTCATCTCCAGGACTGCTTAACGCGCACTTCACTGCTCCACGAGGCTCACAGCGGAGCCAGACTACTAACTCCTCATTTACTTGCCCAGAGCCTACAGAGAACCTGAAATAAACGGCCCGGCAGCGTAACAGTTCCATCCCGTTGGCGGCCAAGCAAAACTGAAATAAACCCTCCCAGGCACTGCGGACACAGGGCAGGAAACGGGCGAGGGGCAGAGGGCCGGGCACCAGGGGCACGGGACGTGCTCGCCTGCTCCATGCGGGAGCCCAGGAGCCGCGGGGCGCCGCCTCGCCTTCCCCTTCAGGCCAGGAGGAGGCCGGAGGCACGGCGAGGCCGCCGGACTTCCCCCTGCGGCGCCGCCCCCTCCCCCCCCCGGCAGGACGGGGCGGGCAGCGGCCGGGCCTCGGGGAAGGGCCCGCGGGCCTCGGGGGGGTCCCGTACCCGCGAGTCCCCGCAGAGCAGCAGCTCCGGGTAGCTGAACTCCACGCAGCCCTCCTCGGTGGGGTCCTTCAGCACCACCTCCAGGCGGACCGTCTGGCGGAGCGGGAGCGCCTCCTGCGGCGGCGGCGGCTCCTGCCGGCTGCCCTGGCGCGGCGGCGGCGGCGGTAGCTGCGGCGGCGGCGGCTCGGGCCGGGGGGGCTCCCGCGGCGGCTGCGGCTCGGGCCGGGGGGGCTCCCGGGGCGGCTCCAGGCGGGCTCCGCTCTCCCGGGGCGGCAGCGGCGGCGGCTCCGGCCGGGAGGCTTCGTGCGGCGGCTCCGGCGGCGGCGGCGCCTCGCGGCCCGCCACCATCCCCGGCGGCGGCTCCGGCTCCCGCTCCAGCGCCGGGCTCCCGGCCTCGCGGCGCCTCACGGGTGACAGGCTGATCAACGGCACCCGGCGCGGCTCCGCCATCCTCCGCCGCCTCCCCCCACCCCCCGCCCGCCCCGCTCGCCCGCCCGCCGGCCGGCCCCCGCCTCCCGCCTCCCGGTGACACCGCGCTCCGCGCTCCCTCCCCCTCGGCTGCTCCTCCCTCCCTCCCTCTCCCCTCCCCCGCTCCGCCGCCCGGTCGGAGCTGCCCCCCTACGTTCTCCTCGCCGCCCCCGCCATCTTGGCGCCCCCCCACATAAATAGAAGCAGGCCCGCAGCCCGCGCATGCGCCACCGGGCGGCCGAGGCCGGCGGCGCCGCCCCGCCTCGCTGCTCGCAGCGCTCGGCTTCCCCCCCCCGCCCTCCTCCCGCCCCTCGACGTCACCGCGCCCGCCGCGCGCCCGCCCGCCCGCCCCCGGTTGCCGTGGCGATGTGCACGCCGCCCGCCGGCCGGGCCTTAAAGGGGCCGCGCCGCGCGGGGCAATGGCGGACCAACGGCCGGGCCCGCCCTCAGGGGCCACTGGAGTGCGGGGGGGCCGCGCCGGCAGCTCTACCCCGCTGAGGTGTCCGGCGACTGCGCGTCAGTCACCAAAATAAAAACCTCCAAATATGAAAAGCGATCGAGACTCTTTAATTCTGGGGGGGGGGGGGGGGGGGGGGGGACAGTCGGTGCCAGGTTGTGAGATGGCGGTGTGGAGGCGTCTTGGCTCACGGGCATCGAGGTGCTGTGCGGCCACCTGAGGGGACCGGCTTTGTCCATGCTGCTCCCTGGGCTGAGGCAGCCTGTTCTGCAGGACGGCGGGGCCTGCAGAGGCAGTGAGGTGGTCCTGCAAGGACATGGAGCTCCGTGGCCACCTCGGGCGCATAGGGTACCAGTTCTGGTCACGGGAAGCAGTTCTGGGGTGTTGAGAGCGAGGTGTCCTCAAGACACAAGTTAGGCAGAGTAAGAGCAGCAGCGAGGCTCCCTCCTCCGCGAGCAAGAGCTGCCTGCAAGTGCACAAGTGTTTCAGTCTGTCACCACCTACTTTGACAGACTGGGTGCTGGTATCTCCAGACGGAGGTATGCCACCAAAACTGCTGAGTTTCAGGAAGTTATAAACACCCTCATATGCACTGTCTTCTCCAACTGTTTGGGAGCAGACAGAAAAATGTTACATTTTTTTCCTCTGTAGCCTCAGTGTTTCTGGGAAGGACAAGTTTTGTTCTCTTTTTAAAAATGTACTCATGTGATGCAAGACAAGTGTGATTTACATATCTGTATTTGAATAATTACAACAGACCATTCCATATAGAATATTACCCCGCTTTTCACTCTTTATCACAGCACACAATGGTTTCTTCTTACTGCGTATTAAGTTTTTTGACTTGACTTACTTTCATCTAGACGCCAGAGAAGATTCATGACACTGGAATGGTGTTACCAAAAAGTTTGGTTCACTACAGCGGAGGACATTCCAGAATCTTACTTGCAACAGGAAGTCAGTGGAGTGCCTGACCTGATCTGAGAAACAGGCTGTCCTTTTGAAGTCCTTTTGAAAGCCTTTGTTGAGCTTTGTAGTCAAAGGAACTTGTTTTATCTTAAAACCTTGCAGGTTCCAGTGCAACTAGCAAGCTTGGCAGAGATATTCCTCAAATACATTTTGACTTTCAAGTTTGTAAGATTATTTGTAAATCCCACCTGTTCTCCTGTTGAAAATTTCATGCAGCTATTGGAGGAGACATGTAATAATGTGGGAATAGAAATGTTGTTTTTGCAGAGTTACATTGTTTAGAAGGAGGGAATGTGGTACTGAGATATGCTTACAGTGATAAGAAAGTTTAGCAGGCGACCTTGTAAAATGCAGACAATCAGACTCCTTAGGACAATTAGGTGAAAATCACGGTGTCAAGTCAAGTCAGATAAGTGAAGAAACATTACCACTTCAAGCAGTAAAAATGTCAAAAGAAATTTGAAATTTAACAGGCCGGCGACTGAAGGCCATGCATTGTTTGTGAAGCATCAGATAGACTGTGAATCTGGATTACCCACTCAGTGGGGAAACAGGGGAGGGTCCTGCCATCAAAAGGTATATAAACTGTGTTTTGGAACTAGTAGATGCGCTCTCTCCTGCTTGTGGGGCGCCCGCCATTGCAATCGCGAATAAATTACTACTTCACTGAGATCCTTGCCTGAGCCTAAGTTATTGGCTACGGAGTGTTTCTCACAATTTGGGGGCTCGTCCGGGATCCAGTCACCTACTGGGGAGCCCCACCGCCGCAGCAGCAGGAAGGCATGCCCCGCTGATTTCAGCGGTCCTGTGCATCGACGGTGGCGGTTCTGCGGAAAGCTGACAGAGGGCCCGAGACTGGTTAAAGAGGCAGGATCCGTGAAGTAGTGGGGAAAGGAAGAAGGTAGGCACTCCGGGTTTTTAAGAATCGATCCGGTAACTCTGTGCACAGACCAAGGTAAGAAATATTAAGTATTGCCTTGGGGGTCGGGTGATCTGGTGTATGGTAAGCCCTTGCACGGGGAAGTGCTGGCACTACACCAGGGGAATCTGGTGTACGGTAATCCTTGCACGGGGAAGTGCTTGGAAGTACACCAGGGAATCTGGTAAACTCAGGTGTGCGGTAACGCTGGCACATGGAAGTGCTTGGCGGTACACCCCCATCTTTCAGTACGTTGGTGTGTGGTACACTGCAGAAGGGAAAATTCTGTAGCACATACTGGCGAGGGTTAGGAAAGATGGGAAGTACGAGTTCCAGGGAATCTGGTAAACTCATAGGTGTGCGGTAACGCTTGCACGGGGAAGTGCTTGGCGGTACACCCCCATTTTTCAGTACGTTGGTGTGTGGTACACTGCAGAAGGGAAATTTCTGTAGCACATACTGGCGAGGGTTAGGAAAAATGGGAAAATATGAGTTCCAGGGGACAGGGAGATATCCCTGGGGGAGTGCCTACTAATAGTTCTTCCTGAAAAATGATAAGAAATTGGAAACATAATCCCAAAATTAGAGGGATTGTAAAAGAAAAGTAATTAAAAAAAAAACAAAAAAAAAAAACACAGGTTAAACATTGTGTATCAGTCTGGACAAAAGAATCAATTAAGGAAACAGCAGTATTTTGGCCAAAATACGGGTCTGATGAAAATTCAGGCTTTAAATTTATGTGTAAACAATAAGATTCCTTTTTCAGAGAAGGAGCCAAGTTATGCTCCCTATAATCTTAATATTGAACTGGTGGCAGCAGCAGTCACTCCGGGAAGGGAGACAGGGACTGTAATTAACACTGTCCCTAAAGAAGGATTGTACTCTAGGCTCTGGCAAGAATTAGAACAAGGTAGAAGATATGTTGAGAATTTTGCCTTCCCTGATACTAACAGTACTAACACTAACTGTGTATCCTCTTAGGTGAACTACCCCCTCCTCCTTACCAGCAGAGAGGTTAGGACTTTTTAAGAAGGAGAGGAAGTCTTTATTCAAGGACCCCAACAGCCTAGCTGAACAATTAGACCAGTTCCTACGACCTGATTTATACTCCTGGGGGAGGGAATTATGTCTATAAGTATGTTGTTTACAGGTAAAGAAATGGGAATGATCAGGAGGAGAGCTGCTATACAAGAATGGGAAAGAGCTCATCCTCCAGGACCAGGGGTAATACCGGCAGGGCAGAAATACCCACTTGCCAATCCTGGCTGGAATAATAATAGTGTGCAACACAGAAATTATATGAGAGACTTAGTGTCAGAATGAGAAAGTACTTGGGGATGAGACCTGAGGACCCAGTATCCCAAGGGCTCTTGAAAGTTCATTGTGTGATTAAAGCCTGGCAAAATACGCAGAAAATGCTTCAGAAGGTGGGGGGAATGTAGTGAACAGTCACTGGGGGACCCTCCTGCGGGAGGCCCTGGAGGGGTGTGTCTGGAGGGGAGATAAGAAGGGAAAAAAAAAAAAAAAAAAAAATATCGAAACTAATGGTATTGACAGTGCAGCGGGTAGTGAGGCAGAGGGTTGGAGAAAGATGAAGAAAATCTTCAGGGGGAGTCAGGGCCAGGATGGAAAGGAGAGGAAGAGAGATGAAGGAATGGCAGGCAAAGAAGGCTGCCTGTGTTGTGGCCCGAGTCCTAGCAGAGACAGGCTTTGATAAGATGTTTTAAGTGTGGCCTTTAAGTGTGGCCAGGCTGGCCACTTCGAATGGGAATATCTGGAGTGGAAGAAGGAGGAAAGAAGGAATATGGGATGAAATATGCTATATTGATATGTTGTTTCAGTATCTTGGAGGGAAAAGGTATGGAATTAAGTTGGACCCTGACTGAGCCTTAGGTGCTGGTATTAGAAAAGTACAGGCTGGAAAAAGATAAAGGAAGTGTTAAAAGAGTTGCTGAAGGTGTTAAAGGTGTGGCATGTAATATTTAACAGAGCTGTTTGAAGTTGAATGAGCAGGGAAAGAGGATGTAGGCATTATCTAAGTAACAGTCTAGAAGTTATGGTATATTTGCATATTTGCTGTGGTGTTTGGTCAGTTTCCCAAGCATCGGGGAGGGGGGAACAGCCTGCTCCACCAGGGGCCTCTCCAGCGGCCGCAGCGGAGTTTCGGCTCCAGCGCCTGGAGCGCCTCCTCCCCCTCCTTCTGCACTGACTTTGGTGTCTGCGGGGAGGTTTCTTGCTCTCTCAACTGCTGTTGAGAAGCAGGTTTTTGTTTGTTTCTTTGTTTGTTTGTTTTCGTGGATGTGCTCTCACAGAGGCACGGACTGTATTGCTCATGGCTTGGCTCTGGGCAGCAGTGGGCCCCTTAAGGCCAGATGAAATTGTCCCTTATCTGCCACGGGGAGGCTTCCGGGTTTTTTTCTCATGGGGGCTGCCACTGCAGTTTCCCACCCCCCTACTCACAGCCCCCGAACCTTGCCATCAAACCCAATACACTGGGGAACAGCTAGGTCATTACTGACCTGTAAAGTATCAGGGATTAAATTAACTAATGAAACCCTAAAAAGTGGGGCTGGGATAACAGTGCCACTTTGGGGGGGATACCAAGCTGAGACTAGGGGATAAAATGATCACTGGGTAATTATTGTATGTACCCAAGGCAAGGACTAATCTGTTGGGAAGGGATTTGATGATTAAATTGGGCATTCAAATAGTAAATTGTTAGACTGGAATAACAGTGTTATTAATGGAGTGCTCTCTGGCCCTGAGAGCAAACATACATGTATATTCACCTCTGACTGGAAAGACCCTTAAATGGGGGCGGAAGCAACAATATAGGTGGACAATTTTACCTCAGGGGTTTACAGGGCCACCTATCTATTTGGGTCAGTTTAAATAACAAAAGATTTTGGAGCAATTACAACCTCCCAAGGAGGTATTAATGTTAACAAATATGTGGATCGTTTTCTATTGTCAGGACAGGAGAAAAGAGTTGTAAAGAAAGCTACTAACAAGCTATTCAACTTTCTGGGAAAGCAGGGCTTGGGAGTATTAATAAATAAATAAATAAATAAATTACAATATGGAGAAAGAGAAGTCAGGTATTTAAGGCATCTAATGTCTGAAGGAAAACAGAATAAATGCAGAGAGGATTCAGGGAATTGTTGAAAATTAAGAAAAAACTAAAAAGTTTTAAAAGAAAGATTTTTTTAAGGAATCAGGAGCCATGAAGTCTGAAGGAAAATCGATACTCCCTGATGGGAGAGAAATGCTGAATAAAGTGATAATGAGGCAAATATTAACTGTTTTACATCAGAAGAGTCATTAGGAGGTGCAAGCAATGTGTGATGTTGTGCTAAGAAAGTATGTCTGTGTAGGAATATACACTTTAGGGAAGCACATATGTAGAGGATGTACCATATGTCAAAAGGTAAATAAAAAGGTGTTCTGTAACCCATCTAGAGGGGGACGGGAGCCAGGGGTTTGACCTTTCCAAAGTATACAGGTAAACTTTACTGAGTTACTTGTTTGTCCTAATTGACCACGTGACTAGATGGGTGTAAGCTTTACTGCAAGGGTTAAAGCAGGCCTTAGAGATTGAGTGGGATTTTCACAGCCCCTGGCACCCCTCCTCTTCTGGGAAGGTGGAGCGAATGAATCAGACATTAAAGAAGCAATTAACTAAACTAGTGTTAGAAACCCAACTTCCTTTGGTAAAATGCTTACTCCTACAGGTTTAAACAGCACCAAGAAAGGATATAGGAATTTCACCATATGAGATGCTGTTCAGATTGCCCTATCTGGGCAGAAGGGATGAGATACCACAATTCAAAATAAGAGAGTTTCCTTAAGAACTGTATTCTGGGGTTGTCTTCTTCTTTGTCATCTCTCAGGACCTGTGGGTTGTTGGCTCAAACCCCACCTTTGGAATTCCCCATTCACCACCATCATCCAGGAAACTGGGTCCTGATTCGGACCTGGAAAGAGTCAACTCCGGCCTGAATGGGAAGGACAATTACTGACCACTGAAACAGCCGTAAGAACTGCGGAAAAAGGTTGGACTCACTATACTTGAGTGAAGGCATCTGTCGACACTAGTACCTGGGAAGCTGTTCCTACAAAAGACTTGTTGGAAGTTGAAATTGAAGAGAAAAATCTCGTAGTGGACTCTGAGCAGGATAAGAGCTTACAATTGTAAACTAACCTTTTATTTTCACAGGTAACTAACGAGTGTGACTTGTGATTGAGAGAAAGGACAGACCTATAGCGAACTGCAGTGCTCCCAAGGGGGGGGTTGTTATAGTAGTAGTGTACACCTTATTTTTGTATCGATAATTATTTGGAAACCTAAGGTTTAAAAATAATGACAGGGAAAAATTGATTACTAATTTTGTTTTTAGTGATTCTAGGCCTCAGAGAAGGCCTCGGTCAATTGGTAACTTGGAAAAGGCATGACCAGATAATAGCAAAAACGGGATACCCCATCAAAATATGGGTGACTGTGACAGAGGGTTATGTACCACAAGCCGTCACGTTTGATGCTTGTGAGGTGTTAGCTTGTGGAGATTTAAATGCCCAATGACAATTGAGCAGAAAGAACAAATAACTGGGAGAGACACAACAGCCAGATTGAGAATAGCTGTATGGAAACAATCCTCTATTGCCATCAGAGAAATGGAGAAACTCAAGGAGAAAACAGGAGAGTAAACAGGAGGCCCTCTGAAATGTGGCAGTTCAAACATTTGAGATTCAAACAGGGTATGGGGATGTGAATGCCTGGATAGAATGGGTCAAATATACTGTCCAGAGTCTCAACTGTAGCTACTGCTATGCTTGTGCCTCGGGATGACCGATTGCCCAGATAGTGCCCTTCCCATGGGGGTGGACCAAAGACTCCCAAGGGATGCGATGTATGATTGCATTGTACCAAGAAAAGACTGCCTGGGGAAATGAGGCCTGTAAGTCTCTCTTTGCTGTTTCTTGCATGATAACAATATCACAGTTCCCCCTGCATTCTCTACAGCTATAGGTAACCGTACAGCTTGCCTCTCACGGCAGGGTGTGAGTGCTACCTGGCATCTGGGAGAATTTGCCTTGTGCTACCAAGGACTTGATGGGAAACTGCTCAAGACTAGAGATCCCCAGGGCAGATCTCTGGTGGTACAGTGGAGGGAAGATCTTACGGTCCACCCTACCATCTAATTGGGAAGGCACTTGTGCACTTGTTCAATCAGCTATACCCTTCACCCTGGCATTTGAAAGAGAAACATCACAAATACCCAGGAGAAGTAAAGGAGGCTTAGGAGTATCATTTGATGATAGAGTATACATAGATTCTATTGGGGTACCTAGAGGAGTTCCGGATGAACATAAAGCCAGAAATTAAATTGCTGCAGGGTTTGAGTTACTGTTCTGGTGGGTAACAATCAATAAAAATGTGGATTGGATTAATTATTTCTATTATAATCAGCAGAGATTCATCAATTATACCAAGGATGCGATGAGAGGAATCGCTGAACAACTAGATGCCATCAGCAAAATGGCTTGGGAAAACAGGATAGCATTAGATATGATGCTCGTGGAGAAGGGTGGTGTATGCGTGATGCTGGGCAACCGTTGTACTTTTATCCGTAACAATACTGCCCCGGATGGCACAGTAACAAGAGCATTGCAAGGGCTTACCACCCTTGCCAATGAATTGGCAGAAAATTCGGGAGCAGACACTTCCATCACAGGATGGTTGAAATCTTGGTTTGGTAAATGGAAAGGGATGGTAATGTCCATATTTACATCCTTGATTATAGTAGCAGGAGTTTTGACAGCTATTGGCTGTTGCATTATCCCCTGTGTAAGGGGACTTGTCCAGCGGTTAATTGAAACCACATTATTGAAACAAATGACCATAGATCCACCACCCTACTCAGATAAAATGATATTAGAGGAAATGGAGAGCAAAGAAAGTGAAGAAGAGGAAGATATTTACCAAATTACACTTAAAATAAATAAATAAATAAAAATAAAAAGAGTTTTTGCAAAAATCAACAGTTTATAAAAAAAGAAAAGGGGGGAATTGTGGGAATAGAAATGTTGTTTTTGCAGAGTTACATTGTTTAGAAGGAGGGAATGTGGTACTGAGATATGCTTACAGTGATAAGAAAGTTTAGCAGGCGACCTTGTAAAATGCAGACAATCAGACTCCTTAGGACAATTAGGTGAAAATCACGGTGTCAAGTCAAGTCAGATAAGTGAAGAAACATTACCACTTCAAGCAGTAAAAATGTCAAAAGAAATTTGAAATTTAACAGGCCGGCGACTGAAGGCCATGCATTGTTTGTGAAGCATCAGATAGACTGTGAATCTGGATTACCCACTCAGTGGGGAAACAGGGGAGGGTCCTGCCATCAAAAGGTATATAAACTGTGTTTTGGAACTAGTAGATGCGCTCTCTCCTGCTTGTGGGGCGCCCGCCATTGCAATCGCGAATAAATTACTACTTCACTGAGATCCTTGCCTGAGCCTAAGTTATTGGCTACGGAGTGTTTCTCACAATAAGCAATGTGTTTCTGGACTCAACTGAACATCACTAAGCTACAGACCTGCAGATCCTGCCAGGCAGATTCTACTCCTCATCAAAGCTTCTGCACAGCCTGTGTCATTAAGCTTTGCGATGACAGAAGGGGGCCTTTCCTTGTCAAAAGAGCAATTTAGTGTTCAGAAAGCAGAAGTCTTAGGTAGAAATCATGGGCTCTTCTGTGGCTTTGCTGAATGCTTGTTTTCAATTACCAGATGGGAGACTGGAGACTGAAATAAGCACACTATAGTAACAGGAATACAACAATCTGTGTTTGTAGGTAATATGTGCACATATCCTTGGAAAAGGGTGAAGATAAGCTGTGCATTGTAAGTATCCAACCTAAAAGTCAATTCTATCTTTCAGTCTCGTAAGACGTATTTAGAAATAACAAATGTAAGATAGGTACAGCACAAGAAAATGAGGCTTGCATCTAGAGTCAGTACTTTAAATTCTGTTGATTGTTGTGTAGATACACTTGGAACCACATCCTGGTCAGATTTGCAACATGCTTTTTAAATAAGAAAAAAAGAGACAGATAGCAATAACCGATTAGACCTTTGATAGAGTTACAGAGAAAAATAGTAGTAGTTCTTGGAAATAGCAGACAGCCATTTGTTCTAAGTTAAGACATTGCAGACTTTGATAGGAGTAGCAGCCTTTCACATCTAAAGTTTTTGTAGATATTTACTCTTTCATTTTTATTCTCTCTTCTTCTTCCTCTCTTCTAGGAGTTTAATTAGACAAATAAATCATCAGAAATCTATTTTGTCTAACCTCTGATCAACTTGGAGCACACATTTCTTATGAAGCTCAACATTTGTTTATACAGCTAGACAAATAACAGTTCTAAGTCTCTGAATTTAAAGTGAAGTTAGCAAAGACAGTTGCTGTCAGGGGCTCTGTATCTTGGTGTCTTGAACTAAACCAGAAAGAAACAGCTGCAGATCCAAGCATAGCAAGCACTGGAATAAGTTATCATTACATTTTGCAAAAGATGCTGTAAGCAGCTAGAAAGACTCCCAAAAAAACAAAGCAAATCCACTACAGCCTAAGTTCTTTATGCATTTCGTTTTGAATACACCAGCTTGTGCTGAACCAAACAGTTTCAAGAAGATTTGTTTTTGTTCTAATCATTGTTTTCCTGTTCTGCTACTTGTTTTGTTCTTTGGGGTTTAGCCGTGCCTCAGACTACATATTGTTTGTATGCTCTATAATGTGCATAAAATGTAGGGAAAAAAAAAAAAAAAAAGTGTTTTATAATGGAACCTCCAGTGAGGTAGGAGCTGTACTGAAAGCCAAGTCATGCCTGTGCCAGCCACTCAAAAGTCTCCAAAGGACACCCCTACCCATCTGGGGCTTTGTTTTTGTGAGAATATCCTCATTTTCCACGGGTTGTTTCCTCACCACATCTTCCTGATACCTTGGTTTCTTATGTCCCAACCAGGCATCTTGTTGATTGTCATGGTCCTTCCTCTAAAACTGCCACCACAGCAGCTACAACATTCATTGCTGTGTCAGGAGTTGCTCCAGCTGCAGGTAGGATGATGTTTGTGTAGCCTTTGCTACAGCTGCTTTTGCATCACAAGAATCTGCTGCACCAGCAATGTGGGAGGCATTACTGTTTTTTTTTTTTTCTTTTTTTCCTTGCTTGTTTATTTTTTGTAATGAGGCTCTCTGAATTCACATACAGTTTTTTTTTTTTTTTTTTTGGACTTGATTTCCCTTCCTACATTTTTCCTGTGTTGTCTTCTGCCAGATCCAGAAAACAAGTGCCATGACCATTCTGAAATCAAGATTGATCAAGAGACTTTGAGTAAATGCAGAAGAATGAACACAACACAGCTCAAGGAATAATAAAACCCTTCTATTTCTCTAAACCAAGCATTAACGCCATACAAACAATCTGGAAAAAATAATTTCTTTTTCTCAGAGGATACTTCCCTCTCCTCTTCTTCTAATTATAAATACAATTTCCTGCAGAACATACCTCAAACTTTCTGTATCCTATCTAAGTAGGATTAAGTACCACTTAATCTTGCCAGGCTGGAATCAGGCACATGTTTTTAGAGTTGTCACCAGCTACCACATCCTTAAAAGGTCCAAAGTTCTCTATTTAGTTATGTAGACTCTGCTTTAGAAGGATTGTAGGCAGGTAGAGAAATATCAGATATTGAGGACTAGAAAAAGTGTATTGGCTTCAGGTGATTAGGATATACTTTAGAAGGGCAGTTATAGTTCTTATTTATCACTATTTCAAGGCAGAGGAACAGTGATGGTCAACTTTATCCCATGCATTGGTATATTGTACCCTGTGAACTGGTCAAACCGTACTTCTTGGAGAGTGAAAGTTTGAGGCTATAAGACACTGGAGATGTTTCAAGAATATTAAGAACAGCTTTGAACAAAAGATCAAAAAGTGAAAAAAAGCTCAAATTTTCAATGACAACAGGAACTTTTATTTTTCAAGTAGCAGCAATTTGGAACTAGAGGCCTCATGCTGAAAACAGTTTTTGCCTTTAGAAGTGGATTTAGGTGCTTCACTTCCTGAAATCAAGAATGGTCTTCTAGAACTGTTGTGTGCCTGGACAGCAAAAAAGGCAGCGCTGGGTATCTAGTAGGTAGCTGACAAAAACAGAATGTCGGCTTTTATCTCAGCAGGGCAAGTCTTCACATTACAAAAGCAAATGGATTTACAGGACTGTGAATATCATAGTGGTGTGAGTTCCCCAGCCAGCCAAAGGGTGAGTGTTACCTAAATCTACTGTCTTTACTGTTCACGTTTAATTTCTCAAAGAGAATTTCGAACTCACATTACTGCTGCATGATTAGTGATTTTTATGATCTACAGAATACTGTAATATCCTTTAATCTAAGCTAATAAAAACCAGAATATCATAACTTAGAGGAACCTCTGAGAAAATTCAAAGCTTCAAAAGCTGCATTGCCATGGAATTGCAGCATAAGCCAGGTTAGCAAGAAAAATGGTGAGAGAAAATGGAAAGAAGAACTGCATCTCAGTCAAGGAAAAGCAAACTTGGGAAGAGCTTTTGATCCTGAAGAGGAGGTGAGATTTAAGTTTTCTACCTAACATTAAACATCAGCTCTTAAGTATGCGCATTTACCAAGCAGAATGCTGGTAATTTTTTCCCTCAGGTAACAGCACCAGAATCAATTCTAACTAGCAAGATAAGAACACTTTTCTTGTTACATTTTATTTTTTACTTAATTGTTAATAATTGTTTCTGCTTCTGTTGTTAAGATTCCTTGCTAGAACAAGTATGCAACTTTCATCTTTAAGCTCTCCTAATGTTATGGGTAATACTCAGCTGAGGCTGACAAACAAGCTGCAAACTTCTCCAGTAGGAATGAACCTAGGTGAAGTGTGTGGCTTCTGTGTCTTAACTGAAATTAATTAGGGAATATCAGCATCTGAGATACTCTGCCAAGCAGCGAAGATTAGTATGAGATCTAGAATCACTAGGAAATTCCTCCTTGCAGATACACCTTTTGCTAAGGAAGAGGAAGGAACAAGGCAAAAAACAAAAAAAAAAAAAACAAAAAACAACAAAAAAAAAACTTCTAAGTAGTAACAAAAAGATTTAAACAAACAAACTACAAAAGATAAAATAACCTTTTACCTAAAATCCTGGAATTTTCTTTGAGTAGCAAGATGAAATACATCAGAAATAAACACGGGATTCTGTGGAGGAGTGCCCAGTAACACACACACACACAAAAGTATTTTTTTTTTATTATAAATATATAGAAAGAGAGCAGAACTCAATGAACTAAGGATCATCTGCCTGTAACATGTTGATTGTGACAATGTCACCTGAACTGTGCTTAAGCTGAGTTTAAAATTTAAAATCAGCTGCCTTTAGAAAGGTTTCCTTAATGGTAGCTCTTTTATGATTCATACCTGCTCCTTTTACAGTGTAAAAACACCTACATATTTACAGAGATTGAAAGGGATTATGTGCTCAGGAAAGAGTCATGTGTCTCATGTTTTTTTCTCATTTGCCCTGTTTCTTTAAAGATGCTTGCTGAATGGGATACTTATCTGAGTGAAAAGCCTGTTCCATCAGGCCAGCACCCCTGGAGGCAGCCGAAGATTACCAGCCTGGCTGAAACTCTGGAGTCAGGTTATTGTCTTATCTTCACAGCGCTGTCTGCTGGTTTTATTCTTCCAATAGTAATTAAAAGCACACAAGTATCTATGAGTCACAATTTTAAGTAGCTACCCCACCTACCTGTAACGTGAATAAGAAAGATTGGCTTTGTATAGAATTCTCTGCTTGAATGGCAATTCTACACTAAAAGCACTAGTAATTTAATGGGGTAAAAGGGTCTGGAAGGAATTCTCAGCGATACAAAAGCTAATGTGCCATAGACGCTCTTGTTGAGGTTTCTCTTTTAAGTGCTGACCTAGGACAAGACAAATACTGCTGCACGGTGCCCATGAAAATGGACCCAGTCACACTGCAGGCCTGACTGGCCTTGGTCACGCACATGGTGGTATTTCCTGGGTTTAGTAAAATATAAATATTTTAGTAATTATCAGAAAATGCTTTCATGTATTAGATACTATAATGTGTATTTTTTAAAAGTATAGTCACTGTTCACGAAACAACTTTCAAGCATGTTCACCCTCCCAAAAAGGAGAATTATATATATTACATGATTGCAAAACAACCTTCTAGGAAATGTTTGGCATACAAAGTAGTGTTTGGCTGTGACCTTGGAAGATATTTTTTTTCCCTCTTCTTCTCTAGTTTCTCTTTTGGCTTTCAGACTGGTTTTACAAAAACTCCAATTTCCTAACCACCTCTTTCAGTGCCTCTCAGCACTTTGGGAACTGCTTTGCCTTACATAAAGTACTATATCTAAATAAGTACACGTTATCACAGACAGCTGAGGGTGATTGCATAAACAAATTACAACATTTTTAACATTCATATAAGCTTATGATCAGAATAGTCAAGGTACACTTTGCATGCACAGTTCAGCATTTTCATACTTCCATGATTTTATTTCCAAGCCAAATTGCTTTCAAAAAGCAAAGCACATATTCATCACCAAGAATTAACTACATACCAAGCCTGCAGATCCAACACAAAGCTGCTTTTGAGTTGCCACAATATTAAAAATAGCATCTGAAAAATTACTCGTGAAAAGTGATTTTCCATACATGAATAATTTAAACAGACAAATGGCATTTTATTAAACTCTGTTTTCTTACCACCTCATGTTGTATTTTGAGAAGATGTATGAAATTTAAAGACTTTTCAGAATATTAAAGTGTAGCAGCAATAGCAGTGAGAATTTTAAGAAGAGCGGCTGCTACATACCAGAAATGCTTGTGAGAACAATCTACATTTTCTGCATGATGGCTGTATTTCAAATGCCATTTTCCCGGCCTTGACAGAATTCCCCCTTACACTTATAAATAATTATACAGTCGGATTTAGCTTATATTGAGTACTTATCTGAAGACTTCCTCATGGTTTTAAGAGATTTTAAAGTTACTTATTTCGTAAGCGTCGTACTCATTTGTAGTCCTCCATAGGATTTAGCATATTTTATAAATTTGAACAAATGTTAACTAGAATGTTTCTGTGAAGTAGGGCAAGGCAAGTAAGAGGTGGGATGAGGGGAGGAAGAGATAGGTGGAAAACTTTATGACAGCACTGTAAGGCCAGTCACATATTAGTGGGTAGATTGGAAGAGAAAACACTTGATAGGGAAGGGAAAACATGCAGAAATGAAAAACAGAAACTACAACAAGACCTGTTTGAGAATAGCTAGCTAAATTGAGTGGGAAGTCTTGTAAAACTGGCCTCAGAAACTACTTTGCTCTGACCAGAAAATAGCTCTTCTGCTTTTAAGTGGTGGGGAAAACCAATTGTTTTTTATACAACTAATTCCCATCTCAGTTTGTTCAGTGACAACTAAAGCACTTGTGACTTCATGAATAAGTCGGACAAAAGTAAGATTGAACTTGTAGAATACAATTACTCTGATAACCATCAGTAGTGCGAATATACCAGACAGTTTAAGACCTTGTTTATCAGATTTGCCAATTTGATTATTCTAAAGTTTTCGTAGATAGAAAGGTAGATTGCTGTTATAGAGGGACATTTACTTCATGTAGTATTATTTAATTGAACAGCTCTGCGAAGTTAGATGATCAGTTTTTATCACATGATGGCTACCCATATAATGGCCTCGACCTGTATGCACACCCTTATGAGAGGCAAGGCAATGCACACTCTTATGAGAGGCAAGGCAAAGATTACCAGTAGCTTTGGAGCAGACACGCATAATGACCCCATCATTCTTAAGAAGTACAGAATCAGCAAATAAAATTAAAGCTGTAGTATTGCAATGTGGAATGCAACTATTAGAATTGAAGCCTGGATCTTTTCTATGTAGCATAAGCCATCTCTACGTTATTGTATTATTAAAATGATATTGTATTCTATATAATTCTGCACTGTTGTGTGTCGTTTTTCACAGAACTGACCACTTGAAAGTTGATTACCGTGATCAAGGAACAGATGGTGAAGTCTGAGGCTCATCACTCTTCCCTAGTTAAGGGCCAGCTTAAAGTGCAGTTTGAGGACTGCATAAAAGTGCAATTCAGAGATGACAGCATATCCCACTGTTTGATTTAGCTACATCTGAGAAGCGCTACAATCTATCCCATAAGCTACTTTGACAAGAAATACAGTAAGTTGCAGGTTCCTGAGGATCTAGTTGTAAAAACATTTTAAAGGCCATACTAACTTTACCACATCTGTTATTTTTAATTACCTTAAAGATAACATAATGTGGGGCAATTACGCACAATAGAGTCTAAGTATGAATTGAAACAGAAGTTCTCTTTTAATTCGAAGAATAAACTCAGTTTTCTTAAAAAACAAAGCTTTTATTAAACATAGACTTTTATTTTTAAATCTATAAATAGATGCTAGTGTAATTTATCAATTAAGCAAGTTCTATAAGGAATTTGGGATCTGACCATTGCCCAGAGATGTCAAGTACCTACTTTATCTGTTGCAAATGAAACAAAAGTTCAAAACCTACAAACTCAAAAGTAAGCTTTTGGTGGTTGGCTTCTAAATGTGATCTGAGTACAAAGGAAAGTAGTAATATCTTTAAAATTTTGCAAGCAGCTTTAAACAATGGGACTCCATCTCCAATAATCTGTCTGCGATACTGTAAAATTGATGTAATAAAGAATGAATGGGAATATACTTGACTCTGATGACATGGATCCTCTACAAGTTTAGCTGTGCAGCGGTTATACAAATGCAATACGTACATTTCTAATGTATTGCTGATTTAAAAGAGTAGCGTAACAGCATTAGTAAGGCACACATTAAATGAGTGGAGAATGACAAATGGTGAAAAGTAGCTGTCAGTCATTAACAGAATGTTTTGGGGGTTTACCTTAGTAGAGTCCTGGAAGAATTGATGATTCAGCATATCCCATGATCATTCAGATATAAATGCAAAACAGCACTAATAGAAGGTTGCAGAGAAAGAGATTAGTAATGAATGAGGCTAAAATAGTTGCATGCAGTGATGTGTGTAAGGTGGAAAACTGATAGCATTCAAACAAAATACATTTTTCTTAGAGCTAAAGGTAGGGTGATTCTTCAGAAAGGTAGAATGTATCCTGGAAAATAATAGTTCTGGAAAAACCCTAGATGTCATGTCACAGTTGAGAAGCAATTTAATGTGAGCTCCCTCTGTGATAATATGGCAAAAAATGTGAATACAGTCTTTGAGTACACTCGTAGGAGAATAGTGAGCAGCAGTATGGAGGAACATATTCCAGTGTCACATACAGTGATAAATTACCCTCAGTGCTACACAGCCACATTAAAAAAAAAAAAAAAAATCTGTTGACAAACTGATTGCCAGTTTTCCAAGCTGGAAAACATCCTTACAAGAGATGTTCTTTTTAATACAGAGTTGATGGGGTTGCATTTTATACCTCAAGAGGGAAAAAAAAAAACAAAAACAAAAACAAGAACGCCAGTCTTTAATGACTATTTAACATAGCAGACATGAACACTAGAAGAAAATAATAGAAAATGAGGCCAAACAAAATGAGTCTAGAATTAAGGTGCATTTTTAAAAGAACAAAGGTGATTTATGAATTTGAACAAATGGATCTTTCATTACCCACCTTTTAAGCATTTCTGGCAAATATTTTTATGGAAAATCAAATTATTGGATTCAATACAAAGATTAGCAGATGAAATCTACCACCTTACAATATGTAGGGTCAGAACAGATTATCTAGTAGTCCACTGAAGGCTTGATTTTAATGGTTACCAGTGATGCTTTCATGTAGTTATCTACTTAATCAGGAATCATATGAATAAATTAAATGTGGGGAAGGAAGTCTGGAAATGAAAGTGAAAAAAGGGTGACTGGAAATTATTTCTGGAGATAATAGAGGAAATATTTTTTTAAAGAGTAAGCCAAAAAGCAAAAATACAGGTGTTTTCTTCATTGTATGTATAACTCCCATCTAGTGAAACTACATGTAACAACAACTATACACTTAACTGTTTGTTTTCCATCTTTTTATCTAATGGCCAAGCTCCTTATTCAAACTTAGACAACTCGTTTATGAAAATCAATGAGAGATCTTCAACTTGAAGGCACCACGTAGACCTAAATGCCTGCTAGAGTGCATGGTCAAAGTTGGAATATGAGATTACCTTTGTTTCACAATGATCTTGCCACCTCCAGATTAGTACATCACTTGGATCCAGCTGCTGCTGCATTTAGGAATTATATGCTAGATTCCAGAATTAATACAAGAGGGCTGCTGCTATATTGTATCAGTTCAGATGCTGGCCAAAGTGTATTTTATCCTGGAACTCGCAGCAGTAGAAAGGATAAATGTCTACCCTGTAGTATAATTCACTTGGATATTACTGGCACAAACGTTGTCGAGGTATTACCAAACTTAAGGTCATCATCCTTATTTACCAGGAATGGGTCAGCACCCAACTAAAAGCAGTTACACAGTGTTTTGGTTTCGGTTTCTCTAGCTGCCACTGTTTAGATATGACTGCTAACACAGTACCTTCTGTGCACTGTGTGTACTATTTTCCAGATTTAGATATTTATTCAAAGTATAAAGAAATAGCTGTGTTTTCCATACTCTTCCTTGTAATTCTAGTGATGCAGCAATTTTTTTTGCCTTAGTCTCTCTTTCATTGCATTACCTGAAATACTGCTGTTTTCAATTTTATATTCACTTATTAGTGACCCAATAAATTTAGCAGTTTCCCTGACTCTGCACATGCATTCTTCACTGTGTGCTTGTTCTATGTAAGTCCCTTTTGTTGTTACAGTTTTTCTCCACATCTTCCTCCCTATTTAGATTACTGCAACTCCTTACATTCCTACAGTATGGGGAAATATGGAAAAGGCCAGGGATAAAGCTCTGCTAACCACCTGACAAACTGCTTTAGACATTTTTTATTCCCTTTCTGCATCAGCTAAGGCAACTTCTATCACACTTTTATTATTTAAATATTATTTCAGATTAAATAGTGAAAGACGTTATTTGAACACAATTCAAAGGTAAAATAAATACCAATATTTCAGGACTTTTCTTCTGCATTTTAATAGTACTTACCTATCTGCTGTATTACCAAGACTCTAAATAGTAGGACAATATATAACATATCTTTTATTTCATCACTGCACAAGACAAAACCCTGCAGTCCGCAGTTCTTTATGCCTTAAATTATAAATATTATCAGTCAAAAAAATGCACTGTGCTAAAATCCACATTACTTAGTGTATTAAATATGACTTTGTGACTACAGTGAACAAAGGTGACATTTTCAAAAACTTCTTCACTGGTCGTGGACAAAGAATTTAAAGTTAGTCGCCAAGCTCATGTGCTGTAATGCCATCACACTTACTTCAGAAGATTCATCCAACATTTAAAATGGTGTGCAATGGATTTGGAGCTGCTCTGCAGCTCTCCTGCAGGTTAAGTTTCAATAAAGGAAGTAATTAGAAGCATTTAACATCTGCTACAAAGCCACCAACATGATTTTTTGAAGCTTTGTACCAAGACTTACAGCAGTATTCCTGATCTGTTTCCAAGTTAATTAAACTGGTAGGGAAGAGAAAAATGGCTTTTTCAAGATAAATGTGTTTCATAACCGCTTTCAGTGAAAATACATAATGCTGCTCTTTCTCTTTTGAATCAGTGTATTGTTGCCACTACCCCTGCTGAATGACTTTATTATTGTTGCTTATCAGTTTTCTAGGTTTTTACGTAAATGCAAATAGTCACAACTACCAGCGTGCTTCCAAATATCTGAATGATGATGCCCACATTTTTTGCTTAAAACAGTAAAAAAAACTCTGACATGTTATATGGCAGAAAGGTGTATATGGAACATATACACCCAGTCTCCTTATTATCAGCTTCAAACCATCATAAAATCAGGACCAAGGCCACTGGCTTGCCTTTGAATAACTACTGAACAAACATTTAATGACCAGTCACAGATTTACCCTTTTCCACAGCAAAATGAATATAGTATTTCAATTCCTTCAGCATGAAGCAACACAGACCAACATTCAACTGCAGATTCAATTAAAAGCTTTAATTAAAGCACAGATAGCAGAGAATATTGTATTCAAACTCCTCCTCCAATACAAAAATACTTCAGAAGTATTTTACAAATTTACAAATTGCAAATTTTGTTTTTACAAAAAAATACAAAGATTTTTTCACTGCAAACCATATAATACATTTCTATGTTACAACTGTTGCCTTCTTTTAGAATTGTGTGTTTCCTAACTGCTCTCCCTTAGCGCACATGAGAGTAATTATCTCCAAAAGGATAATAAATATATTTGTAACTAGGGTGGTAAAAGCTGAAGAAAATGATTCTAAACAGTTCCTTTATCTGTAAGACTGTGAAACTAAATGAATTACTCACATGAATTACATTAACACGGATAAACGTTTTCAGTGTTGATTTTGAGTTTTGAGTCAAATCTCAAAGCAAGATGGAACAATCCAGTCAGTCAAACCTCCGTGCTCTGAAAAAGATGCTTTGTTACTAACCTAGAAAGCAAGTAAGCCATTCTGAATCTTGGCATTTGGCACTGATTAACTCTCATCTTCAGAATTAATAGTAAGAAAGAAAACAATCCTTACGGACATAAAAAAAAAAAAAAAAAGAGAAGTCTTTAGTTGCTGAGATTTATCCAGAAAAGGCCAGTGCTCAAAATATGATTTGTATTTTACCCCAGGCAGGTAATATATGTTAATTCTTTATGTGTTATCAGATATCCTATTTTGGTTGTCACAGTCATGCTTTCTACTTGCCATATTCCATCACTTGCTGCAGTAGACTTGTCTCAGTCAATTAACAAATTATTCTTCTCCAGAGGTCAGGAGACATACTTTTCAAAAACCACAAAGCACTCCAGTCACTTGTGCAGGGAAATCTGGGGAACATCTGAAGAACACTTTGATTTGTGGACTGTTGGAATGAGTACTAAAAACCCTGAGAAACTTGGAATGAGGAAATAGAGATAGGTATAAGAGAAAAAATACCAATCAGACTTTAATGAAAAGTACTTGCTGAATGCTTTGCAGTCTCACAGAACTACATCATTACTCAGCTGGCCTGCTTGATGTCCTAAAGTCCTGCAAAGAAGAAAATACCCGGAATGCACAGGAGAAGCCAAGACCCACATCTTACAGCCACAAACGAAATGGTAGTTGACACAGATCATTTTATGACACTGGCTTAGACAGGGACTCGGTTCTCCCTGGCCCACTTTTTCATAATGCGAATAATGTATTCTACTTGAGAATTGCCGGTGCTTCTCAGAAGATGCACTACTTCCCGTAGAGTCTCTCTACAAATGTGAAAAGCGAAGATTTAAATGCGTGTGAGAACCAACTGATACAATAAACAAGCACCCACATCCAAACTATTTTGCAAAACATGGTTCCTAGACAGAGAGATCCATTCATCTGCAGAGCAGAACTAAGTAAAAATGCACGATAGTTTAGATCCTAGGAGGGGGAAAGGTCTTGTGTGCATTGAAACAGGGAGAGAAATTAAAAGTAAAAACCTGCAAAATGTAACTACTTTGTTTGGCATTGTGTGTGTGTGTGTCTATGTACGCATTTATATGTAAACCCTTACTCTTGCAAATCAGTTCCCCAGAACTAAACAAAATATTATTTTTCTCTTACGCTACTTGCTAATCTGCAATAAGGCAACATCTAGTTTAATGGTGCCAAAGCACCTTATACCTTACAAATAAATAAATAGCATGGAAACAAACCATACCAATAGGATAAACCAGTATGAACCTGCAGTTTGCTAGCTACTTTACAGCCAGAACTTGCATTCATAATGTAAAACAGGCAAGCTATGTATATTTTACTGCTTCTACTGCAGTACTTGCCAGAAAGGACACTTGAAGGGTGTTGTAGTTAATGAGATTATTCCAGCAGAGAAGGGAATACAAGGAACGTACAGAAGCCAAGATACACACCTTCCAGTCATGTACGAAATAGCAACTTTGGTCAGGAGAGAATGGCCATCTGGCATCACAGCAGAATGTTCACGAGGGAACAGTTCTTAAATACAACCTCACTACTCTCTCTCATTCTCCCATTCAACGAAATGAGCCAAAACCAAAATTATCAGTAAGAGATCATTTCCTTTAAGCTTTCATCAATGTGTATCTTTTACTGACACAGACAGTTTTCAGAAAGCAAATTTTAGTGGTCTCTCACCTATTCATTATTTAGAGAAACCAATGTCCTTCCTCAAGTGCTGAGCAAACACTTCCTTATTTCTGTTCTATGAACCTTAAAATGTCATGGGACAGTTTTCCATTCTTAGGCTATCAACATGAAATGAGGTCTTTTCCCTCAGGATACAAACATACTGCATTTATAACTTAGCTCCTCCTAGTAGCACGACCAATATATTTTGGTTGCCAACAATTCATAGCATTCACTGATAAGATATTCTCTACCACATATTCTATAACTGTTGACGTAGAAGATATGTTTCAAATTGAATACTGCGTAAAGAACCACTGGCCAGAGTTTCTGTTCACCAACAGGTCAGTGAAGAACTAGATGAGAATACTGACTCAAATCTAAGATTCTAGTTTACAGCTAATTGGAAATAGGAAAACTATAATCTAAATGCAGATAAAACAAAGAATACTCACTTTGCTTCTCGGCCAGCTAAGATCATTTGAAAGACACCAACACAAGCACCTCTCTTGCCTTCCCAGTATTCAGGATTACTGTCCAGTCTCTCCAGAACATCAAATGCTTTGGCTGCATAGTAAAACTGACGCATCTGCAGAAGAAGAGAAATATTATGTATTCCTGACTCTATGACTATCTTTCAGAAGGGGATCAAAAATTCTGAGTTCAGTTTTCTGCAATGAGCATTAAGTCATAGAAGCAACATGCATTTATTTTTATGTTTTTCTGCTGGCAGCAAGTGACACAGAACAAGCACATTTCAGTTCTATGTAGGGAAAAAGGTAGTATTATGATATTATTGCTACACGTCTTTGAAGGTACTATAGACAAACTGCATTGTGAACTTCTATTAATTGGTTATTATCAGCACTGTTCTTGTTTTGATCATATACATTTAACAAAAGCTAACAGAACATCTTTCCTACCTTTACTTCTTTTTTTTCTCCTCCCTAACAGCATTAACTTTTAAAGTATGAGTTGTCATACATATGAGTACAGTCATACCAACCAAAGTCCTTGATACAATACCAACTCAAACTAGTCCAAACATTTTAAAACTGAACCCGTTTTCCTCATCTAGAGTTGGTCACAAAGGTGTATTTGACATCTTTTGGGTTAAACTCAGAGCTAAATTTTATATTTCAGTGTACTTACAGTACAGTAAAAATTATGATTCAGTGACTCTATAACCTGAAATTTTCCCAAGCATAGAAAGATTATGTACTCTATTTTTTTCTGCCTTAGGTTCTCTACTTGTAAATGGGAACAAGAAACAAGTTGGTTGATAATAGTCAGTAGGAAAGGAGTGACTGCAGTAACTGTGGCTTTTGAAGTCATTATAACTCATGTCAACCTTATCTATGACTGTGAATGTTCTTCAATTGGGCAAGCCCAAGTAGAAATGGTGTTTGTGTCTAGCATCTTCCCTGAAGCGCACACAGAAGGTAGGCTGAACACAACCTCCTATTCTTTGATAGCTGGAAGCCTGCATCTGACAAGAAAAAAGGTTAGGCTATGGGAGTTATATTTGGATACTTTACTCGGAGAAGCATAGGTATTACAGAATAATTCAATTTTCTTCACATACATGGTGATGTTAACCACAGGTGATTTAACTGAATGGGAATAAATATGGTCACTATAAACAGACATCTCTGCTAAAAAGAAATTACTGAAATACTGACCTCTCCAAAATGGCATCTGATTTAGGTCCATTAAGCAGATACCAATTTAATGTCCTCTTTCTATCTCACATAAAAGCAGGAATTGCTTCACCTTAAATCACATACTGCTCCCTATATGGATAGGATGGCCTATTTCATGTAAAAGAAGCAAGGAATTAGCCAGAAGTCCTGCATGCCAGCTTCCTCATCAAACAACTTCTATCAGAATAGATAGCAATGGCACATCCAGCTACACCTACTCTCTGATAGCTGTTAGCTTTGCTCCATTAACATTCATTTAGCATTCTGTTGAATGAAGACTGGCACGACTACCTTCTTAAGTTACAGCTATGGTGCTGTCTGCAGCCCTCCAGTATAATGTATTTCAGAAACAACTGGAGAATGCTACATAGACACAAGCAATACAGGCCTTGCCAGTTCATGGGAAAGGTAGAAACAGCTGGTAGTGTAGAAAGACAAGTTATAACACTGCATTAATTATACATACTTTGATAGCCTTTGAAATGAAATTCCTTGGTCATCTGTGGCCATATGTAGACATAAATAGCCAGAAAAATTTAGTCCTGACAGTGCATTTTTTAAAAGTTCTAGATAAATCTGAAGTGTGGAGCTGCTTCTCCTGTAGTGTACAATATGGTTTGAGAAGAATTTAGGAAAAGTAATCAACTGATATAAATGTGACTTAAGATGGCCTGTAGATAGATTTTACACAAGTTCTGACTGTCAACTTTGTTTCACAAATTGCAGCCAAGGTAAATACAAGAGGGAACAGCCCCTTGCTTGAGCAAAAAGACTTTTAGTGTGGGATGGTGGATGGAATACTTGAAATAATCCCCTCTGTTTTAAAAGAATGCTTTTGAAATCGTAAGGCAGATTTTCTGATTTATAGTTGTGTTCTTCAGTATGCAGGTATTGTTGCTCTTTGGAGAGCTTAGCTGAACTGAGAATCATTGGGACGTTTTCAATAGAACTCAGTTTACTATCTTTTCTCTTTGATGGCAAGTTTTGTTAATGTATCTCTAATAAGCCTATCCTAATAGCTGCTAGTTCTTGTGTATTCACTTAAATTGGGAGTCTTCACTGAAGCAGTTCCATCAAGTTTAAACCTATTACCTGTGTTCTGCTCCTCTCAGATCTGCCTTCTTAAAGCAATGAACTACTCTGTTTTCACAATCACAAAATTACAATCTGTCTTCACATTCTATATGTAATTAAAATTAAATATAAAATGGCTGCTCCTCAAATATCTTTGGTCCACCTTCTGATAAAACCAGCTCTGGTGAACACATTCTGAAATGTGGATGACCAGTGCCTCAACCCGATGATTCTTCCAAAAACCATCTTTTTCTCCTGTCACTGCGCTGCTACTTCTCTAGGTCCCAAAAAGCGCAATCTTCCTGGTAGATGGTAGAGAAGATGCCTGATAGAGCATCCTGTTATTGTCTACGAACACCTTGCACAGCAGTACTCTTTGTACAGGACAATCACTTTTTCTTCCTCCTACATTTATACTCCTCTCAAACCTGTTGGTCTTTATGAGTCTCTATATACATCCTATGGATAAAGCTTTCTTTTACGTGCTTTGCAGAACAGCATCAAAGTTGAATCTGAGCTAAGTCTCAATGTGTATAGGCACAATCTGAAGAATTAGATTCTAGGAATTGAGGCAGAATTGCATTCAGCTTCCCAAGACCTCTTCACTTACTAACATATCTTTGTATAAACTAGAATTTGGAGGTGGGCCAGCAGTATATTAGCATGAAGCACTGGAACTAGTAAACATGATCTAGAAGCTTAGTACAAGTGAGGTAGCATATATTTTATCTTGTTCTAAAATGTTCAAAGCATTCCTGCTAAAGTGGATGTTGGCTTGTTTAGCTTCATTTTTAAAAACGTTAGATTGCTTAGTCTAACCTCATCTCTTTCGAGTCTCCTTTAAAAACAGTTCAAAAGAACTGTAATATGTTAGCATGGATCCAGCTGTAGATGGGTAAGCCACCATTTTTACTGACTAGTTTAATTCTTAATGACTACATGCATATACCATGTCTCTTTGCCCCACTTGGGCAGATAAAATACTGGTTGTGGAAAATCTCTTTCCATTTCCTTATCGTTAACAAAAAAGAATAGACAGTTCTCATTAAAAGCTTTAAGGAAAAGTATCACTGTCCCAGAAAAAAATGCAGCACGAGGTGCATCTCTGAATCTATGCTAGATTTTTTTTTTTAAGTTTCTTGTCTATCAATGATGAATCCCAAGTTCTAAATTATACTATTGTTCTTGTTATCAATAGCTCAAGCATGCAGTAATTTGCCAATATTTTAATCAGTGGACTGCCTATCAAGAAGGCCTGTAGGTTAAAATGTTTGCCAACTTACCTGCATTAATAACCATGCCCCTGTTGTGCAACTTCAAGTGCACAACAAGTGCAACGAGTGGTGACAAAGATGTGAAGTATACAAAAATGTCCGTTAATGCCATCAGGGAATTAACATGCTGTACACCAAACTCTAAATCACAGAATCATGGAAAAGCCCTGGTTGGAAGGGACATAAGAAATCATCTGGTCCACTTTTTTTTTTTTTTTTAATTATTAAAGAGAGACTCACTTTGTAGCAATCATTTGCAATGAGCTGCAAAAGGTTAATGGACTCCCCTGAGGTCTCCATCTTCAGATAGAGCTTCCAGGCCAACTGTGGTTTCTTATTCATAATATCTGCAATAACAACAAAAAACTGGGATCATGAAGAGAATATGCCACATACAATACTCAATGGAAGATGGAATAAATGTTTCTGAATCTCTTTGCTCAATGTAAATGCATGCCTCACCCTGTGTATGAGGTTGGGAAGGGAAACTCATCCTTATCTTTTGCCTTTCTAGTGATAACAGCAATTCATCAGAGAACACCAATGTCAAGAAGAATAATTATGGAGTTTATATCTTACTTCATATTTCAAAGATACAGCAATAAGCACAAATCGCATGATTTCAGATGTGAATAAGAAACAGAGTGGAAAGCATCAGAGAAGGTATTTCAAGCAGGACAATGAACTGGGGCAATCTATTTTGATGGTGAGATTTAGGATTGTGTTCTTATACACAGAAAGATTTTAATTGGCACTGAAATAAAGTTTTTAATAATTGGTGCCCACTCCGATCTAAACATTCAGTTTCCATGATTTATAACACACTAAAGGAGTGGTGGAAAAAAATGCCTGTACAGACTAGAAGCATAACAAAATGTGTCAGTATGCATCTGCTAGAAAAACGTGTTCAAATTCCTGAGATTTTGTGCTAGTTTTAAATTTCCTTTTTTGACTGGAAATTTTCAGTGGCCTTTAAACATCACTATTAATACACAATGAGAAATAAAAGAATCTGAATCTTCTACCTCAACTAGCAGAAATTCTACTAGAACATCTGAATATAAATAATTCTAAAAATTGATTTTCTGAAGAATAGGTGGGAGTCACCAATAACAAACATGTAACACAAAATCACAGTATTTATAGGCACTTCTAATTTAGGAAGCTGCAAGACATCAAATTAGATTTTTCTTTCATCAGCTCTGGATAATATTCACAACAAAAAACAGCCAGGTCATCATTTCCATATACAAACCCATCTATCTGGAGAAACGGACTACCGTGGTAATTCAATGGCTTTTTACCTTCTCTTAATGAAGAATTTGGAAGGAAGAACACAAGTATTACAACAGGATAAAACAAAAAATACTGTCTAAGATGCATCTCTGGTGCTTTTTGCCCTTTGGAAATACTTCAGGATTGAATTGTTTATGACTCAATACCTAATCATACTCTGACATGAATGTATTATAACGCTTTGTAATTTCCATTGCAGCTTTTATCCAGAAGGATCTAATAGTAATTTACATACTTGACACTAAAAGATCACTATACTCATCAATGAACTGCAAAGAATTCTAGCAGCTGTTTGGAGTGAAAAATCAAAATCTTAAGACAGATAAGAATACAGCATCCCTACTGAAACTTCAGTAGGAATTCAGAATGATGAAAGGCACACCTGAGAATAAATAGCAACTCTTATGAAATTGGTACAAAATTTTTAATTGATACCATGGTGTTAATTCTACCTCTTTTATAAAAGTTAGAACCTTCAAATTGGTCCTACACTGCCAGATGTATGTCAAAGAACTACTATAGCGCAAAATCAAAAGGATGAACACTGTCTACAGAACAAGCATGTACTCCCTTTGCAATGGGAGTACTCCTATAAAAAAGCCACATATAAAACATTAAATATAACCAGAAATGAAATGATGAAATGTTTTTTAATGAAGCAAACAAACAAACCGGCATGTCCTAAAATAGAATCATAGGTAGGCATCTGTAAGTGTTATGTGCCTTTCTGGGAAGACCACATTAGAGATGTTAACCACATCTGCAATATGGCAAAATTCCTTGAAACGTACATATTTACATTCCAAGCACAACTACTCAAAATTGTTTATGATAAGAGAACATTTTTGTATTAAGATGCTGTAAGGAAAATAAAGCCTAGGAAGTCTCAGGCTGAGTCATTAGAAAAAACCTGCCTCCATGCTATTTTGCATGTGATGCTGTGGATGTATCTGTATGAGGTGTACTCTGCAATGTTTTAAAAACTGGTTCAGAAATATTGAATAAAAATTGCTATAGAGCATTAAGTATATCAAAAATTTACTTTGGTCAAGGGAGGAGTGGGCAAGTTCATGGAAGAAAAAAACATGATGAAAATTATAAAGGAAATTCCTTGGGCACTGGAGTTTGGGCAATGCAAAGTATAACACAGTACAATGAAAAATACCACATATGCTTGCCTGATGCTTCTCTTCCTTAGACATCTGACACTGGCCACTCTGGGAATCAGACAGACCCTTGGGCCTGACCCAGCATTGCTCCTTCTATTTGGTGTTTTACTCTGAACATTTAGATTTGTAACCCAGTCTTTTAAGACAGAAAATCTTCACTCATACAATTGGGTAGACAATTGAGAGGAAAAAGGTTCATTGGTTAGGACAAAGCTGCATTGACAGAACCATAACAGCACTGCACTGAAGCAGTAATTGCTTAGTGAAGCCAGACATTTGAAAGGTGCAATAACCACCCACACTGTAACTAGTGCAATCAGCTTTTCACTTTCGTAGTTCTGAATCCACCTACAACATTAAATTCAATTAGGAGAGTGGATTGCCAAGACTGATGCAATAGAGGAGGATCTGTATTCTGCAATATTGAGAGTAAAGTGACTCACAGCAGCGAGCTAGCCAGCTAAGGTAAACAAAATCATTCTTTATCTTCTCACTCTGGATCAAAAGGAACGCCTGCAGGAAGAAGGAAAATAAAAGATTATATTTGCATGTACTTTTAAACAAACAGAAGGCAGACCTGCCTCGTTTCAGTGTGCAGGTAAGGCTTACACCACACAAAAAACGGCTTCATGAAAAGAGGTTGGGTATGGAAGTGTAGTGCAGGGGGGTATATTGCTATGTCGGGTAGGTGAAGGTCTCAAACACTACAATGCTTATCAGGGGACTTCTGCAGCTTCAGAATGCCAAGCTGTGCTGAGGGTGCGGCCTCCTCTGAACAAGTGCCAGTGGGCGGCCGTGCAACACAAACAGCACAAAGGAACACTGGGCCTGTGGGAAAAGCTATTTGGAATGTGTTTGTTTAGCAAGCAATTAAATTAGCATCATCCTGAAATACCAGAAGTTTCACTATATATATAAGAGCCTTTCCTCCTTATACATGTCAGAGATCATTTTAGGTGAGCAGTAAGCCATTTCTTAGCCTTTCGGTTTCAGTAAGGTTCTGAGGCTAAACATTAGTCTTTTGTAACTTACTGTACAAACACAGGTTTGTTACATTCTACATTGAAAGGGATGTGATGTGTGCATGTGGGAAGCTAGACATTTTAAAGTGTGCTCTGGCTTTATATGCAGAAAAAATATACTTATGCCTCACTGTCAGTATATCTATAACTATACTAGGATGCTTCTGGCAAAAAAAATCAAAATACCTTTATGTATTCCTGATGTATGTACTGGAACAGTGAGTTCCACAAATTACTGACATTTTTATTGATTAAACACTGCTAACACCCTAATAAAAAAAATAAAAAGCATTATCACTGTGAATAGCAATTTGTTATAGGTTTTCTTTTATTATGCCAGGGAAGTAAACTGTTTAAGGAGTTATGTATATAAACTGCTATATGTAGATTTAATTTACAAGTTTATGAGATGATGGGGAAGGGGTAATCTTTGTATGAAAGTGTCATCACAGTCAGAGATCAGATGCTAGGACACGCTAATCAATTTAATTACATAATTCAGTTATTTAAATACATCAGCTACATAATGTAAGTTTGTACAGAATTATTTGTAAGAAGAAATGTAGGACAAATGTGGATTAACAGCAGTTTAGAGCTTTGTGTTTCTTTGTTGCTTGGCTGCAGCTGAAGTTGTCTTACAGCATTATCTTTTTTATGAAGTCTCAGGTTTCAGCATAGTCTGCTAGTGTAGTTTCAAAAGATACTCACCTGCATTTTCATTGAGCTACCTAAAATAAACTAGGTGAATTCAAATATATATCCATTTTGCCTGACAGTCTGGGATATTTTTCTTAAAGAAAGATGCAATTTTATGTCACAGAAATTAAGGGGGGGCGTGTTGGAAAAAATGGGGGGAAGGAGAAGATCTCTGTTGTCCAGGGACCCGAAGAGTTAAAATAAAATAAAATAAAATTAAAATAAAATAAAATAAAATAAAATAAAATAAAATAAAATAAAATAAAATAAAATAAAATAAAATAAAAGGCAGGAAAACCTGGGGAAAAAAATTGTATGATTCACTTCAGACTACATGTATTTTTTATGGTCTGTCTTCTGATAGTCTTGTGGAAAATGTTGCTTCCATCTTCATAATAGCTATTTGCTTCTGCATATTTTAGTTGTAATTAAGTTTCTACTGCACATAGACACAAAAAATGCTGTGTGTAGAAGTTAATCTCTTCCAGCTGCATCTGGATGCTGCTGAATAAGATAGTGAGCACTTCCTCTTCTCCTCCCACATCTCCCAAAGGAAGAAAATGTGGGTTTTTTGTTGTTGTGGTGGTGGTGATGGTGTGTTTTTTTGCTTTTTAAACACAAATTTCTAGGGATACCTAGCAGCTCTTAACTATTAAGTGTCTTTTGTTCAGCATACTTTAGTCAATCTGAACAATAGGACTGCCTGGAATCCTAGACAAAGCATAGGAAATCTGATTAAGAAGGCATTCTTTGATCAATTAGAGTGAGCTGCAAAGCACTCCTGTGACGCACCACAAGCGGCATGACTCCCTGTATACCTCATATTACAAGATTAGCAAGATAATCTTTTCTAAACAATGTTCACTGTGAGTTTCAGTTCCTCTAGGAAGGTCCCACAGAACTTGCTTATTTTCAACCAACATGAAGATGTAGAGAGAGAGAAAAGGAAGGAAATAGGGGAGTATGTGGGAAACATTTCCATTGTTGCTTTTTAAAGAAAGTAAATACATACCTCTTCAGCTTCACTAAAATCGCCCATGGTAGCTTTGGCTTGGGCGTAGTTGAAGTTAAAAGTGTCATCATTGTAGAAGTAACTCTGGAAAAGAAAGTCGCACAGAAGGGAAAAAAAAATAAAATCCAACCTCCAATGGTATCATAACATTAAAAATAACACCGTCTCCCCCCCCCCCCCAAAATCTGAGTCAACAACAATTGAGACAACAGGAAGGAAAAAGAAAAACCCACATTATGAACATACGACATTTATAAACAGTGAGTAGAAAATTATGGACTGCCTTTCCATCCTACATTCGTGACTACAAACACAGCTGGAACATTCCACAGTGTTAACCATGAGAGATCTGGAGAACGCTCCAAGCTCTAAATTGCAGTGGTGGCTTTTATGGGTGTAATTTTCACTCTGTGCATGTGAAGACATGCTGTGCTGCCATGGTCTCTTTCACCTCCCTAACACTTACTTCACCACTAGGGTGGTAAATAGGCAGCTGAGCCTCTAATGGCTTAAGGAGACGAACAGTTTGCTTCTCCAAGACTTCTCAAAGTTCAACAAGAGATCCTGTGGATCTGATTATGTGACACGTGCACTGGATAGAGGTGGAGCTGCAGTACAGGAACACACGTTGTAATAGGGCTTCCTTAAGCTCAAGTCTTGCTTACAGGTACCCTTCTCTTAGTACAACACTAGGTTTTTCTCTCCCATAATATATTATACAGGGCACACCTGGTTAATGATAGATCAGGATCATCTGGCTGAATATCTTCTGAAACACAGCACGGGCCGAAGTAGGAAATAAAGCTTTAGTTGTCGATTAGCCTGATGTTTGTGTTTGACCCAAATAGCTTGTATTTTTGATCATGGTCAGATGTCCACATTAAAGTACAACTCAAAATAACTCAAAGCCACACATGTTCTAGATTCACCACTGTCACCACGCTACTGCACCGACAGACCTAGTATAGGTAAACTAGAATGTGATACCACAACAAGAAGTGTGAATGGGACTGAGGTTCCCTGCCCCGCAGCAGAGGTGCAAGGTTTATGGAAGAACCCATGAAAAAAAGCAAGACTGTTTGTCCACTGTCCATAGTTACTGCAAGAAAAGCTTTCCTGGGTACAATTACAGCAAAGTGTGTGGACAAATATCTGTGTTATATAAAGAAAAACATTAAGAGAAAAAAAACTTATGTTAGGAAGATCGGTTTTTAGATAACTTTGTTATGTTCCCTCATTAAGAGTGAGGAGAAGGTAAAAAGCATAGTTGGGACTGTGTAAAAGATACGGAAAGCAAAGGACAAGGTCCTTTGTCAGGGCTCTCATCTTCTTCCATTACACAGAGACACTTGAGGAACCTCCTCCCTTCCCTGTCACAGGCAGTTGCAAAGGGTACGGACCTAGTCCACCCACATACATCAGTCAAGCTAGTGCCTTGAGAGGAGAGGTGAGAGTTGCCAACATTTGCCAAATGTCTAGGTTTCACCTAAATAGTCCATGCTGAGGTGCAAAAGAGCTGGCAAATACAGCAAGCTGTGTGAAAGCATGAGGATGAACCAACGTGGGGAAATCACCAGCTCAGTTTGTGAAAACATTTCAGTACCCTTAGGGTGAGTTAACTGGTTTCACCATATGAGAATTACAACACTTTACTGTATTCTTCCTCAATGATAGTTTTGTATGAATCAGCACAAGTCTCAGGTTAAGCAAAGCTGGTAAGCAAGATGCTAGTTCTACTGCATGAATAGTTCCTTCTGTTCAAATATGCCTCATTGTATTTTTGAATTAAAACTGAAAAGAAGCTCTGTCAGCAACCAATCTCAAAACTGTCATTCTATCCTGGCTGTATTAGTGCCAGAGACCAGAACTGCTGCAAAAACAAGAGTGGTAGAAATGAACCCGTGTTCATAGTAAAATACATTCAGGACAGTTAAATGTTTTGTCTCTCTTTTTTTTTTTTTTTTCTTGACAAATTATATGCCTGGACTTTACCCTTTTGTGGTCTTTTTACCGGTCTTCAATCTTTCCATAAAACTGTGCTCTGAGAGACATCCATTTCAATGAGTCACTCAGATACCCAGTTGAACAATGAAGCATTCGTTGTGGCCAGACCTCAGCTGAGCTTGAATTAGCTTGTCTTCTCAGATGATCCTCAGTGTTATAATGTCACCCTCAGGGCAGCTGGCAATACATTTATAATAAGGTGTCCTTTGACACATTCTCATGCCTACAGCGCTTTTAATCAATCATGGATGAAGGTGGTGTTTCCTAACAGAGTATCGTGCAACTATCTTCACAGAGTGCACAGCTCTACTTAAAGAGCTGCAGAGATTCTACTGAAGTTGGTTTCTGTCAATGAAACACAAAGGTTACTGTAAAGTCACCTGAACCTTGCCTTTAAAACGATACAGGAAGAACGAATTGCATCCCTGTGACGTGAAGAGGAGGAGTGACCTAGCTAAATTTGACTAATGGCTACTCTTAGCTAGAAAACTGTGAGGATCAACGACCTCAAAAGGAAAAGCACTAGTAGGCCGAAAATGTTTGTCCTAGTCCTTGCTCTTTATCAACTGCATTATGTCTCAAAGTACCAGTATTTATAAACCCCTTCATGAAATTAAGAAATACATATTTTACTTAAGCTTGATCATTCTGCAGCTTGCTAGATACAATCTATAAAACCTTCCAAACTTGCAACCTTGGGGATGAAATATGACAATGAGTTTCATAAACCAACTGTGTTCTGAGGGACAAAATTAATTTTCTTAGGAAAGATGTTGTGAATTTACTGCAATTCCAGCAAGCCATATCTTGTTTTCATTCTCTCAGAATACAAATGGAGGTTTCAAATCTATCTCATTTATTCTAATCCTCATTTTGTATCATTTTATTTTCTTACTTTCTCTGTAGCAAATATAACTTATCTTCCAAATCTCTTAAGACAATATTTCAATTTCTAATAATTTTCTGAATCACCTTTCTTTCTGTATTGCAGGAAGGAGTGTCCAGTATTTCAAACAAACATAAACCACTGTGGAATGAAATGTATCAATCATTTTTATATTGAACTTTCTTTACTTAGCTTAATATTTTGATTCACCCTTACAAATGCATTCACATTACAACTGTGAAAACTAAGGGAATGATAAAACAAACAAAACAAAACAAAACAAAAAAAACGTAGCCTAAAAATGGGTCAAAACAGTGCTGAAGTGCTGAAGACATGTATATATTCAGAATTTGAGTGTTACATACTGTAGAAGCAAAGGACTACAGTTATTATCACACTAAATCTCTCTAGTATAAAACAAGTCCCAGAGATCAAGTGGCCATTAGGTTAACCTGCTATACACAAAGATCAAAGTATTACTGAATGACATCACCTGGTTGATCTAAACACAGTGCTTATAATTTGCAGCTGGTACCATGCTGTGGTAAGCAATGTGCAGTCAAGCAAATTTCTGAAATCAAGTTTACACAAAATGTTAGTACGCTGACACTCCTAAATCTGACAGTCATTGTTAGCTTCAATAAACATACATGTATGTGTATGCTTACACACATACATATATATAGCCAATATTTCTTAAATTGGCTTTATTTTAAACGTCTTAGCTGCATTTAAGTTTTGCTCTTGGTTTCTTCCCTAGTTACTTTATCCTGTAAATACTTCAAACTGTTATATTATCCTGGAAAATATGTAACACTGAATTAACCTGGATAGCAGATCAAAGATATAGGAAAAGCAGATCATACGTACCTACATACTTGCATGCCTGTGGCTTTCTAAAAGGTGGTCTATGAAAGAGCCCCCTAACAGTACATCCCACCCTCTGACAATTTACGTAATAGAAATGCATCTTTGAGTATGGAAAAAAGGGGCATGTACAACATTGCTTTCCTGTACGTGAAATATAAACAGACTTTTGTTGCACATTATTCTTTTCTACTGATTGATTTTGACAAACTGCTGTTATGAGCGGAGGAGTTCAGTTTGCAAGCAGAGATCCACATATATATGTAATAAATGTGCAACTGTAACGATACATACTTGCAGCAAAACAGCTAATTTAAAACAAAAACAAACAAACAAACAAAGAAAACCCCCTAAACAAAAGACCAAGCAGTCAAATAGCCCTTCCCCTCCCTATCCCATGCTGGAAGGAACCCACAAGGATCACTGAGTCCAACTCCTGGCTCCAATTCTATCCAGACCTAAAAGATGGTTGTTTTACACTGTGTCTGAGTATCTAGATCTCAATCCCTGACTCTGCTGGAGAAGTCACACAGCACTAACCAAGAAACTAAGCCTTCCATTCGGCTATACTAAAAACACATTTTGCTCGAACACTTCCAGCTCAACAACCACACAGAACTTCCTCTACTTTTCTTCTTACCTACCAGCACTGCTTCTATCTGTATGGTCAGCCATGATTTCCTGTTGATCTCCAAAATCACCGAACAACATCAGGCTTAAGAACTTCTCTACCAATTTCTGAAATCAGTCACCATTAGCAAAAGACCAGCAAAACAATAAAATACAATAAGGTATTTCCTAGTACAGTGGTAACACCTAATGCTAAAATTAAAAGAACACAAAAGCCCCATGAGAAAACACTAAGAAATTTGGAAGTGCCAGAAGTAAGATCATCTATGTCACCATAATTTGGCTCCGCAATGCAGGCACATTCTGATATAGCCTTATTGACTGTTTCAGCAGAACTGCAACCTTTTTATGTTGCACAGATATATATTATGCACACATAAAATATTTTCTCTCAAATCTAACAGAATAAACACTCCTTCTTCTAGTTGATAAATATAACAAGAATGAAACTTTGCATACCTGTGCCTGTCACTATTTCTGTCTCCTTCCCAGCAGTTTTTAAACATTAGATCTGTATTTCCCTCTTCAAGGAATCTTACCAGCATAGTATGAAGTAACACCGAGTATTCTGTGCTTTTCTTTTTCCTTTCAGATTTTCTTTCAAACCCTTCCTACAACATTTTCCTTTATACCCTCACAATTGTCTCACCTAATCCCCTCCCTGTTACACTTATCTCATGACTCTGTTTTACCCTCTGGTCAACCTACTGCCCACTTTCACCCTCTTAATTTCTGTTTAGTGTCTTGTTCACTTCTGGCTTTTTCGTTTACAAACACTAACTATGCCTTATTTTCCAGTATTAATGATGACTCCATTTGCCTCCCAAGATGCTACTATTCTCTCTCTGATTTCTTAGCCTTCCCATATACCTTGGAGGTAGTAATTAATCTCATATAACTTTAGCCTTTTCAGGTTAGAACTAGTTGTTTAAGAACTTCTTAAAACAAATGGAAAGAGCTGGGCATTTCTGTGGAGTGACTCATTCCATTTAAGATAAGTGTAAGAAATACACAGGATGAATTCTTGTCTGGAAATTAACATCTGTCCACATTGACTATAGCCTGGGACCTAAGTCAGACTTTTAAGCCTGACTTTTAGATGGCTTAAGTTAGGCAAAACAAATCTCACTGCTAGTTTCTAGTGCTCTTGTTCTCCAATTACACACACACATACTCCAGTCTGGAGTGAAGGGTATCTATCTCTTCATGCCACTATAGTGGAGCCATTCCAATGGCTACAACCATTTGGGATGTTTTCATGGTCTCTTCCCAAACAAAGTTTAAAAACATTACACCTTTGTCATTCTTCACCCATCAACTGCTTTTGGCACCAACACAACCACATGCTTTTTCTTTAGGTCTCACCCTCCTTAGAACATCATAATTCTCTCACCTAGTGCATCTCCCTAATTGTTTGTTTTTATATTCTCATTCTTCTTCCTACCAAATACAGAGTTCTTACTACTCTAGTTTCACATCACTGCAACAAAACTGCAATCATTTAACTCCATAATGAGACTCCAGTCTTTCTCTGTGTCTTCACATCTTATTTAATAACTGAGTATCTCATGATCATTGATCAGGGAGCAGATCTTCTTGGAACTGTGCTAAGGCATATGGTAAATAAGGTGATTTGTGACAGCCAACATGGCTTCTCTAAGGGCAGATCATGCCTGACAGATATGGTGGCCTTCCACAACAGGGTTACAGAACTGGTGGATAGGGTAAGAGCGACTAGCATCACCTACCTGGACTTGTGCAAAGCATTTGTCACCGTCCCCCACAATATCTTTGTCTCTAGATTGAAGAGACATGGATTTGACGGATGGACCATTTGATGGGTAAGAAACTAGTTGGACAGTCACACTCAAAAGAGTTGCAGTCAACAGCTCAATGTCCAAGTGGAGATCAGTAATGAGTGCTGTTCCTCAGGGGTTGGTATTGGGACCAGCACTATTTAACATCTTTGTCAGTGACATGGACAGTGAGATTGAGTGCATCCTCATCAAGTTTACCAATGACACCAAGCTGTGTGCTGCGGTTGACACACTGGAGGGAAGGAATGCCATCCAGAGGGACCTGGACAGGCTTGAGAGATGGGCCTGTGCAAACCTCAGAAATTCAAGAAGGTCAGGTGCAAGATCCTGCATCTCGGCTGGGGCAATCCCAAGCACGAATACAGGCTGGGCAGAGACGGGATTGAGAATAGCTCTGAGGAGCAGGACCTGGGGGTGTTGGCTGATGAGAAGCTCAACATGAGCCAGCAATGTCCACTTGCAGCCCAGAAAGGCAACTGCATCCTGTGCTGCCTCAACAGAAGTGTGGCCAGCAAGTCAAGGGGAAGTGATTCTTCTCCTCTACTCTGTTCTTGTGAGACCCACCTGGAGTGCTGCGATCAGCTCTGGGGCCAGCACAAGAAGGAAATGGAAATATTAAAACAAGTCCAGAGGAGGGTCACCAAGATGATCAAGGGGCTGAAGAACCTCTCCTATGAAGACAGTCTGAGAGAGAGTCGGGGTTGTTCAGCCTGGAGAAGAGAAGGCTCTAAGGAGCCCTCATTGCAGCCTTCCTAGAGGGGGCCTACAAGAAAGCAGGAGAGGGGCTCCAAGAGTGTAGTGATTGGACAAGGAATAATGGTTTTAAACTAAAAAAGGGTAGATTTAGATCAGTTATGAGGAATAAATTCTTTACTATAAGGGTAGTAAAACACTGAAACAGGCTGCCCAAAGAAGCTGTGGACACCCCATCCCTGGAGGTGTTCAAGGCCAGGCTGGATGGGGCTTTGAGCAACCTGGTCTAGTGGAAGGTGTCCCTGCCCATGGCAGAGAGGTTGGAACTAAACAATTTTTAAGGTCCCTTCCAATCCAAACCATTCTAAGACTCTATCTGCAAGTTATAACTATTTCTATCCATTGCATACAGGTGATCTGATAGTGTTGCAGTATGGTAACTGCAAACTCCTCCTTTCACTTTGAAAAATGCAACGTTGCCTGCAGTGTACCACTCAGACTACTTTTGCAAAAATAACAATCTTAGTTCACTGCTTTGGTATTGGTAACACTACATTATCTTAGCTCTTCAGTGACCGTTTTCTCTATAATATATAAGCTTTATTACTTCCAGGATCCTTCCTGTCTTATCTTCCTTACATACTCTTGTTCATCATACTCATGTCCCCAGTCCTTAACTAATGAAAATTATCTCCATCACTCATTTGATAAACCTTTAAAAAAAAACGTGTTTTTTCCTCCATGCTGCCCAGCCCCATAAATATCCATAAATTATTTCATTGTCTTCCTTTAATTTTCTTTCTCTTCTTCTGTGATGCTACCAGAAAGCCTGATAATGGTTAAGTTACAAGTGTGTTGAGACCACCATCTCCACCATGCTGCACAATGCCACCTTACAAACTGCTTCTATACATTTGGATCCATTTGCTGTATTGACCAACTATGTGCCGCTGTTGTTCATGTGTTTTTGTTGTTGTTGTGTTTCTGTACCTTTTTCTGGTTACATGCTGTTTCACACAGTACGGTATAATTCCATACGTAGTGATACTATGCACTATATTACTATCAATGCTAAATAAATACTAACCTTGACTGAGTTAAGGTAAAGCAGGACATTACCAAAATGCCTAAGAAGAAAGCAGAAGGAGGCCATGCACAGTCTCCCTGGAATGGTATCTAAAATTCAAAAGAGAAATGAAGATTTGTAGAATTTAAAAATTATGTGGTAATGGAAATCACTGTCAAGTTTGCTGGCAACTATGAAAGCAGTTAACTTCTAAAAATAGTGTAACTTGCCTTTTCAGGAAAAGGACTACACTAGAGGTTACAAAAGCTATTAGATCATCTTGTCAACTTTCTCTACAGCATACAATAACTATTGCAAGACTGCATTCACCAGCACATTCTACAGAGATGAATTGTTTAAGTAACAGGACTTTTTCCATGACACAATCTTTGCAGCATTATTTTAATGTGAATTATTCTGACTCTTAGGAAACAACACATGATACAAAGCGTGAATTTGTTACTCTAACCTTATACCATTTTTGCTTTAAAATTACTCTTCACTTATCCTGGACAAAGAAGCTCTACATACTTAATTTTAGTTCCAATAGGAGAGCAAATTGGAGACACTGAAAACATTATCAAAAAAATCGAATACATTCACAGGTTAAAATATAGTATGAACATTTATATTCTTACATTTGGGATTACTACATTGCTCACAAGATATAAAGCCATAAATAAGTCAGACGGATCAACTCAAATGAGTGTCAGTAAACTTTCCAGACATTTGTGTCGTCATTAACTTCGCTGTCATGTACTCTGAAATTGCTAGCTGTGTTACTGAAACACTATTTCAAAGCAAGATTCTGATGCAAGTTTACTAGGACTAACTCTTTTTTGATCCAGCCAGCAGAGACTGCTCAGAGATGGATGAACCCAAGTAGCAGCTGGGAAGATATAAGCATAAGTAGGGTACTACATCAAATGACTACATCAAATGATCATTAGAGAACATGCTGCTCTGTGCTGTTTGGGGAGGTGACAGGAGCTAAGATCCTAAGGCTACCAACAGCCCTGAAGTAATCTGCTCTTTCAAGATAGTTATCATCAATCCATCCTCACCAGAAAATTAAAATATATTTTCTGTATACATAAATATATATCTGAAGACCAGTATTTTGACTCTGCACCACAGCACAAAGCATAGCTATCCACTGGAAAGCTGCAAATTCTACCTTTCAACGTACGGTAATAATTATTGCTGGAAAGCTTTATATAAGATCTTAAAACATATTTCAGAAGAAAGCAAAATATTCTCATTTTTCATTTTATAGCGCCAGAAGATACTGGGCGTGGGTGTCCTGTAATTTCCATAAAGGGACAATCCATCCTTATCCATAGCTGAATGACATCATTAAATTCTCAAATTTAAAGAGAATCATTTAGTTATTTATGAAGTATTTACCTGGGAGCAGAGACTGGCCTGTGCATTCATCTGCCCTTTTTAACATGTAGGCATACCCATTGTGACATATGTATGTGTTGATGGGACAATAAGAGAAACTTTTCCTCTGTTCCTCTATTCTTTTTTGTTGCAATGAGAATGCAGGTACCTCAGGAATGCCCTTGTTCCCTCATATTTGACTTTTGAGGCTCAAACTCACAACAATAAAACAAAACAAAACAAAAAAAAAAACAAATGAACATTTAAAGACTTAAAACTGAGAATATATTTCCCAGTAAAAATGAATCACTAGAACCGTGCTTTTCTTTTCCCATATATGATGAGAGATTTTCTGTGTTTTAGTATCTAGTCTCATATCCACATTTTGGCAGGAAGTTATGTTATCCCAGCATATAATCCTCCATACATCCCTAATGAAAGATTTCATGAAAAAAGTAAAACATCTGTAAATGTCATACACATCAGCAGTTAATAGTATGGATAACATGAACAAAAGTTTTATAGTTCTAATCCATCCCACGTGTCTTACGCAGGAAGAGGAAAAAGTTCTCACTCTGAAGAATTACTTAGAGTGACCCAAGAATACCTCAAAGAAAAGACTGCACCAAGTCCAGAAGAAATGTCTCATTCCTCCCATGCAACACCAGAGGTGCCTGACTTGGTCCTAAGAAGACCACAGAAAATGGAAAGGAGTGCCATTCTCCACTATGTTGGCAGTGTAAATAGGGTAGTTTCTAAGACTTGTGTTCAGCACCAGAAACACTGTATTTAATGGAAATGTTGTTGTCCGTTTACTTTCATTAACATTCCTCTTGCCCCACTTCCTCCTTAACTTATCTCAGAAATCTGATCTCCGTTTCATTTTCTACCAAGCTGAGACACTTAAGAGAAGATTACTTACAGCATGTGAATTACCTGCAAAAGTCTAGTTATATCCTCCTTTGTAATGCCAATTCTATTTCATGAGCCATTTGGGATTATGAATTTTTATTAAATAGTAAAACACAGCTGCTGTTCTGTGTGCTATTTATTGCAGTTAACAGGTGAGTATTGACTGCTATGCTGTGCTTCCTGCTTTTGTTTTGTTTTGGTTTTGCTTCTGGATGTCCCCTCTCCTCTTAAATTACGTAATTTACAATACATCTAAGCATTTCATCTCATGTTGGAAAGGACTTTCAGAATGAATCTGTTTGCTTTATGTTCCTCGAACCTCTGTGTCACAGAAGTAATTAACAGCAAAGATTTGATTGATCAATTTAAGTGACATTGCAAATACGTGACACAGTATTCTTCATAAACTGTGAAGAATATTTGCAAAACAATGCAAGAATAAAAATTCTTGCAGCTTTTCGTCTAGTCATAAGGTTTGTACAGTTAGCAAGAGCAAGTCAGAAAGATGGAAACTTGTTTTGAGAAAATATTCCACATTTTCATTTCAATCATTTTTTGATAATCCGTATTGAAGTCAGCAGCCTTGTAGGCCCAGTTCCAAGAAAAGAAAGAGCATAAGATTTTCCTCACTGTAGTGAGCACAACCTACTTTTCCACTCTAAGGCTGAAAAGCAGCTAAGTAATTTGATAAAGATCTCAAACAGACAATGCAACTCCTTGCTAGGATTGGCACAGTGGGAAGTGCTGAAGTATGATGTACATGCTTGAATAACATGGCTAGCAACTTAGTGAAAGCCCAAGTGTACAAACAGTGAGAAGTCTGTTCTCCATTCTAAATGCAGCAAAACAAAGGCAGCGTATTAGAAATGACCACAAATACACAACATAATGGTTAATAAGCTAAGTAACTTTAAAAAAACATTAAAATGATCGTATTGAGTGTATTTCAAAGTCTATCCGGCTTATAAGCTTTCTTAGTAAGAATATATGGCTATGGAAAGAATATATTCTAATTTCACATATAATACACGCTATGGTAAATAATGCCACTTCCTTTGAAGCTTCTCCCAGCATCCAACAATCTGCTCTGACAGATTTGTGGTTCCTAACCACAACTGAAAACTTCGAGTTTAACAGCTAATGTACTTTTCTTCTATAACTTTCTTTACATCTTTTAGTTCTTGCAAGATTCTATATCCAAGAAGTTGTATTATATGAAAAAGGAATTTGTGCTGTTTGTGTTTAACTACCTTGCCCGATGATTTATTTCAATGCTCTTTGGGCTTTGCATGGTACAGTGACTAATGCTTCTCTATTCATCTTCACCCCATCATTTACAATGTTCTGTATCATGATCATAACTAAACTCAGTCATCACTCTTGCAGGCCATGTACCTTCTTTTACACGGTCTCTCCTTATGCAAGAAGCTATCCCCTTTTCCTTATCCTTGCTGTCCTTATACAACTTTTCTTGTTCTACCATATTCTTCTGAAATGTAAGAACTAGAATTGCAGCCAATATTCAAGAAAGAGAACTATATCTGTAACAATTACACAGAAATGATTTTTGTTTTGTTCTCTCTTTCCTCATCAATCCCTATGACTGTTCAACTTTTCTGATGCTCCTAATAATTTTGCAAATAAAGTTTTTTTCCTCATATGTACTACTTTGTATTTATCACAGCTAAATTTAATTTGCGTATTATTATCCAGCCTCATATATTCTTTCACAACTTTCATCATTGTGGAAGCTTTCATACCTCCTACAATGAGTAATTTTGTACCATTGGCAAAGGCAGTCATGTCTTTATTTTACGGCTTATTAATTATGAACATGAGCCCTTTCTTTAGGGAAAAAAAAAGGCTCTTGCAGGTGTTTGTATTAGGTTTGCTTTATCCTTTTCACTGCTACTTCACTACAGTTTTTCTGTTACAAATGAGAAAGGATATTATGTAACTACCCTTCTAAAAATTAAGTACTGGAGATTTTTTTTTTTTTTAATTTCTTTTTCTAACAAATGGATTTTGAATTTGACTATACTCAGATCATTGTAATAGAACTGGATTTTGATCATAATATTTCAAATCAAGTTCTACGTAATAATCTCTGTATTGGTTAGAAGTCACCTGTTCATTTGTGTGCTCCTTCTAAGAAAGAAGAAAACTTAGCATTTAAGTTTATTGTCTCTCTATCATGCCATGTCATTGCATCTACCAGGACAGCATGGGCAGAACAGAACTTTCAAACTATTATATAATTATCTATAAAATCTCTAAGCTCCTTAATATGTCAATCACTGTTGCCATCCGGGCTGGTTGGTGAATAATTTAGCCTCAATGCTATGTATATCATATTAACTGAGTGTGCAATTTAAAACAGGTTTATGTTACTCACAGATAAAGAAAGCATATTTATTTTACTTTGAGAGGTTTCTGTAATGCTTACAACCATTTCTCCACTGGCATTATCTACTTTGTAACGCCCAGTTGGAGATTAAATCTGAACAATATCCTACATGTTACGTTCCTCCAATCATGTTTTTTAAATGATTTTAGTTCTACAGCCTCTTCTAAAAGCGGGTGTTCCACTGTATTCATCCCCTTATAAAACATCTAATATTTGTACAAAAACACTTGCATATTTGGTTTTCATTTGTTTGCTTTCTGTTATGTCCTACCTCAACTGAACTCTGTTTATTTCTTCTTCCTTTCTACAGTTTGTTGCCCTCCACCTGTCCTTCATTTGAGGATACAGAAATCATTCTACTTTGCCTTTAAAAGAGGAGTTACCTGCTCTTCTCTACCTGGCAACACTCTTTCACATTTTTAAAAAAGGTGACAAAGGTTTTTAAATGGGAATAACAGTGAAAAATGCTTGCAGTACTAACTTTTCCAGTCAGGTTTACATGGTACCAGTCTTTCCCACAGGCTGTTTCCCTTCCTGCCTATCCCCCTGAAAAGCACCTTCCTAACAAGACAATATTTTTGTTCCTTAATCATATCTTAAATCTCAGCCTCTCTGTCTTGTTTTGCAGATTGGTTTAAAATATTTCAGAATAATATTAACACTTATAGCTTCCTAATTTTTATTTTTTTTTAATTAGACCAGCAAGTTATTCCCAGAGACACCTTTTCCCTCTGTAGCCAAATTCCTCTCTCTCTTTTAATCCCTCACTTCCAGGGACACACTGTGCTAGGACTCTACATACTTGATAGGCTTGCAGGCTTTCATTAGCAGTCCTAGATTTGTACCTCTTAGTGTTTCTACCATGCACTTCATCCAATTATGCTGTTGTCTTCTGTTTCTATGAAGGGGATATTATTAATATAAGACAAGCTGCCACAATGTCTATCAGTGAAGACTAGAAGTTTGCAGTATAGCCTCTTTTCTGGCCAAATTAATATACTAAGTTTAGAATAAATTGAGCCTTCTAATTTAAACTTGGAAATTTATTTTACACCATAAGTTAGACTTTCTGTTACTCATTATAGCAACAAAAATCCTGGCACTAAGCAAGCTAACAGTCAACAGTTAGATGAAGATATGAGGGTATATATTTGGATATCATAAGAGGGATTACGTAACGGAGAAAGAACATTTCAGACATACCACGTTCACTGGCTGATTCACCCACCAACTGGAAGAACTGCTGAGCAATTTTCAGGTGATCTCTCTAGGAGAGGAAAAATCCAGCATGAGTTCCAGAGTTGATACTACATTAGACAGTAAAAATACACTTTGAGGACAGATAGTTGAGAGAAATGAAGCACAATAAGCAGGCAAACTGTGGATGAAGTAAAACCAGAAAAGGTAAAATAGGCCACTGTATGCGCCCAGATACACTGGAATACAGTAGAAAGCAAACAGGGTTGTGAAAGCAGGATGGGGAAGCCAAATTCAGCTTGATTTATTTTCAGGACTAGTAACAGAGATTTGCAGTTCATTCATTATGGACTGAGAACTGCAGGGAGGAAGATGATGAGACTTGGAGATCTTGCAGTCTAAATGTGAAATGACTGCCCCTTTCAATCTATTCCAGTTCCTACAGATCTGTTCACATCCTACTGTTGAAGAAGCTGGAGAACCTCATGGGTTTAACTCACTGAAATCATTTCTTGTCCAAGAGCTGCATTTACCACTCCTTTGAGGATGTACTCCTGGAAAAAAAAGTAAAGGGGATCAGAGAGAACAATGGGAAGATTTCAGGAGACACAGAACAGCCTACTTGTACACCATTTTCTTCCTCAAGTTAACTCTATCCCAACTCAGTTTAATAGATAGCTGGTTATTATGATAAAAAGTGCTTCAGCACGGTGTTGTACATGGTTACAAGTCACTACTGTTAAATATCTGGGCTGCAGAGAGGAAGTGTGTTTTCTGATAAAAAATTATGCTCAAAGATGATGCACCAGAAGTTACAACAGAACACAGTATCATGCCCGCTTCACCATTGCCTGGCCAATAATCAAGTGCAATATTGTTATATTAATGCACAGATCTCACTTCTAGTATGCACACTGGTTACCTATAATCACCACCAACCATGCACCAAAATGCATGGCATTTCTCATCAGGGTAGAAATGTCAAGAGGTTTGTGCTCATGCTATTCTACTGAACGGGGAATAGGAGCAGAGTACATTGTAATCTCTACTATGAGCTATGGTGATGGTTTCTTCACAGAGCAAGATTTTCTCAGCGTGTAATAGACTTACTTGTCTTGTTTAAATTTTATAATTCAGAGTTCTATCTATCAATCTGTTGTAGTAAGTACTCCTGATAAACTCAGACAGCCCTAAACAGAGAAAAGGAGGAAAAAAAGACGTGCAAAGAACAAAAACAGAGTGTAAGGAAACAATCTAAGAATACTAGCCTGCATACAAGGTAATCATTTCAGTACAATTCTTTTACAGATGCAAAATTAAATTCTACAGACCCCATGACAAAGAGGAAATTTGAGAAGAACTGCAGGAGGATATACAAGTAGTTTTGCAAGTCTTAATGGGGAGTTCATTTCAAGTGTGAGTGAGAAAATGGAAAAAAAAAAAAAAAAGCATAAAGATTCTCATTTCAAAATTTATCAAGTGGGTTATCAAGATCGATATAATGACATTTATCCTAAGCATGTATGGGAAAAGTGCAGGGGGAAAACAGAGGCTAAAGAAGCAATACCTGCATAAAGCTGCTCAAGTAAGTATTGCTTTAGTGAAAAATGCAGGAAGTAAAAAGCAACAGCAGAAGATATCCTCAGCACAGAATCACCAGATCTGTGCTCAAGGTTTAGCTTTTCCCTCCCTCCATTTAATCCTCACACATACTCATGAAAGGTCTCTTTCATGCCCAGCTATGTGATCTTTGGAAAACAAACTGCAAAAAGGAATAAATCAGAGACTAAAGATGTTGGAACAGCCACAGAAGAAAATGACAGTAGCAGTTTTCACTCATTGCAGTTAAAAGTGAGACGGGATTAGAAAAACCGTATTATTTAATCTGTTTAATTTAATTTTGCTCATTTTTATTGAAATGGCTTCAGGACAAACCACATGAGCATCTGAAGTAGCAGATCTCAGGGCTGGTAACCATCACCAAGTCAGGAGTAACAAAGAACTGTTAGAAGAGGGCTTTTGAATATGAACTAATGGTTGGCTCCCTAGAACCAAGTCTGAACACAGAGTTGTATTCTTAGTTGAAGTACTCTTAGGTAGTATTCTTAGGTGTGCAGTACTAAACATGCTACGTACTCATGTACATACATACAATACTCTATACATGAGTGTTAAGCCTACGACTGATAAAAGGATAAATCACTACAGTTTTAAGAGTGGGAATGGGGCAAGCTGTCCTTATGACACCAGTTTTGTATGTGGCAGATTTCATATCTATTTATAACCTCTGTCTTTATGTACCATGACATCAATTTCCAATTACCTGTGGAGCTGTAGGTTCCAGGTCTTTAATCAGGTTATAAGCCTCCTGCACATCATCTGAAATACCACATGTTAGAATGCATGACAAACCATAGCACACTGTATTAGAACAAATCACTCTTCCTCTACAATGCTCCCCAATACACAGCCAAAGAAATAAAGCATTTAGACAGAAGGAGAAAGGTAACTATAAATCACTGTGAATTTATATCACAGTGGTGATGGTTTTCTACAACTCAAATAACAAACATGGAGTGAGTAATAGCTTCTTTATTACTACAATTTTCCTAGTAGAGATGACTTGGCCCCTTATTCATAATCCAGTGGACACCTTCTCAACAGTACAAGGTCAAGATAATAAATACATCACTCTCCTGTCATATCTCTTCTCATATTTATTTACCCCTCAAGGAAGATAAGGTAAGATGGTTCTGGAGGGAGACTTCATCTTTTCCTTATGAAAATTTCAAAATCTATCCAGCAGCTCTTACCTGATACTAATTCTAACAAGCAAGAAACACTACTACTACAGACGTTTAAATGTAAATGTTGAGTTCAATAAACAACTTCATGTCTCCCCAATAAATAAGTAGTTGAAAAGATCATAAATGTTACAAAGATGCCCTTTGAACTGACAAAATTTTGTTAATACAGCATTATAGTCTGCCTATAAGAACAAGCCTTATCAACAAAACATGTTTTTTTTGCTGGTACATATCAGCCATACACTGTGGGAACAGTATTCCAGGGTGACTTAAGGCAATATACATTGGAGCTGCCAGGCTAGAATTCAACACCTGACCAACACATCTGCTTTCCTACCCATCCCCTTAAACAGTCACATATTAAGCCAGCACAACGTACTAGAATAGTCAAAAATAATCTAATTTCATAAAAAGTTAGAAATAGGGTTTTGGTTTTTGGGGTGGTTTTTTTTGGACTAGCTCACCTCACCAACATCCAGCCTGCACAAGCATAAATGCTGGCACAAAGGCAAGTAACAGGATCACACTACTCACGGTAGCTGGCAGGGTATGAGAAGAAGCCCTGCAGCAGCCCTGGTTTTCATTGGTGTAGACCATTAACACAATTACGTTCCTCAGGCTCTGACAGAAACTCTCTAGCAAATCTAGGAGATTAAGACTGGATATCTGGCCCAAACCCCTAAAACTCTCTACCTTAAAGCAATGCAAAAAATGAGACACAAGTTTGTGTTTCAGTCACTCCAGTTCAGAACATCTTTACCAGAGACCCTGTAAGTTTTGGAGACATGGCTGTAGTCATTAGAAGTAATGATTTCTAAAATTCTTAACTGATCTAGATACACTATTACGACTTTTAAATATTACATATTACTGTAAAGAAGAAGAAGAAGAAAAGCATTTCAAGGAGTAATCAGTTGATCAGATGAGTAAAAGTCATCCCTGAAGCTATGAATGAGCCAGAGGAAGGTGTATTTACCTTGCCGGAGATAGTAAATCACAAGATTCAGTCTTGCCTCAGGAATAACATCAACCAGAGGAGGCAGAACCTGCAAAGCCCCTTCTCCTCCTCGAAACACAACCTGCAGATAAAAGCAGAGTACTGAAAAACTGTGTATTAGAATACTGTTTATGATCTCTTAATTCAATGAAATTAGTTCTTATAGGCCTATAATAATAGCAGGAAAAGGTCAATGGGACTGGCATTAGTGTAATCCCTGCTTTAATATAACAATAAAATTAATATGGGAAGCAATCTTTATTCTAAAGAATATTAAGCATTTAATCCATCAGCTGAGATTAACTGATTTCCATTTTTAGCAGCTCAAGGCAGTGATACATAACACATTTTTAAGAATATGTCCTAGAATAAAAGTGAGGAGAACACGTACAAAATTCTAATTTGCTTATGATGTATTAATGTATACAAAAAAAACAGGCTAACAACTTTACATCTGTATAGAATGCTGTAAGATCCTAAAATAATCAAGAACACTCAATGCTTTATACTTCAATCTTACATGACTGTTCTTACAACAAAATCTAATATACTGATTCAATAACCTCCTGACAAAAAGACCAACACTCAAAATAAAGAATGTTAACTTCTGAAATCAGTTTTAACTCTTGGTGCAAACAAGAACAAACAAAGAAAACAAAACAACAAACAAATAAACAAACAACAAAGAGTTAGCTTGTTATGACTGTTCTTGAAAAATGATAAAACAAGCAACCGGCCATCATTAAATAACAGCTAGTGCCAGTAATACCATTGTGGGGAACACTAGCAGGTGATTAGTGACTCTTAGTAAAGAATACACAAATACTTTGGCTTGTATCAGTATCTTTTTCCCTATGAACTCCTTGTAAAGTACTTTTTAGATAAAGACCATTTTCCTCAATTATCTGAATTCCACTGATACTGTATTTGCATAAATAACAGTTCAGAGGCATGCACTCTTGCTTGCTTCTATAGTATCTTTATTGACTAGGCTTCACAAAATAATTTTGCAAGGGTATTCTTACAGGCCATAAATTATTCTGATATGCCTTTGGGGTAAAAGCAACAACATTCTTATTTACATGACACCATCTCAAACTGACAAGGAAAGAATGCCAGGGGAAAAAAACAAAACAAAACAAAACAAAAAGAAAAACACTTGAGGGCACATTGATTATGCAGGTAGGTTTTCTGGAATGGGACTAATATTGCAGTGGAGATTCAGAGGTTTGCAGTTCACAAAATATTCCCTTTCACAAGTCATCAGGAAAAGCTCTACAAATGACAGCAGACCATACGAAATCCAGGAAATACATTACTCACCAGATTGTGCTTAATGAGTTCCTTGCCAAACTCAAAAGATGATGAGGCACTGTCTGTCAAGTTCTTGAGCTCTGCCTGGATTTACATACATCAAGAAGTTTAATGAGAAAACAAAAAAGCACACAAACATAAATGAAAGTTCATATTAGTCCTAAATCCAACAACATCTCCAGCAGTGTTGGGTCACTGGAAGATTTGTGCCTTCCCAATTCTACTTGATTCTTTTTACCAACTGGGTTATATTTATAGATACTAGGTCAAAAGTGGACCAGGAAAACTGTTAAAACCACTGTGCATGCATGTGGACAGGTGGCTTAATACCGGGGAAACTGAAATACATGGAATTTCTAAGAGGACACACTGACACAATAAAAGGCCATTATCAAAATTACTGATTAATACAGATAACAATGAAAAGTAATGTCTAAGTGATCTTGAACAAAGGCAAGCAAGGGCTGTCCAACAGATACCTCAGCAGCCTTCCCATTGTAAAGTCGGAAATGGTTGCAAGCCTTAAGGTTAAGAGCAATGGTGCTATCAGGAACCTGCTGAAGATAAACAGCTAGCACTTCCTGTGATACATCGTAGTAGTCCAGTTTATAATAGCATAGGGCCACATATACATTCAGAGCCAGGTACTCCCTGCAGAGCAGAGGAAAGAGGATTAAAGACAACATTTAAATCTACTAGATTCTATACATCTTTTACAAACACATCAAAATTGAGGTTTCCGAGAAATGCTTTTTGGGTACTTTTCTACCTCTAGATTGTTATATAAATTGCAGAGATCCAGTTACAGATGTACATGAGTTTTATCAACGTCAGCTATTGCAACTTCAAAGAATTACGTGCAAAATTGTTGGTTTGCAAATCTTTGAAAAGGTGGTAATTCACACTAAGGAAATCCACAGAAATTAAGTACTGTACTTTTGGCCCAGCAGAATAAGATTTTCTATGCAGTATGTGCAAAAACATTTAATACTGACATAAAACTGAAAATATCTGAATGGATCTGAATTGGACTTCAAAAAGATAGCTATATATTCTGGGGCAGCAGTTCCTATTTTACCAAACCATATTTCCAGCCACTTAAGAATTCATTTTGTTCCTTGTTAAATTATGAACTCAGAAGTTGCAGAATATGATAGAAAAAAACAGTGTGATGAAGGATAAGTAGAATGGAAATAATTCCAGACTAAAAGAAATGTAAGGAGTTCTCTACATAAACACTAAGAATTTTACCGATTGGATAATACAGACAGACACAAGGTCAAAAGTGGACAATATGAAAGGTTACAAGCAAAAGAGGAATCAACAATCACAAGCAAGAGTCACGAGGCTGGTCATCAGAGAAAGAGTAAGAACATGAGAGAGAAAGCAGGTACATAACCATTTGTGATTTCAGAAGAAATAAGTAACAAAATAAAGAAGGCTCTCAGAATGAATTACGAGAAAATATCACTAAAAGAAAGCAATAGAGAACTAACTTCTTCCTTAAACATGCAGTTTTCAACAATGATTTGCAATAAACAAAATTGAGGGGTCTGCAACTTGTGCACATTTTGCACTTGGAAAGGGGCACGGTAATTGGGGAAAATTCCTACTTTCAGAAAGCAAGCAACTAACTGGAGTTAAATACCAACAAAACCAGAGACACTGCAGCAAGGTTTAAAGAAGAGATGCCAACCGATTATCAAGAAGAATGCGCTTGTAGATATCAATAGCTTCTTGGTAGTGGGACCGCATGTAGTGGATAGATGCCAAACTAAGCTGATCTTCTGTAATGTCTTGCAGATTCTGGTGAGAGCTCATCAATTTCTTCTCATCACTGAACTAAAACAGAAGGTGTGACATTCTCAGAAGAGTTCAGTGAGAAATACGTTTTAAGTTAATTAGCTGGATTAGTTTTGCCCTTGCTGGCAAGTAGCAGGTGACTCATTTTTAACATCTGGAAGAACTCTGTTACTTCAAAGTTAATTTGACTGGTGGAGAAAGCCAAACATTAAAAGGCAGACCAGCTGAAACTAGATAAATATGAGGCTAAAACTAAGTACACATTTTCCTTTAAGGTGTGACTTAGACATAATTACATGTCACTTGCCTTGCTGGATAAGAGGGGAAGAGTTGAATTAATTATTCCATAACCAGAATTTTACAACACAAGATTTGACAGTTACTATTCAATCCAGCTGATTGTTTGCTGCTTATAGATCCAAAACTTTTTTTCTCATGGATAAACATCAGAAAAACACAAGCCTTCCCAACACGCAAGAATTAATCTTCACAATACTTCTTTACAGCACTAACAAGTTCACTTTCATCATCGCTTTAAAATTCCAGTTTAACTAAACCTTTTGTTTTTAAAAGTGTTGTCGTTCAATGCATAACAAACACACAAGGGTAAAAACAAGCACCAGAGTTAAACAATCATCTTATACTTGTATTACAATAGTAAAATTGAGGCTATTCAGCAATGACTTTCCTCAAATCACTTATTCCAGTGTTTCCCTTTGCTGGTTCTGCTAATCTCAGCAGCAGGAATTATGAATTTCTCTTATACACAAATTATATCTTATTCAACTTCATCTAAAACATTTATCTGCTCTGTTTTTCTTCGAATCCTCTTTCTCCCTTTTTGAGACAGTCACACATTGATACTCTGGTCTAAAGGCAAGAGAACTGCTTAACAGAACTAAATGCAGTGTGCTTCATACTTTCATAAAGTCTTTTATTCCCAAATACTAACTATACGAACTAGGAATTATTCAGTTTCTCTTTATCATAGGCATCTGTAAGAGCCAATGCCACTACGAAAACGTTTAAAGATTACTTCCATAAACTTACAGAGATTCAAGTAAAGAGAATCTAGCATCAAAGCTAACACTCAGTATTTGTATTTTCTTCCACCCAAAACTCAGTCTCTTCAGTATCCTATTACTTGTTAGGTATAATACATGATGGCATGAAACCAAATTTAAGGGAAGACAGCTATGTGTGGTAAGCGAAATAGTCATTTAATTGTTGAAATTAAAGTAAATCTCATGCCATAAACAGTATTACTTCTTGGATACTGAACAACTTAAGAGGACCAGTAATAACATATGGACCTTTCTGGTCAAACTGCTAAGTATAACACAGCTGCATTAGGAAATCTTGGTATACTTCAAAGAAAAAGAAAATAGTGGCTTATACACTTGGGATTCTGTTAAAATCCTAGGTTCCTTGTAATCAAAAATACCATCGAGTTCTTATTTTATGATTTACATGAAATGGGTGGTAAGACTGTAGATATTTGCCGAGGGCAATTATTCTGAGATCCTGTTTTCACACTTACTTTCTCCTCTACATTTTAATACAGTGGGGTGGTTGTGGAAAACCTTTGTTCTCCTGCCACCACAGATATTTAATTATTTGGCCAGGTTGCCTGCATAAATTACACATTACCAAATTGAAAAGAAAACAAAACGAAGTGTGAGTGAAGAAAAGACATTATACCTTATGTGCCAGGTGAAAGAGTAAACGGTTCTGGAGACGACTTTTAGGTGCTGAAAGGAAGATTCATTAAGTAAGTATCTGTGCAAAGAACAACATAGGAAATCTTTTTTTTATTAACTCCCTTTCTCAACAGTCCTGCAAAAATCAATGCTTTCTTGCCTCCCATCTTCATTCCCTGTCCATTTTGTTTGAAATCCCTGATGAAAATACTTTTTAATTGGCCTCTGCCTTCCATGAGACTTACAACTTCAAGAATTACATGACCATTTCTCTGCAGGGCCTTCTGGTTAATTCTGTGTTTTTGCACAAGTGACACACAGCACAGCATCTTTTATATAGTAAGAAAGCAGCAACAGAAACCCGAAGTTCTTTCTACAATGTTTAATATTTGAAGAAAATTGAGATTCATAATTCTAGGAATCTTTTCAACTTTCAGGGTATTGCAAATTCCATTGCTGCTGCCTTTTGGCATACATAGCTCTAATATTATTTCTGTCCTTAGGAACAAAAGGTGCATGAATGAATCCTGTACTCCGAGCAAATAAGATTCAAATTAACGTATGGAGAGGAGTGGCTCTCTAGTGCCACTGAAGTTCACAAAGTTTCTTGCTCTAGCAGGTTTAGGAATTCTATTTAATACACTTCATATGACACAAAATGTTAACTGTGGAGTTTTAAGTCTCTAGAGAGAGCCTCGTGCATCACTGAGAGTGACAAAAGTCCTTGGCCAACAGAACTATTAACTTCTTTTGTGAGCAATCTTCCAAAAAGCCTTCCCTTGTTTCCTGTATTTTTTTTAGCCTACTCAGCTAATGAGCACTCTCATTTTTGCTCAGACCAACCAGCTGGCAACCCATGTACCACAGAAAGGATTTACATGGAATCTTTACAAAAAGCAGAATTACTTACTGTGTTTATGAGTCCAAGAAAGTGCAGAGTTAGCAAAGCAATGGCCTGTAACACAAGGCTATAATTCTTCTGACATCCTAAACCATGAAAGAGGGCTCAAACCACCAAAACCTCTTTCTCTTCCCTCTCAAAGATGGAAATTTCTGGTAATAAATTAGATTTTTTGAAAAGCAGTTTAGAGAGGGATTTCCAGACTTACTTGTTCTCCACATAATAAGGAAACTCTGTAACCCAGTGAATAATGCCAAATAAAAATCAGGCTGTTCTCATCACTGTAAGGTTCTCTACCTACTTCTGCTCGACACAGAAATTGTTTCTTCCCACTCCTCCTTTCCAAGCTGTTTTATTAAAATGTGTTCCTCTGTACCAACTATTCTAGAAAAAGAGGACAGTCAATTTTACCTTTAAAGAACTGCTAGAACAGAGGAGTACCAAAAGGAAAAGGTTGTATGAGAGTTCTCACAAAGCCGAAACGTCTTGCAAAGTATTACTAATAGAGCATCAAGTAGTTACGAAGCTAAATGGTCTTCAATCTACGATATATGTGGGAATTCTCATTAGCCTAATTATTGAGGAATGGAAAGTTTTTCTGATCTATAATCAATATTGTGTAAGCTGCAGTAATATTATAATTGACATCATAGTACATTCCAGAAATGATTTTGTCCATTGAGTTTGAAGGTTAGAGTACCTTAATTTAAATACAAGTTCTTCAAAATGTTGGCAGCAGTGATACCACAGCAACTCCCCATGTGCCTCAGCATTAATTCACAGGTTTCAGTACCAAAGTTTCAGAGGGTTGCACATGGACCCCACATGTGCTTTTGTGTGAAACTTAAACCAACCATATCTGCTTTTTACAACTCAAAACATTCGGTCATCAAAGACTCCAAAAGTACAAGCAGGACAGACTGGGGAATTTACACTGAAAATAACATATTGTATAATCACAGTGCAAACAGTACAGACAACAACCTTTTTTTTTTTTTTTTTTTTTTTTTTTTGAGTAGGTTTTGTTTCTTTTTCTGAACAGGTCTTAGCATTAATTCCACTCCAAGTGACTTGCAAGTGACATTGCCTCAAGAATCCGAGGAATTCTTGTTTCACTGGTCAACCAGTGACTGTAGTGCTGCCCTCTTGATTCTGGCATTTGATCTGACATTAAAATTATTATTTACTTCTTGGCAAAAACTAGAGTTACTCCATGTAATCCTATACCTAAAAACAGGCAAAAGATAAAAACAGAGTTCTGGTGGCGTGCATGGGCATATGGAGGAGGATGAAAACTCCTATTTTGTAAATCCCATGATGCAATCCATTTGATATTCTTTAAAATAAGAAACTTTTACTTGATACCAGCCAAGTAAGAAGAGGTACATAAACCAAAAAATGTAGTCCTGTTGAAGTCCTGTTGATATAGTAAGCAGAACCATGGAAACATTAAATATCAGTAGTTTCTTTTCTCTCAGTGCCAAATGCATTTCTTGAGGAAGACAGAGAGACATATATACAAGGTCACGTTAATTTTCAGGTAGACTTTGGTACTAAGTATCGGATATAGCTGTTGTCAACCACTGGAGAAGGGAAGGAAATGATAAAACTGCCTCATCAGAGGTGATGATTTTTTGAGGAACAGTAGGCTTGTTCTTTTATTACTACTTGCTGCTATCAAATTTCATTGTCACCAACCTATCAATGCCACAAAGAAGCACAAACATCTTTTGCTATCCTACTTTTTCAAGAAGGAGACTGTTTAACTCAGCATTGAGCAATCTAAGGATCGTAACAAATATAATGACAATGCTGCAGTGCAATAAACTGGACCCTGCTCCAGTGTCTAGTATTGGCCTTGTCCTGAAGACATCATGCAGGAGCTGGACAGGTTCTCTAGTTTAACAACACACCAATATTTCTATGCTAGATTTTTTGTTGTGATCTGTGCTGATGTTCAAGGCACTAAAGTCATAGTTGATGTGGATCTTAAAAGTCTTCGCCTGTCTTTTATGTGCTGACATTGAACGGACACCTACTTGAAGTACTTGTTAAAATATAATAAGCAACCACAATAAGTGTGAAGGCATTTTTCTTCACTAACTCTTAAACAAAAGTGAAACTCTCCAGAAATGTCAGCTCAGACTCTTGGTGGGTTCCATGTTACTACCACAGGCAGTAAGAGGAACATAGTCAAGAACAATCTGGCATTTGTGCCCTCTTGTAAAGGTGTAAGGCAATGTTGGTCACGCATTCAGCACTAACAAAACCCATCTAGCAAGCATAATGCCTACACATACTCTACAGAAGCACGTCACATGCTGACAAGTGTTGAACTCATCCTAAACATACAGAGCTGGGAGTGGGTAGGAATGGAACAGTTCTGAGAAAGTTCCACCCAGATAACACAGAAAGTATAAACCAGAGAAAACCCTGTTTCCACTGTTCCTCAGCAAGAATGCCTTGCTCACCTGAACACAGCATCTGAATGAAACTCTCTGTGCCTCAGAACCACAGTCTTGTTGGTGGAGGGAAATTGCAAGGGTAAGGGAAAAATGTGAGGAAAAAACACGGTCCAACAGCGAAGCTCACACTTTCACATATTTGAATAGCTCAACTGTTCAAAATTTTCTTGCATGAAATCTGCAGAGGAAATTCTCTGAAATTTTCCCATTCCCAAAATATTTTTATTTTCTCTCAAACTTAAAAGTCAGTTCAACTATTCTCAGTTACTTGCAATACATACACATTTCATCTCAGTTGTGCCTAAACAGAGTAACTTGAAGATAACTGAAACAAAAACAATAAATTATTCGTTCAGTAGATTCCACTGTGTGTTAGAAAGCAAAACAAAAAAAAATAAATAAGATTAGTAGTTTTTAAAGTTAAAATATCTATTTTCTGATATTTTCACTTGTGCAATTTGAAAGTTCCACATATCAAACTCTGCTGTTTCAAAAAATACAGCTAAAATGCAATGAAAATGAACTACTGTTCTCAGGAAATACAATACTAGCAGAAAGCAGATAATTTTGCACATAGGTGAACATGCAGCCTACAGAAAAAGAAAACACAGCAGTTTTTCCATGCCCTCTTGTAACTGTACATTTTCACTGGTGACAACTATCTGACACCTGGCAAGCATTAGTGCATGCATAAGCAAAATGGGTTTGGAAAATGCCACTGTTCTTACTAACCCATCTCTGTTCTGCTTTTGTGCAATACTGCTCCTTCCAGTAGAGACTGAAAGGAGAAGTTTCACTGTTCAGTTGAACCACATTCTGAGCTGACACACACAGAGTTGTGAAGAAGCAAAGTAATTATAAAGTTTTGCCATCAAAAAATAGAAGGAGGGAAAAACAAAGAAAAAAAAAAACACAACAACAACAAAAAGAATGCTCTCATGACTGGTTAAGCAACACAACCCTGTCTGTGCATGAATCTTAAATTTAATTGTAAAATTCCATGCTTATCCTAAAAAGACTGTTTTTCATAACAGATTTAACTGCAGCCCCACTTATGTGCAAATCACATTTGCTGGCATATATTTTGTGGTTTAACAGAACACTGTTGGTTCTTGTATTTTTCTTAATGCAGTGCTAGCCAATGGCTTCTGAGAGCACAGTACAGGCTTTTAAATACTAGGATTAGGTTGCCAGGCTCTCTGGGCAAATGTGCCAGGCTGAGTTCCTGGTCCTTGTCATTTATTTCTTGAAGGCACATGGCCTGGGAATGCCACATAAAACTATTTTGTTTTATAATGAAAAAATAACAATTAATTATTATTTATTAAGCCAAGATGAAGACTTTCAGCCTCATTCTCTCAAGCCTGGATGGGCTCACACACACTAAGGAAAACATTTGTTCAACCCACGCATGACAGCACAGATGCAGAAGGAATAAACAAAGCATCACTTGGCAACTTGGCTACAGGACGACTACAAAACAACAGTAGCTGACTTGAAGTAACTCTGCCTTCATCACAAAACCAGGAATATTAGTAACCATAATGTAAAGGGACAGCAGGGAAAAAGAAGAAGCTAGAAATATTGGAAAGGAATTTGGAAGAAAGCCTAGAGGAGACGAAGTACAACTATAATGAAAAACCTTCAAAGAAGGATTCTTCTTTACTGACTTTTTGTTATACTTCTTAAGTTATAGTTGGAGCAATTCTGGTTTATATGACTTTTGATATACACATTTATTCTTTCCTGAGAGAATGTACCAAGAAGATTTAATTAAGTAATGACAAGCTGAGAGAACACTTCACATTTAGTATAAAGTAAACACAAAACCTCACTCCACAAGAGAATGCAAACTATCTATCTTGTGTGAAATACAATAATTACCTCATGGCTTTTCACCCTAATTTCCTAATTTTTAAACGTCCTGCATATTTTTCCTCAGACAGCAAACAATTTTCTTAAGCAGCAGCAAAAGTACGTGGCAAGAAGGAACTTCTATTTGATTTCTAGATAGTTATATTTTTATGTGGAAAAACTGTTCCAGAAAGCTAGTTGACATTTATGTTCCCTTTCATGCAGACTTCAACACTGTAGAAATCCAGAACTATAATTGAAAATAAATTATTTCTCCCTCATTTATTTTAGCACCATGCCACTTTCAGGGGCTTCACATGTCAACTGCATCAATAAACAGCAAATAGTATGCACAAATTCAGGTCCAATAATCCTGAAACAGCAATGGTAAGCAGCCCAACACAAATGATATCTGTCATTCAGATGGCAGTGTTAAAGACAGTACTGGATAAACGATATTCTAGAGATATCACCTGTTGTGTCCACTACCCAAGAAAATATTTTGCTTCTTCTGGATCTTTGCAAAACAACACAAGGAATCACAAGATGCCATGGCTTTAGCTGTTAACAATCATCACTGATGCAACTGAAAAATCCTAAAAGCACTGAAAGACGATATATCTTGAGTGAAAATAAAATGATTCAACCACAATGTCGGAAAGCGTAAAGTGACAGGAGTGAAAAAAGGGGAATATACAACACTTGTCTTTTCTCCATTGAAAGCTTCCAAGTATTACAAATCTTCAGCTGGGACTGCCTCCCCACCAAGCTTAAGTAGCCAGCATCAGTATTACAGTACTCAAGAGAAAGGCTTAGCATCTCACTACAAGAACAGGCATGCTACCCTACTTAAACAATTACATAAAAATCAGGAACTGACATTGCCAGTGTTAGCACTAAGCTATTTTCTGTTCCCTCCTGCAGCTACTTTCCCTGTGTCATGCACTCCTTTCTTAATATTCCTGCCCTTTTCTGTTAGTGGTTAAGAGTATCACTAACCGCACCACGTACCTTACCACTCGCCATGCTGCTAAACTGATCTGAGGGGCAGGGAAACATTAACCTTCCTCACTTCCAGCTCACAGCTAATAAAGATGCATGCCCAGCTGTGCATCTGTCATCTCTAGAATGGATTACTGTAATTCGCACTATGTGAAGCTGATGACAATGAGCAGGCTCCAACTGGTACTGGACACAGCCACTTGCTTTCTCCATCGTTTAGGTATAGTGAACCTCAGGATCTATTGTCCAGTTATTTTTAGTTCAAATCCTAGATTGTAATCTCCCAAACCTCAAGCTTGTGGTACTTTAAAGACAAAATTATTACCTGTGAATACTAGAATTTTACACACTTCTTAAACAACACAGATCACTTCTTGAACAATACAGATCACAAATCAACAACACAGAATACAAAGCCCTGCAGGAAACTTTACTTTTGGAAACAAACCATTTTCAGTTGTGGGAATCAAGGTCAGAATGTTCTTTCAGAGGACTTTAATGAGATACCAGCATCTAACTATTTCTAAAAAATGCCATAAAACTGTCCTCTTTGGAGGGGCTCCTCCACAGTAGCAGAAAATACACTTTTCTAACTATTTTCAGCCCAAGACTAGAAAACTAAAGAAAGAAACAAAAAAGAAAACGAAAGACTCATTGAGAATCTTATCCTAAAAAGGCAAGAGTCAGAAGCTGACTGAGAACATCACTATTAATTCAACTTAGAAAGCACTGAGATACAATGGTAATGGGAAACAATATAAATCACTAAGATAAATGGAAAGTGATGGGTAACAAAATTAAACTGCAGAAACATTTTTAGGCAGTAAAAATTGCCTTGGAATCTAATTTCCATTTCTCTTTTTTCAATGATCCCATGCATGTTCAGATTAGAGTGGAACCGTAATAATGCGACTGCAGCAAACTCCACGTCTTGAAGAATCAGATCCCTAATATCTAACCTACAAGGCAGTAAGACCACCTACTAAGTCACTCAAACTGCGTAAACAGAATTCTTGTCCACATAAAAGAGAATGCTGAATTCTCTCATATGCTTATTTTTTGATAGTATCACTATCCTAATTAGCTTCATCTGCACTGGCTCAGAGACATGGAATCAGTCAAAAGAAGAGTAACTTTTTGCTGCTGGTCAGCATATGCTGGGTTTTGTATTTAGAAATTAAACAGAGAACTTACTTTCCAGATGCTTCTTTCAGTTCCAGCTGCTCCACCTGCCCAAGCTATTTTTAGGGAGCAAACTGCATTAAAACTCTCATGTTGAATGGAAAAAAACAACAACAAAAAACACAGCTCAAAAGTATCCTTTATTCCTCTGAAAAAAAGCACCAGATACTTTCTCTGGAAAACACTTTTAAGTGTTCAAGTCAACAAATAGTTCTTTCCATCAGAGACATACATCTCACCTTTCAAGGCTGCTTGTTCAGCTTGTGTATACATCCCCAGGAAAAAGTAGGTACATGCCAGGTTTACCCAAACATCAGGATTGCAATCTGGTTTTTTGGTCAAGGCTTCATATTCCTGTAACAGAAGAGGGGGATGATGTGTTTTTAATTGTTTAAAAGCATAGGTGTGTATTAAATATCATTTTTTCTTCCATCATTTAACAATGTATTTAATTTTTAACAACATATATTTAACAGTATATCAGTCTGATGTTGGTGCTGGGGAAGCTCACGGAGCAGATTACCTAGAGTGCCATCACACAGCACCTACAGGGCAACAGGTGATCAGTCCCAGTCAGCACGGGTTTATGAAAGGCAGGTCCTGCTTTATGAACCTGATCTCCATCTACAACACAGTGATGTGCTCACTGGATGAGAGAAAGGCTGTGATATGGTCTACCTAGACTTCAGTAAGGCTTTTGACACTGTTTCCCACAGCATTCTCCTGAATAAGCTGGTTGCTCAAATCTTGTATGGGTGTATGCTTTATTGGGTTAAAAATTGGCTGGGTGGCTGGGCCCAAAGAGTTGTGGTGAATGGGGTTAAATCCAGTTGGAGGCCGGTCAACAGTGGTGTACCCCAGGACTCAGTACTGGTGCCAGTTCTCTTCAAAATCTTTATCAGTAATCTGGGCAAGGGGATTGAGTGCACCCTCAGTAACTTTGTGGTCAACAAGATGTGTGCGAGTGTTGACCTGCTCAAGGGTAGAAGGGTGCTGCAGAAGGATCTGGATAGGCTGAGGCCAACTGTATGAGGTTCAGCAAGGCTAAGTGTCAGGCCCTGCACTTGGGGAACAACAACCCCAAGCAGAGCTACAGGTTGGGAGATGAGTGGTTGGAAAGCTGTGTGGTGGAAAGGGACCTGGGGGTATCGGTTGATAGCCAGCTGAATAGGAGGCAGAAGTGTGCTCAGGTGGCCAGGAGGGCCAACAGCAAGCAACCTGGCTTGTATCAGGAATATTATGGCCAGCAGGACTAGGGAAGTGATTGTCCCTCTGTACTCAGCTCTTGTGAGGCCTCACCTCAAATACCATGTTCAGTTTTAGGCTCTTCACTACAAGAAGGCCATAGAGGTGCTGGAGTATGTCCACAGAAGGGCAATGAAGCTGGTGAGGGGTCTAGAAAACAAGTCTTATGAAGAGCAGCTGAAGGAGCAGCGGTTGTTTCAGATGGAGAAAGGAGGCTCGGGGAGATTTTATCGGGCTCTACAGTTACCTTAAGAGAAGCTATAATGAGGTGGTGATCAGTGTCTTCTCCCAGACACCAAGTGGTAAGACAAGAGGAAACTACCTTAAGTTGTGCCAGGGGAGGTTGAGGTCGGATATTAGGAAAAATAATTTCACTGAAAGGTTTGTGAAATATTGGAATAGGCTACCCAAGGAAGTAGAGTCACCAACCAGGGAGGCCTTCAAAAAATGTGTAGATGTGGAGCTTAGGGACATGGTTTAATGGTGGACTTGGCAGTGCTACGTTAAAGGTTGGACTAGGTGATCTTAGAGGTCTTTTCCAACCTAAATAATTCTATATAATTAGATTATTCAGATCAACCAATTTATTCTTAAATTCATTGTCCTTCTTACAACTATTACATTTTAATCTAAGATATGTTCAGCAGCCCTCTTTTGTTTAGAGAGATGGAACAGACAATGGGGACAAGCAACATTATAAGTCTTCACTGCAGGAGCATGAATTTTGTCAATGTTGTAACAGTTACAATGCCATCAACATAACCAACCTTTCCTCCCTCTTTTCTGATGCTTTCCTAACTCCTCCTTCAGTCAGAGGAGGAGTCAAAAACACCCAGGAAATCTCTGTGAATACTTACTGAAGCAAGTGTCAAATATCCTATTATAAATCTGTAAGTAGTGTCTCAATATAGATTTAAAAAGTGATCTTCAAAGTGAGGGTGCATGAAAGATAACCCAATGAGGTGTGGGAAGAAAATATTTTGTATCATTAACAAATAAAATGAGTATTTCCAAAATAGTGTTTAGTTCATATTTATATCTTTTTAATTTCTATTTTTGTGTATGTTTTATAATTACATAATATGGTAGTACTGTACATATCAATAATGCTAGTATTGATAGTACATTGGTACATTTATATAGTTTATAATAAATACACATATACAACAGTTATGTTGTATATGTGCTCAAAATGTTTGTGCTCAAAAATTTTTTACTGATAGAGGTTCACAAACAGAAATGTTTGGAGACTACTGAAGTCAGTACTGGGCACATTCAATACTTCCTTATGCATAAAATTGTAATTAGAGCAAATATACTAAAGTGTGCCTAACCTCACCTTTTCTCATATGAAGATTTACAGCCAAGAGCTATCGAAAGCCACTGGATACCATATTCTGATGTTTCTTACACATCCACGTTCATTATATATCCCTTAATACTGCTACATAAATTGCTTCATTTCTTGTTGTTTGTGGAGAAAAAAAAAAAGTAAAAACTAAGTGATAAATCTTTCAATCTACTTTTTTAATGAAGCAAGAAATCACTGCAGCTACCAGTGACATTCCTAAATATAAACATCTTTGCTCTGCATAACAATAGGTACGAAAAACACAACCAAGGAGATCCCTTGATGCTATTTTTTCCTCTTCAGGCTTCTGTTAAATTACTAGGAAGGACCAGCCCAGTGAAAGTGCCTCCTGCTGGTGCTCCCACTCTCCATCCAGTCATGTCCAATAAGGCAAAAGCAGGCCAGGTCATTCAAGGTTCTCACAAGACCTGCTTAAAGAATGCAATCCCCATAATTCCCAACCAGCATAAGCCTCTCATCCCTCCCAGCAACACACCCCATTGCTGACTCCGTATTCTTCCTCCAAACATATGAATTGGGATTTCCCCCTTCCAAGTCAGAGTCTACCAGATTGTGCCGTTATGGGAGGAAGTCTTCTTCCCCTGGGGCAAAGACACATATTTTATATATATAAATCACTACAGAAAATAAGCTATGCCCAAAGGGCAGAGAATTCCAAGAACAGACATACGCTGAAAACAATGAAGCTTAGAGTGTGCAAGCATAAAGATTTTTTTCTGTTGCCAAGTGAAAGCAAACTGCACTTCCAAACAGAGAAGCTATTGGTAAGGTGTGCCCTTGAATGCTAGCCCAGTCTTCCTAGTCCTCAGGGACTAGCTGTCCTTCAGGAAGACTTTGAAATAAATCAATAAATTAATTGATCAAAAAACAAACCAAACAAACATTTACACACAGGCCTGCCTTTCCTACTGAGATCAGCTCAGTCTTGACACAGGCCTGTCACAGAGCTCTCAGAGACAGGCCCCTGCTCTTTATTGGGACCATCTGGAATCTTTCAAAATCCATTCTGATTAAATGCACCCAAAGGTCTCTTTTGGCTATGGCTTCAGGGAGATTAATTAGAAAAGACAAAATGCATAAACACAAGTCATCTTCTGGCTTTGCCTGTCAAGGCAAGCAATAAATAAAGTGCTATAGCAGTACCAATGTCAATCTATGGAAACACAATATATAAAAATGAGGACCATTAGTCTTCTCTACCCTGTACTTCTAGGCTATGAGCCTAGACTATGTGCTGTTGCCCCTTCCCTCAACAAAAGGCATTCAATGTTACATTCTCTCAACAACTACTTCACAGGAGCTTTTCATCTGCCTTGCCAAGAAAAAAACAACACACCACCAACCAACCAACACACTCAAACAGCCTTCCCAACAGTCAACCTGTGACATATTTTTGCCAACTAGGGCCATAACAGCTTCTTGCTTTTTTGTTCCCCACTCCCTTCCACCTCTCTCCCCTAGCAGGGGACAAATGTACCTTTCCAAAGAAGCTGGCTGCCAGGTAGATTGCCTATGACTACAGACACCTACTGGCAATGTTGAGGGTGCAGAGCAGAACTGTGCTGGCCTCATTGCTGGTCAGGATTCTCCAAGCTCATAAATGCTGGTCCTAAGAGCTATTCAATAGGCTCACACACAGGGGCCTCTTATAGTTGCCTCAAAAGTGCTCAAAGGAGGTGTGGAGATACTTGTTTCCTGATTATAGTAATGACAGAGAAGCCTAGAGAACTTCCCAGAGCCAAAAATCCATCCTTCACTTTCTAGTTCCAGCTGCCAGGAACATTGCATGCATGTTCATGTATTCTCATAGTCCCAGCAGAAACACTCAAGTAAAACCAGATATTGCCCATGCGTGAACCATTACCCTATTATACTCCTGTTCCTGTCATGCTTCATTATTTGACTGAAACAATCCTGAGTCAAGTCAGGTTAGCTAGGAGGTCCTGTCCAAGCAAAGAGGTGGAGCAGCTCCTGATTCTCTGCTGTAAGGGAGGCAGTCAATAGGAAAGCCTGCCTGAATCCCTTGCTGTAGTTTGTTTCTGCCAAAATCTCACAATGCATTGAAGGCTCTGCTCTCACATGCAGCTGACGGGCTGAAATGGCTAAGCATTATCATATCTAGCAGCTCCCTTTCTTAGGTCCTGGATGCTTCAATTTATAACAGGCAGCCCTGAAATTGATTCAGACTGATGTTCTGATTCTGGCTGGTCCTCGGGTGACACTGGATAAGTGCTACGAACAAGTCATGTGAGAAAGACAGATGGGGGGGTTCCCCTATTAGGAACAGAAGAGATGGAAGACTCCACAAAACTAATTAGATCCTCTCATTGACTACGGGGGGTCCTGGTTGCCATATAATGCCAAGAAGTCTCTAGCCACCCCCCGTTAGTAAAAAATCAGTTTGTGAGTATGAAGGAAGCTGACTGTCCCCAGCGAGGAACTGCCACCGTGAATGGTAGAAGGGTCCAGTGCAGGGTCACTTGTAAACAGGTGCACAGTAATAGTGATGATCCCACCAGACAAGTGTTGGTGGTATACCCTTTGAGAAAGGCTTCTACCTGCTAACATGGGGGAGTGTGACGTTAGTCAGGCTTAAGTTAGAGTTCAGCCTAGAAACTGACAGTTGGTGTGCCTACGATAGGAAAAGAACCACATTTGAATGTGCTGCCATTTTCAATATTGCTGCCATTCTCCCTGAAGGTATTCTTGGGGTTGCAGGTCTGTCTGTTTTTCACTTTTTTCCCCACCTCTCCCAGTAGGTGACAGAGGCCACCTTAGCCCAATTCCCAAACCTCTCCATAAGTTGCCATGCAACCAGCATGCCTAGCTCACGTGAAAGCATCAATACAAATAAAAGGAATATTGAGTAGCTGAATTTCTGAAGAGCCTCATCAGGTATAAAGAATATAAACTATGGACTAGGACTATAGTGACACAGGCTATGTACGTTGTCACTTGCAGGCATTTGGGATTGTGAATCATTTGGTTTGTGTGTAATGTAACTATGAGGATTAGAAAATTCTTCAGAATTCTCCAGACTCATTTACTGTGGTCCCAGCACACTCCAGAATGCTCCAGGAGTTCAGATAATCAAGGAATTTGTCCTTGAGAATACACCAATGCCTACAGCATTGCACTGCAGCCTTGAAGCTGATAACTGAAAGGGAATTCAGCCTCCACAGTCAACACTCTTTCCCTTGATCACTACAACATTGGGAATTGCAAACACAATGTTCAGTCCCAAAAGAAACTAGACTGAGATACACAAGCTCATTTCCCACATGACACCAAAGTGACAAAGATATTAGCATTTGTCACTGTGCCAAAATCAATCATAAAGGAGAAAAGATAGGCCTTGTGATCTCTCACTTAAAAAAGGTTTGTATGCATGGTTTATGGTTGGCTTTTTTTTCCCCCTACTAGGATGGGAAGATGGAAAAATAGAGCAGATTGTAGTTTTTAAAAGCTTGAAGCAATAGCATCACCTAGTGGTGAATCAAACACCACAGACAATGTAATTTCTACAAAAATGACAGTTATTCTTTCATTGAAGGAAGCATTTAAAATCTGCTCTGGCTATATAAGCACCTACTAGGTATTCCAAAGAGCAGAATTTATTTCGAAGAAATTCCAACTATTCTTTGTTTGTATGCAAACATTTTTTCCTCTTTTTAAAATTCCACTCCCTATTAACACCCTAACATTTAGATATAAACTAAGTAAAGCCACTGATTGTTATATTCAAAATCTTTAAATGACAACTCTAAACGTGAATATTAAGTTAATGTTATGTTCTACACTATTGCTATACATTCTATATACTATGTATACCATCAGTTTAATTACACTGAACAGTTCTAACTTCTCCCAATAGACGTTTCCTTTTTAATTTTTAAAGTAAGGGGAAAGTGCATTGTGAACTTGGAAGCTATAAGAATTCCATTTCTGCCTTGCACATTAATCTTGTGCATGTGATCACGTTTAACTATAGTTAAACATCTAATGTTATCTATAGAACAATTACGATATTTCGTCTTTTAATCTATTTCACCATGGTTATATTGTTTTGTTAATACTTCAAATAATCATCTGTTTTTAACACTTCTCCCAGGGAAGGCAAGTTAAAAGACTGTTAAATATTTTCTCAGAGTATAGTTACACCTTTACAGCAAATTGTAATGGAGATCTCCACCAATTAACATTGGTCGAAACAAATAGGACTAAAAGAGTGCAATACAGCCTCGTATGGGTGCAGAAATTCACACCTGTAGGAATGCAGCAATGAGACAACCACCACTCAGGCAGACTGGGTTGTTTCTGAATGTTCACTAGCTTATATGCAGCCTTATGGGTACCACCACACAAGTCCCCACAACGCTCTCTGTGCTGGGGTGCACACTGATTCCAGCCCTCAAAGCTACAAAGCACAGTAGGCAACAATATCTGTTAACACTTCTGTAGAGAAATATGCTGGCACAACTGTGGAAAGGATTCCAGCGACATTGACAATAAACTGACTGCCAACAAACTGAGCTTCATTGGAGACAGAAATCAACACGAAAGAGAAAGAATTACACATGGATTCATGCACGAGAAGTAACACAACAACACTGTATGGTGCAAATATTGGTATTTTATGCATGTCTGAATAATCAACATGTCTCTTTGTAACTTAAAACTTTTGGAGAATAAGAATGTCTTATTCCATTAAATATATATGTCTCATACAAGAAAACATGCAGAAGAACAATCAAGTACATCAAATAGCCAGAGACATCAACCTCTACAGACAATTAAAAAATTATGTATATTACAGATAACGTACACAATGAAGACAAAGGCATAATTAAACCTGAAAACAAAATCGTGTAAAGTTAATTGCAAAAAGTTTATTGAAAATTGAGGACATGAACTATGACATTAGAAGGGACAAATTAGGTTACTGAGCCTAGTATTAAATACGAGTAAATAACTACACGAGGTCTATTTTCATGGGCAAATACCTTTTTCCAATCCAAACTGCCTCCCTACCACATGTCTGTGATTTAACTGGCTGGCAGGACCGTTCCCCGTGCAGGACATCCTCCTGCTGTCATCCCCGCAGCCCAGGTTCCCCACTCCCTATTCGGGGAGCAAGCTCTCCTCCCCTTACCTCCAGCGCTCTCTTGTAGTCGCCCAGATGGAAGGCAGAGTACCCGATCCACAGGTCGGTGTCCTCCTCCTGCTCCCCCACGTGCCGTTTAAACTTGGGAGAGGAAGAAGAAAGAACGTGAGCGCTTTGCCCGGGCCCCCGGGGGGCTGCCGTTCACCCTCCCCGACCAAGACCCGTCACCTCCAGCAAGGCGATGGCGCCGGTGAAGTCCCGGAGGGCCAGGAGCTCTTCCAGCTGCGGCACCTTCTTCCCCTTCTTCCTCCGCCGGTCTCCCGCCGCCGGGGCGCTCCCCACGGCCGGCTTGGCCCGGGAGAGCATCTGGGCGGAGAGCGGAGCGGAGCCGGGTCAGGGAAGGGCCGGGGGTACCCCCACCGCCCGGCTCCCCCCCGTCCCCGCCCGCCCCGTCCCTCACCATCCTGCCGCCGGGCCCGCGCTCCCCGTTTCCCGCTCCGCCGCCGTTGCCGTTGCCGCTGCCGTTGCCGCGGTAACGGCGGGGCGGAAGGAGGCGCAGGCCCGAGCGCGGCCGGCGAACGGGCGCCGGCTGGAGGCGGACGCCGTCCCCCTCAGTTCCGCCGCCGCGGGTGCGGGTGAGGCACTGCCAGAGGGGGGCCGGTCCCTCGCCGGGGCTCCCCGGTAAAAGAGGGGCAGCCTAGGGAGCCGCCTCGCCCGCCGCAGGCCCGGAGGAGCTGGCTTTTTGATCCTCTGGGCTGCGGTTGCCTCATGCACAGAGGCACGGTCATGTAAATGAGTCTTCTGGTTGTCCCCCACACCTCATGGGCACCCCAGTGCTTGGCTTGGAGGTCCTCGTGCTTTCAATAATCATCTTGCAGACCCTCTCTAGTATCTGGTCTCTACTCCTCTACTTGGCTCTCAGGTCGTTTGTTCTCCTTGCCAGTTAGACCATCTCCATGTTTACTAGTGAATACACATGGACAGACACCCCTACACAATATGCATGCATTCAGTGTCTCCAGGTGCTGGCATGCCGGACACACGGACCCCTAACAACTTGTGGTCTAATTCCAGTTGCCGGCACTAAAATCTCCATACACACACATGCACACAGAATAGAGAATCCCTTTGTACAAGAAGATAGTTAGAAGTGGAATTTAATATGAAGACAAGACAGACTGTGCCTATCAGATGCAGGGCACAGCCAGAGAAGTGTATTATGCATCATTTTCTTTATACATGGGCAGCCCCTTTTATCCCCTTATTCATCCATACTGGTTCCTTCCCAAACCACCTTGATCCCTCCCTTTTCCCACCTTTACTCCTCCTATTGAATATCCCATACTAAATTTTGTGTAATCCCGGAAAGCTTTTCCCTGACATCCCATGATGAGTCTCATACACTTATAGTCACTACTGCCCCTTAGTCTGTAAGGTGCTCCACAGAGCTTCTTCCGTTGATCTTGATGGGCTGATTGCTCTCCTGTGACAGCCCTGGGAGGAGCTAGGTCAACGTGAATGAGGTTTTTGGGGTTCCTCACCTGTCATTATTCTTCTGTGCTTCTTTGTTTTTGTGGTGATGAGACTTCCACCAAGTAGCTTTACAAGAGCCTTTCCCTGAAGGTGGCGCACAAGTCTGGTGCCTGCTGCCCTGTGGTGGTTGTAGATGATGAAAGGGAGAGAGAATAGAAATAGGATTTTTAGTTGCTAGAATCCTCTCACATGGCCAACTTCAGCAGTCAGGGAGACACTGAACAGGAGCTCCCATGGTGGAACCTCGGGCTGGAAATGGGACACCAGCACAGATGGAGCTTTTGGCTGACTCAGCAGGGCTGTTCATGTGCTCCAATAAAGAATCATGGTTTGCTGGATTGTTGCTGGTAATATTCTCTTGGTAGGATGCTATGTAGCCAACAAGTCATAACACATGGATGTTTATATTTTTTTGTAAAAACTACCAGCTGGTAAAAAATACCAGATCTGGTAAAAACTACCAGATGGTAGCCATTCCATCTATATTACCATAAACATGATAATTGAGAGTATAATATAAAATGTTAGGTGTGCAGGTTGTGTACATTTTAACAATATACAGTACTTGATCTCTTTGGAAAATCCTGGTAGTGACCTTGTTTCTTGTAGCATTTCTGACATTGCAGTTTGCTGCAAATAGAACAGATCTGTTCTAATTACAGAGGAACACCACACAATATAATTCACCAGACTTTCTTCTTTTATACTTTCTTAATTGCACCATTAGAAATTCCAGTGAAGAGGAGCAATAAATTATGCTACTGTTGACAACTACCCAAAACACCTGTCCATGGAGTGTTTTAATGAAGTATCTGTATTTCTGGCTTTTCTGTTTCCTTGAGAATAAAAATTACTTTGCAGTCCATCAGAAAGAAATGAGACTTTTGTTGTTATTTGCTTGTTTTGGTACAAATATATCCTGGCACACTGCAACCATTTGTAACCTAGTTCAGCAATAAAGAACTGTGTACTTCTTCAGAGTATGGTTCCTATGTTTGCATTCTCCCAGTCACTTCAAACCAGCTTGGCCCTTGAAAAATACAGTACTTGCAACTGTCCCTGAGAAGTTATGCTGCAACCGGAATCCTTGGGAGCATTGTCTTGATGTCCCTTGCTTATGAATATGTTTTCGTACCACAGGCCTCTCTCCTAAAGGAAAGAATATAATCTACTCTCCCACAGAGGATTTTTAAGTAAGAAATTAATTTCAAGTTAGTCAATAAGTGATAAAGATTAGGTACCACTGATTTGGCTTCCTTTCATAGCTCTTCTGTATTAAGTAAGGTATTATCTTTATCAGGAGGAAATTCATTTTCCATAAATAATTCTGAAATTATTTTTCAGAGATTTAAGCTTTTTATTTTTTTTATGCTGTCCAGATTGTATATATAAACTAATTTTTATAATACACATATCCATCCTCTTATCAGTTGTCTAGGATTTTCTATTCCCTAGCAGAAAAAATAAAATAAAATAAAATAAAATAAAATAAAATAAAATAAAATAAAATAAAATAAAATAAAATAAAATAATTGTTCTGCAGGCCAGAACAGCTTTGCAAGTGTAAGAATCTCCTCGTCAAAACCATATGAAATCAAGAAAAACATGTAGATTGACAGGGATATTGTAAGATGTCTTTTTCCTTTCAGATCTTAAACAAAGCCTCAAAGTACTTCACTTCAAACTGAAATAAAATAATAATTTTTGTAAATACCTCACAGTAATTTTCAGTACTGCCATGGAACATTCTGGTTCTGTACAGAAGGCTAGGAAACAATGAAGACTTTGATTTAATATTTTTTTAGTATATAAATGACAAAGTAAACTGGGTAAACAAGGGAAACAGAAGGAGCAGAGATGTCACTGCTGGAGGTATTATATTTTTGACTGAAATACAACCATGCAAGCACAAGTATGATTAGACAAGATTATTATTAAAAAAAATAAAAATGAAAGTATGTATCGACTACATTGCTTTCTATCATCTTTTATATAGATTCTTTTGCAAGATCGTGCTGATCTAAGAACCAACATACTAAATACAGCCAAAATATTAACAGAAATGAAAGAAAGCTCTCAACTGCATCACTGGTTTCCGCCGTTTCCCAGTGGCTTCCTGAATTCTTACATGGTGAATCCAAAGCAGAGTAATGTCTGAGAGCTAACAGAAATGCAGTACCTGTGGTTTAGCTGTGGGCACAAGGGGGACGGTGTCAAGTGAGATAAAAATAGCAGCCAAACCAGTTCCTTGTTATTTGCATGGCACTGGTGGGGTCCCAGTATCTATCTGCACTGTCATGGGGACTTTCTTGACCAAATGTTTTGTGGCGGTGGAAAGCAGCATGAACAAATGTGAGGTGTTTCTGTGTGGCAAGCTCTCTGCTCATCAGAGGGAACTAAGAAGGGAGAAGTCTGACCTTAGTGGTGCTTCAGGAGGCAATTCCCCTAAGCACTGTTTATACAAGCACACCTCTTTATTGTGCAATTTCATTGCCTCCAAAAAGATAATGTGTTCCATATGGGTTAGTATCAACTGAACTTCAACTCACCTGCAACATGGGAAAGTAAAAATCTATTCTAACTGGACTTACAGTCTATTTTTCAATTATAAAAGTGGAGACAAAGTAGAACTGGAGGCTACATTTAATAGCAAGGATCCTTCTTAGCTGATTCAGCATGACTCAAACAGAATTCTTCCAGCATGTTCTCAGCAAGCAAAGATGTGACTCTGTCAAATCATTCCCTCATGTGTGAGGTCTACAGTAATATTAAAGGATGAGGTGGTGACTTTGACTGTGATTTTGTGTCCAGCCCTGCTGGCTTACACACTGAGGTGTATACAGGATGCTGATAGCCCAATAGCTGGTGATTTTCTAGTCTAATCACAACTATCTGTCAATCAAAATCACAGACTGTCATCAGAAGGGTTGCTAATTGCAAATTGCACATCTTAACAGGTAGGCCAAGGGTTTGAACACATCACAAAAATTAAGTTATTTCCTGACTTCTAGAGTTGCTACCTTTATGTTGTGTGGGGTCAATGGAAGTAGGGGGTAAAATGCTAGAATTTGGCATTATGGTGCTTGGTGTGGGCGCTCTGCATATAGGAGTGGTCTAAAGTCTGTTCAGAGCAGTAGGAGTCTCCATTCAAAACTATTGTACACTAAAGTCAGTTATGGGGGAGGACTGAAGTAGTTTAATCCTGAACTCTGACTAGCATCAAATATTTGTAGCAAGTCTGGTGTGGCATTTACTACAAAGATGCAGATCAGAGTGGGTACAGATATTACAATATTTTCCTCCTATGAAATGCCAAGATGACACTTTATAGTTATAACCAAGTCAATAAATTCAGTTACTCTATTAATAATGCTGGAAAACTGATGCAGCTCTTGCCATCACCATTGTATTAGCTAGTGGCATTATCTTGGAGGCTGGAGGCTGTGAGCTGTAGCATGATTAATGATCGTGTTTATTCCCACACAGAATTGCTGGGAGAGAGGGAATTGGCCTATACTGACAGCAGTAAAAGGGCAGTTCTACACCTGTGATCAAACCCCAAGATAAGCATGAGAGAGTGTAATGGCTTTAATTTAAAACAAAAAACAAACAAACAAACAAAAAAACAACAACAACAATTAAAAAAAAAAACAGAGTAGAAAGTGAGGTTTAAGAAAAGAAGAGGAAGGAGGAAAAGAAAAATAAAAGGGGAAAAAAGGAAAGGCAAGAAGTGGAAAAAAATCATCTGCTAAATAAAGCAAGAGGTTGTGAGGTGGACTTTGTACCAACAACAATCACATGCTTCTGTTTCTGTAATGTCTGGGTAAGATCATGATTTTTCAATAATGATGCTTCACCATGTTCTGCCTCTTGTACCTTTGAAAATGCATCTGACAGCATCTCAGGAGAAATGGTTTGCAAAAGTGAGAGTAATGAAATATTCGCCTGCTAAAGCTACAAAGGCAGTCTCCTGAGATGTGTAAATGGAAAATGATTCCTATAAAAGCAAGGAGCTTGAAGAGTATTTGCTTCTTTATTGTTATTGTTTAATTTTTTTATTTTTGGGGGATTCAGCAACATCTGAACCGTATTCTGCCCTGAATAGACTATCCATGATGAAAGAATGTGAAATATGTAAGTTGTCAGCAAAAACTAGCCTGCAGAGAGATGACAGATCATGGGTGCATTTTAATGCTCTTGTCAGGTCTCTATTGCTTACCACAAGACAGCAAACAGCAGTCATATGAATCAAAGACTCCAAACAGTGAAGTGAAGATCTGTAATTTTGAACTGTATTTTGGTAAGGGAACCTCTTTCTTAAGTTTCCACTGATGTCTGTCTGTGGTTGTATGGACTTGTGGGAGCTGCACATTCAGAAGTTCCTGATACTTTCAGCACCCAACCTGTCATGAAGATTCACGCAAATTAGTAAATGTAACTTAAAAGCTGAGCATAGAATCATAGAATCATAGAATATCCTGAGTTGGAAGGGACCCTTAAGGATCATCAAGTCCAACTCTTGACACCGCACAGGTCTACCCAAAAGTTCAGACCATGTGACTAAGTGCACAGTCCAATCTCTTCTTAAATTCAGACAGGCTCGGTGCAGTGACCACTTCCCTGGGGAGCCTGTTCCAGTGTGCAACCACCCTCTCTGTGAAGAACCCCCTCCTGACGTCAAGCCTAAATTTCCCCTGCCTCAGCTTAACCCCGTTCCCACGGGTCCTGTCACTGGTGTTAATGGAGAAAAGGTCTCCTGCCTCTCGACACCCCCTTACGAGGAAGTTGTAGACTGTGATGAGGTCTCCCCTCAGCCTCCTCTTCTCCAGGCTGAACAGGCCCAGTGATCTCAGCCGTTCTTTGTACGTCTTCCCCTCCAGGCCTTTCACCATCTTCGTAGCCCTCCTCTGGACACTCTCCAACAGTTTCATGTCCTTTTTATACTGTGGTGCCCAGAACTGCACACAGTACTCGAGGTGAGGCCGCACCAGCGCAGAGTAGAGCGGGACAATCACCTCCCTTGACCTACTAGCGATGCCGTGCTTGATGCATCCCAGGACACGGTTGGCCCTCCTGGCTGCCAGGGCACACTGCTGGCTCATATTCAACTTGCTGTCTACCACGACTCCCAGATCCCTCTCTTCTAGGCTGCTCTCCAGCGTCTCATCGCCCAGTCTGTACGTGCAGCCAGGGTTTCCCCGTCCCAGGTGCAGGACCCGGCACTTGCTCTTATTGAACTTCATGCGGTTGGTGATCGCCCAGCTCTCCAACCTATCCAGATCCCTCTGCAAGGCCTTTCCACCCTCATTCGAGTCCACAACTCCTCCAAGTTTGGTGTCATCAGCAAACTTGCTCAAAATATCTTCTATTCCTACATCCAGATCGTTTATAAAAATATTGAAAAGTACCGGCCCTAAAATGGAGCCTTGAGGGACCCCACTGGTGACCGCCCGCCAGCCTGACTCAGCCCCATTTACCATAACCCTTTGGGCCCTGCCCGTTAGCCAATTGCTCACCCATCGTATGATGTTTTTATTTAGCTGTATGGTGGACATTTTGTCCAGTAGGATCCTATGGGAAACCGTGTCAAAAGCCTTGCTGAAGTCCAAAAAAATCACATCAGCTGGTTTCCCTTGGTCCACCATACGGGTGATCTTATCATAAAAGGAAATCAGGTTAGTTAGGCAAGACCTACCCTTCACAAACCCATGCTGGCTGGGACCAATGACTGCTTTGTCCCCCAGGTGCGCCTCAATAAGTTCGAGAACCATCTTCTCCATGATTTTACCAGGCACTGACGTGAGACTGACAGGCCTGTAATTGCTAGGGTCTTCCTTCTGACCCTTCTTGAAAATCAGCACAACATTTGCCAGCTTCCAGTCTACCGGGACCTCTCCAAATTCCCAGGATCGTTGAAAAATAATTGAGAGAGGTTCCGCGATGATGTCCGCCAGCTCTTTCAGCACCCCATATTGTATTGGATTTGAGCATCACACTTAGGAAGTTTAGGTATGCAGAACTAAGAGATGGCAATCAGGAAATTGTGCAGATCCAAACTGCCCCAACACAAGTCAGTCTCAGAGCTGAAAATGTAATGAATGATTAGCTGGATCAACATCAACTTACCCAAGTCAGAAAACCATTGCAAGTGCTATGTCTTGGAAAATGCACTTTTCCTGGTCCAGGACTCGGGCTGAAATATCTACACAGTACTCCACTACCAAATGGATTTATAGGGATGCACTGGCTTGAAGATCTCATAACTCCATCCCATCACACAGTGTAAACCTGTGAAACATTTAATAATAATAAAAAAGAGCTTAAGGAAACTTAAGTATGTGTCCAAGACACAAATTATTACACATATGAGCCATTTACCTTTGTAAGGTAAAACAGAACAGATAGCTTACATTTGTCAGTTGACAAAGCTGTATCCTGCTGTGCCTAGAACAGTGGCTAATTCTTATGATGAAATTAAAATATGTCCTGTCACTCTAGAAATAAAGTCCATTAAGGGTCAGCTTCGTGGTTCCGTTTGGCTGCTTGCTCTTCTGTGGTGAATATTAGAATATTGTTTGACTCTACTGAACTGTACATTTCACTTTAAATGTCATCACTGCATTTTTGAGCTTTCAGCTATCTGGGTAAAATGGTCCCAGGCAGAAGCACTGATTTTGAGAGCTGCCTTTAGCTGCATTGTCGCTCTTTTCACAAGGATCACCTGCTAATTCTTTCATGAGTAGTGGAAATTCTGTCATCCTGTCTTTATCTGACAAAGTTTGGTCTGTGATTGAATTGTCAGAACTCCTTGGTTTTCTACTCTTAAAAAAGGACAATATTGTCAGAACTCCTTGGTTTTCTACTCTTAAAAAAGGACAATATTTCACTGAGTTTGATGTCTTGTATTAGTTAATACCACAGAACATTTTTGTTTGGCAGGAATGCCTGATATGATAAACTGAATATCAAAACAGAGATTGTTCAGTTGATTTAATGCCAGTTGCTGCTGTATCTTTGCACAAGATCTCGTTTTTCTTCTCCTGTGCTGCTGATTGGAGTAATTCAGATTTACAGCAACAAAAGACTGACTCAATTGAGCCTGGTACTCACAGGAAGGGGATGGTCAGTCCTTTAGAGAAAGAATGCAAAATCAGAAGTTGAGAGGGAAGACTTCTTAATCTTTGATTAAGTAAAATACAAGTTAAATGGCTGAATAATATTCACTTCAAACTGTGTATGAGTTGGGAAAGGGTTAAGAGGAAGAAGCTTTTCTTCATTGAGCTACGTGTTTGATATATGATATATTTAGCTTCATATTCTGGCATGTGGCAACATAGATCAACGGGAAAACGGGGCCACCACCCAAGCTCCTTCTAATATGATGCAATCTCAATTACAGCTTCTGTTATCCTTGTCTGTACTTTTCCTCAAACTAGATTGGTAGCTTCTGATGAGAACAGTCAGTGCTTTGCACCTGTACTATAATTCCACTCTAATCTATGTTAGCAGCTATGAACTCCAAGGACAGACCTAAACTTGTGATAACCCATGGAAAAGGCAATATAATTAGGATTTCTACTTATCAGTATTTGTTCTGGATCAGGAGCATGCTGTGTTATCATGTTATCAGGTTCATGCAACACGTGACCCACATATTTGCTGTTTTACAGGCTTGTTATTTATCAGGAGATAACTTCAGTCCCAAAGAGTAAGGTTTTTTTTCCCATGTTCTTGTGTAGTCAATGAGAAAAAAAAAAAAGCTTAGTTCTGTAAGTCAACATAGCTGCTTTACAGCTATGTTTCTCATCATTAACATTGCTTTATTCCAAATATAAATAGTAGAAATATTGTCAACAACTGTTTAAAATATAGAAAAAAAAAATAATTTAATGTCCTAGCTCTTCTCTATTAAAAAAAAAAAAAAAAAATTTGAAAAATAAAGAAGACATCCTTATACTAGGCAGACTAGACTTATGGCAAACTGGATTAAATAAACACAGACAGTACTGTAGCATTTTCTTTAATGTCTGTAATCAAATTTTTGACTCAAACTTCTAACAACACTGAAAAGAAAAAAAAAAAGAAATGGAAACATCTCTATTTTCTTTTTTTTGATATGATTTTCTAAATGCCTTTAAAGATGGGTTAAAAGATGCTAAAGCCCTAGACAATCAAAATAATTTAGGAATGAGCCTTGATAACACTGAAGAACTTGAAAACAATGCTGTTTGAGTGTTTTCTACATTTATTCATTTGGCTAAATATGGCCACTGCTGCAAGGTAGATTGTCTTATACAAATTCTGTATTACAAATTCTGTATTTTAAGGAAACAATATTGACAACCTTAGTTATTCAAAAACGTAAGCATGTCCACTGAAACAAAACAAAAAACCCCCACTGTTTTAAAGTAATTGAGAAATAAATATATAAATGTATCTGTTGTTCTTTTTATTCATATGACTTTTTAGAGTGTTTTTTTTTTTTTTTTTTTTTTAACATCCTTTCTTCACATTTCCCAATTATGCATTGATAGAGATGCAGTCTCTGTTATTTTAATGGAACCTCAGATTATTTTGCAGTCTCAAAGTTCTCAATTCTGGAGAAAATAAAAAAAATAATGTAAAATTGTGGGGTTGATAAATTGATCATAGCAATCATTATTAAGTGACATTGAAAATACAGATAATTGCAGCAAAGATGAAAAACTGATTTAAAGAGACACTCAAAATACTTTATTCTGAAAAAAAAAAAAAGACAATTGTATCAAAATGCATGCTTCTTCACAAAATAGTGGCTAGAAAACTGGTTGTCTTTTGGACAGAAAAAAACCTGAAAGATGAGCTGGCAATCTGTCTACTTTGTCTTCAGATTTACTGAGGCTGTTAGTGCCAATTTTCACAGTAATAGTTTGAGTTACTGGTGGTAGCTGATACTTTTGTGTATTTTTTTGGTTCTTCTGGGTTCTCTGAAATTTCCATTCCATATATTCTATTTTCTCCTCTCCAAGTGGTCAAGTGGAAATAGTGATTTGCATTTAAGGAAAAATGAAATTAGACTACAAGCCAGTGAAAAGGCCCAAAAAATGAACTTGGCAAAGGTATTGGAGATAGCTGGTGCCTCATCCTGAACACAGTTGCACTTTTACAGCATGAGCTTGCTAGACAAAGGGACTTTGAGATATCCAGGCTGAGCAATCACTGCCATTTTTTTCAGGAGTTTTGCACCTTGTGTAAAAGAGAAATCATTGAAATGAGAAAATTCCTTTCACTCCGACCAATAAGATAGGACTGGAAAAATATTCTGTAGAGAGTAATCTTATACAGGTTGACAAAGCTTGAGGAACAACGCTGTGGGTGTTTTTGTTCTTCTGGTTTCCGTTCCACTCTTCGTATGTCTGTGAATATTCCAGAAGACTGAGAGGATCACTCAGAGTAGGTTTAGATCAGGAAGTCAGTGCTGATTATCTGTTTCAAATACACCCTATAAAATCTGGTTGTTTATTATCCAGCAAAACAGAGGGCATAACAAAGCACCAAAGAATCAGGAACCAACAATAGCTTTTCACTAAATTACGTTATACAGTTATTTGGTGAGACAATTTAAGCTGGTATTTCTAATCTCACGCAGATTGTAAAAACACTCACATAGAATTGTCATGATGTTTTGCAACTATGCAATATATGCATAGATACTACGATTATTAACAATAAATGAATCAACAGTATTTATTTATTCAGACAAATAAATGCAGGACCTTGCTACCTGAATGTTAAATGTCTTTGTGCTTCTGAAGACAGAATATGTGAAGAACTTCAGGTTTGTATTCAGTGAGTCAAGGGAAGACTTCCATCACCTGTTAATGCTTTACAAAGATGCTACCAATGTACACCTCAGAACTGACTTTTTAGACTGACTTACACATAGTGAACATATTTAATGCTGGGGTGTTTTTGACCTTTCTGACAAGCTAATAACAATAATTGATGCCCAGATACCACAGAATAATAGAATAATCCATCAAGGAATTCAGATCCAGTTTTTTAGCAGTGTATTCCTTAGAAATTAATTAAACCTGGAATCTTAAGACAGAATAAGTAGTTCTAGATGTTCTTTAAAGTTTTTGAGATAAATATTCTGGTTTATCCTAGGGGGTGTCAGGAGAGGCTATCTTTCATCTTTTCCTGGTTTTTAATCTCTTGCTCTGCTTCTCCATGTCACCACATTCTTTCATGGGAAGGCAGTCATTTACGTTGCCTTTGTTATGCTCCCATTACTTCTAGTTCTGTTGTAAGACTGTATTTCTAATTAAAGCTTTTGCTTTATGCTACAGTCACCTATAGAAGTCAAAAAGGGCTTTTTATTTTATTTATTTATTTTTTTCTCATTCCATGCATAATTTGACTTCTAGGTTTCTAAACTATGTCCCTTCATGACTAATCTTTGAAGTATGAGACCTGCCTCATGGTTGAAGCTGGAGACAGAGGAAGCAGTGTCCTTAAGAGAGATGAAAGATTTTTTGAAGCATCTGGCTAGTTTGTTTCACTTGTAAGCTCCTGATCTGGTGGATTGGACATTAGGAAATAATTTTCCCTTGGATTAAATTGGCTGGGTTCTTGGGGGTTTTATCTTCATTCTGCAGCCAGTGTACTATGACTGGATGGGCATTGGTGTCTTACCTTTCTTATTTCCTGGGCCTACAGAAGTCTTTGCTTTTGTTTGTGGCAGGCCCATCAAATTCTGTGCTTTACATATAAGACTCACTAGTCTACTTTTTCTTCTCTCCACTCTCATGATGTTCTATAGTATCAGAAATTCTCATGTTCACAGCACAGTGCAACAGCTCGTCTTTGTCTCTCTTACCCAATGAATCAGATTCTATTGATCAGTCTGCCACGGAACTTCGTCGGAGGTATAAAGCCCTGAGTTACAAGGGAAAGTGTTGTGTTCAACTGGTACTGAGGATGACTTGCTTCACTCCAACTGCAGCCCTCCCTTGTGCTCCACGACACCAGAAGATCAAGGGATGCTCCTGTCATGGGACTTGACACAGAGAGACTGCACACACACCTAGCAATTAAGGAGCTGAGAAGTCAACAACTAATTTATAACTGCTTCTGACTGGGAACTCCCTATGGCACTGTGAAGGCAAGGGACAAGGGAAAAAGTAAAAAGAGATGCTGCTCTAACTGATGTTGTTATAGCTGATCAGACCTTTTGTTTTTTAAAGAACATTTTAAAGCTGCTATGAAAACCAAACAAATAAACAACTAGACAGACAACCAGAAAGACCTTAATGCTATTACATGCTTCCTGTGTGACCAGCAAGGTAAAATCCTCAGTTCCCCTTGCATTATCCACATTAGCTAACTGTTTCTCTTAGACAGGCTAAGAAGAGTATAAAAATACAATGATCTTGTTTTACTAAAGTTAATGACAAAACCTCTATTAACTTACACAGGTTAAGTTTCAAGCACTTTGTAAATAACTATACAACGGGCCAGTGATAAGCAGATGGTCTCAATAAAAAAAGCTATATTCCATTCTTTAGTGAGCCATACCAGTCCAGACCTTTACATGACCAATAACTTAGAATTACTGTATTACTAATTCCAAATGCTAGACCAGAAGTGCTGAGGTGTTCAAGGTCTACTCTTAAATGCTGGTTCATGGTTTCCCCTGATGTTAGGCATAAGAAGCATTCAAGCAATAGTTATTTAGTATTAAAAGCAAGGTCGTGTAGGAAGTCTGTGGAAATATATTTGAACTGTATTCATCACATTTCAAAAGCAGGCTTGGAAAGAAAACATAGAATTGCACCAAAAACCCTGCTACTTACATCATTGGTGATTATTTTCATATTTTGTTTTAAAATTATCTCAGGAAAGTAATAAAAATATATGGATGTATTATCTGACAGCCTCAGATTTCAGTAGAAAAACAGAAGCTGCAGTAGGTGTGCACAAACACCCCAAATTCAGACTGATAACACTTAGCACTTTATTTAAATGTGCCTGTTGGTTCCTTTTCTCTTGCACATCTGATTTGTGCCCAGACTTATCTGTAAGGCTTGTGTTTTGGGGTTTTCTGGTGTGGTAGTTTGTGGTGGTGGTGGTTTTTTTTGTTGTTGTTTGTTTGTTTGTTTGTTTTTGTCTCCCCTCTATTCTACCTGCCTTCCCTGAGACTATTCTTAGGAAAAATGCTCATGACAGCCTAAGAAAAATACCCCAGTGTCCTTTAGTAGGTGTCTTTTAATGATGTCATTTGCAATTTGGATTTTGGTCCCACCAGTCTGAGATGGGTCTGTGCTGCCTGGGAGCAACATATCAGGGGCAGACCTTGTACACTCTGGTGTGCAATGCTAGATGAGTACTAGTGGAAAAGCTTTGTGCTGAGACTATTCTGTAAATAGAAATAAAGGCTTCACTCTTGAGGACTGCAAGGCAGATATTTTTGCCTTGCACAAGAAAAGTACTGTGATGGTAAAAGCTAAAGAAATGAATTGATAGCTTATCACAGAACAAAATATACTCTTGATTTATGATCTGAGCCAGCAAAGATGTTATGGCAGTATAATGAGAGATGTAGGACAATGCAAACACGTATTAAGCAACCGTTTTCTTCTAGGTTTTAATGTACCTCCTATTTTATTTGTTCTATTTCTATTTAAAGAGTCTTTTTTTTTTTTTTTTTTTTTTTCCTTTTTTTTTTTTTTTTACAGTCCATTTTTCCCTCCCCTTCCTTCTTTCAGCTCATCACCGTGATGAAAATTTAGTGCCCTTATCAGGCAAGGTTTCGAGCAATGCTTCAGTTTTACAGCTTCAGCCTTTCCATGAGCAAACATTCACAGCAACCTTTAGCCTCTCTCCTTTCCTGAGTTCTGCTCTTGTTAGTTTTTCACAAACAGAAGTGCCACCTAGGACACTGGAGGGATGGGCAAGAAGTGAAGGAAGAGAAGGAGACGGGGAAGTGCCTGAGAAGGATAGTACAGCCTGTCCTTGAATCTACAGTGTGGAAATCTTTTTTTATCATAGCCAGAAACAACATCGATGTAGACTATCTGAAAGAAAGAGGGTTGGAAGAGAAAAAGAAGAGAGAGAACACTCACAATGGGTCTAAACTGAGCAATAATGAAGCAACTGATTTGGGGTCTGGCCCTTTGGCCTTTATTTCTCTCACTTCACCTGCTGAAGCAAGTTGGTTCAAATAAGTGTAGCAACAAGAATTATGTGATCAATGTGATGCTCATGGCTGACTCGGACTTCCCATCATCTGTTGAAAATTTGACATCAGCTGTGAAGGAAGCTTTGACAACAGTACAAGAAGAATTGACAGGTAAGGCAATGGGTATGGGTAATCCCTTTCCCACTATGATTTCTTCTTAGACTTTTTGCCATAGCTTTCTATGCAAACTGCTTCTCAGACAGGCTCCTTGGTTCTTCATTCACTGTATGTAGATCTTACAGAAATAATGGCCTCCATCTGTAAAAAAAAAAGAAGCTCTCTACAGATAGGCAGAACTATATTTGTTTTTATGGTAGCCGGGCAGACTTTTTCTGCATGTTTTTTGGTTGGGACTGGGAACATGGGAACTGCTGACATGGATCAGGTAAGACCAGAAATCCATCCAGTGCAATAACTTAGATGTCCTTGCTTTAACACCTAGCACTTATTCATCCTATTTCATAATTGCTTGATTATGACACGAAAAATTAGACCCTTTTCTCTCTTGGCCAGATTAGCATGTAGACTCAGAGAAGAATTTAATCCCTTGACCCCATATGTTGATCACATTATGTCTAAAATTGTGAAGAGTCTGCCACCCATATATTTTTCCCTCATTTAGAGTCACTGCAGATGATCTTTTATTCATTTGATACCTTACCTCTCCTTTCAGTATCACTAACCTACTGTCAATCTCTAGAATATCTTGGGACAAAGAGGTTCCAAAGAAATGATTCCCTTTCTGTCCCCTAGCTGCAGAAGTTGTGTCCAGTTTTATTGGAAAGTGATATCTCCAATAATGGCCAAGACTAAAAACAGTATGTACTGAAAATACTAACAACCAGCAGTCAGTGCTGGAGCAAACTCTTTATCTTATCCTAAGTAATGGGAGTCAGGTAGGTGGGCTTTCTGGTAACTTTTTGGAATAGAAGTCATCTTAGCATGAGACTACACAGACATGTCACAAGAGGGATACCATTTTTAGTGGTTATCTCCAGCTTTTGAGGCTTTTCACTTTTACATTGCATTTCAGGAGAAAATGTTACTGTCAATGCCACCTTCCACCACTTTAAGTCATCGCTATATGTCTCACAAGGCTGTCGCACCAGCACCTGTGAAGGTGTGGAACTCATCAAGCAAATCTATGTGAGTACCAGGCTTCTCTAGGTTGATTTCCTAAGAAGATAAGACTATCTTTCTGCGTTGATGTGTGTCTGCACGTATGCATAAGTATGTGTGCATCTGTGCTTTTATGTATGTCTTTCCATATTAACTTTTGAACCTGTTGTTCAATTTCAAACAAACTTAACAGGCAAAGTTCTCAAAGAAGATATTCCTGTACATTTTGTGAAGACGAGCAATCAAATACAGAGAGAGACCCTATTAATGCCTCCCAGAGGCTGTTAGTAGAGATCTGGTGGCAGTGCCAGATAGAGCAGCCACCTGCTTCAAGCTACTTTTTCCATCCTTAAGTTTTCACCTCCATTGTATCTGCACAGCTCTTTGTGGGGCCATTTAACTAAAGTAATCGATTAAAAAAACAAACAAACAACAATAGCAACAACAAAAACCACAATCCAAACACTCAAACGGCCCAAGTGGAACACTTGGTGCCCATTTCCAACTGGATCAGTTCCCTGATGTGGTTCTCCATCAAGTTACACAAATATTTGTGCCAGCATAAAGGAGAGAGCTGTGTGACAGCTGGAGCATGCAGGCAGAGTGACTATTAGCCTGGCACCAATACCAACAAAACACATGTAACTGTGTCCAGAGGGCAAAGATGAACTGCATGCTTGCTTCTCACTAGAAACCAGAGATATTGGTTGGGAGAAAATGTATGAATACCCTAATGGTGGGAAAAGCTTCAGTTAGAACTGGTGCCTTACATGATAGTCAAGAAACCGTGTTTCAGTGGATTTTCTCATGTCAAATATCTCTCAGTTATATATAAATGTCACCTCTCAGTGAGGCTTTATCAATCCAACTTGAATTCTCACATTTAACAATATATAATCAAATGCTGTAGTCTTTGCTAAGACAAAGTCCCTCACGACACACAAAACTACTGGTTATTCAAAGATATATATATATATATTTAATACAAACTTCATATGTACATAAAACTAATCTTCTTTTCTGACACACGGTATCATGTAATTCCAATCCCTCTGTCTGCTGCAAGTGTGAGCACTGCCTTGGCTTCTAATTCCTTATACACATTTGCAACAATTATGACATTTTAATCCTAACTTGCTCTCTCTCTCTCTCTCAATGAAGGTCATACTCTCAAAGGCACTATTCTGTCCCCTGCCTTTTCTTGGCTCTCTGTGAATCCTCCTTCCTTCACTCTAGGTTTGTTCTCTTAACCTTCCTATGTCTTCTTTTCTACTCTGTCCTTGCTTTTGCAGGGTAAATTCTGGGAATCCTTATTAAATCTTAAAGTTCTCTTTAATCTTCTATCCACTTCTCTGCCAGTCCCCTACACTGTCCCCACTACCGACCCTTTCTGATCTCTTGCAGGATAATGGCACTCTTGGCTGTGCTGTCATAGGACCTGCTTGCACTTATGCCACCTACCAAATGGTCTCGTAAGTACCATCCCCTCTCTCCAGTACTGTGATGTGAAAGCTATCAACTGTTGAACAAATTTATCTTGTGCACAAGACAGCAGAGACGTTGGGGTTTAGGATATGTGAGACACTTTGATGCATACAGTCAAGGCAGTAAGACTGTTATACACAGCCACTGTGTTTGGCAGGGAGAAGAAAATCCCTTCCCAGAGCCTGTTGATGCAATCTCATTTCTAGAAGGTAAATGTTCCTAATTGCTGACAGTTGGTTCATTATTAAAGGGTTCAAATGATATAACTTGTCAACAACTGCAGCATGAAAGGGAGATATTAGCTTGCGGCACATAGACATTACAGCAACAGGAGTCTGGGTGGGTTTTCAGTTGCAGAGAGGGGCTTGAGTTTCATGTGTCAAAAGAAGGTCCAAAAACCCCAACTATCTTCTGTGAACAGTATTTAGATAGGGAGCAGCCAGTTTCATCCCAACTCTTGTCTAAAACATTCCTGAAGTCTCTCTGCTAGTGTATTATACATGGATCTGTGTAATTCTGTATAACACAACACAACACAACATAACATAACATAATTATATATGTGTATTATATATTAAATACGTATTATATACTGCATATATTGTATTACATTGTATTATATATTAATATAATGTTATATTATACGTTAATATGTTAATTTTCACATATTAGGAAAAGCACGAGCTGAATTTGTGTAGCCATAGCATAATACATTTAAAAAACAGACAAACGGAAAAAAAAAAAGTCAGACAGAACACTGGAACAGGTTACCCAGTGGGGTTGTGGAGTCTCCTTCTCTGGAAACATTCAAAACCCGCCTGGAGGCGTTCCTGTGTGACCTGATCTAGGTGTTCCTGCTCGAGCAGTGGGATTGGACTTGATGTTCTTTCAAGGTCCTTTCCAATCCCAAACATTCCGTGATTCTGTGTATCATCAGTCACGATGTACCAATCAATATCATTGCCCATGTGAACCACTCTCCCCTCTTTAAACTTTGGTAGCCTTTTGGTTTCACTGAGAAATACTCACAAGATTGGGATGCTTTTACCTCAAGCTTTATCAGCTTTTAACTTTATACTTTTCCTTGGGCGGGATGACCAGAAGTTAGATCAATACTACCAGTGAAAGAACGTTATTGATTTATAGAAGAATCAAAATAATAATGTCTTTCTTAAGTACAGGACCATGATAAAATATTATGCAACATGCCCCATTTTATTCATTGTGCCTACTAACTTTAAGTGTTTTATATTTTATTTATTTACTTTAATCTGCTGGATATAGAGCTGCCCAGAATAATGCCAAAGTCTTTTTCTTGGACTCTGGCACAGTTAAACCGGTATACAGTAAAAAGTATGAGTAGTGGAAATTTATGCAAGTAGTGAAGTGCACTAACAATAAGGCAGCCAGCTTTGCCCACTGTGCAATGGATTTGCAAATCAGAACACATGCTTTACTTTACAGCACTTTAAGTCAGCCAGAAAAATGCCCATTTCATTAGTGAAATCTCCCTCACATTACTTATTCTATCATTTATGTCTGCATTATTGTCTATCATTTCTGTTGCAACAACTATAAACCCTGTAATTAAGTAAGCGGCCCTTACCTGGAAAATAAAGTTTTGTCATAATAATGCCAACAATGATGGTGCTTTTCACAGGCAATATTGCCTGTCACAAAAAACACTTCACATAAAGAAATGAGAATATTTTGAGTCTAGTCTGATAAGATTGCAACATCTAGGAAGATACTTCTATCCAAATAATTCTGTGATTCTGTGATTCTGTGTGAAATGTTTGTCTGCCTGGACAAAAAATACCAGTGTTTTGCATATTTGCTGCTAGCTGAGGGTTGCCTTATTTGGTCTCCCTGAGTGCTGCTGGTCCTAACTCCAACTCCTAAAATAAAGTGAAAATAAAATACTTTTCATTTGATTTGTAAGAGTAAAGTTATTTTTATTGCAGAAAAGCCCTCACCCTCCAGCATTACAGCAATAAAGAGATAAAATCCATGCCATATTAAAAATTATATCGGTGGGCAGAAAGCTACCTGGCACTGATCACAGATCAGAGAATAAACAAAATGGCCTTGTTCATCCAAAACTGACTTCACAACATTACCAAGACTTTTGGGCTTCTTTATATGTCCTGAGCATGCAGCTCAGATTTGTAAATACATTTTGTGATCAGTCTATAGGTGTGACTACAGGCACCAAAGATTTGATTGCCACATGTAGGTTGGCAAAAAAATTACTTGAGAAACTGCTAAAAGTATACAGCTTCTTGTATCAACGAGGTGACACAATAAGTGGGGAGTTTTCCTTGAAATAACTCCTATGCCCCTTTTCTGTGTTTTGTTTTTCTAGCCTAGCCCTTAGAATAGGTCATATAGATGATCTCATAGCTGCTGGGTAGATTGCTGAAAATAAACATATCCTTTACAAAACAGCTCCTGAGACAGACAACACCTCGTCCTTGACATGAGCCTGGCAGCAGAATTGGATAGGTCCTTGAGCCCTTGGAGTCCCATCATAGCCCTTGAGCTGAAATGGTGCCTGGTACCCAAAGGGGCTGGATGAAGAATGTCTGTGTTGTGCAGGGAATTAGGGACAGTGGGAGAAGCTGTGTGGTTCCATTCAACAGGGCTCTGCAGTGCCGATACCTTGAAATCTGCTTGTGTTCTTTAGGAGCTTTCTGTTTTAGGTTAAGCTAATGCAGGATGCAAGAGGAGAGGGAGTTGGGGATAGAAATCACGTGGCAGATGCCTTGATGCAACAGCAATACATTCAGACCTGTCCTCTTGTCTCTCCCCTCAGAGTTGAAACAATACTGAGCCTGCCTCTGATCTCTGTAGGGAGTTTTGGGCTGTCCTGTGACTTCAAAGAAAACCTAACCCGCCTTCTGACTCCAGCCAGGAAAGTGAATGACTTCTTCTATTCTTTTTGGAATGAATTTGAGCTGCCATTCAAAGCCAATGCCTGGGAATCTACCTACATTTACAAGCAGAATGAGAACTCTGAGGAATGCCTCTGGTAAGATCCAGATCCAACTCTGTCCCAGCTTTTAACTTGATAAATTCCATCTCTGTCCTCAGGCATGGTTCTTACAGGCTGTCATTGAAGTCCTATGTGCTGAGAGGTGCCTTAATGATATCAGGGAATGAGAGAAGGAAAAGATGAATTACATCTTGGAGCTGACTGCATGTCTGAATATTGCACTCTATCTACTTTTAAGTATTCTCAAACTTCTTCTCTTCCTGTGGACAGTGTAGCCCCAAAGTTGTCCTTGCTGCAAAAACATGTTTACTCCATTCTTGCTGTAAATATTGTGACATGAGAGTCTCCATCAGGGTCTCCATAGATGCCTTTTTAGGTCAGGGGTTTTATAATGTTATGTTTCTCTACATTAATTGCTTCAATCTGTGAGCACTATTGTTTCTCTGAAACATTTCCAAAGTTCAAAGTGTATCTTTGTTTGAACAGCATGACCCCCAGTAACTGCAGAGCTGAAGCTATGCTCTCACCAGTTTTGGAGCATAGGAGACAGATTTTCCTTTGTGACCTGAAACATCAGCCTGTGATGTTTCTTGAGAATGCTGGGTTTTCTTCTTGCCTGATACCAAATGCCATTTTAATCAAGTAGATGTTTTCATATACTGACACTTATCACTACTCTTCCTTTATGGACTCTTATTTGATTTTCAGTTCATGCAGATTATTATTTTTCCAGTTTTAGGACATAAAATTCTGACTTTTTTTTTTTTTTTTTTTTTTTTTCAATCAGCTATGTTATACTTAGCTTGCTTGTTTCTCCTACCAATTTTATAAATGTAGTTTGAAGGCTGACAAGAATTCATGGAACTAGCTGTTATATTTCCAAGTCATAACCTGAGGAAGTTACAAATTTTTAAGGAAAATTTACAAATGTATTGGCTTCAGAGTGATAAATACCTTACTTACAGAGTATCTTGTATGGAGAATTAATATATATATATACATTTTTGTTTTCTGAATTAAAGGATCTAAAAACTGATCCCAATTCACTGTTTTGTGAATATTTAGGACTTTTTATTGTTTCCTCCTTTTTACTTTTTAATGGACAGCAACTTGATAACATGATGTAATTGCTAAAATACTTCTCTTTCATACTTTGAAACATGAATGTACTTCACTCATTTGCTACCACAATCCCTATATCTCCATGTCGGTAGCTATAATTGCTGATGTACTACACATAGTTCAATTAAATCCCCTTAGTCCCACAGGTTTAATACCTTTCATGCAAGTTAATGTATATAAGTTGTTGTTTTCCAAGTGTTTCTTACCTGGTCTTCATTAATGCTTCTGTTCATGACCTTATGTAAAAAATTAAGAAATCTTCAAGCTCCTTTTCTTAAATGCTGAATTAACAAAAATTTTAAAATTAATTTTGTATTTCTGCCCATTTTCTTTTCTTTTTTTTTTTTTCACTCTAATACAGCTGTAAAATGCGTCTCATTCTGCTTTAATAGAAACTGTCAGCTTGCTTTTTTGATTGTCTAATTTAAAAAATCCATTTTTGCTAAAACATAAATTATACTGCATGGGCTAATTGTCCCTTGTGGGTATAAAAGCACGTGAATGCCTACAGTGATGGGAAAATCAAATCATGTCTCAACTAACCACATGTTCCTACAAATGAATGATTAAGGATTCTATTCCTGAAAACAGTGGGGAGCAAAAGATATTAGTAGTTTATAGGACAGGGATCTCAGTGTTGCTAAATCAAAAGTTAAACAGTTTGAAAACACAGAAATTTCTTCTTTTTTCCCTCTGCATCAACTTTATTTTAGACAGAATATCTCTTCTCAGACACAACGGGTTGAAGCAAGAACAGGATTTTCTCTGTTATTGTTGCAGATAAAAATGCTCCATTCTGCCTTACAAACAATCGTGTACTGTAAACAGCCTGTCTAGCATTTTGACTTATTTAGGAGAACAGGCATAACGCACATGTTGGGAGTTGGCCATTATCTGACAATACCTGTGCTCCCTGCCTTCTATCAGGTACATGAATGCGCTAGACGCTGGAGTCACACACTTCTCTGAAAAACTGAAGTTCAAGGACATATTGAGGACACCAGAGCAGCTGAAAAGAGTTGTGAAAGATCGAAATCGGAAAAGCAATGGTAGGGGGGTGTGTGTGAGAGTGTGAGGGTGCACCCTTCCCTGCAGGCAATTTGTTTTTTCCTTGGAAATCAGACTGACCTCTTAGCTATGTTTTAAGGATGGTCTTTCCACAGAGAAGCACACACATGCAAATGTAAGATGGCACAAATTCTTTCCCTATCCCAGAGGCCTTCTGGGATGAAATATCCCACCTAGGTATGATGTTGTCTTCCTACATGCTCTGTTTTGTGAAAGATTCAGAAATCCAGGAATCACAACTCCTCCTAAGCAAGGCCTTAGATGTTACAAGAATGCTTAGTTCTCTACCATTCCTGTGTTTGCAGCTCTGATACATATCTGGGCCTTGCTTGTGCCATCAAGGGGCACTTCTTCTGGAAGTGATCCATCTAAACTAGAAAAACAGATGAGTAATACCTCATCTTCTACTAAGACTAAGCACCAGGCATCAGCAGGCCAAGTGAGTACAAGAGTGATAAGTAAACCAATCAAACTATTACCTGAATGCCATTTGACTTAGAAAAATTCATATTCAGTAGCCTGTACTACATCAGAATTGCCACTGCTTATTTGAGTGAGATAATGGCGGTGCTCTGGTGCAATCAGACATAAGATAGACCAGGTGTTGGGGCACCTTCTACCACTTGACTTTCTCTCAAATATCCTCATCTTACTACAGACGGTCCCAGCCCAGCATGGATAACGTGCCTTAGCCCAGCACTGCTACTCTGCTTGCCTCTCAGGCACCATGGAGAAGGTGAATGTCCTCTTCTAATCTGTATCTTTCACCTGTCTGTCCCCATTCTTGCTCAATCTGTAGTGATCATCATGTGTGGTACTCCAGCTGATGTCAGCAGAGACCTAGGGACAGAGACCGTGGATAAGGACATCGTTATCATCCTGATAGATCTCTTCAAGTAAAGTATCACTTTTGCTTTTCTTTTCTCTGCACTTTGCTGAAAGATAGAGATAATGGCAATATTCCATATGGAACTGTTTTTTTGAAGAAATGCTATCACAAAATATTTTTCATCATTGCCTTTCCTCTCATCTTGCCCTTTATCTAAGTTGTTTCATGCTTAAATTGTGGCACATCCTCTACAACATCCCATTTAGTTCACATGAGATTTTTCTAAGGCAGTGACCAGAGCAAGTAGAGTTAACTTCAACCTATGGACTGAGTGCAGAAAGCTGAGAGAATCACAGAGTCCAAAGTTGGAATGGCCATGAGCTGTTCACATGAAGACTGTAAATTTTTCATACAATCTATCCAACCAGAAAATAATGTAAATATGACTTACAGTATATTTTTCTAGGATCTACTTACTCCTTTTTAAATGACTTAAAAGGGTGGTACAGTTGTATCTTCCAATGAGCAACATCTTTGTAACTACATAACTCTAACTTTTCAGAAATGTTCCTTAGTATTCAGCCTAACTATTCTGTTGTTTAATTTTATCTTTCTATTACTAATTGCCTCAGGAATTCATGATCTGGGAGAAAGCTAGTTGACCTAGCCCAAAACCATGCTCAGATTTTTCTGTTATATTTATCCTCTGGTACACCCAGATGCCTCAGACCATCTTATGTGACGCTCTCCTTAAATTTGCTACATGCCCCTCTGGTTTTCCTGAATATCTCAAACCGTGTTCATCTCTGTAAAACAGAAACAAAATACAGACTTATGTTAGATCCAGACTTGAACCATAGAAGACAGTAGGCAAGGTCCTATGTTTCCACAGGTGTCAAGACCCTCAGACAAAGTGATGAATTTAAATGTTTGTCAGATCTGAGTCCTGTTGCAGCCACAACACACACACAGTGTTTAAGCCTCCCTCAGGGGGGATGCTGTAGAATTATCCAATCTGATGGACTCTAATGAAGGTTCCTTTCCATCTAGTTAGTTCAGTCCAAAACTGAATGAAAAGCACTTAGAAATTATCCGGGATTTGTAAAAGTCATGAGATTCAGAGAAAGGCAGGGAGAGGGTTGTGTAGTCAGGATCTCACTGGATGGCTAGAGAGTAGAGCCTGTGGTCTCCAAAAGCTCTTAATACAGTACTTACTGAAATAAATAAAAGGATGATCAAGCATGAATAATTACAGAAGGCTCATACACAGTGAGTTTTTAATCAGTCTAGCTATAGAAGTGACAGATGCTGCCACTTGACACTAATATGCATTGCTAAATTCCTCTGTAATATGTGAATCCAGTGGTTGCCAGTCTGGGAAGCACTTCAGATGCCCTGTCAGGATGGTGAAACCAAAGACACCTGAAAGCTACAACCTTTCCTGCTTGTTTTAGCATAGTTTTCAAATTCACTTGTTTTCCCCTGATTTTCCTATCTCACTGAATTAAACAAATCACTAAGCTGTCCTCTGCATCTTTCCAGTTGTTTTATGCCCTCCTATTAAATGTTTTTAGTGCAACTTCTGCTGTGATCAATTCTAGCAGGAAATATCAAAATTAGAGGAACATGTAAAAGAATGCAGCAGAGGTCAGAAATATGAAAAGTAAGAAACTACAAATTCCAGTGCTGTAGGTTCCAGGAAGGAGGAAACAAACAGGACAGAAACCAAACAGTTACAGGAATAACAATAATGCACTGCAGGCTCTGTGTTTCAGATTACCGGATCTCATTGATACTACCTTTTAATGTAGGTAAGCACAGAAGCTGGCATGAGGGAATGAACAATGTGAAGGGTTCTGTCTATAATGAAATTTTATTTATGTAACTACTGTTTTAACAGTAGTTTAAAGGGGAAAGGAGAATTATTCTGTCATGGTTACCACTGCCCATATTGCTGACTCATGGGGTTTTGCACTTTGCTTTACAGGAACACATACTTCAGAAACAACACCTCAGCCCGTTACATGCAGAATGTACTTGTCCTGACTCTGCCACCAGCTAATCAGAGCTTAAGTACTGCAAAGACTGTGGACAGCAACCTGGTAACCACAGTATTTTATATCTGATTATTGCCTTCAGTTCATTCATGTTCATGCAATAGAAAATTCATGCAGAATGACATTTCATTCTGCTGCAATGATATAAAAATACGTCATAAGGCAAACATTCAGGATCTCATATTTCTGTTTTGTGAAGTTCTAGTCAAGCCTTTCATGTGTTCTTCAAGTGTCATGTTCATGGGGCTTGGGGAAGACTTGTAGATACATGACTTTCTGACTCCACTTCTGGGTGACTGTCAATCTTATGTAACTGGAAAACATCACTAAAGGAAGATCTATAGCTGTAATAAGGATGTGAGTGTGGAAAGATCAGATTTTTATTGTGTGCAGATATGCCTAAGTGGTGGCAACCATTATTGCTTGTGCCCAGGGACATTCCAGTTTTTCAAACTCTCAAAAAATGGGATTTTTTTTTCTTTAGGAAATACTTTTAAAAATAAATAAATAAAATTTTCCTGAAAAGCAGAAACTATCCAAATCCTGTAACTGTTCAGTGAAACTGATATTCCTGAAGTTTACCCAGGAACCAGACTCTGTGTGAGAGTTCCTCCCAGGATTTGTGGCTTTGAATTCCAGCTCTTCAGCAGAGATCCTAAAGCTTCTGGCTGGATTTACAGGGTTTCCAGATCTCCCAGCCTGGGCTCAAATTTTTTTGGGTACCAGCTCCATGGCAGACAGCTGGAAATTCTGGCACAGCTCCTTGCCCCTGAGCTGCGGTCATCTGGAAGCCCAGACTCACTGGCATCATATCAGATTATCTGCACAGGAAGTCTAATGCAAAGCCAGGGGCTTTGGGTCCTTCTGAGCATACCTGCCTAGAACCTACAGTGTAGGATTTCTTGAATCCTTTGCTCAATGATCAGAATGCCAATGCTTTACGTGGGCCTCATAAATTTTTCCCCAACTGCCTGTCTTCATACACCAAAAATATACTGTGTTCACCTTTATTCTTCCAAGAGACGTTGCTGATATGGCATTGCCCATCATTCAGATTCTGGCCCTCCATGCTGGAGTTTTTGCCAAATGGAGATCAACTAAGATATCATAGCTTTAAAATAGAAATATGAACTCTCAAATTGTCATTTTTTTTTTTCTTCTCTTCTAGATGGAAGATGACTTTGTTATTGGCTATTATAATGCAGTCTTGCTCTTTGGGCGTATTCTGAAGAAACTTATCTCCTCTCAGAGACCCGTGTTACCTCGCAGTCTCATCAATGAATTCCGAAATACCACATTTGAAGGTAAAAATGACCAGTCATGAGCAGGGTTCACTGAACTGAAGAAAGGAAAGAAATTTGTTTTTAAGCACTCTTAGGATAAGCCCCTGCTATTTTAAAAAAGTCCAAGACCTTCAGTGAGTTTTATTCCCACTCTCATTTTTCTTTCTTTCTTTCTTTCTTCTTCTTCTTTTTTTTTTTTTTTTAATATATTTTTTTTTCAAATATGTTATCTTTGGTACTAACAAAAGCTCTACATAATAGTCATGTGCAGAATTACCTCAGTGCATGCAACATACAAGAAGCAGAAAGTTGAAATGATAAAAATTTGTAACATTACAATTAGCAACAGCTGATTTGAGATCCAGACTTTTCTGGGCCATGGCCTTTTCATGCTGATCTGAAGTAGAAAGAACATTAAAGAATATTGTTGTCTAAGAAGAGGTGGGAGAAGTAGAAGAGACAGAATTTCCTGGACAGCAGAGTTTGAGGACAGGGACGAGGCCTGAATCTAGTGTTATTCCTTTGACAAAGAACTGAACTCTCTGTAGGTAGACTATCTGGCAAATGAAAAGGCAGCTGGAAGAGTGAAGTGTGTAGGTGGGTTTCAGAGTCTACACTTTCTCCACAGACAGCCTGGCATTCAGGTCTCATTTTCAGCTCTCCTCAGGTTGTTAAATTGAGTCAGTGTCATTTCTAAGCTTTGTACCAAAGATCTAGTCTTGACTTGAGGCCAATACTTATGAAATATGATTGATGTTCAAACAACTCTGAAGTCCATTTAGCAAAGCTTTACCTATTAGTTTCAACCTTTTCCCAATTCACAAAGCCATTGTAGGCCTGGGTACCCACGATGAAAGCGTAAGCCAGCTGGCAATGCATTGGCTCGGTCAACGTTCTTGTTCTTACAAGTTGTCTAGCACCAGAGGGCTTTTGTAGGCCACAGGCTTAAAAGTCCCAGCTGTCAGTTCACATCAGAGATCTGTACAAAAATGACTACTCAAACCTTTGTATACGTCCCACCTCCTTTCAGAGAACACATATAGAAGTTTCCCAGTTTTTCCTAAGATTTTGGGCTTATATTTTCTTTAACTGTGGTATCTCAAAACCAGCAAAAAAAAAAAAAAAAAAAAAAAAGCTTACTTATGCTAGTTATTCCTGGAGTCTGCATCCTTTTTTGAATATCAGTGAAGTCGTCTTTTCAGTTTCATTCTAAGTCTGAAAGATAAGTTGCAGGGACCTTTTTCCTTATCTCAAATTAGTCTTTCACTGTAATGAGGCATATTAGTTATAGGTTTAGTATAAAAAAAATCCTAAAAATGAAAGGTACTGAATCACCTTCACTATTCCTTGTATGGGGGCTGGCAGAGTATAGAGTTCATGCAATAATTATTTTTATGCACAGAAGGTCAACCATGAAAAAAATAGCACCAGTTTTTAAGGTGGAAAGGGGTCATTCCCAAGGAGACTTTCATGTGCTGGGTACTGGCATGACTTGTGCTCTTGTTGAAATGCCTGACTTCATGAGAACAAAGTCAAGTGAATGATGAGGGACTTAGAAGGTTCCACCCTAAAATGCTTGGAATGTGCTACACAGGCAATTTCTGAATGTGCACATTTGCTGACATTAGGAGACAAGGGGTTAAAGGGAAAAAGAACCTGGTTAAAATAATTTAGCTAGAGCCTAGCAGATAGCTCTCAAAAGAGTAAGAGGAATGAAAGTACCTCTACATTTCCTTTCTTGCTGATAGATTCAAACTGCAGAGGGAAACAGGCTATTTCCCTTCTCACCTATAAAATTGTCTTTTCAAGGGAGGTTACGCTGCCATACTTGGTATGCTGAAGAAATGTGACAAATATATCTTTTCTATGGCTAGAGGGAGACCTTCCTCTTCAATGCAGTCAGTTCAACACCGGTTACTAGATTTTGTAGAGAAAATGTGGCATGCTATTAAGGGAGAAGCAGTGCCACACTAAGCTGATATGAGTGCTAGCATGTAGATGAAGAAGAGAAAGATCATGGGCATCAGAAATCCTTTTATTTATCCCATTCTTCCTGCCACATATATGTGTTTCTGAGAATGCAAGCCTTCTTGACTAATTCCTTGTGTCCACAGGTGCACAGGGTCCTGTGACTCTAGATGCATTTGGAGATATTGATACCAATTTGACCGTGCTGTACACATCACAGTCTACAAATGAGGTACGTATGTCCATGGAGTAACTGTTCCACCTTGTATATGAAAGAAGAAACAAAATGTCCTGCACTGTTGCATAAGAATGATGAAAATAACCACAGCAGAAGTGGTGGCATGCTGAGGCATGCTGGGCATGCTGGGAGAGGGTCATGAGAGGAGTGCTGGAGTTTGACAGGACTGATGTCATCCAGTGATTCAGTAAGTGAAGTGTAGCTAGTATTTTGTGAGGTTGATGCATTTCTTTTAAAGGAAAAGAAAGTAATGAGGAGGAATATGGAAGCCAAATACATGGCTAAGTTGAAGAACACACTACTGTAACAGAAAGAGCAAGAATTACTCTGTTGAAGTTAGGGCAATACATTCATTAAAAATAGTTTGAAGCAAGGGACAAACAAGGGAGAGCACTACTGCTGACTGCATTTCTTCACTCCTACACCCACAGTTCAGAGTTCTTCTGTATTTCGACACTCACAAGAACAAGACACGTGTGGGAACTGCCAGTCCAGATTTCATCTGGAGGAACCACAGGCTGCCTAGTGATATTCCAAGTACAGGTGAGATACCTATTAAACCTACCTTGTCTTCCAAGAAAGGTTCCACAGTCCTAAGTTCCAGCTATCCCCAGCCAGGGAGCCAGGAGCTAGCAACAGACCAGACCAGCACCATTCCTTCCCCTGCCCCATGGTCTCTGCACCCAGTCCATCTCTAAATCTGCACTTCTTTTTAGGCACTAAGTCTCTTAAAGACGCCACACAGTACCTATGACTGTGGGGAGTGCTGTGACATGTTTGAGAAGAGGTCAGCTTGGATTTAAATGTTTCACTAGAAGATCGTGATGCTGCAAATTGCTTGAAGGACTGCTCAGGAAAAACAGTAGGGTTAAGGTTATCATGAGTTATCTGATTTTGCATTTCTATATCCCTAGTGCAGCATGGTGGCTTCTGCTTGCCCCTTTATCCTCCTTGCGGGGAGCTGTAGAGAGGACATAGCACTGTGCAGATTCAGGGAGTTTTTGCTTTTTCCTTTCCACAATTTCCTGGTGTGAGCCTGTTCCTATCAGACAACCCAGTACCAGAGACAGGGGGAGGAGGGAAGGGCGTGGGGATCAGCTCTTTTCCCATTCACAGCTTGGCTCTATTCTCTCATTATCTGGAGATGTCTCTTAGAAGAGCTGGCTCCTTGCAGAAAGAAAATGGGAAACTAGGTTAGTGCTTGATCTCCACCCTGACATTGAATCTGAAATCCCAGAAATCATCACCTTTCTTTTGAGTTTTTGGTGACTCCTGGATAGAGCAGCTGAACCCCCTTGTTATTCAGCATAGCTGAGTACAGCCCTGTTAATCAGAGCTGAGTGGGATTGTTTCTCTGTTTGGACTCCTGCCACATGGGGATTGGCAACAGAAAGGCATATTCTTCAAGGTATGATATGCAGGATAAAAATAACTGCAGTGGCAGTGGTTGCAAGGGTTAGAGTGTTTACCTGAGTCATTCCCACCAGTGAGTGTCCAAAGGTACCACAGTGATTACCTAAGGCCTCCGTTAGTTTGTTGAGCTGCTTACCTCCGTTAGGTAATCTTATAACACAAACTGATAAGTGGAGGAACTAGCACTCTCTGCTAGCTAGAAGGCATTCACACTGAGGTGTGCTCTTTTATTCCTCAGTAAAGTAAATCAAATGGTTTCAGGTTAGGGTTTGCCCCTCCTACAAGAAGCAGGAGCAGCGGTTCATTGCAGGGACCCATGGGAGCTGCCAGGAGCAGGCAGCTGTCACAGGAAAGAAACAGAAGATTCAGCAGCACTGACAAGACCTGGGTTAGGCAGCTCTGGGATGAGCAGAGCTCTCACCTTGCAGTTGTGGTCACCACTTTGGTCTTCCTTGGTATGACTGCAAGGACTGCTTGTACAGACGGCAACCTGCATGCATCAGCTCAGGGTCTCCCTGCACTGTGCTGCCAGGCCCCAGTCTTCTCAGTGTTGCTCCAGTCCCATTCTCATCCATCCCTTGGGCCCCACATGCACTGTGTTATCAGAGGATCTCCGTATCTTTGATACATTCCCTTGAATATGTCCTTGTCTAAAGCTGCTGCACAAAGGCTAAAGAAAAATGTTTGGCAATTGCAGAAAGTTTGTGTCTACAGACTGATAGCTTAATATTCAAAGCTTAATGAAGGCCTGACTTTGTGGCCAGGCTATACAAAACCAAAGCAAAACCGCCTCCCACAGGCACTTGATTATTTTGTTTTCTCATTTTTAAAAATAAGCATTCCTCAGAGTAAGTCTAAATAAATACATCCCCCCAAAGGGCAATTTCTTACAGCCAAAATTTAAGTAATCACTATGCCTTGCCAAAGCCATTCAAAACTTTCCAACCAAAAATATGTATTTTTCCTCCAGGGAGGTGAATAAATGCAGCAAACAAAGCCCTGCTCCTTCCTAATCTGTAATTGAGAACAGCTGACCCAGTTCTGCTACCCTCCTCCCTCCTGGCATCTTGTAAAATTAGGGATTTCATCCACATATTGCAATTATTCAGAAACTTTTAACCCTTGCTCGAAGCACGGAGAAGGTCTGCCTTCACCACACAAACGTTTATGGTTCCAGGCGACCTAAAAACAGCTATTCTGTGCTGTGGGATGCTTTTGCAAGTTGTAACACCAGCAGCCAGGAGGTGGGAGCAGAGTCTCAGGAACAGGATAATGCAGTCCCACAGGGCTTCCTTAACAAAAATTCAGCCTGATGATTTTGGAGCTATAAATCCCTATTTACAAAGCTTAAGTCTCAGAGAATTGTTAAGAAGTTGGTTCAAAAGTTCTCATGTATATGTCATTTTATGGAGCTGACAATATCTTTTACTGGTGAGAGGGAATGGTAGTACAGACAGTTTTCAAAGGAGAACGTGAGACTAGTATTAACAGTTACTTGATGACCCTGAGACTGATGCTGTCATAAATGCATGGAAGGTGGGGAGATGTGAGGCACAGAAAAAAAAAGAAGAAAAAAAAAAAGACAGAAAGCTGGGCCCAAAATCCAGAGGAGTTCCTAAACTGAGTTCCATGTTGGATGCAGACACTTACAATAGTGTGTTCAAAATATTTGCTTAGTTGCTGCCTGAAGGCAGCTAGTGTGTATCTCGTTGCTTTTCATTTTAATTTTTATTATATCTTATTATTTTTATTTTATTCTTTATCGTTTTCCTGTATGCCTTTATTTCTCTTCCTGGGCACATCCAGAAATACCTTAGTGTCAGCAAGGCTGAGTAGCTTGGCTCCTTTCCTAACCATCACCAACACGGTGATCTGCAAAAACAGATTTTCCTCTGCCTTCTTTGCCTGAGAGGCTCTTAGAGTGGTGTAGATGCACTCTAGATGTGTGCCCACCAGACAAAGCTCTGCTCTAATGGCATGTTGTTTTTCAAAGGAGGTTGGTGGCCATAGCTTTCCTCCCCAGTATCCCTGAGCTCTATGAACTGAACCAAGACAGGAATATCAGGCGTCATTTAACTGTTATACATTAAGAGAGTAGAAATTACAACTTTATACAGTCAGTTCCCAGCCTTGTCAGTCCTGCCTGCCTTCTCAGGATTAGTACCCTCATGTTTTCTGTGTGTCCTAAGTCCTCAGATGCCTGAACAGACCAATTTTTAAATTGTTTGGCACCTGGCAGTTTCCAAGAACATTGCATTAGCTTTGTGCTGCCAGCACATTAATTTCCCTCCATAGAGTAAGTACTTGCTATTGAAGAGCACAGTCCACTCAGTAGCACTTGTTATCCCAACACAGTATTTACAAGAGGAGTTCATAAATGGGCTCTGACTCTTAAACTCTGTTATAACATCTATAGAATGACTTTAAACACCTGGGTCAATAAGGGGAGAACCCATCTGTGAAATGCTGAAAAGTCTGCATATATTAAAGGCTGCACCAAGATATTATCCTGACCTCTCCTTGGATAACAAGTCCTTGCAAGAAATGCCTTTCAAATCCACAAGTGGCTGTACTCTGTATCAGCTGAAATTCTGGATGGAACCTGTGGTTTTCAGGCATATCCCATCCTGAAGCAGAGTATTTCAGTAAAGACTGTGGGACAGAGGTGATGGTTGTGGGAAAGTCACTGCCAGAGAGGCACATGTCTTTCTTGCTAGGCAGGTGCTCAGCAGGACTGGAAAGGAAAGGACATACGTTGTAAAGCCTAACTCAGAAAGTCATCACTGAGTATTGCTTTAAATGATAAAAACAGTAGGGACCAAGTCCTTGTTCCCAGTTCAGAAAAAGCCTTATCTAAATGAGTCAATCAAAAGCCCATTTTGTATTAAACACAGGGTATGCTTGGGGAAAACATTTCCTTCCTTCTCGTAACTGATTACAAATGGCCAACCCCTTAATACCATGTACATCCCTACCCCACAGGGAGTTGTATCCTGGGTTTGCTGCCACCATCTATTCTCACAAAGTTATCTGTCAGTTTAATTTTTTAGAATGTGGTTACTAAGAAGCGGTCATTTTTATTCCTAAACTACTTTTGTTTCTTTTTAAAGAGGAGAAACACTTGGAAGCTCTGCTGCTGAGCTGATGTGAGGGATTGTGTTGTTAGATTCACCTCCCAACTGGGTTCCCTACAGGGTGCCCATGCCTCAAGTGGGACTGTAAGACTGTACTGCTCTAGGCCATGCTTCATCCTGTAGTGAAAGAGAGCAGCTGCATGTCATCTCTAGGGAGTGCTGGGCTTTACCTAAGCCTCTCAACTCGGATATGACCAAAGAATATCATTGCTTAGCTACTGCAAGTTGCATGTGTGTGTGAGGGTAATTTCTTAAATTGAAAAAGATTATTATTTTTCACTGTCTTCCATTAAGTTGTTTACTTTCTAATTTTTCCTTTCTGCAGGCCCACATGTGTTGACTATCGCTGTTTTTACGCTCACGGGAATTGTGATTCTGGTTCTGATAATCTCTTTGCTGATTCTAAGGTACCAACTCCCTTGTCCCTCAGTTTGTCCTCAAACTGTTTCCCTCCTAGGAAATGCCTTTGATTTCTCCTTGAAGAGCTTCTTGTTTCCTACATAAGCACTAACATATAAACAGACAAAAAAAAGGGAAAGTTAATCTGTTTGAAATGGCTATGAAAATTGACAAAAGTTTGGAGACTGTTTGGACTTGTAAAACGTTCTGTGCTCTTTCATATTTGCAGATGTATAAAATCTAACCTTTACGTTACTAGTCAATACCATCAGTTCTCCCATTTGGAGCATTTGCCAGCAGTCATCAGTGTGTTGGGATTCCCCTGTAGTTGCTCTAGTCAGTCCTGTTTCCTGTTTTTTTTTTTTTTTTTGTATAGAGGAAGGATTTGCACAGGTAAACAGATAATTGGATAAGTATCAGTATAATTGCAGCTTTTCTCTAAGAGAAGACAGCTTTTGATCTGAAGTTCTGCAACCGAGACTGCAGTTTCCTTTTTCCAGCTCCAAGGACACTTCCCTCATTTTTACAAAACATGCAGAATACAGGGGACATACACAAAAAGGGATCTCATCACAACACTTTTGTTACCTCCTCTCCTGGCATTGTATTCAAACCAGTTCTTACCACCCAGCATTGATGCCATGACTTCCTTTGGCTCATGTTTGTTTGAGGCACCTCCCTTCAGAGTACATTCAATAACATAGAGGAGAAAACCATATAAAACCCAGACAGCCCTTTGTACTTTAAATTGTTCTGACCTCCCTTGAGGCTCTGGCAATTGCCCAGCAGCTGTTCTGCTAAATCGCTTCTGTTCTTCTACTACATCTATGGTACTGAATCAGCGTTTAGGCTTTCCCAAAGTTATGGGAATAAGAGCAGCCTCAAAGTGGAAAACTGTATGAGAGACACAGGGCTTGTGCTTGAGCCTTGTCAACCTGACACTTCATCCTTGCATCATCCCAAAGCTTCCGTGTCCTAATCTCCTGTCAAGGGTTTCAGTTCTCTGGGAGGATATTCTGAAGTTTACTTGTTTCACAGGAAGTACAGGAGAGATAATGAGCGTCGGCGGAAGAAATGGTCCCACATATCACCTGAGAAAATCTTGCCTCTGGAGACCAGTGAGACAAACCATGTCAGTCTGAAGGTAAGAGGAGCATGATGCGCAAGGCTAGGTCTTGGATTCTGTCTCCTAAAGACGTGCTGGTGCATTGGCATGCTCCAACTACAGAGCAGGCTATGTCTGTGGTAGGACTGGGATCTGTTAAAGTCACTGCACAGAAGCAGAAGGTGGAGGCCATGGCAGCTGCGGGAGCGGAGTGAATGCCCTACACTTTCTGTGGCATACAGTGGCACTCCCTAGAGAGAGCCTTATGTGCCTTATGGCACATACTGACATGACTTCTTTCTCTCTGAAGCTGCCGAGTGGGGAGCAGGTGATAATTGCAAGTTAATGATCCTTCTTTGTTTTTAGATTGATGAAGATAAGAGACGTGACACCGCCCAGAGACTGCGCCAAGGCAAATATGACAAGAAGGTAAACTGACCTGAGTATCTATACATTTCCTTCCTCTGCTTAGGAGAGCTCTTGGTGGGAGACATTGCACCTCCTTGGAGTTCAGGAGACAACTCCTTCCTTCTGACCTTGCAAAATGGCTTGAGTTTCTGCAAGGAATAAGCCACATTGGGTGCTTTGCATTTTGCTTTCTGCCAGGAAGCAAAATATCAGACTCCATGAACCCTGGCCTGGTCCAAAAGTGCAGAAATGGAAACAGCACAAAAATCTGATAGATACAGTATGACACCACAGAGTTTAATGTATTAATAGAGGATAGGTCATTTACATGTAATTCTTGTACATTCATCTGAGCTGTCTTATCTGCCTGATTAAGGTATACTCATGTTGAGTTAAAATCTGCATCATTGACAGTTCTAAATAGTTCCTATCTATGTAGTAAATCTTTTGAGGGAAATGAAACACCATGTCTCACTAGCTGATTAACTGAAACTCCAACAGCAAAGCAGTAGGCAGTTGTTGCTGAAATATTTCTGTCTGGGCATTTCTTGGAAAAGAAGGATGAATTGCTCTGGTATTAAAACTACAGTTATTTTCCACTGGTATTTTTCTTCAGGTGGTGATTCTAAAGGATCTCAAAAACAGTGATGGTAATTTCACAGAGAAGCAAAAAATTGAACTGAATGAGGTAAATGTTGCACACAGCAACTGGACTCTGCAGGGTGGGATGAAGCCAATGAGTAAAGTCATTGCTTTTGATCAACAACTCCAACAATCATGTGCTTTTGCATGTTTGTGAGGTGGATGGGTAATGAATTCCTCAAAGTATATCACTTGGTGACCTCTCTCTCTCTCTCTGTGATCTCATCACCAGCTCAGAGTCTGAAGCCAGTGAAGCTGAGGATGAATTAAGTAATTAATGCATTGTCATAAAGCAATGCTAAATATATTTTTATAGCCAATGCCAAAAGACTATGTGCTCTCTTTGCTTGTATCGTGCTAATTCATTAGTAGTGGAATGTTGTAGTTAAATCTTATTACTGAGTGCCAAGTGCAGATCTTTTAGTATAAGTAACTCTCTGCTGACTTGCGCATAGACACTTCCAACATGAGAGATGAACTTGGCTGCAGTATTGCATTTTTTTGAATGAACAATTTTCCTTTTTACATGACACAGCCATACTTTGAATTCAATAAGCTCTAAAATATTTCAAAGTAAACTACAGTTGTCTATACATATGGACAAAGTCCATAATATCATGCAGCATCATTACATTTTTATTACTTGCTCATTTGCTGACTGATTCACAACATTCTGTCTCTCATAATGGCTATTTTGATCAGCTGTGAAGTTTGACTGGAGAGGCAATAATGGAGATTACAGTGTGCTATGGAATTAACTTGCAGAAACCAGCAACAACCACTCTTATCTCCCTAATCCAGAAGGCTCTGGAATGACAAATGCCTTCACTCAGTGCGTAGTCCACACTGGTTCAAAGGGAACTCCTACATCTTATCAGAGCGTGAGATAAAAAGTCCTGTCACACAAGCATCCTTGACCTGTGTTTCTGTACTAACAATGATTGCTTTTAAAAATAGATGTAATGTTTCTGTTCCAGCTTCTACAGATTGATTATTACAACCTGACCAAGTTCTATGGCACTGTGAAGATAGACACCATGATCTTTGCAGTGATTGAGTACTGTGAAAGAGGTTCTCTGCGGGTAAAGAATTTTGCATGTTCCCTTCTACCCCCCACTGGTCAAATTTCAAAGAAAGAAAAATAATCTGCTCTGTGTCTGACTCTCATGCAACAGCAGTGGACTATGCAATTGGTGACAGGTTTCTGATGTTCAGGTCCCTCTCCCTTGCTTATCTCTCCCTAGACTTCTCAGCTGTGACTCTCATCAGCTTGAAGGTTCTCAGCAGCCAAAGCATGCAGTGAGGTGCAAGCAAAGGAGTACAGGTAGAGCTGTGCCCAGGCAAGAGCAGCAGACAGCATTTGTATTGTTTTCCCTATTGGGAGCATATCATGTTTCCCTTATTTTCCAAGCCATAGCTGTTGTCTGTGCTGATGCTCTTGCAGCCCCTGCAGTGGCCCCAGAGTTTGAAAAGACAGAAAAAACAGTATATTCCATATTAATAAGGGACAAATGGTTTAAGGATACAATATGGTAAATCCCATGCTGTAAGGGACAGCAATTTATAAACAGAAGCAGTAAATTGTTACCCAGCTAGAGTATGGAAATATTTAGGGTTTATTATTACAAATATTATTTCAAAGCTAATCATGACAGCATGGTTGCATTGGATTTTCTGCAGGTACAACTAGTCTCTGCTTTTGAGTCCATACAAAGACTCTCATCAGTAGCAGTGAACTCTGGAACAAACTCACAGTAAAGGCGTAAAATAACAGCTCTATCCCCGGTTATTTCCTTGTAAACTCACGGAGGCTTACTTTTAGCAATGGAAATAACAGTAGCTGGAATTAACTGTAAATCTTTATGATAAAGGAACAGTCTACTTTGAACTTATAAGGCAATGAGTTAATTGGAAGGAACTGAACTGTGAGCACAAAACACAGATTTCTTTCCCTTCCTCTTACACACCTTACTCACTCTGTCTCAGCAATTTTGCTTTATCAAAGGTTTATCTTGGCTTTAAGAGCAAATTCACTATTTACCTTTAATTACACAAAGCCTCTTTTCTGGAGCCCTCACTTTTCTAGTTCTGTGTAAATCTAAAATTTATTTCATATTCTCAGTCTTCTGAGTCAACTCCCGCTCTAGTGCATGTACTCGCTGTCCTTTTCAGTCCTTGGTTGAAAGGCTGTGCAATACTCAGAACTTGTCTTCTGCTTTTTTCCTAGTGTAGATTAGAGCCATTTTTTTTTTCGTTCCCTTACAGGATGTTTTAAATGATAAAATCTCCTACCCTGATGGCACATTCATGGACTGGGAATTTAAAATCTCTGTCATGTACGACATTGCTAAGGTAAGTGGGCTGCTGACAGCGCAACGTTAATCAACCTGTCCTTTCTTGCAAAATGGATCCTCTGGAGAAGAGCAGCAACCAGGAAAGGGTATCTTTCTTTCCTTGCTAGAACTGTATGCCCTTCCACCATTTCCTCCTCTAGTAATAGGTTTAGGAGGCCAGAAGAGCCAGTGGCTTTCAGACTGAAGGAACAGATGGGGGCCAGATTTTCTTTGGGATATTTATAAATAATAAAATATGCCCCAAAGAAATGTGACCCAAAAATCAGAGGGTTACCATTTGTTGACTGGGCTTTGATTCTTGTGACTTCTGGGCAGTCACAAGACCTGCAAAACACACTGTGCTGACTGGCCTCAGGTAAGGAGTGTAAAGGAAAACTTCATTCTTTCAAAATGATGGCGTTATTGTAATTTGTACCCAGAGAGAGGATCATTTTTTTATTTTTCTGAACAAGCTCTGTTTATTTTGCATCCTGATTTTCTCACTCACCCCAGAGTCTAGTTTCTCACTACGGCAATCCATTTTGGGCAGTGAGGGAAGAAATTCATCCTGTACAGAAACCAAGACGTGCTTTCAGTAACTTTCAGCAGATATTTGCACTTTAGGTCCTTGTAGTAGGAAGAATCAATACACACAATAAATCAAATTCTATTTTTCATTAGAGACTTGCATCTGATTAGCTAGTAGTTAAGGAAACTTTGCAATTCACATATATTATCTCTCTGCTGGCAATGCAGAGATTTAACTCTTCCTTTTGCTAGTGCTCGACTGTTGTCCTCTTCCTATTGCTGGTTTGCAGTTGGATAGTCATTCCATTTCTCTACACGCTTCAGTTCTGACATGGTCTCCATGATGAATGACTCCACTGTGTCTGTTCTAAAGAGATATTGAAAATCTTGCTCTTTACTAAAACCCCCTTAATCCAAATTGTCACAGTTTGTTGGCCTTGTTAATGACTTTCAAGTTCAGTTAACGTTCAGCATTAAGTTTCATTTTAAACAGCAGCAGTACAGTTTCCCTTCCTCCTTTTAGCATATCAAAAAAGTGGGATACTTTTTAACCCTTTGCAGTTCACCTTCAGATATTTCCGAGGAAAATGATGATAGGCACTGGATTTGTTTATGAGAGAGGGGGAAAATCCAAGTCCCTCTGAAGGCAGTGACCAAATATCCAGTGACTGTATGGGGTGGGACCAGGACTTCAGAACCAGTCATTCACTCCACCATTGGTAATGAGGATGTGGGCTCTGAGGGTGGGTGAAACACTGCATTCATTCTGTGGAACAGCTCCTGAGCATTATTATATTAGCCATGTTAGGAGAGATGGTTCACAAAACCTTCCTGAAAACTTATACATACTCAGGAATATCTGACAACTTACAGCCATTTGGATGACCTGCCAGCCTCTCTTTTTCCTTGACCTGAAGCTGTGATAGTGCCTCTCAGACCTAGCCATTACCATGAACTTCTTGTACTGGTTTTCCCAAACTGCGCCTTTCCTACCTCCAGGCACCCTCCTTTTACTTGATCAGCTTCTTGGTTTACTTAAGTTGCTTCATGGCCTTTCAGGTCCTGTTCCCCTCACTCCAGCACCTGCCCTTTTCAAGCCCTCTCCCATCTCTCTAGGCTGTTAACATCCCTAAAAGCAATTCCTGCAGTTCTTTTGCCTTCCTTTTGAAACACTTCTCCCTCTCCACGTCACCACTTTCCAACACTCTGCTTTTACCATTGCCCAAACAATCTTTGTATTTCCCCTACTCTTCATCTGGCACAGAAGCTGCTGCATCAGTGTTTCTGAACAGGTTAGGTAATTTCTATTCCCTGGAATAGCTAGCCAAGCGATAACTATTCCTAGAGCAGCAATTAGTCCTCTGGAGGTGGTGGGGTAGGCAAAGAGAAAACCATAGATCTGCTCCTTTGCCTTGCCTTGCCTTGCCTTGCCTTGCCTTGCCTTCCCTTCACACTCTCTCTAGATCTGATGGCACCACCTGTAGCTACATGGATTTGGGTACATGTGACAAAAGAGATCTGATGAAAGGTCTGCTAAGAAGGCATTGTGGTAATCAAGCCTTGCATTTACTAGTGCATGCATTGTCATTGCAATACTGTTTATTAAATAAGGGGCTGCTGCAGGATATTGTGCAAGGGACTGTAATATTCTAGTGCTGTGTCAGGAAAAGTGTTTTACTCCAAAGTCTCAGTCAGACTAAAGCTTCATAACAGAGGTTACAGGAGTGCCTCAATGATTTAGAAGTGCTGCACTCACTGAAAGTCAGTATAAATTTTGAAAATCATACTGTGGTATGATTTCAGGTAGCTTTCAGGTAGCTGCACAGCATAGTTAGAAGGAAAGAGGAAAATGTTATCAGGCACATCTATGAGACTTCTGCCTCCAGAAATTGTTAAAAAGAAAGCCCTGGTATAAGGAAATCAAAATCACCTTTGCCTGTCATTTGATGCTGAAGCTGATTAGGAATTCTGCTATAGCAATGGGTATATTTCCTGGTTGATGTAAGCAGGAACAGGAAGAAGGCACAGCTGGAGCAAATAAACCCTGAATCAGGCAAAACATCTTGGATAGTGTCAGCAGGGCTGCATGATAAAAAATGCTTAATCAAGAAACATGCTCGTTGGATACAGCATGAACACAGTCTCTGTAAATTTTGTCAGGGTCTAGACAGGCCCAGGATAACCAGTCCAACCACATTCTCAAGGGATTGCATCTCTTGCAGGCTGCTTGTGTCTCAGACATGCATCTGCTGTGCCCAAAACTCAGCTCATGTCTCAGTGATCTCTTGTAGCACTTAACTGGTCCATTCCCAAGGAGAGAAAGGTACCAAAGCAGAGAAAAAACAGCCATGTCCTGTAGTGTATGCCTGACCACATGATTTATGTAACCCAGATTAAAGTCTGTCAGTTATCATTCAAGAGGATGAGCTGCACATGTAGGAGTTTAAGTGAAAGACCAATCACAGAAGAAACTAAGCAGATAAAACATACCTGTTCTGGCTTCCACAGAATATAGATTGTGATTCATACAGTGAGCTACAGAAAAGAGGACTGTAGGAAGAAAAACAACCAGCAGGAGGCTGAAAGTAGGTGTGAGCTAAAGCACTGCAGAAGAGAGAGATGAAACAGAATAAAGAATAGCAAGAGGGTGCAAATTAGCATACCTACTTCCTTCCTCATCTTACACCCACTTACTAATATTCTTTTCCTGATATGTGAATCAGTGCTGGCCCTGTGTTACACCTCCATGCTGGCCCAAGTATTATACCACATTCAATGTCTTAGACTAAATGAACCAAATTTGAAGGTGATAAGTAAAAAGTAGCAAACTACACAGCTTTGTACACGTGTGTGTTATGAATCAAGAGTCAGAATCTCAGGACGTACAGCTGAAATTATATTGGCCCATCCTCATGGTACTCACTTCCCAGTTTAGCTCGTAGATAGCTGATATATATGGACTAGTGCAGAAAAAGCTATTAACATTCTAGTCAGAAGACACCCTTATGACTATCTAGTCTGATCTCCTGCCCTATATAAGTCATAGTACATCATCTAATATACATTGTCCCTGCTATGGTCCTCTGCTTTGCGGAAGAGGATCTGCTGCAGTGTTTCTAAAATGGAGTCTCTGGTGAATGGTAATGTTCAGAGATGATACAGACATAAAAAGCAGTTCTTCTTACCTCTGGTGACCATTGGTTGGATGCATAGCTGGAACCATACTTAGTTTGACATTCCAACAAATCTGTACTAGATCCACCCAAAAAAATCATTTATTGTAATTGAAATCAAAGCTTCTGTGGGAGGGAGGAAATAAACTTCTTTAATCCCCAGTTGTGATCTAATCTCATCAAAACCCAAGATGCTATGTCAGGCTTTTGTTAACCAAGAGGAAGGATAATCTTTAGTTAAGACATGATCCTTCTAATGATCCATCCTCATTTCTTAACATTGACTGCTCCTGTGATCTTGGAAAGTCTTCTCTGTAAAATAATACTTTTCTCCCTCCATGACAGGGATTTGTGATTTATGCATGTGTATTGCTGATGAGGGTCATTTAATTACTTGGACACATGCTATGCTAATACTTCATATTCTTGTTGACTTTGGTAACAGCTGAGTGTCTCACATATAGTCTTGCCTTTTCCCTCTTTTATTATCAATCGCAGGGGATGTCTTACCTGCACTCAAGCAAAACAGAAGTTCACGGTCGACTCAAATCCACAAACTGTGTAGTGGACAATCGCATGGTGGTGAAGATCACTGATTTTGGCTGTAATTCAATTCTCCCTCCACGGAAAGGTAAAAACAATACCCAGCTAGACTCTCCTTCATGCTTTCCAACCCAGTGGAATTTTCTTATATTCATAGTAGAGTAGGGCCTAATTACATCTTGTACACAGTACAAAACATACAATACAACTTTGTTTCATGTATCAGCCATCATTACAAATTGTATCTGAAAACTCTTACTTAAATAACACAATGAAAGAGAATTATGAGCAGGTAGAGAAACAAATTAGGCAGTTCAGGGTGACAAGGAAGGAGAAAATGAATTTTCAACTTATATTTGAGAAGATGGAGATGTTTCATATGTGGCTGAGATGCAAGAAATATTTTCAGCATCCAAGGGCTTCCCACTAACAGCTCAAATAAGCAGTAACAGTGAGAGAAAAGAATTACATTCAGACATAAGTGTACTCAAGAGTTGCAATGGGAACATAAAAGAAGAGTAGGAAAAGTGCACTGAATGAAAATGTTCTATTCTCTGTTTTGCAAATTTTGCATTTAAATTTATATTATTATAATATTTTAATGTGTTTATTTTATTTCATTGCTCATAAACACTTTGACAAGCAACCACAAAATCTCTGGCTACTAGACTGCTTTTCTCAAAGAAAACTTATTGCTTCACAAGAGAGCTACAGATTCATTGTGGCTGGACGTTGCAGTCTGATATCATAACACTATCTTCAGGGTCACTGTCTGTCTGTTATGATACATCATCAGCATTTCATGCCATACTGTCATACCGTAGCACTATTCTAGTCCTGAGATTCAATAGTGCTTGATACACTAGAGATACAGATTAATAATTTCTGTAGAAAGAAAGTGGTTATGAGTAGATAATATTTATGTCAAGCTCAAAGGCACTTGGGGATTATTTCTGTAGAGTCATGATATCAGGGCCACCAGGAAATATTACAGTCTTCTCATCTGACATCTTGTATAACACACTCCATGTGTCTGGCTCAAGAATTTATGCCTCAGCTCTTTTTATTAGTACTGGCATTCCTTAGTCTTATACAAATGCATGGGCTATTTCTAAGAAGCCCATGTGAGGTAGCTAAGAAAAGCAAGTTCATTGCCAATAAACACAACTTTTTTGGAGGTGTGAGGGTCTGCACCAACAGTGGAAAATAGTAGCTTCAGAAAATTCCTTAACAATTGCAAACTACCACATAAGAGTTTTATCCAACCTGTATTGATGTTAGCCTCTGAAAATAACTGCTAAGTGGGGAAATAAACAGTAGCAGTAGGCTCTGGTTTTGGTATGAACATAAAAAATTGAAAATGGCTATGCTGAGAAGGATCACCCTTCTCAGTTACTTTTCTCAGTTCCTTTCAGTCAGGTTACCTTCAGTAAGGTTACTTTCAGTCACCTTACTCAGTTACTTTTCTCCCTTGCTCATTTACTTTTTCTCCCACCATCATCTGTATTTTCAGACCTGTGGACAGCTCCTGAGCACCTCCGTCATGCTGATGTATCTCAGAAGGGTGATGTGTACAGCTATGGGATCATTGCCCAAGAAATCATCCTACGCAGAGAGACTTTCTACAGCGGACACTGCCGAGACACCAAAGGTAAATCCACAAATTTCTCTTCCGCTGTAGCCCTGCAGGATGTTGTAGCTGTAAGAAGCCCATTCCCCACAGGTTTTTGTGAAAAGCACTGTCTCTTGTAGGTGCTTGAACCACTCCTTTTTTCACTGTGTGATGAACGAAGAGCATGTTTGAGGGATATCATTGTGGGGCAAGTGTCATTATTCTTCCTGTAAATAAGGTTTTTATTGAGTTTTCTTGCTCCTTCTCCTCCCTCTCCCACCTCTGCCACAGCATTACAGAAGTTAATATTATACAGAGTTGTCCAGACTTACTGTAGCATTTAAAGAATCAATTTTTTCTATTGAGTCGTGCCCTACATTGTGCAGTAGTAATTCACTAAAACTAGGCATCACAAATCAGCAATGTCAACACAGTACAACAAAAACTCAGCAGCATGACATGAGAACAGCTGGCATTTAAAAACTGGCAATTCAGACTTTATTCCAGCCTGTCAAAGTTAACTTTAGCAATTTCTCTTCTGTCAAAAATATCATCTTGTAGTGCACCCATTAAACCCCATTTTGTGCATTTTGTGACACTATGGCTAACATCCCAGACAGTCCAAGTGTCCAGAATCCATGCATTCTTATCTATTACAACATTACAATCACCATAAATGCATGTGGGTTTGGGATTTTCCTAGTGATAGTTACCAACAACAAGTTTAGACATTGCCTTTATCTCTGAGTCATCCTGATATATCCGCCTCACATCTAGAGCAGCAGCTGGCCAGCCTAATAGCTCTTTTCCTGAGTAACATTTCAGAATAACATCTGGGCCAGGCTCATCATCCCACATTATTGCAAATCTATGTTCATATCCGGGAAAATACAGTATTTCACATCACCAACTTTTTAATATAAAAGCAGATCTAAGAGAGATTAGAAATGCCGGTTGCCCTTTGACCAAATTCTTCAGGACTTTATGCTGTGTGACACATGGTCTCCTGAACTGCATATGAATAAAAAAGCATAGAGAAAAGAGAAGTCCTTCTACTCCTTATCTTTGAGAAGAGGCTGCCACAATCCTCATGAATGCAAGGATTTTACAAACATCCCCAAAATAGATGGAGAAAGGAAAGACTAATGCTTTTCCTTCCTGATTTTGACTTGCAAAGCAAATCCATAGCAAACTGTATTCTTTTAACTGTATTCTGAGAAGTTATACTCTGTCTGTCTTAGCCTCAGACACTATGGTTGTCATGTTAGAAAAACTGTCCTATTCAAATAGCATTAATTTAATCCGTCCAGCTGAAAGTATTTTTAGCAATTCTAGGTGCAGGCTGTCTGCCGCTAGAGATGGTCACACATATCAACATGTTTAGTAAGATAGCAATAAACCTTCTGGGACTAAAACCCAGTAAGTCCTGTGTTGAGTCTGGATTCAGTGTAACTTTAAAAAAAAAAAACAAACAACTACAACAACTAGTTTCCAAACTTCAGTGAAAATATTAAGTTTTCCATTGAGTAAGGAGATTGTTTTTCTCTCTGAAGCTTTTTTCTTAAAATCATTAGTGGATGTCTAAGCTATCTATTGCTGTTTTAATTTTCTGATGTTATTTGCAGGTTTTGATTCTGCAATTTGAGTAAACATGTTCAGCGTGGTTTAAGCAGTTCATCAGATTTCATGTAACAGAAAGGGATGACTTATTAGATATTTCTGAAGTGGCTACTCATTTAAAAGTCTGGATTAATTCATTAGCCAAGAGAAATCAGCAAGAGGGTGGACCATACTTACTCAGATATCTCTGAAATGTGTTTATGGCATCATCGATCCTTGGAAGACAGTAGCTCAGGCTTGGGGTGACCATTAATTTTCAAATATCTAAGATAAAAAGAAGGGAAAGAATACCAAATTAGAGTCATTGTAATAGGTAAGGAAACATCCCCGTTGCACATTAGATTCATTTGTTATTAAGTCTCCTGCAGAAAGTCTATCAGAACTAATAAGAAAGTCTATCAGAAATTAATCTCTGCAAGTTAGAAGACATGATATTGATAACCTGGGACAACTGATACAACCACTTCTGCAGCACTTCACTGGCAGCAGCAAAGACTCTTTGAATTTTAAGTTTAAAAAACTCTGTACCTAGCCTCCATCCACAAATGGGAAAATTAAACTCAATTTTCAGGTACTCAGCTAATTCTCTCTGCAAACATGCATTGATTACATGTTCATCTGCAAACATGTATTGATTAACTTAACATATAATACTATTTTTATTAATGAGTGAAAAGAAGTCCCACAAAGAGGATGAGGATGCAAAACTGGATTTATAATGTATAGAAGCAACTAGGTCATAGTCCTCTTCACTGACTGCTTTGTGAGACAGCTGTTAGACCAGCTGTTGCTCCACTCTTCTGCAGAAACACCTCATTCACTGTTCAAGACTGAAATCTTGTCATGTACCAACACTCAACTCACGTTGCCTCCTTGCTCCACTACTTTCTGCCACTGGCTAATTGCAGTGTTGCTAATAATTGTTGTTACTTCCTCTCTCAGGTGTATGTGCAGCATGGAAATTTAACACATTCCACTTGCATACATGAGGCTTACAGAGGTTCTTCTGTCTCTTAGTCCACAGGAGACTTCTTTCCACTTTTGGAGATTCTTAAAGTCTCCTACTCCTTCTCTAGTCTGTAACTTCTGTACTGCAAAGCTGGAACCTACTTCATCTTTTTAGGGTGATCATGCACACTAGGCATGCTTGGGCATCCCTAGCTACTCTAGACATACCATCACAATTACAAGCCTTCCTCACATCATTATATGCTTTCTTTGGCAAAATTGTCTCCCAAATGTAATCACACATTATTAATATATGTATTTCACACTTGCAGTTTCTCTCTCTTCCCTAGAGGTCAAAAAGTGCTTCTCTTTATGTACTCCCTCTCTCCAGAACTCTGGAGGTCTGGAGGTGAGGGAGAGAGAATTTTTTTGCTTTAGTTCTCAGTCACTGTGGTTAAATTGCTCTGCAAACGCAGCCTGCATTCTGATGTGTTCAGAATCCAGATAACTTTCATAGAATGGATTTCATGAATATGAGTACAAATGAGCTAACAACTGCAATGTTTTTGTATCATAAATATTAATATCCTAGTTTTAAGGAAGCTGAGCATCCAGAGGATGACTTGAACTGATCTGATGAGAATTGTGGTTCTCCACACTTTTGATCAAGTTGCAGTATTCTAGTGGGCTCCTAGCTTTGTTTTTTACTATAGCTATACTTTATGCTGAGAGGCACATTAATAATGCCTAACTTTCATTTGGGAAGATGCCATAACCATGTCTACCGTGACCAATAAATACTCATGTACATTCCTATTCATTTTGCTTACAGGGGCCTTCAAGCCAACCTGTTTTGATCTTGTGCCATTTATTTAGAAAAGCTTCAGAGCTGAAATTCACATCAAAGAGAAAGGAACTGTCTTCAAGGCTTCTGTTTGAACAGTGACTTGTAACACATCATAGGACGCTATCCACAAGGAATGTTCTTTTTTTTTTTTTTTTTGATTAAAACTTTGCATCTTTTTTCTTGCTTTAGAGAAACTTTACAGAGTGGAGAGTGGCAAAGGAGTGAAGCCTTTCCGACCAGACCTTGCCTTAGAAACAGCGGGAGAAAGAGAGATGGAAGTAAGCTAATAATTAACTAAGCCATTTTCTGGGTGAAGGATAGAAGTCCTGGCCAAACTAGTGCTCATGATCATGGGAGGATGAAAGCTATGCACATTTTATGCCAAATGCATTAACCTCATGGGAAGAAACAGTATTCTACAGTTGTTACCAGTGAAACAAAACACAACTCGTGAACATTTTTTCATCCTTCTTTAGTGTGTTCTGTACAGCATCACTTTAGTTTTCTCCTAGTGATGGTTTAACAGCTAATACATGTGTTAAAATTAGATCCCTTATGAATTTGCACATTTCATTAGGTTGGTTATCGTGGAAAAAAAAGCAAATGTGTCAGACAATGTTCCCACCTCTCTTTCTGGAATTCCCTAAAAACTACATTGAGTTTGGATGAGTAAAAGAAGGCCTTAAAATAAAAAGGGAACATGTATTTATTTAGTTTAGCACAGTCTTAGGGCTATGATCAGCTAGCTATATGATAAGGAGAGTGTTATACTGCTATACCATAAGGAGAGTGTTATATTGATATATGAAACATTACTTATCATCATATTGTGAGGCTTGTGTAACTGTGTGTGGGAAAACAGCAGTCTGACCTGCATATGAAAGGATTCAGGATGGATTAGCTTTCTGATATACTCACAAATACATTGTGTTGCAATAATTCAGGGAAGAACTATCATTATCTTTTGAAAGTGCTCTCAAATAGTAGTACTGCTTACTTATCTTTATATTACAGTGGTGTGTCTTTTGAAATCTGGTATTATTCCAGAGTGCTAGACTGATATATGGACTTTAAATAATGCATGAGGATCACAAGGGATAATATCTCATGGAAACTAGTGGCAGTACAACACATTTCACAGAGGACTCATCTCACCTACCTTTAGACATCTAAGAGCTGTTAATCTCAATCTGACCTAGTCACCATAGGTCTCTTTTACATTTGATAGAGAGAACACTCATCCAGATGACTACTTGGATCTGTTGTATATTTTTAGTCCAAGATGCCTTTCTCTCTACTGATTACAAATATTACTTAGGTTGACTATGGTATTCATAGGCATCTAGCTTTTAAACATCAAATTTATGAGTGGGATTTGCCTCAAGTAGCTTTAGAAGTCTCCAGTGCACATATCTCTATTTGATCTGTTTACTCCATAGTCTCTGAAAAGAAATGGATACTTACATGGTGCCACTCTTCTGACCTCTTCTGGATAGGTTTAATATGGGATGAATCACATCTCAAATGTACCTCTTTCCATAGGTTATATTGCCCCTAAGGCTTCTTGCTCAGGTGCAGATGCAGACATCAACATACTCAGTAGATGAAACCCATAATTTTTGGCTGAATCACCAGTTTCAGAAAAATCCCAAACTCAGGGTATTGGAGATATAATTACCACAGCATTTACCTCCGTGTCAGTAGCCATACCTGCCATGAGTTGCAAGACAGGATCTAGTTATTTGCCTTTCATTTATGTATTGAAATTTCAAGTGAAGAGCATGTCACTAGACACTACAGAGTTAAGTTTAAGATGCCTGCATAAGTTTAAGATGTCCTACTCATAGATTCATAACAGTTAGTCATACATTTCAATATGTTGCTAGTCAAGAGTAACTGGAAATTCCCTAATGATCTAGTGCTGTTTAGCACCATTATCCTTGTATACCCACTACTCAGTTGGACTTCCTTAAATTTTTGTTTGAAGGTATATACACTGGTCAAGAGCTGCTGGGAAGAAGATCCAGAGAAAAGACCTGACTTTAAGAAAATTGAGAGTATTCTGGCTAAAATATTCAGGTGAGCATCAGAGGCTCCATTTTTCAAGATGCTCCAAACTCCTTCTGGGCGTTAGAAAGCTTGTACTTTTAAGTGTGTAAGCTGATGTGAATATGGTTCAATCAGTAGAAAAAATGAGTGTCTTCACTTAGACTTACTCCTTGCCAGAAAATTAGGGGAACACGTGCATATGCATATGTACATATGTGTACATGTGCATCTATGCATGTATTAGCTGAGTGAGGGTGAGATGATCGCCATACCTCAAATTGGTACATTGTGAAAGTTGCAAGCTGGATAATTAGAGATTCAAGACATTCAAGTAATTCACCCCCTGTCTCTAGTCAAGAGTTGCATAGTGAGTCATGTTGTCCAAGTTTCGGGAAACGAAGGCACATAAATGTTTGGATGATGATTAGAAAGTTTGGATGAGCTGGGTTGTGCCATAAATGAGTTCAGATGGTCCCAAATTAAGCTGACTAAAAGTGTTGGGTTGTACCTCATTAGAAGAGTTAATTACAGAGTTTTGTAGGTATAAAGTTGTGGGATAATAAGGGCTATACCTGAATAAACACTATGAAGTTATACAGACCTTTCACCTGGCCACTGTTGCCTTGTTCCTAAGAGTTTAGCCTGAATTGATTATTTAGATGTCCAAACAGTGAACTTTTAATCACTTCTCTTGGGAAATTACTCCTCAGTTTTTAAAGTTCTCTGTATTAACCAACACTAACAGTAATCACACTATGTCATTTTACATGGGGAGAACAAGGAGTCCACCTCATGAAGGGTCATGCATGATAGTGTGTCCCTGACATAAAGACTTAGCTAAAGTAAGAGTGGCTTTAAAGTCCAGTTAGACAGAGCACTAATCTGAGTCTTCCAGCCTGGCTCCATCTAATTTCAGACTACTCAGACAAACAGGAGTTATGACTAGCTCATGTTACCCTACCTCTGTTTCCAGTTTGAGCTTAAGTTTATGGCTGGAGTCTGCAAAATCTCGTGAGCAACACTAACTTATGGGCTGCTAATTGTTCCATTGAATTATTTTGTCTTTTACAGACTTACCCCAAAATTGTCTTAATTCTTCTGGCTAAAGTCCCCATTTAAATATTACATGCAGTTTTCTACCCATCTTCTTTAGCTTCCTCTTGGGGATCTGAACTTGCTAGTTACTTTTTACAAATGAATGTTCATGTATTACCCAGGATAACCTGGACTTGACAGTATTAGCAGGGTGAAGTGATTTGAAGGCGCTTTAAGAATTAGCAGCAGTGACAAGCATGGACCACAGACTTTTGATTCATAAACATAAGCTCTCCAAGCAAGAAAAAGAATGATGTGCTTTAAGCACTTTGCATTCTGACTACATGGAAGTTAAACACTGGAGTTTTCTACTGGTCATTTCTTGCCTGCTTCAACAATATACTTCCATCATCCCTTCTTGTTGGCTCCTGTGCATTTCTGTTATTTCCAGTAACTACCATGGCCAGACCAATGAAAGCTACATGGATACCCTGATCCGGCGTCTACAGATGTATTCCCGGAACCTGGAGCACCTCGTGGAGGAGAGGACAGAGCTATACAAAGCAGAGCGAGACAGAGCGGACAGGCTTAATTTCATGTTACTTCCAAGGTTAGTATTGGCCAGCAGGATTTTCACTGGCGTTTTATTTAAATATATCACCTGATTCTTGGAGAGTGAAGGTTAGGATTAATATTAATCTTATATTTCTTCAATTTAGAGAATGAAATGCTACTGTCTAATCTGTCCTAATCTGTCCTAATTCTTCCCACTTTACAGACAAAATGCCAAATTCAGGAGTTGCCATCAATTCTCACAGTACCTCTTCTGTCTCTCTGTACTGCTCATTTGAGGACAGTGTGTAGCTACAGGAAAAACATGACTTTCTTTGCTTGGACAGAATCACAGGCTTTCTATAGACTTTGCTTCCTGGTCTGATTTTCCATATAGGTCATTGGAGCATAGTTTGGCAACCTCCCTGCCTGAGGCTCCAATTCCATTCGGCATGTGCTTAGAGTTAAAAAGATTTACTGATTTGATGCCTTAATTAAAATAAAAAAAAAAAAAAAGGAAAGAAAAAAAGTAGGATCTTAGATAAACTTGATCTGATGTACAATTATAGTGTAATGATCAAAGCCAAGGAAGAAAAACATCTCAGTTAGGAAGCCAGTGTAAAGTATCTTTGGTCATCCATAAAATGTATTTGCCTAGAAAAGGATGAAACTATGGTGAGGACATTTTTATTCACTTCTTCTTAGTGTTAATAGTGTCAGATATGTTTTGCTAACATTTTATCACAACAGATGAACGCTTTCATGTTTGTGTGTACCACCCTAACCCATAAAATTACATGTCCTACTTGAATGTTAGAAACACTGAAGAAGTTTTTTTTTTTTTTTTTTTGAGTAAGAATGACTAAATGAGTCCTTCTCATTTTATCAGTGTATTGATCTGTTCAACAACTTCACAGTATTTTGAAATATTGAAAACTTAATTTTACATAATTATTGTAAATTCATCATTGTAAGCATGGTATAGGACAAGTATTATTGATATTGTAATATTGGTAATCCCAGTAATTTTGGTATAGCATACATTAAGAATACTAAAACTATCATGGTACTTCATTGCTTGTTTCAAGGGTATTTATCTTGTGAGGGTATTGATTTTGTGACTCATCTGAAAAGACAGAGTCTGTTCAATCCAGTTTTGGGGAAAATTTGAAATGATTTGTCTGTGCAAGCTGAGAGACAAGGAACCCGTTTCCTTCCACTCTTTGTTGTTCTCACCACTCTATTACAATCTTCATTGTATGTGAAATACAGCATTGTGCAATACCTATATTTTATGGGTCTCTTTCAGTTATTGTCTTTTAATATCTCAGTAGGAACAAGTATTTTCCTGGAGTTAGAAATGCAAGAAAATACAAGTCTCTCTGAACAGATATTGACTGTCATGGTATTGAATTTTTGTTCCATAAAATTATCAGACTATGATATCTCATCTGAAATCGGGATGAGTTGATGTAATTATCAGGTTGCAATTACTTCTGCATTGGGGAAACGGAAAAAAAGATGTCTGTTCTTACTTACTGGGAACAAAAGTGCAGGTGGAATGTGGGGCTACAAGTCTGCAGTTTCTGAATTTCAGTTTTAAATTTGACACAACTTCCTAATTTCTGAACTTAGCCAAGAAGCTCAGTTGCTTGTGTCTCAGTTTCCTCATCGCTATGATCTTAGCACATTTGGATTTTGTAATTAACTAATATTAGTAAGTGCTTTGAGGTCCCTGGCTGAAAGTCATTATGGACATCTAAAATGCTATTACAGTAGAAGTTTTCAGCATGCTATTTGATGTTTCCTACCCAGAAAGCTATGATGTGGTTGAGTTGCGTGAGAAAATACCTTTAATGTTAAACACAGAGTATTCATCTGTCTTCCTGCATTCTCTATTTCCACAGGCCAGTAGTAAAATCTTTGAAGGAGACTGGTCTGGTAGAGCCAGAGCTATTTGAAGAAGTCACTATCTACTTCAGTGACATTGTTGGCTTCACCACACTCTGCAAATACAGCACCCCTATGGAGGTGGTAGATATGCTGAATGATATCTACAAGAACTTTGACCACATTCTTGACCATCATGATGTTTACAAGGTGATTAGCTCCTCACTTTTGCTCAGTTAACAACCAGAGGACAGAGAAATCAAACAGGCCAAGATTACCAATTTCAGTATGCTCGTGTGCCAGCTTACATGTATAGCAAACTTTATATACCAGCTGGTCACAAATTCCTTAATTTAAATGCTGTGTACAGTTATAAGCATTCATATACCAAAAAGGTGTCAGCTACCTTAAATTAAACAATTCTGCTGGCTAAGGAAGACATGTTTAATCATGAACAAGAGGATCTGATAAAAACTTTCTGCTCTCAACTAAATATGCGTTTTGCTATGTCTGCAGGTTGTGACTTCTAATTGTGTTTTCACAGGTAGAGACCATTGGTGATGCTTACATGGTGGTGAGTGGTTTACCAAAGAGAAATGGCAACCGTCATGCAGTTGACATCTCCATGATGGCTCTGGACATCCTTAGCTTCATGGGATCCTTTGAGCTGCGACATCTGCCTGGTCTGCCTGTTTGGATTCGCATTGGAATTCACTCTGGTACACAGTGGTGCTAGCTCAACAATGACAACATAGTCTCCTTGCTTTTGAACTTAATAGAATAGACATCTATGGAAGTTGTGGTAGCACATCATAAGCAACTGCTCTCCTCGTGAAGAATCAGGTTGAAAATAATGTTCCCGGGGGGAAGAGTAAAAAAAGTAAATAAGCCGCTAGTTTGCTCCCCTATAGTGCAATAGCCCATATCCATTCATAGTTTAAATCAGTAGCTAGGAAAAGCAACTGCCATTGTTCCTGGTTTGATTAAGTCAATTGTAAGCCTTTGAAGATTGTTCCTCCCTGACCAAAGCGGAGATCAGACATGGCCAGATATGCTTGTCTGGCCACAAAACACAGGCCTGTGTCTTATGATTTTGGAGACAGAACTTCTGACTGAGTCCATGTGGAAATCTGTGTTTTAATTAATCCGTAATTTTTTGTTTTTTCTTTTTTTTTTTTTTTCCTCAAAGGGGAACTGCAGATAGCTCAACAAGCCCAAGGATTTGGGGAAAATTTATCTTTTCATTTTTGCTTCTTTCAACAATAACGTGAACACCAGCTGCCAGGGGAGCAACATATGAATGAAAGCTACTGGGGCACTAGGATACCCCTTGAGGCACCAATATGAATCCCCTCCATAATAATGCTTTTTCTCTTTTCCTCTTGCTTCCAAAACTGACAGTATCTGTATTTTTTCCTGCACAGAAATTGTGTTTAAATACAATTAATACTGTGCAGCAGCATCCTCCTTATGTTCTTACTGGATTCTGCAAGCTAAATACAGCTAGGCTGGGTTTGAAGAGGAATGGGAGATGGTCAGATACTTTAGTGGTAGGAAGCATTGCCATCGGTGAGGAACACATTGCTCCAGCAGTGCTTTGCAAAAGGGAGAGACATCTTTCAAGTAAATAGCATCTTGACCAACCTTTTTTTATTCTCTGCATCCCACTCCTAGGTCCATGTGCAGCTGGTGTGGTAGGAATAAAAATGCCTCGTTACTGCTTGTTTGGAGATACTGTGAACACAGCTTCACGGATGGAATCCACTGGCTTGCGTAAGGATTTAGGTTTATCTGTTGGGTAACAGGACCAAAGGCTATTGGTTAGTTTGTGACTGAAGTGTCTGTTTTCAGCTCAGAACAATTTGTTATCAGCTCACAGATGTTTTAAAGATGAAGCCCTATTTGTTCTGATTACCAATTGTTTCACTGTCCTGTTGAGCAATGAAGAATTGTTCCTTGTTCCTGTTCCAGCCCTGGTAACAGGGAGTACATAGGCTGTTTTTTGCTGTCTAAGTTCCTCTGGAAGATATGCTACTGATGTATTTAGGATTTAATTTTACTGTATGAATTTTGGATTTTAGTTCAACCTAGAATTGTATTACAGCTTTGTTGTGTAAATATGCCAACTGCATATATTAAGTTGAAGCAACTACTTCTTCAACTATGCCATTAGGGAACTGTGCCAAGAGCCGGTTTGTCTTCCTTCTGCCCAGTGTCTTCAGAAGCTATTCCCTTTATAGGATACCTTTCAATTATTCTTTTTCCCTTTTGGTATCTAAACACTAGAAACACATTTTCAGGTTGAACTTTCACTGTCTATTTAATTTTTAGCTTTAAGGATACATGTAAGTGGTTCCACAGTTGCCATCCTGAAAAGAACAGACTGCCGATTCAAGTATGAAATGAGAGGAGAAACATACTTGAAGGTAACCTTTACCATATGCATGCAGAGAGAAGAGGAACACTATAAAAGTATATAGCTGAGAGTACCCTGCTACTTAACAGCTGGGAAAACAAGGATTACAGATCAATTGGTATCATAATCTCTAGTTGTTGAAGACACTTCTGTAGAGACAATGCAAGCAATGAAGAGCTGCCCAACTTGTAAATAAAGTAATGTAAAGGTGTGGAGAATAAATTAAACATACTATTTATATCAGAGAATTATAGAGTGATGGTAATAGTGAATCAGTCTGGTGGAAAAGAAGCTGAATCTATAGCTAATTTGCTCTTGCTCTGATATCTGACTGCCTACCTATCTATTTATTTCAGTCTGTGTAACCACGCAGATATGTGTACTTGGGAGCTAATGGCAGGTAGCACAGCTCATCTCTCCCATGGTTTCAGGTCATGGAACAGGGTGCATGGAGTGCAGCTGCATCTCACCCGTTATTCTTCTTCCTACGTCTGATTTTTAATCCTTTGCTGTGAGCATCATTTACTGAAAACAAGCAAAGGCAAACACAACAGTGTGCAATACAGAATTATTTAAGTAAATGAACTACAGGAAATTGCAGTCTAATCCCTAAATTGTGCTTTCTTTTCTTTGTCATACCTGTTTAGGGCAGAGGAACTGAGAATACCTACTGGTTGACGGGTACCGAGGACAAGGAATATAATCTCCCAACACCTCCTTCTGTGTAAGATGGTCCTTACATATGACAAGGGAAAAGAAATTCCCAGCCTTTGCACTTTAGGCTTAACTGTTCTTCCCTGGCACTTGTTGCTTTTTGTTTTTAATAACACTCAGCTAGCCTTCAGTAGTTAGAAGGCTTAACATTATATGTTAATGGATGAATCCATTGCAGAGATAAAATTTTCTGCCCATTTATTCCTATTTATTTCCTACCTAAGGGAAAAGAGATGGCTAAGAGAAAGATAAAGGTTTGCTCAAGACATTTGCAAAACAGAAACAATCAAAATTTTAATATACTACAGAATCTCGTGAACTTTTTTTTTTTTTTAATTGCAAAATACAAGTGTTTGTCTCTGGGCTAAGCAGGAAACAGTCATGCCTATTTCTATGGTACATCTCTTTTGTAATCTCAGGACTTTCCTGAATTAAAATGATCAGTTGAGACTATCAGAATGATTGAATTGGCAGTTCTGGAATTCAACTGCTGAAAAAAATACCTCTTAAGCAGGATCACTGCACTCAGTAATGTTTTTGTTTTCACTTCCTCATATAGGCTGTGACTCACAAAATTGCCCCTTAAAATTCTCATATGTAGAGTATTAAAGTAAAAGCCAGGCACACTGCAGAAATTTATGAAAACGTGGCAACTCTGTTACTGAAGACCACCTGAAACTGAACAGTGGCAGTACTGGTACCAGTAATGGTGTTGAAAAATAGAATCTACTTTGATTGAGAGTGAATCTAATTTATGTTTTTCTTTTCATGCAAAGACAGTAATCTATACTATCTGGATTTTCATTGACAACGATACACTATAAGATAATGACACTGCCACAAATCCCCTCTGCAAAGACAGTAACCCATACTATCTGGAAAAATTACATGTAATTCCTGAGTTATATTCCCAAATCCAAAACCTGGATTCTGCCTACACATTGTATCAGTCGTGTGTGATAACACGAAGATAAAAGTGGGATAGAAATGTTTGAAAAACATTTGAGATCTGAGGATCACTAAAAACATGCAAATCAGTGACTTTTTTTTTCATCCCATTGCTTTCAGGGAGAACCAGCAGCGGTTAAAAGATGACTTAGCTGAGATGATAACCAATATTCTTAAGAAAAGAGAAACAGAAGGGTTCAAGACACGGCCAATCTCACGGGTAGCAAGCTACCGAACAGGTACCCTGGAATACCTTCAACTGGCCAGCACAGAGAATTCTATGACATATATTTAAAACTGGACATGTAGTATGACTCAAAAAGCTGCAGCAACTCTCTTGAGTACTTCATGTAAAGGCTGGAGGCTTATATTCTCAGTTTATATTCTCAGCTGGAGAGGAAAGAAAATACCTTTTCAGGCATACTTTCTACCACTCAAAGGTGATAGTACATCTAGCAGTACGTCAAACCTCTCTTCACTGTGATGTCCAAATTGTCAGATGACTCAAGAAGGACACATACAGTCTGATTTGAGAGAAATGAAAATACTTACACAAGTCCTGAAGATGGTTTATTGTTCTGGTTTGTGTTTTAAATGTGATAGCCTGTTCAATAATCCACTTATGAAAATATTCATAGCCAAGTCTTAATTTGTCATGATTTTTAAATGTTGTATTTAATTTGTCATTTTTATTTGAAGAAAGATTTGCTGTAATATATTTGAAAATAACATTAAACATATCATGTCTAAGTCCTGGATATTTGCCTTTTTGCTTCTTCTGTAGTTTTCCCCCGGGTCTTCCATATTTTGTTTAACTGAGTTGTCTTTGCTCAGGAGATAGCATTTGTATTATTCACCTTGGAAGATAACTCCAGAATTTGTATGGTTTCTAAAATTTATCTGAATGTCTTGGGCCTACAAAATGAAACGAGAAATCTTGCAAAAACAGACTCTTTCATATCTTCCCTCCACTTCTGCTTCTGCCCTCAAACCAGAAGTGCAACAGAAATGAAGAAAATAAACTTATCTGTATTTTTTAAACCTCAGAAACTTTCAATTCAACTTTTGGATGAAATTTCATGACCAGACAGAACTCACATTTTACTGAGATGACTCACTCATTAACTCACACCATGGCATTTATATTAATAATCAGATTTAAAAAGCAACTAAAGAACAGCAGACACATGTAAAAGAAAACCAGCATTCACATGAATAAATAACAACTAGTGAGCAAAAGTTTTGCAGAATGCTTTTGTGTACTGGTAGCTTTCAAAGAAGAGTTACTTCTTTCACAGTTGTCAAGCACTGGTCAATATTCAAACCATAAACTTTGCTGCGTAATTTGTTATTCAAATTCATTCTTCTATGGTTTTGAACATCATGTTTGTCCAAGTAAACAATCTTAAAATAGTCAAAAAAGAGCAAGCTAGTTGTCTGCGTTTTTTCTTTGTTGACTTAAATTGACTTTGAGCAAACACACACACAAAATTAAAACACTCCAAAAATAAAACCCAACAAAACAACGTAAGTGTACATACACAGGTTATAAAATTCAACCAGGTTATGCTGTAGGGCTCGTAATATTGCCTGATGAATGTAAATTCCAGAAATAGCAGGAGAATGAAATAGCAGACAGCATGTAACCAACAGCTACAGGTTTCAGATTTTATGTAAGCAATCTTAAACTTGGACTGGCACTAATAACATACCATTACTGCTCCTGTCTGTGTCCTAATGGAAGCATTCATTGGGATGAGGATAGAAAAAATGACTGGTATTCTAAAACTGATACGTACTGAAAAGAGTATCAGTACAGTAGCAAAGCATGAAGTCAGCACGTCTGCTATTTCCTGGCCCAAGCTGCCACTCAACAAGCTTCGTCTCCATGTCTGCATTCTTTGGTGTGACTGCTGCTCTGCAGCGATACTTGGCACCACTAGACTATTCTGGTTTCTGCATCTGATACACTCAGCAAACATAGTTATAATGGCAGTGACAAGTGTTGGACCCTCTGAGCCTGAGGAAGCCCACTCCTACTACATTAAGCAGAGTTGCTTTGTTCTTTGAAATGACTGAAGTCTGTTTTTAAAGAGGAGTTGTATGGGTTTCATCCTTGACACTCCCAAGATAAAAATTATTCAGCAAATGGCTGCTGACACTACAACAATAAATTTTGACAGTCGTTAGTTTTCAGCAGCCCTTCTTTCCTCTATGCTTCAAATTATAAATTTCATATAATTCCTTGAAGATAAATAATAACTTTAACACTGAGTTGATCGACCAATTTTCTGACACGGTTCTTTTCTACTTGCTTCTGTCCCTGTACATTTCTGTTACCCATAAATCACAACAAAATCATTTTTACTACCCTCTTTAAATTGCACCTGGTTTCTGGCTTGAATCTGTCTTATATTCAATGTCTTATTATTGCATCTTGATATTAAATGTTAGATCAAAGTGCCCTCTTCATTAGAAATCTGTCACCAAAGTCCCTGTCATTCTTTTTTTTTTTTTTTTTTTTTTTTTTTTTTTTTTTTTTAAGCAGTGAAACATTATATCAAAAAATCTTGCCTGAGATGTAATTTTGCTCTCCAAGTGGAAAGGATTTTGCCAGCATCATCACCTGCTCATTTGAACTTACCTCACAAATCAATCAATAAATAATCAATCTGTGAGTCCCTGGGCTGGGAGCAGTTGGAAGTGTATTTTTCAAAATACACATCAAGAGTTTTGCAGCTTTGATCAGACTCCCCTCTTGTCTCCATTTCATTTTTCCCATACATCCGTACACACCTCTTGTTTTAGCATTGTATATTTGTGCTTTTTATCCTAGTTCACATGTGCCGCCAGTTTCCAGCGCTGTTTACCTCTTGTACACAGAGAACTTTTGAAAAAAAAAATCTTTTATTTTTCCTGTTGTAATCCTACCCAAGGAATTCAGTTTCATCCTTTTCTCTTACTGAAAAGTGCCCCTGAACAGTGATGGGTATAGAATGGTTCCTGCAGCCGATGGTGTTTTACTCCTCTCGTCCAGGGCTTGAGGCCAAGAGTTGCTATTTGGCCCAAACTGCTGGGCATGCGACCTCTCTAATTTGAGGCTATTACAGGCCACCAGTATCAAATTTTAACTATCTTAAACAATTACCAGAATACAAAGTCCTAAAAGTGGCACTTTTATGACAGCGGTAGAGTAACACTGGGGAAGTTTCCAGAAACAATCTGAGCCAGTGGGGCAGGGAAGGACCACAAGGGAAGTGAGCGGTCCATGGCCGTCAAACCAAGGATTCGGATCCTTCCTCTGCTCAGAAACACGCAGCGGTTTGGCCCATGAAGGCGAGAAGTTGCTTCTCCTCTTCGTCAAGTGTGTGGTTTGACGAACACCACCTCACTCCCGGGGCCTCACCGGAGCAAACCCCGGAGGTTAAGCCGTCGGAGCGAGCCCGGTGCCCCTCGAGGCCGGTGTGTGCCTCGGCCCTCACCGAACCTAACCTCCGGGGCCTGAAACACAGCCAGGGAGGTTGGGCGGGGGGCAGGCGGCCGACCCGGCCCCAACGGCCCCCGCAGCCCCCAAGCCACCGCGGCGAGACCTTGGCCGGGAAGCGCGGTGCCGGGCGCGACCCCACGGCACAGCCCGGAGCCGCAAGGGGCGACCGGCTCGGGGTCAGCCCTCGCCCCCGCAGGGCCAACCCCAGCACGGGGCGCCGGGGCGGGCGCCGGAGGAGGCGGGGGCAGCGTCGGGACCTGCCCTGGGCGAGGGAACTTCTTAAAGTCCCGCCGCCGCCTCCCGGTGCCTAGAGGAGACGCGGGGCGGTGGCGGCATGGCCCGGCTCGGCGGCGGCGTGTGCTGCTGCTGCTGGGGGCTCGTCCTCCTGTGGGCGGCCGCGGGGGGCCGAGCAGGTGAGGTGGGGAGACGGCGGGGCTGCTCCGGGCCCTGAAGGTGCCGGGCAGCCGGGGGGGAGCTGTCCCTTCAGCGGAGCTCGGCCCGGGGCTGTGCCGTGGCTCCGGAGGGGGCAGCGCGGCGAGAAACGGGGGGAACCGCCGGGCTCCGCGCCCCGCCTCGGGCTCCTCCCGGGCTGGCTCCGAGAGTGAGGGACCCCCGCATACACACTCTGTGACCCCTTAGAAAAAGGTGCGAGGCGGCTGCGGGGGGTCGTCGCCCCTTGGGAGAGCAGGAGCTGAGCCCCCGCAGCCCGCGGAGGGGCCCTGCGGGCCGGGGAGGGGGCTGCAGGCGACGGGCAGGGGCTGCTGGAGCACGGCCAGCCCCTGCCGGCCGGGGCAGGCGTGCCGGCGGCACCTCCTAGGTGTCAGGCTTCCTCACGTGGGCTCCCAAAACCTCGTCCCGGAATGGGCGAGGGAAGTTAAAGTGAGCTCGACGGATGGGAGAGAGCCTCGGGCTGGCAGCCGTGCTCCGCGGCGGTGCGGGATGCTCGCACGGGAGCCGCTTGGGATGTGGCTGGTGCTGGCTGGGGCTGCCGGCAGTTTGTTTTGTTAGTTTCAGAACTCGTACCTACGCGTGAGCTGGTGTTTTCCAACCAGAGAGACTTGTGCTACCACTACAGTAATTAATTTGCCAGGGTCTGGTTAAGGTTTAAAAATCTGACATTGTTTTCTATGGTAGAAACACCACTTCCATGCTATTTTTATGCTCTCCAGTCTTTAAAATCATATACATATATAATATATATATTAAGCCAAAGTTATAAGGCTGCAATTAAACTTCTTAATCCAATGACTGAAACTTTCACAACAATTCTGAGCTTCCTTGGAATGCCATACTCTTTCTGCCTCCTGATCTTTGAGCTTTATTCTTGTAAATCCTATCAGTCCAGAGCCAAATTTTGATGCAGACAGAGTTTGGTAAATGGCACAATGGCACATGTTGCTGATCTTTATAGTCTTCCATAGAAACTTGGCTTCTTGCTTAAAAATGGAGTTTCTGCCTGGGTTTTGAGAAACACTCTGGCTATGGACACATGCTGTGGTACGTAACTGTGCTAGAAAAGAAGTGGCAGGGATGTATGAAGATTTTTGGTTTTTCTAATTTCAAAGCGCATTTAATGGGTTACCCAGCACCTGGAAGGATAGGGAAAAGGATTGCTAAAGGAGGGAATTTAAGAAATGCTGAACAAGTGTGGAGTATATGAAAGCAAAGCTGCCTGTGGGGGATCAGTAAAGGTTGGCGACAGCAGCGTTCAGAGCACAATGCCCAACGGAGAATTCTGGATACCGCTGGTATTGATTGCAAGGGTAGGGTTGTTGGGGAGCAAATCTCAGCAGTGGCATATCTCTCTGCTTTTAATGAATTCTGCAGCTCTTAAGGGCTGGATTCACTGCTTGTCTTCTAGGAAATTCCTAGTTAGCTTAATAATTGCCACAGAACAAGATAAAATTAGGTAGCAGCTGGTTTAACACATCCAAAGTATTACAAGCACCTCATTTTGTGGGCAATCCTATCTCGTCTTGGAGACCTGCTTTTCAAACCTTACTTGAATTGGCAAAAACTTTAATTACTGCATTAGCAGGACTGAAGGAAGGGTCAACTATGAAGCGTGCAAAGGAATTAAAAGGAAACGTAGGATATGAAGTAGTTTCAGCTAATACTTGGCTGATTCCTCACACCATTGATATACAGGTAGAAGACTATGAAGTAGTAAATTGAAATGCCTTTAGGCTACTTAATAGAATAAATTTGGCCTTCAGCATTGAACTATCAGTCTCTTTCTCCTCCCACCTTCATTCATTGTTCTTTAGTATTTTGAACTCCTTGAAGAGATTCTTCATTATACAGTTTGGAAACTGTGTTTCTGGGGAATATTCTCTGGTAAAAATTACTTCAGGGACTAAGAGTTCACTGAAGCTACTTGTGAAAGTATTGTTTTTGTTTCCTCTGTGCATGATGCACACTGGAGACCTACAATTCTTTTGGCAAGCTTTCTGTATCAGCTGGGTTTTACCATTAAGTATACTCGTGAACACGAAAGTCATACAAGATTCAAACTCGTAAATCATCTCAGTTCGCTTATTTGAATATTGCTTCTCTCTCTCATGTAAGCACAAATCAGGGGATTAGGCTTCAAATAATGATAGGTCTGTTGGAGACAAATTGAAAAATTACTTAAATTTGAAAAGAATGAGGAAATAGGATGAATTAAGGTTAGTAGAATAGAAAATGCAAATAGCTTTGTATTCAAGCAGAACAAGAAAGCATTTAGTTATTTAATTGAAAATTACTGGGTTTCACGTTAAGTTCCTATGTGGTTTAAGCTAATCTCTAAAGAAGTCCTGAAGTACTTAACATTCATTTTGTAATGGATTCCAGTCATATCTGTGGTGTAAAATTGCAGCTGTACTTCAGGGGTATACAACCTTCCTAAGCAGAAGGATGGCTCTGAAATTTTGGTGGGAAAATAGGACAAATTCTCTCAAATTACAAAACCAAACAGAAATATCAGATCAGGTGTTTCTTGTTGTTGGCTGACCTGAAACATTTACATAAACATCTAACGGAACAGTAGTTGTAGGACAGGCTGTACTGAAGATGAGAGGTGTGCAACTTTGCGCTAGTGTTACTGTGTTTCTGGGTTGTGCAAAACTTCTCAGTGAAATGGAAGGATCGCTTCCTTAGTTAGTGGAAAGTGTATAGGTTGAAACTAGTAAGTGCATCTTAATACCTCAATGAAAAGGCTTCACTTTTCAAAAACCAGAGGTAAAAATAAACATGTAAAATGGAAGTCGAAATTAGTAGCTGATAAATCCAGTGATTTTCCTGTTATTAGGTGACACTTGCACTTGTTCACTCTAACTTAATTTAGCTTGTTAAATGTAGCCTCAAATACATAACATGATTGACAATGTCCCCAGTGTTTCCTTCATTATTTGTCAATGGACTTACTGCTCCAAGTATGGAAAGATATGAATATTAATTCCGATGCCCAAACTTTGGGGCTGTTTTATTTTCAGGGAAGTTCTGTTATTTTCTCTAATTACAAGGTCAAATAGACTGTCTAGATGCATGATACGTTCTAAAAACAACTTAAAGTTGGCAAAACCATAAGGAAAAGTACCTGTAGCATATTTTCAAAAGGATATTATAGGTGTTCTTAAGGCATGTCAGATGTTATTTTTGTAGTTTTAATTTATTTTAATACGTGTAAGTGACAGTTATCAAATAATGTGTTTGGGCCATCTTGCTGCATTTTTTTTTTTGTCTGCCCATTTTGTGCTTTCACTGAAAGTTAATACTACTCTTTCATATCCTCTTCACAGCATCTTCCACCTTGTTTCATCTTGTCTCTGTCCCCTCAGTAATTGTTTTCTCAGTATTCTGTCAAGTGTGTATGTATTTCCATTCTGCATCTGCCACTGAAAGACAAGCTCTACTTTTAACATAACCTTGGCAATGCCTGTATTGAGCCAAAAAGATAGAGAAAGGACTTGTTTTTCAGTTTGAAATGCCAAGGATACCACCACTTCGTAACTACATCTGAAACTTAATTTTTCCATTATTCAGGGTATAATCTTTGCAAAATACCTCTCACATGTTGAAGAAATTCCAGCACTCTGCCAACTGTAGTCCTATTTCTGGATCCCTGTTTGGCAAAAATACAGAATCGTAGAATGCTTGGGGTTGAAAGGATAATCAGAGATCATCCAGTTCCAACCCCCGCAGTTTCAGGAAAGGCTTCTCCCATTTCCTACTGCCTGCGGGAAGGAGAAGGAACACTTACGTATTTATAGGCTTATTTTGTCATTGCACTTCATCACTTCTATCCCCTGTCATGCAGCGCACTGGTGGCTGTGGTGGAGCTGCGCATTGCCAATGCTATGCAGTTCTGACTTGCTGGTTACACTGAGGGAAAGAGTGACTCCACTGACCTACCCAGTCTGCAGGGACTTTGAGTCATTCATTGCAATAAATAGTGTCTGCTTCTGCTTTTTACTCAGGTTAACCCTTCTGAGCAATACAGGTATGGAATTACCCTAAATTACCACAGTAATTTCTGCTCTTCCGAGTCCTGAGAGCAGGAAATAGGTTGAAATTTCCCAGTGTTCTCTGCTACACACTGGGAAGTCTAAATCTTCTAGAAATCATCCTTCTATCATGGATTCATGGAGACATTGCATTTGGTTCATATGTAAGGTCTTACCAATACAGTTGCTGGGATAAGAAATGTTAGGGTCTCTGCATCACCTTTCAAAAATAAATATAAAATGCCAGCATTATTCTAGATAAAGGTTCATGTTGTTGTGAGAGACGCATGGGATTTTTTTGGAAGCATGCAGTTGGTTCTTAGATATCTGTATTCTGCTATGTTTTTCAGTTCTGGACGGTTTTCTTGCTAAAGGTAGTTCTGCTAGTTTAGATGAACACAGATTAAAATTGTAATAGGAAATGCTTTGGTTACGTGGTAGTGGAAGTTGGTTTTAAATGTACAGCGATTTATAAGCTTGCAATTTTAACTGCATCTGTAGCAATATAAAAACTTATATAACCATACAGTAATTGTTATAAATTATATAAATATATATATTACTTTATATGAAGTTGCTACATCTATTTATAGGCATTTTGACATGTTAGACCAGACCTGTTAGATTGTCAGAAACTGACACAAAAATGAATGAGGTGAAATCACATGAGTAGCTGCCAAAAAAAAAAAAAAAATCAGTAGTGGAAGATGGTGTCTTCCAGCATTGTTTTTGTGCCTGCCACATGTACAGCACATACCTCATTGCTGTTCCTCTAAAGGCCTCTGCCTTTGTTGCAAATCATTGTGTATTTTCATGCTGTTATTTCTCTCACATCCTCCTCCAGTCCTGATTTTCTGCAGTTTAAATTCTTTGTGTAGAGAATTTAGGGTCAGGGCAAACTCCAAGGGTAATTTTGAAGTTTGTTCTGCCTTCTGAAAACAGCTCTGAGTCTTCATGCTGTGGCAGACAATGAAACAAAGAAACAAGCCTCCCGTGTTACAGTACGTCTGTTCAGGGTACGTCTCTCTCTGATGCCAGTGCAACACAGACTGAACAGTATTTTTATTTTTTTTTGTTTTTTTAAAGAAAACAACAGCTATTTTGCTTTAGGCAGAAGTTTTCTTTGGCATGCCTACCTAGTCTGTGGGCACTGATAGAAACACCTACCTGCCCTGATTCCTCTTGACTGCTTGTGTACCCCCCCACTTATGGAGAGCATCTTTCTCTTCCCCTGTTTTGTCCTTGTTCTTTATACCTGTTCCTCAGATGTCTGTACTGAGCACAACATGTCTTTTCTTCTCTACTATGCAGCAGACTGCTTTGCTTGGAGTCAGCTTCACCCTTTACTGCTGGACAGGCTCTTTGTGCTCTGTGCCATGACCCCCTGCACCACTTGTTCACAGGACCTTACTTTCCCTGTCCTCTGTGCTCTTAGGAGTTTTAGCTTTTAAGATGGCCTTTGTCTGTTTCCAGTGATAAGCCACATCATCTTGCTTTCCTTTTTGTGGAGTTTTCAGTGTGAGCAATTCCCATGTTTACACTTAAACTAAATCAGGGATTACCTCATGTATTACTAAAAATTACTAAAAAATAGTTAAGAAGGCAACGGAAAAGTGAGGTTATTGCAGCAGCCTGAAGAGGTTTCTAAGGTCTGTCATGTCTCAGTCCTTTAAATAGACTCAGTACCTGGCAGATAATAAAACATGTTTTTAAACACTGTGTTCCAAGTCCCTGAAATGACTTCATCTCTAAATAGACTCATGTAAGAACTCTTCTTCATAGAAGGGGGTGAGAGAGAAGAGAAGCCAGGAGAAGAGAAGGCCCCAGGGAGACCTTACAGCGGCCTTCTACTACCTAAAAGCAGCCTACAGGAAAGCTGGGGAGGGATTTGACTCAGGGAGTGCAGTGATAGGACAAGGGGGGAATGGTTTTAAACTAAAGGAGAGTAGGTTTAGGCTAGATGTAAGGAAGAAATCCTTCACAATGAGGGCGGTGAGGCCCTGGCACTGTGGATGCCCCATCCCTGGAGATGTTCAAGGCCGGGCTGGATGGGGCTTTGGGCAACCTGGTCTGGTGGGAGGTGTCCCTGCCCATGGCAGGGGCTTGGAACTGAGTGGTCTTTATGGTCCCTTCCAACCCAAAGCATTCTGTGATTCTATGATTAGAGGTTTTTCTGAAAGCTGTTAACTCTTGCTCTTAATTCTTCAGTTCACTGGGATTAAAACCCAAATCATTAAGAATGTTTGCTAAACAGCAGCCCTGGTAGATCTCTGGAAGAGTCTAATGACGTTCTTTTTTGTTCCTTTACCACTTGATATTGATTCTATTCCAGTTGGGGGATAGGTATTGTGTGCCATAGAAAGGTTTGCATACCTGTGTGCTTTGCGTGTTCAGTCTGTGATCCACTAAGTTCTAGTGCTTCTGTTGGGCAATACCATCTCCAGGATCAGCTGTCCAGAAAGCTTAAAAAACCAACAACAACTTGTCTCCTGAATCTCTAAGCAGAAAATTAAGTTGGTAGTAGCTATAATCATTAGTAATTGGTCAGGCATGCCATCTTTTAAAATTGCTTTCAGTGAGATTCATCCAGGGTTTCTTCTGGGCCAGGTAAGGAAATACTTTTTTGAATTTTATGTAAAACTCAGCTATGGTGGAACTTTAGACTGAAAGAGTCGTAGATAATTTCCAAAAGAGTAACATGAGAATATTTAACTGTAAACTTTTTTGGTAAAACTCTAGTTGGTTCTCATACCACTCCTCAGTATGTTAACATCGGTATTTCTTTGCGTGGTGGAATCAAATGTGTTGGAAAGTTACCAAATTTAACTTTTTTAAATTGCCAAAATATTGTCATAGCATTTCACTATTGGAGAGGAAGTACCTACGCATTCTTCCCTTGTTTTAATCTTGCTTTGCAGTAACTACTTTGGTAGTTCTCAGTCTACAGAGACTGAGTGAGACTTCCAAAAGGGTGGTCGACCAACCCATTCTGCTCTATTGCATCAATCTTAATGTGGCTGTTCAATAATATCTGCCTGGGCTCTTTGAGACCTGAGTTAGAGCTACCAGGCTTAAAGTGAAACCTGTGCTTGTTGCAACTACTTCTCCAACCCCTGTAACAGTGCTCCTGTTGGCAGGCATTGTAACAGTCATCAGTGTCTAAGTAAAATGAAGTTCCTATGGTACTTGTTGCTTTTCAGGTTTATTGCAACACTAATTTCCCTTGTCTTTGTTTTTGTTTCCCTTGCCTTCTTTCTTCTTGGCCATAGAAATCCGTTACGCAACTGTGTACTGGAATAAAGCTCAAAAAACACTGCAGGTCAGGAATACACTGGACAGGAACGGAGATGCCTATGGCTTCTACAACAACACTATACAGACAACAGGTTGGGGAGTTCTGGAGATCAGAGCAGGCTATGGCCGTAAGACCTTAAGCAATGAAGACATCATGTATGCAGCTGGCTTTTTGGAAGGCTATCTCACAGCTCCGTAAGTACCTCAGGAAGCAACTCAATTTATGACACTTCCAGTGGATTTCTGTGAGTGTGTTTATTTTTCTTTTCCCTTCATTCCTATCCACTTAAACCATACACTTTTGTGGTTGTGTGCTGTTCTTTTAATTCGTAACAAGTATGAGATACAGCATCTTCTTTACAGTATCAAGATGTGGTTTCTGCCTTGTGTTGTCTTCTCATCCTGCAGGCTCTGTTCTCACCTTTGTGAGAACAATGAGTACTGCATCAATATTTCTGGTTAAGTAATGTAATCACAGAATAGCATATGTGTAATGATGTGAGTAAGCCTTGTGTTGTAAATAATTACAAAAGGGGTAGCAGAAAGAATAGTTATTTCCCCAGCCTGGAGGTAGGTGACTGACCAATAGATGAGAGAATTGAGAGCAGATCAGTCAGGGAGAGGCAAAGGCTGCAGGGCTTCCTTAAGGGTCTTTTTCAGCAAGCGCTGTCAAGAAACTACTGGGGAGAACAGATGCTGAAGCTTCATAACATGGGGAGTTTTATCCCTCCTGGACAAAATTTTTTTGAAAAAAAAAAAAAAAAGAGGCTGATACACTGAAAGGCCAGGAGGTAGACTGGTATATGTCTAGAAGGGTCACTGTACTCCTGAAAGCCCTGTGGAAAATGAATGAGGGACTGAAACACTCCCACAATGCAAATCTGTGAAAACTGACTGTTTTGTGCATGTTATGAATCCAGACAAGCTTTTTCTGTTCTTTTTAAGTTCTTTCCGTTACTAAGCAGGAAGGCAGAATTGGTGGGATATAGCTGGTGATATGACTAAGCACATGACATGTGGATTGTTGGCAAAGGCTCTATTTCTCCTCTATGAACTTAAGAATTTTTCTTTTACTAAGACTAAGTTCTGTTGTGTGCCTAATACAGCATAATTTGTTGATCAAGAAAACACTTTGGGGGAGGGGGAAGGGGAATCTTAGAGTTCTGAGTGCACAGCATTTATCCCAGGCAGGAAAGAGAATGAAGTACATGAGAGATCTGGATATGTGTTTTTAGATTATTTGCATGAGAGGTTATTGCTATGGACTACTTAGACAGTTTATGTAAACTACATATGGCATTAAATGAGAATATTGTTGCAGAATCACAGAATGGCTGAGGTTGGAAGGGACCTCTGAAGATCATCTACTTCAACCCCACTGCCGAGCAGGGATCACCTAGAGCACATTGCACAGGATGGCATCCAGGCGGGTTTTGAATATCTCCAGAGAAGGAGACTCCACAACTTCTCTGGGCAACCTGTGCCAGTGCTTTGTCACCATCACAGTCAAAAAGTGCCCCCTCATTTCAGACGCAATTTCCTGTGCTTCAGTTTGTACCCGTTGCCTCTTGTCCTGTTGGTGGGCACAACTGAAAAGAGGCTGGCTCCATCCTCTCAACACCCTACCCTCAGATATTTATATACTTCAATTAGATCTCCCCTCAGTCTTCCAAGTTTCCTTACAACTGGGTGTTACTTGACAGATTTTTATTCAGTGTCTTTGTGTACTCATCTTTAAGTGATTAAACTTAAGTTTTGTCATAGTATGTAGACAGCCCAATCCATACTAAGACTAATCAGATGACAAATTATGTTTTAAAAAACACACTTCTGGTCTACTAGCGCCTCCATAGTAGATATGTAAGTCTTCCTTGCCGACTTTTTAAACAATCTTAACTATATACCCATTCCTTTAAACATAGCTTGAATGTGAAACAGTGTCTGACATAATCTGATGTCTTAGTCTACGCTTAGGTTTAGGAGAGGTGATTTTCTTCCTCCTTCCCCTCCCTTCCCCAGCCATTGCTACTGCAGGGCTATCAGCTCTGCCACTAAATGGCCCATCATAGAGAGTTAGATGTAGCAGAAATAATAACAAACAGAGGTCTTAAAGTCTTCAGAAAAGAGTTTAAGGGTTTCTGTCAAGGAAGAGGTTGGAGAAGTATGTTTTGAGACTTGGGCTTTTAAGTGAAGTGGGGAACTTAACTGAACTTGTTTTAAAGGAGTTGAAGTGTGAAGTTGAAGGGTTAAGATGCAAAACCAGAAGTAGCCAAAGCCTTGATTTTCTCAAAAAGGTCTCCTCAGAAAACATAGTGAGAAATTCTCTGACAGTGCAAAGCCTGAAAATGCTTCCCATCTCTAAAATGACTATCATATATTATATGTACCATCTGTTTTTTTGGCTATCTTTGCCCCATTGTACCATGGAAAATGCAGTGGAAATATATTTCTCACAGAGGTTATGAATATAAGCATTTTCTGTCTTGTGAAGCTATTTTGGATAAAAGGACTTCTCTTTGAAGCTAAGAATATCTATTGAAAATGCTCCAGCTAAGGAGCGAAAATGAATCCTCTGACCCTTGAGAAGACAGAGGACCTATTACTTCAGCTTTTCGGTGTACAATCTTGGTGTTTTTATTCAGTAAACTGCAAGTCAATAAAGTTCTCTTACACAGTGGATTTGACACTTTTTGAAGCACAGAGAAGCAAACTCACTAAGTCTGCACATGTTGAAAGATTACTCTCAGAATTCCGTTTCTCTTTTATCCTGTCTGGAGGGTCACAGAATCCTAACTCACATGCAGGAAGATTTTTTTTTTCTTTGGGGTGTTTACACAATTCTCCTGCAGTGAAACAGGTAACCAGCATCTCTCAGACTGTAAACCTGTTGCTATCAGACAGCCTGGCAGCTTGTCTCCAGGGAAGCTCTCTAGCATCGTCATGACTTCCCATATGAGAAGGAGTCTCTAAACACTCTCATTCTGCCTTTGCACACATCAGTGCACACAGTAGCTGCATGCAGCTCAACCTTCCTTTTTAGGGACTCATCTGTCCTGGTAACAGCAAGGAAGAGTGTAACGACATGTTTGATGGTGTTCTAGACTTTATTTGCATCAACAACCACTTAACTACCAGAGTGATGAGGCTTATGTTGCTTGTCTGTATGAGCACTGCCACCATAAGTGGCTCTGGTACAGCTGTCCAAGGTGAATACACTAGGTATGTGTGGTAATTGAGGTGTCCTCCAGTACATTGTTACCTTAACCTGGACAACTCCAAGGTCTCCAGCTGTCTCTCATCCATTTGTGGCAATGCCATTTGTGGTCATGACTCTATGAAGCCGAAATGACCCAAGGTATCTCTTTGTAGAAACCCTGAAGTCCTGGGAGTGCTCTGGTCTCACGTGTTGTGTTAATGGGAAGGATACATTCCTTCATATAATCCCAGTTTGAAGTGCAGGTTCCTGCAGAAGCTGTCAGGTGAGCAGTAGCTCCGGATTGACAGTGCCTGCAACTTGGAGACCTTCAGGAATTCTCAGCTAGCTCAGTTCTTTCATTGCACCTAGGGTGTGAATTAAGGTTTCTAGACACAGCCAAGCCTTTGATGGTATGCATAAGAATGTCAAAATCTTTCTTAAGAGCTTATGTTTTGTCCTTTGTAGGAACCCAAGCAGAATATAAGATAAATGGATTAAAAAAAAAATATATATATATATATCAAAACGGGACATGCTGGGACTGTCTTATCTCAGATTGCTGGGGAAGAATGTATGTCTGCTATAGTTTTTTTAGGTTCGTGGTATAAAAAGCAATATCTAAGCAAGTCAGATCCATCTACCAGTGATGACAGAAACAGGCATTTTCTAGAGCACAATTCATCTTTCTAGTGTAGGTACCTGATTCAGATAACAGCTGTCTGTTTTGAAGACACTTAGGGGGAGGATAAATCTAATTTGAGTATCTAGAGAGCCAGACATTTGTTTTTATCCCCAGTCTTTGGCCTCTTTGTAAGGTCCAATCCTAACATCCAGCCAAAGCTGTTAGCTCTGGTTTTCTTGGGTTATGAATTCTCTTCCCCCATTACAAGCAGTGTTACTGAGGCCTCACTGTACTTGGGCAACAGCAGAACACATCCAGATCAGTGACGTGAAGCACATACTTTTAGTCAGTCCCAACTGGGACGTGCTTGGTGCCTTAGAGCAGTATTTAAATTTGAAGCAACATTAATTGTACTCTTTTCTGATACAACCTCAGCTGACCCGAGTCCTGTCATCTTCCTCTCTAATTTGAAGAACATAGCTGTGCTTTGCTGTTTTTAGACTTTGAATTCTTGTCCCAGTATTGTAATTGCCTTGTTTTTGTTGTTAGATACAGTTGCAAAGCACTACCTTACTATAATGATCCAATTTACTTTGGAGGATAATACCTATACCTTACAAAATATGCAAGCCATGTACATGGAAACGTTAAAGGGAAAAAAAAGTCACAGGGAATTTAGGAGGAAAAAATCTTGGGCATTAAAAGATTAATCAGTCAATCCGAGGAATTGTCTGGCTTCTGTTAGTATATGCAAGAGGGAAGCCCATTAAAGAAGCTGCTTTCAGTTCCCTGATTTTGAACCAATCCACTCTCTACTCCGGTTATCTCTGCTTAAAGATGATACAAGTATAAAATCTGCCTTGTGTTGCATACCTTTCAAGTGCACCAAATGAAGAGAGTATGGCTGACAGTTTGTCGTGGTTCCGCTCGAGTGGGCAGCCGAGCTCCACCACAGACGCTCTCTCACTCCCCCTCCTCAAAGAGGAATGGGGAGAAAATATGTGAAAAGGGCTCAAGGGTTGAGATAAGGACGAGAAAATCACGCAATAATTATTTTAACGGGCAAAACAGACTCGGCATAAGGAGATAGTAAGATTTATTGCCTATTACTAACAAGCGAGAGAAGTGAGAAAACAAAGGAAAAAAAAAAACAAAAGCACCTTCCCCCCATCCACCCTCTTCCACCTCCTCCCCCCGAGCGGCGCAGGGGAACAGGGGAATGGGGGTTATGGTCAGTCTATAGCACTTCTTCTCTGCCGCTCCTTCTCGGTCACTCTCGTCCCCTGTGCTGTGGGGTCCCACCCACGGGATGCAGTCCTTGATGAACTGATCCGGCGTGGGCTTCCCACAGACAGCAGCTCTTCCAGAACTGCTCCAGATATGGGACCGTACCACGGGGTCCATCCCTCAGGAGAAAACTGCTCCAACCTGGCTCCCCTACGGGCAGCAGCTCCTGCCAGATCACCTGCTCCTGCATGGGCTCCTCTCCACAGGCTACAGGTCCGGCCTGGAATCTGCTCTGGCAGGGGTCTTCCACAGGCGGCAGCCTCCGTCGGTGCAGGGCCACCTGCTCCACCGTGGTCTCCTCCACGGGCTGCAGCGTGGAACCCTGCTCCACCGTGGTACTCCATGGGCTGCAGGGGGACATCCTGCTTCACCATGGTCCTCACCACAGGCCGCAGGGGACTTCTGCTCCGGCGCCTGGAGCACTTCTCCCCCTCCCTCTACACTGACCTTGGCACCTGCAAGGCTGTTCTCTCACTCCCTTGACTCTCCCGGCTGCTGTGTGGCGCAGCGTTTTTTTCCCTGTCTTAAATATGCTCTCACAGAGGCGCAAAACAACATCGCTTATTGGCTCGGATCTGGAAAACAATGGGGCCCTTCCCAAACATGGGGCAGCTTCTAGATCTTTCTCACAGAAACCACCCCTATGGCTCCCTGCTACCAAAACCTTGCCACGTAAACCCACTACACAGTTGAACCTAGAAGTCTGATCAGAGTAGTATCCTGGCTGTTTTTATTCTCTTAATCTGGTTCTTGTCCCTGAAAGACCATCTGCCAGATGGACTGTCTTCTGCTATTCCCTCCCCATTTCTAGTGCCATCAGAACTCTGTCTTGTAGTATGGCATAAATTATGCTATAATTTCCTTCCTAAAATTACTTAAAATTCTTATTTGCCAAATTTGTTGTGACTGCAGGGGTGCAGAATGTTGATCAGTTTCTTCAACTTTGTCTACTTCAAGAAATAGGTTATGATCATTGCGTGTAGTCTTGTGTTAAATGGGAGAACAGCTAACTGTAGAACTAAAATTGGTACTGTAGCTAGAGTTTCCTGAAAGGTGTGATGGTGTGAAGCTACTGAGCACTCCCCTCTCTTGCCCGAACTCCCCAGATCCAACCCCTCTCACTTATATCTGCCCAGGCACTGATCAAGCACTTTCATGTTGATTCACTTACTAACATAGCAGAAAGTTGCATTTGTATACTACCTCTCTTGCTTAAACAAGCATAAAAACCTAATTCAAGCTACAAACTGCCAGAAAAATAATTTACATTTTTTTACTATTTACATTTTTTTGTTGGGTTAGGGTTTTGCTTGAATGTATGCAGGCCAATTAGACTGGGTAGCCAGAGGGTTACCAGAGCTGACATAAGAAACAGCAGGGTCATGCAATCAAGTTGTGCTTAAACAGCTGAGGTTGGGGCAGGGGACAAAAAGAGAAGGAAGAAGGTCAGTGGATCAGCATCTCTAATCATCAGCAAACCATTCAGTCATCTCTGGGTGCATTCTCTAATTATACTCTGAAAGAAACTGGGGAGAAAGAGCATTCCTCCCAGAGGAAGTTGCCCTTGTTTAATAGAGGGAATCCTGTCCTGCTAGCATGCTCTTTCCTTGAGGCTGGCATTTGCTTCTTAGTTTGGCTTTCTTTCCCTCAGAACTTGGTAGGAGATAATTCTACTTATGACTGATCTAGTTCTACCTACTCGAGAGTTCAGCAAAATAATTTCCTGCTGAATTCCACCTAGAACTAAATATTCCTCCCCCTGTGTTTTTTTTTTTTTTTTTTTTTTTTTTTGACTCTGTAGCTGAAAAAGTGTTGGCTCAGTTTGAACTTGAAAATTAAGAAATGTTGATGGGAGGAAAAATTAATGGACTGAGAAAATTCAAAAGCTCTGTGAATCAGATGCATGAATTAGATTTGACCTAAAATTGAAGGGCGATGATAACTTTTGGGCTCCTGAGCTCTTTTTGTCAGTTAATTTTGTTATGAAATGTAAAGTGCTTTACTTCAATACAAACAAGCGAACCAGTCAACTAAAACAAACAGAAACTCAACCTTTTGTTCCTTCTAGTTAATGGTGATGAAACAGCTAACTGAACTCAGCTTGGAGGTGGGAGGCTTGGGGGGTGTGGGGGTGAAACAATGTTGGTTTCCATGCAGCTGAATCTGTTTAGGGCTGTCATGAGTCTGTGGGAATGCATAGGATTAACATACACCTTAGAGGCTTTTAGCTTATGTAAGAAAGGATCATGGTCAGTGGTAAGCAAAAACTCAGCTAGATACCAGGCTAAAATTCTCTCACTACTCAATCAGCAAATATTCTCATCTCCATGCTCTCTTGGTTCCAAATTGAATAGCTCTCCAGTAAACCGTTTCTGTTATGCTTTAAATTAATGTGCTAGAATTTTGAAGATGGTTCTGATCTTCAGAGATTTCCTGAATGTGAAGTTTTGCTATGAAATTGTACCATCTCACTTTTGCTTCTTTTTCCATTGTAGAGCAGTTTGAGCGAGCATTAGCAAGGACTTTTATTTTGACTTAAATTTAAACAATATACTTGTTTTAACTTTGCTATTTGACATGCCTTAAAGATACGATACCATTTCATGATTAGAAAAATGTGACTTTGTGGTGCATGGCTCTCAGTATCTGCTGACAAATGGGATGGCGAGGAATAAGGGAAGGTGCAAAAAAGTGATTTCTACTACCTTTTTTCTTTCAGGCATATGTATGACCATGCTGCAAATATGTATCCACAGTTAATTAAGAATCCCACCGTTCGAAGTGGAGTCCAGAATTTCATGGCGTATGTATTTAGTTCTTAGAAAATAAATTCTTCAAGACTTATGATTGATGTATATAAGGATATTTCAATTTTATTCTCTCATAGGTGAAAGAAAATATATGTTTACTTTTCCACTGACTGCATGGCATTAGTGTGTGTGAGGAAAAATTCTGAACTTGTTAAGAAGGTCATATATCCTTCCCCAATTCTGATTCTTTCAAAGAAATATTTAAAGATATTACTGCAAGTGGGTGTGGATAACACCAATGAATTATGAAGTTTATTCTAGTGAAAATCCTTTTCTAAAAACTGGTATTTTGAATGTTACACTGAACAGTGTGGTCTCTTGGCATCTTAGTCTTTTTAACACACTCTTTCATTCCACTGTTAGAATTTTGTTTACTATACCACTGATGTGAATTCTGTTCTAATCACAAAAGTCCTGAATCCTTTTTTTTCTTCAGCGGTATAAATCAACAGTAATTCTGCTCAAATATTGCAGCTACGCTGTTGGGGAGCTACAGGTGGGAGAACCGGGACAGGTACTAGGAGACTCAACTGTATTTAGCACTTACATTAGTCTCCTTAGACTTGTATTTTCTTCTATTATGAATACTTCTGTGAAGCTTTGGTCATGTCTGCAGACTAATTTTTACATCTTACCTTGTTTTGTTTCCTGAAGCAAGGGGGCTACATATCTGAATAATTCTGTTTATTGCATTTGTATCTAGTTTGTTTTTAGTGTATCAAAACAGATTAGAAAAAAAAACTCTTAGCACTCTCTTCCTATCATTGTATCCTTCAGCATTGCTGTCCTTTCTGTGAGAAAGATGAGGTAGCTATCATATCTGTTTTTTGTGTTGTTTTCCTCAGTATAACTCATAACAGCGGCTGTATTCCCCAAGATGCATTGTTGTGATGGAGGGGGCAATAGTAGGTGGCCTTGTATATTTTTTTTTTTTCTAATGCCAGTATTCTGGACTCCTGCTGTGTTGCTTTATTTTATAGCAGTCTCAATATGGGCTACTGTGTTGTGTTGAAAGCCATAGCTGTGAATGCTCTGATCATGTTCCTGTTTCCTCTGACATACGTCTTGTATCTTTTTACTTTCAGGTAGATAAATATGGCTGGTTTTATCAGCCATATACTGCTGGAAGAGTTTGTTTCCTTGCCAGATTCATTCACTTCTTTTTTTCTTTTTTTTTCTTCTTTTTTTTTTTTTTTTTTTCTTGCTGTACATAATGCCAGATAGATTACAGTCTCTGGTCCTGTGTTTATCTGGTCTTGACTTACTCTAAAAATTCAGGTTCCTCGTTGTGTGCAGCAAAGGAGGGAACTCTACGAGTTCCTTCTAATGTTGACTGCTCTTGCCCTTGGGTCTGTTCAGCTTCTGTTTTGTGCTGTAAACCTGGGTTGTTCGACTAGTAACCTCTTGGTTGGATTTGGCACATAGAATTATTGTTTGGCCTCCCACCTTTTCCTCAGAGGAGAATAGCAGTGGTTCTTAAGCAAAGTTTTAGCACTGCCAGCAGAAAGCCTTGGTTGCACTTGTACCTAGGGGAGAGAAGTAAGGACTTTAAAAGTCAGTCTATTTTATAGAGTAGGCATTTAAAAGGAAATAGGTCAGGTGAACAATCAAATGCTTGTTTCTCTTTACTGACTATAAGGGGATGCTAGATCTGCTATAGGTGGGTCTCCCACAGAGGCAGAGTCCATCTCTTTGGTGCTGAAACAATGTATGGAGGTAGAGGCACACGGTTGTAGGGTACATTGCATGGATCTGAATATTTGCACCCAGAGTATACAACCTTCATCCATGTCTACTGGATTTCCAGAACATGATTTACCTCAAAACACTAGGAAGGTTTTGATCATCTTGGTCATAATGCAGGCCAACATTTGCCCCTTCCCTGCAATAGCAATTATACTCTAAAACAAAAGCAAGAAAACCCCAACCTGTTTGTTCCTCTGCAGGAAACAAGATCAATGGACAAGACAACAAATCAGAAATAATAAGGATGACCCCTTTTGGAGGCATGCTGGCTATATTATTGCACAGTTGGATGGTCTGTACATGGGAGCCCTCGAGTGGGCTAAACTGCACAAACAAACAGTAAGATTACCACATCTCTTTTTTAGTAGTTGGGTGTGGGATGTCAGAAGATGAAGATGGGAAAAAGGAATCTGATATTTTTTTTAAAAGTGTGTTTAAAGATTAGTGACAAGTATTCATTCTGCATGTCATTCAACAAAAATTTCAGTTGTTGTGCAGTGCAGGTAGTGTAATTGAGCACTCCTGTCATGTCACCCCAGGTCTTTGTACTGGACTTAGAACTCTTGGCGTCTCACCTGCTGATTAGACTGGGGTTAGCTTTTGTATCAGTGTGAATGTTGGAAGGACAGACACTTCTAAGGTGTTTGCTGTCCTCACTTTACAATTGTTATTGAGCATATGACTGTAGGTATAAAGAGTAGCTGCAACAGTATGAATCAGCAAATAGGAACTGTGTTAAAGCTTTTGTTCTTATTTCCAGTCGTTAGAGCTTCAAAGCTTCTAGATTTTGCAGGATATCTTTCTTTGCTAAATTGTGTCTTGCTTTCTGTTTTCCAAGTCTCCTGTTGCAAACTGTATGGTCAGTGTTGTGTAAGGCCAAATGGGGTAATATTTTGTTTTATTTTTTTTTTCCTGAAAATTATTTTTTCTTGTTGTTTTTAAACTTGGATAGAATTGTGTCCAGGATCATCAGCTTGTATGCAATACCAGAGCTCCTTTTACTCCAGTAGAGTTGCGGTAATTATAGTGCTTTCCCCATAAGTCTAGTACGTCTAATTGGTTCCTCATTGTGAGAGGGAAGACTTGAGTAATTGCAGTTGACCCTTTTTTGTCTTGATTTCATCATACCAAGAATTTAGAGAAGGTGGCAGTAAGGAATTGTAAGCAATTAGGTTTTGGTAAAATGCAAAAATCTCTTGCATAGTTCTCATTCTGGACATTTCCTTAGCAGGAACCAGTTCATGCTGAAAGAGAAGACTGTGATGGAAAGGTCCATCCTGTTGAGTCTGAATTACAGGGATTTTATTAAGAAACCTTGACTTTCTAGGAAAATAACTGATTCATTCCTTTTCACAGCATCTATAACTGTAGAGCCCTGCAAGGTTCATCATTTTTTTTTGTCTGCTTTGGAATCCTTTAGATGCAGATGGACGGGAAAAGAACTAGCTTGTATCTGAGCTATTTTCTTGAAATAGACAGGAACATCCTACCTGCAGTGTGTTTTCATTTATGTCTGTGTTTGATATTAAAAATCACTGCCCTCTGAAGCGACCAAATCATTCTGATCCTCTTTCAGACAGGGCATATCGTATGTCACCAGCACACCTATACAATGGTACATTTAAGGAAAATTCAGACATGGTTCGGTCTGAAATAACTGTGTCCTTTATTCTTCAGTTATATGCAGTGGATATTATGCATGTGTCTGTATATATACACAGACACATGTACATATACACATATATATTATATAAAATACTTCTTTTTCCCAGATGTGCCTGGAGCAGATGGTGGGAATTATTTCCACTCCTTTCTTTTTCTTTCATAGATAATAGTGCCCAAAGCTAAATTTGTTTGCTTTGAATAAAAATATACGGGACCAAAAATTTTCCATGCATATTTGTCACTTGCACTGAAGTTTTGTCTGTTTGCCAGAGCTAGAAAGTTAACATCAGTCTCTTACTTCTGAGTATGGTTTGGAGAGCTGTATTTTCACCTAGACGTTTGGTTTTCCTTGGCATCAAGGTGATTCTTGACAACACTGCAAAAGTACATGAAATTCCGCTTGTTGCATATCATGTTTCTTTTTGAATATTTTGAGGAGAGTAAGCCACATAAGTGCTGTTTGTGTATGTATTTACTACTGTTTTGGATCCCCTTCAGGAAATAAAGATCTTAAAGATTTCTTTAAGGATAGGTCAAAAGATCTAAATTGGATGGAGAAAAGGGTCTGTATTTGCAAAGAATGTGAATTTCTACACTGAGCACTAGGTGAAGTTGAACAAAACTATTTTTTCTTTGGAAGAATGGGAACAAGAGTTCTATGAATAGCTAATCTGCTTTTAGTCTTACCCATCTCATGTTCCAAGGACTTTTATTTGCACTATATACACTTTTTGAACTTGTAAGTGTTTGAAGTCTTACATTTGGTGGACTAACTGGTGTGTGCTTATGTGGTGAAGACATGTGAAAAGATCTGTCTTTGCATTGTCCTGTACAATGTGTGGTAGGTTGAAACTATGCCACATCCACATAGTGCTTAAATGAGTGTTGAATTGTGTGAGTATAGATAAAAGTCACTCTGAAACGTGTCCTCTTTTCCTCCCCAGCTTCAAGATTGCCTTACCTGAACATTGTAGAACCATTATCTGCCATGAATAACCAGGCTTTACTATAGAGAAAATTGTTTTGGACTCAGAACTGTTTAATAGTAGCATTAGCATGTACCTTTTATTCTTTTATCTATGGAGCATATGTATAATAGTGGACTTTTCTTTCTTTTATTATTATTAATTTTTAATTGCATTAAACAACATCTTGCAGGGCTGTTCTAGGTAGATACTTCCAGTAAGATCTGCATGAAGGCAATGTGTAGTGTAAATTTCTGTACTTTAAATTTGATGTTTACTGGTATCATTAATAATGATGTCAAAATCTGAATACATTTTCATGTTAAAGTGTGAAATTATTCCATCTGGTTTAGCAACATTTTATATCCAGTAAACAAACCCAACCCTTTTGTCAGGATGATTTCTGAAGGAGGGGCACTCAAAGAACATTAAGGCTTTTCATCTGCCTAATGCTCTACCAACGCTGTGATTAATCTTGGGCTTGTCCACACAGGGAAATTACTCTTGAATAAGGAGGTGTAAGAGTTTTAAATACTACAATGATTCCAGGACAGCTCTCTATTTGTACTTCCTTATTTTGTATTGAGAATGCTCATGCATGGGGAGGTCATTGGAAAGCAATTGTTTCAGACTGACTAGTCTATGTTATTATACCGTGTAGACACGCATTTAAGACTTGTTTTCTTATCTGCTGCCTTTTCTAAGTTTTTCTCCTTCAAGCTGATGGTAAGTTTACAGTGGGAAAGGAAAACTCAATTTGATCTTTCTCGCTTTTCAGGATAATATCTCAGAGGATATGCAACATATTCTAGCTAAAGGACTTTAATGTCATGGCTATATCACCTCATTGCTTGTCATTTTAGTGCATTCATTTGCTCTTCTTCGGGATGTAAACCATGCATACCAGGGTTTTCCTTACAATGCTATGTGAGATGAGAGAACGTGGATGACAAGAGGTTATAATATGCCCTATATTATGTACTTGTTATGATGTACACTCATGTAATTCTTGCTGGTGGCCTCAGATGATCTTCTCATAGGGAAGACTTCTCCATATACCCTGGAAAATCAGGTGTACGTGTTCCTCAGCTGGGGCTCTCAGCCTAGTGGGAGGAAGATTTATCAGGCTGCTCCTGAAATAATCAGATTTGGCATACACTGCTAATGCCTGAGTCTTGTGTTTGAATGCATTGTTTTAGTGAGAAACTCTGTGCACTGAGCATGTCGGACTTCTCTGATGTCACTTAGCATCAGACAAAACCAGATTTATCCTAGCAAAGCTAAGTCATGAGTTCTTGGAAATATATTGGAATTAATCTTGTTTACCTCTCAAAAGGGGAATGAAAACACAACTCTGATGGGTACTTAGCAACCTAGTTCCTCTTTTGTTTTGCCTGGCTTTGGGAGAAAACAATTTCACCCAGTGGAACACTAAGAATTTACATAATCTTTGCTGTTTTGTTCAAAAGGGTCTTTCCTTCCAGCTTTCTGTGGTTATAATGCTGTTAGCTTCCTTCCATAGTACCTTTGTTCTGGTTTGGATGGATTTCCTGGTATTTAATGATTTTATTTTTTTTAAATTTGTAATGACCACAAGATAGCACATAAGTAGGAAACTTTTCAAGTATATAGACAATTCCAAGTGATGCTGTAGCAGTGTCAGTAGATATTACAATGAAGGCAGGTTTTATGGAGGAGAATATGGAGTGGTAATAAATGGATAGAAAGAACAATTAAAATGTCTAAAGGCTGGCTGAGCATTCTCACATGCAATCCTATTTCCTCCCCCTCGTGGTGGTAATGTTCACTCATTACTTTGCTGCCTGACTTTTCTGTAACAGTTATGGCTGTAAATTAAACACTGGAAAACAGCTTTGCCTCACAGTATGTTTGGCTTGCAGTCCTTTTAGTATGGCTGGATGGGGGAAAAAAGTGCTGAAACTGCAGCAAGTCTGTCTGTATGGATTCTAGTAATATAGCACTTGCTGGGACTTGTTTGCAAATGATTCATACCACTGAGTTGCTTGAAACTATCCAAAGGTACATCCCTTGATTTTTATCAGTTGTGGCCTCTGCTGGTCCCTGTTTATGACAGCAAAAATACGATGAGCTAGAACAGTGTAACGTATGTTCAAATTTGCTTCGGACTTTTTTCCCTCAAACTAGAGTTGCTGTTAGGGCCTTTCATGGTACGTAGTTTTAGTTGTTTATTTTTTTTTCCTTGTCCTTTTCTCCCTTTTATTGGGGTTTGTTCAGCTTTATGGTTTAATAACAGCAAGTTGTATTGCAAGCAACATATTTCTTTGCTCTATGATTACATTCCATTCTAAAATTACTAATCATAGTGCTACAATGATGTGTATTCTGTCTTTTCCTTAAGTCTTGCCTTAACTAAAAGCATGGTGCAAGCAAGAACAGGAAAGAGTTAGAAAACGGTCCTTGAAGGCTGAGGTTAGACCACTGTTAAGGTTTTATGTTTGAAGAGGCATTGAAAGAGAGGATGCTGAAGATTGCAAAATGATCTGTGCATAATTAACCATGGCTCTCTCTAACCATAAGGGTTTTTTTGAAATCCTGTAGTGGGATGCCTTTTGACTGACTTCCTCTCTTCAGCTTGTTCCATGCTTGATTAGTACTGTTAATGTATCTATCTCGCTTCCTTCGTTTCCTCCTTCTCAGACATGAGGATCTTTAATTGCAGTCTTTATTAAAAAAAAATAAAATCCAAGAGCTCACCTGAATGTGTGCTAATGTAAGGCTTTTCAAAGGCATCTAGATAAATAGGGGGAAAAAAATGTAATATGCTGTTGGCAAAGACACACGAGGTTTCCTAAATTACTGCTATAGCATCTCCTTTTTGTCCTCAGCAATGTTAGCATTGGTAATGTCACTACAAGGGCCAGACACTTAAAGATACATAAGTGTCTCATTCCAAGCTGAATTTTAGCATTTGGGTCTTGTGAACAGGTGTTTTGCAGAAAGTATAAAAGATTGCTTTGAGAAGGAAAAAGTTCTTAACAGCTGAGTTCTATTGATTGATGCTTCTGTCTGAAAGTGTTTGTTGTGGTCTCTTCTCTCTTTCTTCAGCCCCTGAGCATCTTTGATGTCCAGTTTCTGAATGCAGTTGGAGACCTGTTGGACCTCATTCCTGCATTATTTGAGTATTCTACGAGGAGCGGACAATGCAATGTGGATGCAGGAGGTCATGGGAAATACCAGTGGGATATGGGTCACTGCTCTGCACTCATCAAGGTGAGCACTAAGAAATTCAGCTCCAGCGATTGTGTTGATTCAAAATGCCATGAGTCTGTGTTTCTGTAGTCTTCACTGTTCATATTGCATGTGCCTGAAGAGACCCTTGTTGATCAAGGCACTTTTATGTAGTTACCATTTGTACCTCCATGGCATTCTGGGTCCAGTTTTGCTCACTGGTGCTTGGAGGGAGGGGAAACAACAAAAATAAAAACCACAGAGAATGACAGTGGAAAAGCTATTAGAATTACTGGGGAATGGGAAGCTACTGTGGAGAGGAAACTGGATGAGAGTAACTTATTTCATCTTGCCAAGTGAAGGTCAGAAGGGGATACCATGAATGTTTACAAATACCCTGGGAATGTAAGTAGGGAAAAGGTTACTTAGTGCTGGCATAAGAACAAATGGGTGTGTGAGGCTGGTGGATGGTGGATGAATACAGTCCAGAAATTAGAAAAAGTTTTCTTAGTGTTAGCAGTGATATTCTGGATTAGCTTTCCCATGGGGATAATGACAGGAAGAAAACCCTTTTAAAATCTAAGGTTCTAATACATCATGGCTGCAATTAAATTTTTCTACTAAAATTGTCAAACATCTAGTCAGTGTATGGAGATTCAGGTATTCCAGAGCAACCATATTTATCTTCAGCTGAGATGCATTCATTCAATATTTGACTGTAACAAAATGTTTGAGGTGGCCATAAGTCTTAGAAACAGGGAAATGCTTTGAGAAGACATACTATCAATATGTATCTTTTCAAAATACATACCTACTTGCATTCGCTTCTGTGCTTTAAAATTTCCCAAAGGTGTTTTCACAGAAAGAGCATGTTCTAAGTTAATGTTTGATATGTTTGTAGAGATATGATTTGAGTGCATAACTACAAACATTTAAGAGGAAGAGGGAAACAAGACATGTCTTGGTACACGGGTGCTCCAAAAAAAAACCCTAAACTGTTTCATTTTGAACAATGACAAAGATTTGAAAGCAACACATTGGCAAGAACTATCTCCAAAGGTTTCAAAAATTCAGTACACAATTAAAAAAGTTCAGTACACAACTAAAAAACACGAGAATCTGGTCCCTCTTGAACAATGCAGTTAGACTGCTTAAAACAAATTGTTCTCCTGGTTTCTATCAAGTACAAAACATGCAGAGTATGGTAGGGCCTGAAATGGTTCATCATTATGCTTCTGTTTTCCAGGTTCTACCTGGATATGAGAACATATATTTTGCCCATTCCAGCTGGTTTACATATGCGGCCACGCTGAGAATATACAAGCATTGGAATTTCAATATAGTTGACCCATACACTAGGACCGGCCGTGTCTCATTCAGCAGTTACCCAGGTAAGGTCTCATCCCCCTCCCAAAAGAAAAGGTATTCAAGATGACATGGACTGTCTGGCTTGCAGATATCTTGCCTGTAAAAAGGTCTATACCTCAACAAGCATTGGGTTCAACGTACCTTAATCCTTTTAGCCATGGGGAGGACAAAATGCCTTGTTCAATTTTCTAGCCTAAACATCTCATGGTGGTGTTTTTGTTTTCTTTTTTTTGTTTGTTTTTTTTCCTGTTGGCTAATCACATCTAGTGCTCAGAGTAGTACTAGTTAAATATTCTTCTACCTCTCACACAAACACACTGCTTTGAGTTCTGCTTGGTGTAGTGCACAGCCATCTCAACTGTTGAACTTAGTACCTTGTTGACAGCATTCACACGTTTGGTAATAACGAGGTTTTGAACACTTGTGTTTAGTACCATGGTATGACTTGTACTGTAATAACATTACTAGACACTATCAAACACTAGCCATTTGAAATTGTAGAGACTTTTTTGATGCTGGGTTAGCAAACCTTGTTTTTTTTCCCCCCCTCTTGCAGCTTCTCTAGAAACTGGCAAAGGGAGGTATTTTTAATGTGTATTTTACGTGTCAGAAATATATCCAGCCAGAGTATTTAAAATTACCCTTGGGAAGATGAGGCAGCATGTAGTGTTCTCAAGTTTCCTGGAAGAATATTAGAAATTATTGGTACTTAACATTTCAGTGGTGAAATATGTACTCTTGCTGTTTTTGTTAGTTTTTTAGTTTTTTAATAACAAACAAACAGCTCAAATTAGCACCAAGAAATGTGATCATGAAAAAACAAAGCACTGCATACATTTTTAAAGGTGGAATTTCAAATTCAAAAATGGCCAAACACTCAAATCTGCAACTTTTTAAAGTGAAATATGTGCTGTAGAAGATCATTTGATTCTGATGAAATTGTGTTGGCTGATGATTGCAAAATGTGCTTTGATTTCTTACTCTGCTTGTCTTACTACAAAGGCAGGGGTCTTTTTGGCTTGGACTCCTAAAACTGTTCTATAAAGCAGTTGCGTTCATTTCACATTAAAAGCAATCTTTTTTTTTTTTTCTTTTTTTTTCTTTTTTTTTTTTATTGTGGATTTCTGACCCAGTAACCCTCAGGAACACAATTTTCCTGGGATTTTTGCTTTAGGGAACGAGTCAGAGATATTTTGGCAAATGCCTGTAAAGTGTACAGCCTTTCAGGAGCATGGGTTTTCTCTGAGGAATTTGACTTTCTTGTCAGAAGGAATTTTGCCAAGCCTGTATAACCTGGTAGGAAGTGAAGGTTGTCTGAGCTCTGTTCTTCACCTGAATGTACAGAAGGTCATTCTGGATCTTGTATCTCACAGAAAAAATACTGTTGAAGATAGTATTGTCCTTTAGGAGAATGTGGCTATGTTTCCCAACTGTTGCATGCTGTATTGTGCTGCAGATGCAAACTTGGGATCAGGATCCGCCACACAGAGTGACTTTTATTATTATCATTAATGCTACTGCTCTGTTGTGTTGTTTGTTTTTTTTTTTTTTTTTGGAGGGTGTATATGCAGGTATCTTTGGGTTGTTCCTTTTGTGGAATCTTTATATAGAGAGAAATACGTATCATCTGCTTTGACAAGACTGATAAAGCACACTGTATGAGAGGGTACCTGAAAACCAGCTGTGCTAAATGCCTGGGGTCTGCTTGCTAGTGCACAAAATCCCAGTGCATTTCCCTGAGACTGGTGTCTGCAGGGAACTTTTAAGAGAGGGCTTATTTTAAAGCTTGCTTGTCCTAAGTACTCTGATGCAGTGATGTGGTAAGGTTTCATTCTACCTACAAAATTCAGTGAGAACTGTTGCAAAACGTACTTCCCATGGCTACAGTGGAGTTTGAGAGACCTGTGGTATGTCAAGTGTGCTCACTGGCCACTTAATTATAGGGTAGTATCGCAAGCACTAGGCAAGTGTGACCCATTGACTACAGCAGATTACATTAGCTGTAATGTAGCTCACAAACTTGCAGTTTTCCAGATGAGCAAACGCAAAATCAGCTGGTCTGGTAATGATCTCAGGGCATCACACAGGAAGGAGGGAACTACCAGAAAACTCTGCTCCATGTTGTGATGAGATGAAGCCCTAAATTTTCAGGGCATCTGACCATGAAATCCACAAATCCTGCCCATGGCTCAACTTGACAACTGTAACTTCTCTCTGCATGTGAGTTCCCACTCCTGTTCTCTGTCCTGACAGGTACCTCCTGGGACATTCTTACTGGTTCTTAGTAAGATCCCCTGAACAGGAGGGATCCACATGATCCTAACGTACATAGAAGTATTGACTTTTGGAGGAAACAAGGCATTAAGAAGGAGGTTTCCTTCCAGGCCTTCAATGGCACTTAACCGAATAATTCATAGCTCTCTCTTGTCCAGTAGACTGGTTATGAAGTAAAACTTAAGCTGTCCAAAAGCTGTGTCAGAAATGTTTCAAGGAAACACTTGTCTTCTGAAAAGGAATGTGCCGACTCCCTGATTTCTCCTGAGATCAGAGTAAAGTTGTCCAGATTGTTTATTTACTGCATTTCAAAATACAGGTAAAATTGTGAAATTAAACTGCAAAAAAAAAGAGTATTTGTTACATCTCGGGTTAGAGGATCTAAGCTGACTGGCTAGTTGTGATGTACACTGGCATATGCATTATGATACAGCTAGAGGGCCTTGCACTTCCTTGCTTTTGCTGAGGCTCAGCAAGCAGAGGATGATCTGGAACTGCAGAGTCCATTCCTGTTTCCTCAGCAATTTCCAATATTCTTGCCAGCATGCTTAAATACTACTGCTTCAGTTTCTTTCAAGTTTCCTCCTTTCTGCTTTCTCCCTTTCAGACCCACAGTAGCACTGCAGGGGTACTTGCAAGGGGAATGAATGAGAGCAGTAATCTCTGCTCTTGCAGAATGATTTAACCACCTACGCTCGTTTCCACACTAATCCTAATCCTCACTTGAACCCTGCTCATCATTTCAGCTTTCTCTTCTGTTGAAAGCATCTGTGCAGAGCTGCATGCAGAACATCTCTGTGAACCTCTGGAAAGGAAGAGGGGCTCTGAGCTGAATGCTTGGACACCTCTGACTTTGGTGTCTTGTTCAGACTGAGCATAAGTACTTAATGTTGCTGGTGAGTTTCTGCAGAGCAGTGAACTTAAATGCAAAGGCCAAGTAACATTTGCTAACAACTGTTGAGTGAAGCTCTGCTCATTTGGAGGGATAAGAAATATGATGACAGAGACTAGGTGGGTGTTGTTTTTGCAGGACATGTCTAGTAAAAAACAAAACAAAACAAAAACAAACAAACAAAAAACAGATAAGGCCAAACAAAAATTCCCCTGGCTGTGCAGTCACTGTTTGACACTGCCCCACTGAGTCATTTCCAGATATTAGCCCTATTAGCTGATGAAATTTCCCTGTTTTCATTGGACAGCAGGGAGAAGATTGCAGTTTCCAAGATCCCCATCCATTTGGGTGGAGCTTTTTTGAAGAGTTAGTTTTGAACCCCATTTAAAAAAGGGAATCTACCATTTGGACCCAGGCACAGTAGTTTGGGTAGTGACCTGCTTTCTCTAGGTGAGCTACAGTCTTGTTAAATATGTTGTATTCTGGTTTTAGGTACTTAATCAGGGGAATAGCACATTCTCCACTGGCACCAGCATGCTTATGGGTTTTGCCACATTTCTTGCTTCCCAGCTTCCTCCAACATCTGTCTAAAACCTGAGGGCGAGCAGAGGAAAAGTATCTGATGCACTTTATGACTCTGGTATCTCATCTCCATTGTGGGGTGTACCTTTGCCTAGTACCTAGGAGAGATCTGCAGGTGAAAGGAAGGCAGCTGGCAGGAGATAAATCATGGTATGAAAAGCATCTGCTGGTGGGATTATGAAAGCTAATCCAGAGAAGACATCTCCCTTCCTATTGTTAAGTGTGTTTGTAGCCCAGAGCATTGAGCCTTTTAGGCTGGAGCTACTCTCATCCATGTGAGGTGATTGCTAGGGCTCTTGTCCCTGACTTCCAGACTATGACACTGCACCTTTCTGACACTGAATGAACACAAGGACCAGTTAAAATTCCAGAAAAGTTGATTCCATCTGGTTGAGAAAGAAGCAACTACCTCTTTAGGAACAATAGCTGTCAGGAGCACATCCCTGTTCTGTCCATGTCCCTCCCATTCTCATACTATTCAGTGTGATGACTCCCCAGAGAACACTATGGCTCAGATTTCAAAAAAAGAAAAAATCAACCAAGCAAACCAAAATATTAATAGTGGTGTGAATGAAGTTCCAGAATCTGGAAACTTCAGTTTTCCAGTGGTGTTTGGAAACAGAATCTAAATGGCTCAGACCCTGAAGACGCAGTCAGAAGTGCTTTTATTTCTTTCTTTTTATAGGAAGAGTCAGGTTCGTTGAAAGGGGAGGAAGAAAAAACACAGAACAACAAGATTGAGAGTAGTTGATAAAAATGGGAAATGGGTTTACAGGGGAAAATATGTCACTGTTATCTCTCTGTACAGTTTACCTAAAAGGCAATTTCAATTATAGCAGATTCTCATACATAGTGGAAAAATGAGGATAACACAAGAAGACATCAAATATCTGCTGCTATCTCTAGGCTTCATCTGGGTTTTATTTTTGTGGATGCTTTTGTCCTTGGTAAACCTGTCATATGTATTTAACTTCCCTTTGTCTCAAGGGTGCCTGTACCTTAAGTCATAATGACATATGTTGTCTCTGGATAACTGAGCTAATAGTGGTGTATCATGGAGGGCACACTGTATTATAAAAGTACTGCGGGATGAAACTTGGTAAATACTGAGTCCTGGAAAGAAATCCACTTGTTTTCAGCTCATCTTAGCTTTGCAAATTATTTGAACTACAGAACTCATTCAACTTAATTATTTGAGTTGCCACTTACTTTGAGTTGAGTTTTATCTCAGCTTAAGTTGATTTAAAAAGGAGACAAAGCTATTCAGTTTATTTTGAAGTAGGTCACTTTGTACTGGTATCCACGTAGGAATTAGTGCTCAGTTCAAACCACAGTTGTTTAACAGTTTCATTTTTGGTCTCTGGACAAGCACTCATCTTGCTGTGCAGCAGTTTACCTCAGGAGTAGTCAGCGTTGTGGTATAAAACAGGCTGACAGAGCCAAGTTTAGAGTGTTTCCCTTCTTGTCTGTATTTACTTGAAAGAATTCTGCTATGGATACTCTTTATTTATTGCCACTCTCATTCTCTTTTTGAGAGTGAAGTAGTAGGACCCGCAAGCTGTCAGGGTGCTCTGCCTGTTCTATATGGACATATCATTAGAGAACAGGTACCTGCAAAGTGTATTTTCCTGGATCTGATTTGAGATTTGGGGATTTTAAAGAAATCTTGCTGAAATTGAGCCTTTAAACATTAATTTTGCTAGAAGAAGGTCTGCCTTTTTGATGAGGCAGGACTGGATTGTCTTTCTGGTTATCATAGGTTGCTGACCTCACTCTGTTTGCAAAGTGTATTAACAAGGCTTGCTGTACAAGATGTTGTAGTGGGACACAACTATTAAGGTATTACACAAAGAAGATTTTAGTATTGTGTACTCTTTAAAGAGTGGTGCCATTAAAAACTTACTGACAAGAGACCACATTCTGGATAACTTCTCCACTGGTAGCTCAGTTAGCAACTTTTCTTCCCCAACCTGGTGACTGCCAGCCCCGTATCCTCTGGAGAATCTCAAAGTCAAGTTATTTCTGCTTTGTAAATAGTTGCCAAGCTATCCATGGCATTATAGCTGACCTTTGCAGTTCTGTATACCACCTCCTGACATGGGATCTGCAATTGGACCTAATGTTTCTGTTGGCATATAACCTGGAAAGGAATCCTGCTCTGAGAGCTGTGGTTGTGTTGAGTTTTGCAGGACTGTTGCATGTCACAGAGAAGAGTAGGTAGAACTTTCTCTTGTATACAGGAGTTGGCTTAAAATTTGGGAGGTGCCCATTTCTTAGAGATGCTTTTCAGAATAGTTAGATTGGAAAAGATTAAACTAAGTAGGAAGACTTTTCTGCTTGGTTTGTTTAGTACAGAAGAGATCCTTTTTTTTGGGGGGGAGAGGGGGAGGGGGAAAGAAAGGTTGATCCATTAAAAAAATAAAAAAAGCTGATGAAGATCTGTTTGTGGAGGTTGTATTTTTGTTCTGTTTTTGTCATTGTTTTTGAAGAAACATTTTTGTTATGAACAAACACTTGCTAGACCTTTATACTATGTATTCCCCAGAATAAGACATTGCTTGACATATGAAGGGGAAACTTCCAAGTGGGAAAGGTTGGGACACAAACCTGAAGCAAATGCTCTAGACAAAGCAGGTTGTGTGTTGGAAACATGACAAGTGAGAAATTGTACTGGCAGGTGGGCTCAAAATACTTGCAGAAGTTACCATCTCACCTTCAATATTTTTACGGCTTTATTTAAAATGTCCAGGCACATACCCTAGCCAAGGGGATATAAACGAGTCTCTAGTTTGTTTTGTGAATACAACAAGGGCTGAGAGATAACAAATTTTTGTCTTGTTGATTAAGGCTTTCTAGTGTCCTTGGATGACTTTTACATACTTGGCAGTGGCTTGATAATGTTGCAGACCACCAACAGTGTGTTCAACCAAACCCTCATTAAGCAAGTGGTGCCTGAATCCCTGTTTGCTTGGCAGAGGGTCCGCATTGCTAACATGATGGCAGATGGTGGCAAAGCTTGGGCAGAAACCTTCTCGAAGTGCAACTCGGGTAAGTACTGTTAAATATGAATATTAAAAGAAAGGATGTGTTCCTTCCCCTGCCCTGATACCCCTTTCCTTCCCTAGGCAGGGCATGTAACTCTTTGCTCTCATACCTAGGGACCTACAACAATCAGTACATGGTGCTGGACCTAAAGAAGGTAAAGCTGCAGAAGAGCCTTGATGAAGGCGCATTGTATATTGTTGAGCAGATCCCAACGCTTGTGGAATATTCTGATCAAACAAATGTTCTACGGAAAGGTAATAGCTCCTATAGCATTTGCTGGCCTAGGAGAGCCATCTCTTTGTGCCAGCTGACTGTGCTTTGTACCTTTGTAGCTTTCTGAATGCTATTGCTGAGGTTTGAGTTAGAAAGCCTTGTGTGAGTGTCCCAGTGGTGCTCTATCAATAACACTGTCCGCTTCTCCTGTCTGCTGTGGCAGAAATATGGTGAGTGTCTGTGTTTCTTAGAAGCAGGGGAGGGAATAATAGACTTCTTTCTTTCCTTTTTTTTTTCTTTTTTTTTTTTTTTTTTTCTCCTTTGGTATTGTTTTGCCCAGTTTTAGAGACCCATGAGGAGGAAGGTGAGGTCTATTTGCAGCTGTGCTGAATAACTGTGATGCTGTAGGCTGCTTGGTGAGTGTGTTGCTGTATAAGGAGATGAGCTTTTAAATTGGAGAGAAGCTTTGCACTAGATTTAGCTCCTGAACTTTTCTGGAGTTCTGTTATCTAATAAACTTGTTCTTCAAAAGATTCCTTGATCCCCCAGCAAGACTAGCAGTAAGTTGTTGGAAAACAAACAAACAAAAACCTAGGTGAAATAAAACACCCACTGTCAGGTTATATTCACAAGTGGTTTATAGACATATTATGCCAGCACCCAAAAGCCTGATCCCTTTCCACAAATTTAAGCATGTGCCCCTTCCTCTAATCACGTGCTGAGGTGCTAAGTTGATGAGAATTGCTCTTTATCATCAAGATCACTGGAAGTGCGTGGAATGCCATTTTATATTGACAGCTAGGGTTGCTTCTCTTTGGATTTTTTCCTTGTGTCTGGGTGCTTGGAAGAGTCTAGCTTATTTGAGGCACTGCTGCAATGTGAATGTGGTCTTGAGATGTTTCATACCAATAATGTAGAAAGATCCCCTCTCTACCACTTATGCTTTTCTGGCACCTGTATCCATGGAAGATATGAAGCAGGCCATTGCATTTTATCTTCTAGTATTTCTGTGTGGTTCAATGGTGAAATGCTTTGGGATCCTCTGCAGTGTGTCGTGCATCATAGTGCAGACAACCAAGCTAAAGAAGACATCTCTAGCTTTTGCACTTGAAGTAGCACAACCATGTCACAAGAGCATGGCATCTGTGCAGGCAAGCCAGTCTTAGTGGGTTCCTTTTCAGCAGTGATTGTAGAACTGCCGTGTGGGATTCCCATAGGGCTGAGTCCAGTGGGGGCTTGGACACCCACTAACCGATTATTCCCTCCTAAGAGATCTTGTGACTGCTCTGTGTGGGAAAGTGGTGACATGCATTAGAAGTTCAATGATATTTTATGTTTACTGTACGGCTCTTCCCAGGTTATGTAAATGCACCTTGTGTACGTTGGATCTTGCAGCAGAAGTCACCCAGTCTCCAGAAGCTTAAATGTTTAACAGCACTCAGGGTGGGCTGAGCTCTGCAGAAGTGCTGCCTTCGAGACCTCAGCTGCTAAAAGCCAGCACTGGTTCTGTGAGCACCAGTCTTGGACTCCTCCATGCCACCCAGGGCAGGGGCTTTGGGGGGATTTGTCTGTTCCCTGATGCTTGGAGCAGCCTGGGTGAAGGAAGCTGCCTTTCTCAAGCACAGAGCTGGCGTACAGTGTGTGGAGTAGCAAACCCTGGCACACTCTGTGATTTTCTTGTAGCTGGTGTTCAAAGATTTCTCACCAATCTGGCCTGCTCAGAGAGAGCAAGCATCTATTTGCACCACAATCATTTTTCTTAATTTCTTTCAGGCATAAACCTAGGAACAGCAGAGAATGAGAATTGAGTTCTCAGGTGAACAAAGGCAGGCATCGCTCTAGTAAGACCTGGATCTGGAAAACAAGCAAACATTATTTTTTGTTTATATGGGTTTGCAAATGGAAAGATTTTTATGGCTTTTGTCAGCTTGTCTGTTAGGCCAGTGCAGGTGACTTCTAAAAATCAGGAATCTTTTATGTTGCCCATTCCAGGCAAAGATGTCAAGGAGCTTTCTGTATGTTGATGAAGAAAACTCAGGAACCCTCTAGAGGAAGTGGAGGAGGGCAGTACTGGCTCCAGCTTAGGGACAGGGCACAGGAATGGCTACAGATCAGATGTTTGCCGATGATGAGTGAGTAGCACATCCATTTCAGTATCAAAATCACCATTTCCAATCAAAACTTGTGATCTCAGTCTCTTCCACCATGTGCTTCTCATCTTTTCACTGCCCTTCCTCTCAGCGCTGCTGAGATCCTCCCTCTGGGCAGAGGAAGGTATTGTCTCAGACAGCTATTGCTACCTTCATGTCATCTCCCTGCCCCCTTCCAACATTACATCACCTTTTACTCTTTTTTTCCTCACTGTTCACACTGACAGACCTAACAGGCAGGTTTCAATGGCCTGTGTCAGCCCTTGATTAAAGCCTGCCTCAGGTTGGATGCTGCACTGTCAGTGTGGGATTTGCAGTCTTGCAGGGCCTAGGACACAAAAGAGCTTTTTCTGGAAGAGAACTTCAAATGTTCTGTTTTAGAAAATGCCAGCAGACAGGGTACTTCCACCTGTGCTGCGTGCTGAACAGGACCCAAGCTAGTAAGGCCTCTGCTCAGGCAGCTTTCCAGTGCTGATGTTGTCTGTGTATCTGTCCTTCAGGAAGCTTGGTTTGTGTAGGTGCATCTCGCTGCCAGTGAGTCCCAGCTGACTTACTTGAGCATTTTACCATCAGACTCCTCATGTCATACTGGGCTATGTTAATAAATGGAGTGCTGCATTTACTAGCGTTGAAATAGTAAGTCTCTAAGCCAGATTCTTTCAGAAGCAACGTTCCCTGTTGACAATGGGAAGGTTTGTGCTTTGGAAGGGAGCTAAAAATATGCTGCTCCTGGGACTAGCACATGCTGGGACTAGCTCATGGTATATAGTCTCTTCCTAAAGACTCCTTGATGCCTGCCTTGAAGAGTGTGTGTGGGGAAGTATAGATATCTAGTGTATTTCTCCCAGGGCTTGAGGTACCCTGATGGTCTCCTGGGTCTTCACAAGTTTTTTTTCTTCCTACAGTAGCCTTGTTTCTGGCAGTTACATCACCTAGCCAAACTCTCTGGAGTTCTGGCTGGTAATCCTGCAGAGAAGTGCAGGATTAACACTTGCTCTTGGAAAAGTTATGATGGGTCTTTGCTCTCTCGAGGTCAATTGCTTCTTATCCCTCAAAGGCTGATGGGGAACAGATATGCACTTGTCACTATCTCTTGTTCCATGGTTCCTGTTTGTCTGTCTATCTCCAGGACTTCTGCTGAGACCTGGGGCCTCTTTCTATCTGCTGTTCTGGGACCTTCATTATGTTATCAGTGTATATTTGTTTAGGAGACTTTATATCTTCATTTTTAATTGTCATCTGCCCTCATCGCTGCTCTGTGTGGTGTCTGTGTTTGTCCCTGGCAATTCAGCACAGTGCATGACTGCCTTGGTGAGATGGGAAGAGGGGAAAGAAGGGAGTGCGTTCAAGCCTCTTGCAAGGAAGTTTGGTGGAGGGAAATGATCTTTCACTGCTCTCAGGCTCAGAGGAGTGTAACCTCTGCAGAAGGGCTGTGGCTGGTCTGTGTCCACCTCAGGCTCCTGCAAGTCTGATCTTTGCTGCTTTGCAGGATGAGTCCTCAGGGTGGAAGTCTAGGGACCGGCTGCCTGTGCACAGTCCCCAGTGGTGTTATGTAGGGTGTCAACCCCTGTCGTTCCAGTGACTGTTGCCTTATTTTGTTGCTTTCAAACCAGTTTGACCTGTTATTCCTCGAAATCTGGTTAAGGTGATGTGGTATGGGAAATGGTTTATTTTGCTTATGTTGATATAAACAAGAGTGTTCAGCTTTTCCAAGTGACTAACAGGTTGTTTTGTTTCTCCGGCAGGTTACTGGCCTTCATACAATATCCCTTTCCACGAAAAGATTTACAATCTCAGTGGGTATGCAGAATATGTTGAGAAGTATGGCCTGGATTTTTCTTATGAGCTTGCTCCAAGAGCAAAAATCTTCCGTCGAGACCAGGGCAAAGTGACTAACTTGGAAGACATGAAGTACATCATGAGATACAACAGTAAGAAATACACTTGTATATTGTGGAGCTGATCTTAGTAAAGCAATGGGACCTTTACTTTTTTGTTTTAGTGGGGAACTGCAGCTTTACTTACAGATCAGAGTTACATTACCCTAGGTACAGAGTATATACACAAAACAATAAATAAATAAAAAACAACACAAGATGACTCTAGCTAGGAAACAAGGCTAAAAATTGCTCTTAACAGAGAGAGACTGGGTTCCTGACAGAGTAATGTCCCGTGGGCTAGCTGCACGACCTTTGCAAAGAGCGGCTGACACTCAAAGAGACTCTCTGAGGACTGCTGTTACCCTGCCACATGTACAACCTACAAATCTTAAAAGCCTTAAAATCCTAAGCAGCAGTCACATCAGATCAGAGAATTTGGTGTAAAATTTCAGGTCAGTTTGGTGCTCTTCCCTCCCTCCCTGTTCAGGAAGGGTGATTTTTAGTAGGTAATGTTCTGCTCTGCTTTTCCCTGACAGGGTTCTCCTTAACTGGATTAAAAACAGCTTAATTAACTTCTGGCTAAGCCCGTCTTTAAGTGCAGATAGCTTTAGATGCTATATTTTGATTCCCAATTACAGGGAGCACTCTGATTACTGGGCTTGGGGTTTGGGAGGCCTCTCCCAGGGTGGGGTATTGCTGCTGTTTGGGCTGTGAGTAGCAGCATGCTCATAGATGTTGAGGCTTGTCCTTCTTCCCCTGCTAGCTCACAGCTACTGCAGTGGGTGTTTGAAGGCTTTGCTCCTTGCCACTTATTTTAGTCCAGAAGAGGAAAAGACAGGATCTCACTGCTATACTCTCCCACCCCCCCCATCCCTTTCTCTTCCACTTTTTTCTCCTCACAAAGTTCCCATAAGCTTTTGTCATGCAGAATTACAAATGTTTGTGGTTACAGGTTGGTGGTGGTGCCCTGGGAGGCAGAAATAACTGTATGAATTTGGATTAGGAGCTTGTCTACTTAATGTCCCATCTTGAGCACTGTTTTTCCAGTTAGTACCTAAGGAGGCGCATGAAAGCAGTGTGATAGACTGTTTCTGCCAGCACACTTAGCCAGCATTTAGTGGTTTGGGGACTTTGCTTCAGTAGTAGAGACTTTGGGTGAAGGAGCTAATTTGATTACTTTTCTTCCGTCCCCGCCACATTTCTCCCCAGACTACCAGCGTGATCCTTATGCTGAACACAATCCTTGCAACACCATTTGCTGCAGGGAAGACCTGAATCCTTCCTTTCCAGTGCCTGCAGGCTGCTACGACTCCAAGGTAAGTAACCTGATTCTCAATATCTGCTGAAGGTTTGCTGCAACCTGTTTGTGCTCTTCTCAAACCTGTGGCAAATTTCCCTGTCCTAGGATGGGCATGGCCAGGCCTGTCTGTTATCTCTTTTCATTGTCCCAGTGCTTGATGGGGAATGATGGCCATGGGGACTTGTGGTGTTTTAGGCATTAAGTCCCAAGGCTTTCCAGCAGGAGGAATATTAGTGAAGGTTGAAATAAGTCCTCACATCACTTGGAGGACGATGGGGAAGGTAACTGTTGTAGAGCCCCAGCCTCCTGGTAATGGGGGCTGTGTGGGTGCCTCCCCAGAGCCCACTAGAATGTGTCTTTGTCCTCATTTTAGTTTTACATTTTCAGAAGCCTGGCTTTCTAGTGAGTCACACTGCTCCAGGTCTCCACCTTTCTGTAAAACTGCTTCGAGCAAAGTTCCCCAAAGGTCACCTTGCTTTTTGGGTGAGAAAATCCTTAGACCCCCCTGTCCTGGAGAAAGCAGCAGTTTTTCTAGGCAGTTTGTACAGTATTTTCACTGTGAAGGGCAATACCTGAGCACACAGCTGTCCAGCCCTGACGTGCTGCTAAGTTGTGCAGTGCTTTATCCCATGGGGATCAGCCTGCTGCTCCTCTGGGTGGTTTTGTTGCTCAGATGGGCCCTATGGAGGCTGCTCTGGCACTGCCAGTGCTGAGCATCTCCTCTCGGCTTGGCTCTTACGCTGCCTACCCAGACTTTTGGAGGCACTCAGACACAGGCAGGACTGTCCTGAGGGCAGGCCGACTGCCTTTCTCACCCTGCATAATGCAAGGGCTAGAGGGCAGCGTGGACTCGGGCTGCCCTTCAGCACTGGCTGTTTGTGGCTGAAGATGCCTCTGTAGGGGAGGAATGCTGCCTGACTAGCATGCATTTCCCATTGCTCAGTTTCTTACCGTATTGTTATCAAATCTCCCTGAGCTGTTCCTGCCCTGGGATGGGTGCATGTCAACCATGCAACAATTTTGCCCTGAACTCCTGTCCTCTGTTACAGGTGTCAGATTTCCGCCTGGCTTCAGCGTTCACAGCCACTGCCATCAACGGCCCCCCCGTACAGGGTGGTCTCCCTGTCTTCACCTGGAGACGGTTTAACCACACACGCCACCAGGGCCTGCCTGAGTCATACAACTTCAAATTCGTCACCATGAGGCCGATCCTGTAAAATCAGCACTGATATTCCAAAATGAGATTTTATTTTTTTTGATGGAAACTTTCATTCCTGTGTGTAATAAATCCAGCTGGATGTACCCATCCCTGTGCCTTGCCTGCCTCCCCCTGTCCTGCCTGCTGGGTGCTTTGCACAGAGGTGGGCTGCCTCTGCGCAGGGTGGTCCTTTGCCTAGGATTGATGGGAAGTGGGCATGGCACTGCTTTTTGGTGATCTGAGCAATCATCACAGCTACTCCCAGGGGATGAGTGAACGCAGTGTGACCAGCTGAAGTGATCTGTCTCTAGGCACGGGACCTGGCTTCAGGACTGGGCCAAACCAAGCAGCTTTGTCTCTGTGCTGGCTTGATGTTTGCCTCTTGTCTGAGCAGTGCCTGCAGCATGCACTGCAAAAGTGCCTGTCATCTGATGCCATTTCTAGTGAAGAGTCACAGCCATGTTCTCCACAGCAGGTAACTGAGCCCATTGTTTATAGGGCCCCCCTTTCAGGGGCTTGTGCGAGGTTTCCTTTGTTGTCTCACCGAGGTAGCATGCAAAGGTCAGGTGTTGGGAGGTAATGAAGGGATGCAGTTGGTGAGTTCTGAAAGCAGCCTGATGCTCTTGGATCCCCCAGGCTGCAGTGTAGCAGCAGGAAAAGGTAGGTAAGGGTGTATGTGTGGTGGGAGTGTTGTACGCATAAATCTGTGTCTGTCCAGTTGTTCAGTGACATTTTTGCCTGCTCCCAGGGGAAGGTGACTGGGAGGGCTGGTGCTGCATGTATTACTGCTAGCTGTATGTTGACACTGAAGAGTCACTGGGCTGTTTTGTGCTGGATGTTGTTTGTGTAATTAAGAAAGCAAGACAGAATAAACAACTCTTTCCTCATGGCCTTGACAGTCCAATCTAGTCAGTGCACAGTACTGCCCTGTATCATCATGAAGGCAAAGGATGAGCAGTGTGAGGTTTTGGCAAGCCTTTGGAGTGTCTCATGTGATGGGAAAGGGAGTAGGTTACTGCAGCATGGTGACACACTACCCTAAATATTTGGCTGTCACTGTAGGGCTGACTTCTGCCAAGTGGCAAGGGTTGACCAAAAGTTTTTGTCTGAAATTCAAAGCTCCAAAGTTTTGCTGAGGCTCATAATTGGAGCAGGGAGTGTAGTGATTTATTTGCTGGAGCAGGAAGAGGTAAGTGAGGCTGCAGAGAACATCCCTGTTGTGTGCTGGGGTAGGTGGGGTGGAGGGGCAGAGAACACTGTGAAAACTGTCACTGCCAACGTACAGAGAACGTACAATGAATAGAGCTGCTAGTTGCACTGCAGCACAGCGTGTAGTTGGGTAAAGCACCTACCATGACTTCGTAATTTTTCTGGGCACATACAGCTACACCATAAGCATATACATTGGTGCACATTCCACTTTCAGCTGTTCCCCTGCTGGAGGAGTGAACGTGGCATTCCTTTGATGCCATAAGAGATGGTAGTGCTGTGTCAGTGCCTGCCCCTGGAGGTGGTTAGGAGGAGACCTTGCCAGGGACAGCTCAAGTGAGGGGATGTTACTTACCTTTTAAATGCTTGGAGCTTGTGGACAGTTACTGGTGGCCTTTGTTCAAGAGTAACTTGCCCTCTGCCAGCTTTGTCAGCTTTGTGAACCCTCACTGTGATGCTTGTTGCAGGTTCTGGCCTTACAGGGCAGCAGGCTTGATGCTTTTGGGATAAACACCAAATATGAACAGGTCACTGCGTTCTTTTTACTGCCCCGTGTGCTTCCTTTGGCAGCAGGCCAGCTGTGACCACAGCAGCTGGGGTCCAGCTTCTGCTGCCAGCACAGCATCATTAAGGAGCAGACAAGGCTGTGAGTACAGCTATAGGGCAGGGTGTGACAGCGCGGACAGCTTAATTCTCAGGCAACTGAACAGTGAAGAGGTCTCACTCATCATCTCATCTCCCTCTGCAGAGCTTATTGTCCAAGGGGAAAAAACCAAAAGGTATGTGCCTAAGCAAAAGGTTTGTTGCAAAAACTGTCCTGTTTTTTCACACCCTCCACGTGCATTTTTTTCTTATATGTCCTGTGTTTTTTGCCTTTTAAATTTAAGGTTTTCGGGCTTGTGGGGAGGCAGGCAGAGTTCTTTTTTTGTCTGATTTGGGGAGGGCATGGAAAGGCGGTGGTGACAAATTCATCCCTTGCACTAATGTAAAGAAAGCAACTTGCTGTTGAGGCAATAGAGACCATCTCCAGAGACCTTGTCTCCTCCCAGCACCGTCTTCAGGAGTGTTGTATCAAATGTGAGCTCTTGCTTCCTTTGCCATCCCCCTTTCCTGAAATCCAGCAACAGCCTCACCCCAACCCATATAGCCCAGTAGCCCTTAATGGCCTCAGCTCCCACAGGGTGACAAGATCTGTCAGCAGAGCGCTCTGCTTGAAGCTGGAGATGGCCACCAGTTAGCCCATGTGTGGGTGTCCAGGCAGCATTGCATGGAGCTCCCTGGGTAGTAAGAGTGTGTTTCTGTGCCAGTGACCTGGTGCTGTGCTGCTGGCTCTGATGATTTCTTGGCCCCTCACTATTTTACAGTTTCCATGCTGTTACACAACAGCATCACCTGTGGTCTGTGCAGTTTGTCCTGCTCTGCAGGTGTAGCACCCCCTTCCAGATGTACCACTGAGTGCATGGCAAGCTGCTCTGCAGCTAAACAAGGGCCCTTGATGTTCACACTTACTTCCTCTTCTGCCCGCACAAACTGCAATTACAGCAGTGCTGGAGCGGAGTGGTTATGCTACATTTTTATGATAAATGCAATGGTCAAAACTATGTGCAAGATGTAGACTCTTACTCTAAACAGGCCATTTGAGAAACTCTCTGCACTTTCAAGTGTGATTGTATTCAGCCATCACTTACATGAGTCCATACTCTTTTGGTCAGTGACTTGAAACAAGTTTTAATAAGTGCTGGAAAACTACTTATTACCATCACCCATTGATTATGTGACCCTTGAAGTGTGGGCTCAGCACTAACTCAAGGCAGGCATGTCTGTCTGTCTCCCAGGTACTCTGTCTGAGTTCTCTGCCATTCAGCAGCGGTGCTGTGTTGGGCCCAAGAGCCAGCTTTTATCATAGTGCCTGTGGCTAAAGCAGGGTGTTGGTTCTAAGGCATATGACCCAGGGTTTGATGCTATCCTGGCTTCTACCCATGCCCTCTCCCCGCCTCTTGCTCCCCTTTTGTCAGAGGTGAAAGCCAGCCCTTTGGAGGGAGAGGGGAGCACCACCAACAGCCCTGGGTAACTACTGGGGGTAGGTTACTGGATTGCTCAGGACACTCAGCCTCTCTGCTTTGTGAGGGTCTAGAAGGTGACTTCCTGGACCTCACAGCACTGCTTTAATTTTTGCTCCTTTGAGATGGCTGGGAGAGCAGCATCACGCACCTGACTTTCTGGGAAGGAGCTGGAGCTACTCCATGTTCCTTGATCAAGGTAGCAACAAGCTTGCAACGCTGATGTGCCTGCACTGCCCCCTCCTCCAGGTGGCAGCATGGCTGAAGAGGATGAGCACACGTGGCACTTCAGTCTCCTGAGAGGTCTGGAACTAAGCACAGATGACTCAAAACGTTAAAAACCCAGTAGTTTATTTCAAAGTATAAATTTCAGGCTTGTCAGACAAAACCCCACTACAGGTACCACACACCCACGCGCACACATACACACACACACACAACTCTACATTACATACAAAAAGGGGGAGTGCTTGGCAACTGCCCAGTTTAAATTGGACATTAAAGCAGTCCTACATTTTTTGTATTTACAAGTCCCGCTGTAAAACAAAACAAGAAATCTGATTGAGTTGCTTGCAAAGACTTTTGCATGTTTGACTCAATAAGTCAATAACTTACTACAGCTGAACAGGCCTCCCCAAACAGCTACTACCCAGTTACCTTATTTACAGCTATACCGCATTAAATTAAGACAGCGCTTCAAATATATATATGTATAATATATTAAATAAAAAAAAAGCTCAGCCTGCACACTGACAATGAGAAATAAAGAGGCATTTTAATGGGTATGTAGAAGGTATGAAAAGGAAAAATCCATTCATTTGCTTTTTCGTAGCCGTCATTTTTTTTACTCTCCCCTCAGAAGGGAACACAGGTGGTGGCAGGGCTGGCTCTGTGCATGTCAATTGAACTCCTCCCTCCAGTGTTTGCACACAACACCAACCCCTACCCAAACTAAATATATATATATATATATTTAATATCTCAAGCTTCTATTTTAAAAAATCTGGGTATTTTTTACTAAATGAAAATACTGAAGAGTTTATAAGAAGGCAGAATCACAGGTTGACTGTACAGTGTATATAATAGTCTAGAACTGGGGAATGGCTGTTTGGGGAGCAAGAACAGATTTGACCTGGTCCTACACATAATACGGATTCTGATATATTGGACACTTAAGACAAACAGTGTAAAGGAAAGGGTGAAGGGATATTTTTGTTACAGTACAGAACAGTGCTCAGATCCTACTATTGGGCCCAGTCATGCTCCCACTGAAGGCACGAGGGGTTTTGCCATTGCTTTCGAACGAAGCAGTCAGTATAAGACCCCTTATTTTTACAGGGAAGACACTGTGGGCATTTCCAGCCTTGTGCTAAAAACATAGGGGTGGGCAAGTGTCTCAGTGCTTGTGCTCAGTGGTCTACCATGGCAAAGGGCAGCACAAACAATTAAAGGAGAAAAGACCTGGGCCAGCTGCTACTCCCAGGGAAGCTGCATTGGAGCCCAGAATTACACAGCCTGAGAGGAACCGGCCCCTGCACCCTCCCCTTTTCTCAAGTTGCCATGCAGCTGCAGTAACAGATGCTATACCTACAGTCTGCACCCTTCCTAAGGGTTTAGTTATTTGAATCCAATAAAGCTTTTTTTAGACTTGTACTGAAATAAAGGAGGTCAGTGAAGCTGTAGCTAAGAGAAACTCAGAGGAAGAGAAGGGCATTTTGCCACCAGTACGCCACAGTAGGGCTTCCCTTCCAATTGGAGACTGAACTAACTCAAATTACTTTCAGTGTGAACATCCACATGCCCATGCATTATACAAAGAAACCAAACCAAACCTAAAACAAAACAGAAAGTGAGGATGGAAAACACAAGTGTAGAATCAGTGCAGTGTTTTCCAAAATGTAGAGAACTAGATCCAAGGTAGTGCTGCTAAAAGGTCACATACCCAGTGGCAACAACACAAATCATAAACCAGGAACAAATTTATACCAAGGTACTGAAAATAAGATGGAAAAACATGTAGAGAAGGCATTTTGATAATGCCCCTTTTGGTTAGTCCTGAAAGCAGTCAGGCAGTTGGATTTGATCGCTGTAGGTCCCTTCCAACTGAACTATTATATTCTACCACCTGAAAGTCATGTCGAGATTTTTAGCAGATTTAAAAATGAATTACTGGAAAACTTCAGCAACTAACATTTTAATGATGAACCCAGTCTAAAAGCACTGTGTTAACAGACCTGAACTGAACATTCCTGGATATTGTGGTAGTATTTTTAAATAAAGTCTGTGAAATGAAGCCAATTCTTTTTGAACGTGTTATTGGCAGAAATTCATTTTCCCAGTATTTTTATTTTTCCTGGGAGATTAAAGGATAAATAAAAAACAGCCACCCCACAACACTGAGAAAAGTGCCATTTGAGTTAAGGAACTAAGCAATACTTTGTTAACATAAGGGGTAAATACTGCAGAGATCTGGTCCACCGTGAAAATAATTTTACAGGCGTGGCATAGTCCTCTTGGCATGTCTGTGTTAACCAGCTACCCCGCAATGTCTCCAAACTGTGCTAGACATCTGGAAGTCAAGCTAGGCTCCATCACGTACTTTACCACCACCACTTGCATAAGATCCTGAAACATCATCTTAACATCTCTGTGGCGATGAAAGAAGAGTCTGCTTTTACCCTACAACACTGATGGCTTCAGTCAGCAAATAGTAACTAGCTGGCTTGCTCTAGTCACAAAAATCAGCTGCACTTTGCCATACATAGCAGAAACAGATCTATTAAGCAAGAAGCCCGCTTTTACTCTGCTCAGTTGAGAACTGCATCTTTCTTTAGTAAATAAAGATGAGTCCTCTCTCTAAAGATGATGAGTCCTCTCTCTAAAGATGCAGTCCACATAACCTCCAAACACAGTACCAGACCATCCCTAATAATACCTCCATTGGAGGAAAGAGAGAAATTCTAATACAGGACTTTAACCCCCTGCCTAACTCAAGCAAGACAAAGCTATTAACAACCATGACCTAAGAGCAAGCACAAACTACAAAAAAGTTGATTTACAGATTGGGCTGGAATCAAAATTAAATAAGCAGCATAAGTTCCAGGTTGTATTCTAATATTTATTTTTAACTTTCAAACTATAAAACCTCATTGTACTGATATGGCCAACGGCCCTTTGGTACCACCTCAAAGACATTAAAGTAATTGCCCAAGGAGGACTTAACAGCCATCAACTGGAAGAAATTGCTCTAAGCCTCTACTACAGAACTGGCTTTATAAGGACTCAACTTTCCATAAGTAGACTAAATGCATTATTAATTATTCTTTGAAATAGGCAGACAAAACATTTAATTAAACATAGAAAAATTCAAGGCATTATTAATTATTGGCACCAGTAATACAGGGACAACTGTTATTCAAAGGAAGGGTAACACATTTTTCATACATGAGATTGAGTGTGAACCTTCTCTCATGATACTTGCGTTTCGACAGAATTTTTGCTCTCCCAGATCAATAAAACTGCCATATTTAAATGCAAGTTTCCATACAGAGAATATTTGTTACTCACCTGACAGAAGTGACAATCCCAGCTACGTGAAGGATTACAGTAAAACAGTATAGACAAAAGTCTACAATGGAGTGCCTTTCACCGATAAGGTTCTTGAAGGGAATACCACTGAAGAACCCATTATCTCATAGTTTATTTCACCAGCCATATTTGGGGATTTAATTTCTCCTGCCCCTGTTCAACCTTGCTTTATATTTAAAAGCTTCTTGTTTTTAAGACGGCCAGCATTGGAGTTATATGTTCTCTATGGTTTTGCCAGATGATGAAGTATTTTAAAAAACAAAACCAAACCACCTTTCCTTTCTAAATTCACTGCTGAGTTCTGTAGGAAAGGAACAAGACTGCTGTCTTTGTTCTTATAAGTGACTAGATGTAAACCTTACATGTCCTTTCTCATCCAGGTGTGTTAAAATTTGGTTACACAAAAGGCAAGTTTAAGATGCTGACAGGATAGTGGGGCAGATGTACCGCTTTGTTTTCTCAGCTCAGAAGCATCATGAAAGCTTCTAGTAACATTGGCAGTTGCTCACAAGTTTTGGGCCAGTGTCTGAAATACTTTGGGTGTTTTAGCTATTTGCAGAGGCAGATGGGAGCAGAGAAGAGGACTGGGAAGCCAACTTCATATATTTTTGTACTAACTGAACATCCAAACTGAGTAGAAGCTTTAGAAACAAGTAGAAGCTTTCATGGTGCAACAGCACAGAGGTTTCTTTGGCTGAACTGCAGCATACAGCTTTCCCAAAAGAACAGGGAAAGACTGGTGGAAAACACTGTCTGTATATTCTAATGTTCTTCACAGGACAAAAACAACTACTCAATAATTACAGTGAGGAAAGGGTTGAGTGGTACTGGAGATAAAAATGAATCCAGCGTCAGCAGATGTCATACTTCCCAGTCTTTACAGAAAGAAAAAAACAATCACTGTGGGTCACAAAGATGAGAAGCAGTAATGAAAGGCTAAAGGGGTAAAAGGAGAAGTAACTCCAAGCAAATAAAAGAACACCACAAGGTATCTGGCTACATTTATTTCTGAAATTACTCTTTAAGGCACAAAATAAATCTAAAAAATAGGGCTGTGTGTATGAGGAGAGGGGCAGAGAAATTATCTGAGCTAGAGAGATATGAATGCAGTCTCTACAATCCAGTTTCAGATCTGACCTAGGAATGCTCCCAGAGTGAGTGAGGATAGATGGTGATAGTAGAGGAGAGCTCTTATTTAGGAGAGGTAGGAGGTAGTGGGACAACTTTGCTTTCCAACACCTCCAAATTCACACATGTTGGGTCCCTGTCCAGACTAAAGTTCCCTTTCCTCCCCTCAGACAGCTGATTACAGTTTGTAAAATGAGAACGGACCACTCAATCTTCCAGTATGAAAGTGAGACCTTGAATCACCTTTCACATCACAGCCTGCTCACAGAGCGGTGGGGTGCAAGATGCAAATCTGTTCTTGCCCTCATGTTAGTGCCTTGATAGATACTACAGATGTGTATGCTTTGCTTCAGACAAACTGCAATTAATTATTTTGTTCCCACTCTGAAGCAGAATCCCAGGCATCCAAGGTGCCCTTGAATAACAGGTAGGTGGAACAGCTGTCATGGGAGGGAAAATAAAATTTTCAAATGACCCATGACTTGAGCTATCCAGTAAAACAGGTTCTCTTACTGCAGGTGAGACTTTATTTTTCTTTTGGTTCTCAATGCATGTAGTGTATCACACAGCCATCTAAAATAATCCTGCAGAGAGTGGATTTAAAAATGAATTTCATGCATGGGATCAACCTTCCCAAAACGGGGGGTAAACTCTTGGTAGTAGAACAGGTTTAAAGGCTCCAAAGATCTCTAGTTTAACTGCTCTGGGAAGAGATCACATCTGTGGACTGGGGGTCACAGAAGGGTCCAAAACGTCCATAGATGTCCTTAGCCCGGACAGCAAAGTAGTATTTGCTGCCAGACACAAACTGAGTAAGAGTGCATGCCATAGGTAGGGGAAGGGCCTTCACTTCCCCTATCTTCTTCCACTGGGAAGGCATAGTGGCACTCGGGTCCTCGTGGTAAGCATAGAGATGGTAACTGTCCACACTGGCACAACTCCGGTCCACTTCCAAGACACTCCATGACAGCACAATACCATTCTGGCTCTGTACCCGTGCCAGCTTCAGCTGTGGCTTTTGAGGCAGAGAAGTGTTGGCAGCTTCAGGGGGCAGGCGTGGTGGCTGTGGTGCCTCCGGGAGTGGGGCAGGATGTATAGGGCGTGGTGGCTCCTAAGCAAGATAAGAACAATAAGGGAAAGATAAGAGTCTACAGCAGTGGAAGGAGGTTATAATTCATCATCCCCAAAGCAAACAAACAAGTCAGCCTGCAATTACCAACCATCATGACTGTGCAAAGATCACACAGGCACAAGAGCAACAGCGAAGGGTGAGAAGGGGTGGGACCAAGGATGTCAGAAGTCATTATTCACATATAAATCACTGCCTGTATAGAAGATCATCACCACAGATACTTCCCTCTTTGCTTCCCACCCATGAGGGGATGGACTGTGAACACTGAGCCATTTACCAAGACTGAGCAGTCAGGTTCACAACCTGTTTGAGCTATTTTATATCTGAGCTGCTGTTCCCACATTACCCAAAACACCCCAGACAGTGGATTGAACTGGCAGTTTATCATCATCTTTCCAACAGGTAGGTTTTCAGCCACAAGAGGAAGAACAGGTAATGGTACAACGTGGATATTATCACCTTAAATTGATCACCAAATTTCAGCCTTAGTGCCATTGCTCCATCACCCACACAGTAAAGAAGTGCTGTCATCCAACTCATGACAACCAGTTAAACACATGAATTACATTTTTTCAAACCATGATAAAACTTGTTGTGGCAGTTCTTTTGTACCCCTGACTACACAAGTCACCTGCAGACAATTAATGCATCATTTTTCAATACGCAGTACCGGTGATCTGGAGAACTGTGGTGTAAGCTAACAAGATCACACATCTCTCACTGTTCTTGGCAGAACTTTCTGTAGGTGATACAGTGGTGTTATACATGTAAACTGTCTGGAAAGTGTCTACAAGACATTTCATTTGTCTGCAGTTCACACTAAGAAGCAATCTGAGACATGCTAATTCAGAGACAAGCCTGTAAATTGTCTTAACTCATTTCGAAATTAGCGTACTCACCGCATGCACTTGTGGTGGTCGATGATGCACTGTAAGCTGAGGTGCTCCAGATCCAAGACTTAGTCCGTTGTTCACAACGTATGCAGTTGTTTGAGGCATTCGTACTGTCATGCCTGTAAGAAGCACAATGAATACACTCCTGGGTATTCAATACTTAAAATCAGCCAAACAGAACACTGGAAGCCAAGCTCCTTGGTTCAGCTGGATGACACCAAATTTCAAATTGACACACCCTCCTCAAACTGCCACCAGACCTACTGATTACTGTACTAAAACAAAGCCACCTCCTCTTCCCTGAAGCTGTGAAAGAGACTAAGTACTCGTGTCTGTAGAGGAGATAGAATAATGTTTTTACCCTTTGTAGCATGAAAGAAATGGGTGAGGAGGGGAGGTTGGGGAGATTCAGGGAGCTTAAGTATAAAGATGAGAATCTGATCACTTTGGGATTCAGACAGGAAAAGACAAATACTGCAACAGCAGGATGATATCAGTATTCAAATGCTAGAAGACTGTGCTGTGTGTGGCACAGAATTAGAAAAGATTAAGTCATTGTCCAAGAAGCTTGTTTTCCCTCACAGAATGGCCACCACTATCGATATGTACACACAGGAATTACTATTCATTAAATCCCACAGCAAACTGACCTGGCTGGCAGGAATAAACTAGGTAATGTTATAGCTTTGGACATAATATCCAGAACTTCTGCAAATGACCAAGTAGTCATTTATTTTATACTACGTCTCTCTCTCTTAAGTATTATTTTGTCCATTTAATTGTGGGACATGCATATTCTGTGAGCTCAATTTTTTTTCTCATTCTTACCAGTTGCCCAGCATGTTCTTCTATTTCTGTCTAGAAATACAAAATCTGCAGCAACCTCCACTACTCCCTAAATCCACATTTGTATGAGATCCAAGCATTCTAAAACTTCTGAATAGAAAGAATGAGTAGCTCACAGTGAGAAATTTCAGGAAACCAAAGCTATTCTTTGATAATTTCTGTCTACGAATAGTCATCAAGTAATGACCATGGGTGATGAGTATCTGAAGTCTAAGTAAATCATGACTCTGAGATAGCTGAAACAGAGTGCTAAATTTTAGTAGGTAAAGTGCTGAACTCTAGTTAGCTGCTTCACATTTTTTTCCTATTAGCACATCTGTCTAAGAAGCTAATTAAACTATGCAAACTTCTATAGGATGAACAAGCATCAAAACTGGCTATTCCTTATGTATGAAAATCCTTGTGTATGAATATGTGCTGCTTTAGCACAGCTGTGATACTAAATTACATTACATTAAATTACATAAATTATATGAAATTACAATAATCTGAAGAGAGATGGAGAGATACCTTAGGAACATATAATGTACAAATTTAGTATTATTTCTGAGTGCATCTTTGTGAATATCAGGTAGACATACCACTTAGATGAGGCAGAAGAACAAACTACAAGTATGCAAAACACATTGTATGAATTCTCAGAATTCATCTTCCATATACACAGCATAGAGATCTTACTACTTAAACACCTGCTACTGACACTAAATAATTTCGATGATAATATAAACCAACAGATCATCATCAGCATTTCTGTATAACAAAGTTTTTTTTTTTGCTATCACTGAGTGAAACATCTGCATGTGATGTGCAATTGTAAAGCCTTGAAGAAACCTGCATTCCACATAATCTGGTCTTCAACCTGCTGAAGCTAACTATCACTTGTTCCTCAGGACAAGAACACCAGATGGTTAGCCTCAGCAGGAGAAAATGTTGTTAAAAATAATTAAGTAAATGAACCATTACATACTCAAAACTCCTTCCAAAACAACAGGTAGATCACACAGGTTTGACTTGTAGCTAAGGGCAACAATGATGAAAACAAAGTGTAGGTACAGGTTACCCTTGCATTTTAAGGCCTTTCACCAGCAGGAACACAAGATATAGACATACACCTCAGAAGATACTGTCAGTCAAAAGATCCTGAACTCCAGTCTGCATGGCATCACAGTATCCGAAGTTCAAGGAAACTGGACAAGTAGTCTGAGAGGAACACTCATTTCCTCACCCCAACACTTCACAGACATAGCTCAAGAACTGTCAGACTGAGTTCTGCCTCACTAGCACAGCTGATTTTTCACAGCCTAAGGCAATGCAGCTGAACGTAGTCATAAGGGATGCTTAGATTTAAATCACTACAAACATACATAGATATTCTCTTTTCCAAAAAAAAGTGTTACAGAACAATGAATCAATTATTTTATGCAGGCACAGTCTTACATTGTTCAAACACACAGTGTTCCAAGTCTGGCTTAAACAGATGGTGTCTAAAAAATTCATTACCTGGAGGTCACATAAATGTAGCCTCAATGCAACATAACAGGGAAACATGTTTAACCATGTTGAATTAAACATAGTAGTGATGTTGTGGGGAGCTAAAAAAGGCAATTAAAATCCACCACTTACTAGCAAAATATAAACTATAATTTAACTTAAAGACTTTTTATTGTGAACATACTCTATTCATTTAAGACATTTTTTTTACTGCTATGGGAAGACACTGGTTACATTTGCAAAGTCAAGAGAAACTTGCTGGCATCCCTAGTCAAACTCAATCATGTATTAGAAATGGATGCATTTGGCGAGAAATTTCATCTGTCTAAGCCTGGAGAAAAGAGGAAAAATTGCTGGGCACAGGACATCAGACATTGTTATGGAATCACATTAGGATGCCTGATATAAACTGAACTTTTAGACAGGAAATCACATATAATTTAGTACATGTGAATAGATTTTAATCTTACTGCATAATAACAAAATGGTCTCTAACTATCCTTCTACCGAACAGCTGTACTCATCACATTACTTTCTGCTACCTTGTGAAGCATTGGACATGTCATCCAGAGATGCACAGTTGGCAGACAGTGCCTGAGGCAACTTCATGCCATTTTTTCCTCATCTACACATCTACAGGGGGAATGATTTCTTAATGATCTGAGATCTTCTCAAGCCCATTAATTGAAAAAAAAAATAATAGTAAGAACCATCTCTATAATTTGGACTAGCATTGTTAAAAAAAAAAAAAAAATCCATATCCATCAGGCAGAATGTATCAAGTTTTGCTGTGCTACAGTGGAATGTGTATGGAATAAAGAATCCCCTACCTCCAGTCTGTGGATTGACTGGCCTTAAATTTGGGCTTGGCATGACAGCTCCTCTTACAGGATTCTGAGGTGGTGGTGCAGGAATAGTGGTATAGACCACCTGATGGTTAGCAGGGGCCCGTGGTATAGGAAGTCTTGCAGCACTTTGAGTCACTGGTCGATGGGTTACATTCACTGTTGTCGGAGCTGGAGAAAGAAAAACAGACAATAACCTAGAATGGAATTCCACAACATGAAAGTGATATCTCTATCTCAGAGTGCATACCTCCCTTGGAAACCGAATCAGCTGAGTCATGCGAAATAAAAGCTGTCCCCACAAATTCCTGTCTGCTTTTGATAACGCAAAAAAGGAGAAAACAACCTAAGCAAATGTTAATTTTCACCCGAAATAATAATGCCAACATCTATCCAAGTAAGAACAGAAAAGATAAACATAATATCCAAAATAGTCAGATTGATGACTAAAAAAACCTATATCAAGTCCAAATACAATAATTAAAATCAAACCAAACACCCCCTTGCTTTAATAAATAAATAAAAATAAAGTTAAAAAAATCAATTTTTTTACTATTACTAAGTCTGATCTGTATATAAATAAAAGAAATCCTGAATATAAGGATAGCTGTAGAGAAGATAAAAGCCAACACTGAACATGAACTACTAAGAGTCTGTAAAACTGGTCATTAGACAATTCTAATGCCATCTAATCTTCAACAATTATCTACAGAAAAAGAATTAAAGAGGATCTATGTTTCTTTTTCACATTAGGGAAAAAAAATCACTGCATACAAAGCATATGTTCCACATACTTCCAACTAGGTGTGGAACTTTATTGTCAGCCTTGTCATTCACTCTGCCAAAAGAATTAATTGTGAAGTGCAGGTAGACAAAGAAAGGAGTGATGTTGCTAATGCTTTTTCTTCTATTACTCAAATTATGTAATTGCTACAGATTTTTTCTACTTATGCAAACAAGTTTTGTTAAGAATTTCCATGGCTATCCTATTTACTGGTCTCCTTTTTGCTCTGGACCATCTCCTTAGCAGAATTTTCTCCTCTCCGTGGAATTTGTTCAATCCTGAATTGTTTCTTTCCAAACCAGCTGGACTTAACTATCTTTCCCCTCCACTTCATCCACGAAGAAAAAAGAAAAAAAAAAGAAAAAAAGGGATATTGACTAGAATGGAAGATTCTTAAGCCACTCAAACATTTTCAATATTCACCTGACAAGTTTACAACAATATGAGAGAACACAAGAGTCTAGCTTAAGAAAAAGCAGTCAGCACATTAAACGAAGTGAATGAAGAAATGAAGTTACCTGTAGGTACTACATGTATGGTGGTCTGGGAAGGTCCACTTGTTGGCACACCTGTTTGCTGCTGACTGGTTGGTTGCAAAGACGGCATGGGGCGGGACAAGGGCTGGCTGGATATACTCAATCCTGAAGCAGGTGTCTGATTCTGCTTCTTGGACTCTGCTTTAAAACAAAACAAAGTTACAGAGAATAGCAAACAGAAATTAGAACAGCACAGAGCTATTTAACCTCTTTTTTCCCCCCATCATTCAGATTAGTGAAGAACAATTCTTAGTATGACATTTCTTTAATCTTTTCATACTGCAAACCAAACTGCAGGAATTTCTTTCAGTTCCCCATATTTTCATCCTCCCAATCTTTTGCCTCCCTATACTCCATAATGTTTCATTTTATCATCATGAAGCTTATGTATTTCAGCAGAATTTGGAAACCTGCATTTTTCTATTAAAAAAAAGGAATGGCCTAAAACCTAAAAGGCCTAAATACTACTGTACTCAACTTGTTTTTTAAAAAGTGTTAATTCTTGTCTACCTTTGATGCTTACATTCTTTTATTTGCTGATACTTTCCTTTGTTCAATCTTTATTAGTCAGCCCTTCTGTTGCTGTTTTGAATTTTCATGCTATTTTCTTGATAAAGGGGAATTGCTTTATTAATCAAAAAAAATTTGTTAAGTTTTATTTTCTTACATTGTCACTCTCTTGAACATGACTCATTAATGACTTGGAGAAGTGAGAAATACAGTGTCTGTATCTGTAATTTGCTACAGCAATATTTTTTTCCTGCTTTATAGTTTATCTGTAACATCATAAAATACACATTTGAGACCAAGCCTGTATAGGTCTGTAAACAGACCTTCTATCCACAAGGCGAATTGAGAAGCTGGAGTTTTAAACTAGACTCGAGCAGCAGTAGGCAGAGAAGGTACCACCAAAACCCAGAAAACACAAGGCAAGAGAGTAAGTTTTAAGAACATCCATTCAAATAAGGTTTGCCCTAAATAAAAAAGCACATGCAGCAACCACTAACTCAGTTAAAGAACACACAATGTAGAAATAAAAAAATACTCAAGAAAATGTATCAGCAATACACTGAAGAACATGTTTAGAAATTATCCATTAAGTATGACATTTACATTACAAAGCATTAAGAACAGGGTTAATAGCGGTGTGGCTCAACATGATTTTGTTTATTTATTAGCAATTGGAGACTACTTTGATGGTCTCACTCAACTGTCTTTAACACCAGCTATTAATAGCTTGAAGTAGCAGGGCCCTTCATAAACTGCTATATGATAAACCTAACACAAGATCTCAAAAATAATATAATAGAAATTGCAGTCTTTCTGCATTGTCTTTCTGCCTGTAAATGAGTAGCTGAGCTACTTCTCTGAAGCCATTTGATGAAAAGTTTTCTTTTGATGAACAAAGACTATAGAAGCAGCAGCAAAGGGATGATCATTTTGAAAACACAAATTGAGATATTTCCTGCTCTTTCACCAAATAACAGGCCTTTGTGGTTAGTTCAAACTTTTTTATATTTCACAGGGGTATGAGAGGTTTCCCAGTGTCCAGCAAATTCTTTGAAGATATTTCTATAGAGATGCGTACATGTGGTCACTTTGAATACGTACAGATTTCTACACATTTCAACTGCCATTGTATAATTTTAATAATACATAATTTGAATGAGTACATTCTTAGTCATGACTTAGAGAAGATGTGCTCATGATCCAACTACCAAGAACCCAGACACACTAGAGCTATAAAAAAGTCAATCAAGCAACAAGGATAGTCTGGGCTATTATTTTTCCCGTTTTGTTTTTGATTTCACATGGAAGCAAGTTGATTTGTTCCCGACAAATCAAGAGTCCTGCTGAGATTCCAGCTGCAGGAAATGATGAAAGATAACCAACTTAGATGCCACTAAGTAAACAGAAAGAAGTAGCAAAAGATTCTTTAGCTATGTAAATAAAAATTCAGCAAGGAAAAAAAATGAAAACTAGGTACGTAGTAAGCTCAGGATTAATAAAGAAGTAATTAGAAGTAATAAAGGAACTGTTCCAATGATGAATAAACAGTATCATCTTCACTAAAACTCTGGAACTGGAGAAGACAGGACAATCTGATTTATGGAAACAAGTATAAAATGGAAATCATTACTACTGGAGGCATAAGTAAAATTACAAATCTAAATCACAAAATGGAAAAGAAGAGGGGCTTAATTTCCATGCCAGAAAATGGGCTTGCAACATTGCAGTCACAGCAATGAAATGCATCCACACTGCCAAAGGACATAAAAGCACAACTATATTTACCCTAATCTTGGCACACAGACCCCAAGCCAAGAACAGATCTGCATTTGGTATTTAAACTCTTGTACACAAAGTTTTTTATTCAGGGGAAAAAAGACTGGAAGCTGTAACAATCTAATGTCTGATTATCAACTGTAGAAAGGTCCTTAATTAATTGGTAAACAAAGATGAAATTCACGTAGAGGAAGTTTCAACAATGTAATAAATAATTTGAACTTCTTAGATTGTTTCACGAGTTTAACAGATTTGAGCACAGACAACAACAGTGCTTAAATTAAGGGAAAGGTAAAAACCTTAAAGACAGTATTTTACACTGTGTAGGATTCCTTTTATTTAAGGCCTATCAGAATACTTCAGTAACAGTCTTGCATAACAGAAACAACAAGGAATAAAATACACTGAACTGAAACAAATGTTTATTCCTGTCTATCATTCAAGGGGATGAAATAATACTTGCAGCTCAACTGCCCCTGCTGCTAGCAAAATCTATTTCTCTTACCTTGAGAAGAGCCATCATCCTCATCATCCAGTGTAAGGTCAATGACACCTCCTGAATTGCTTCCTGCGACCTTCCCGCTCTGAAAGACAAAACTCCTTCATTTTGCAAAAGCAAATCCAGGGAACACAGATTGAAAAAGGGATATGAATTGAACATTGTGTAAGAGAGAGAACTGAAGCGCTTATTAGAAAGGATGAAATGAGGAGGAGGAGGAGATTTCAGACAAATTTCCTCAGACTTGGAAAAACAGGCAATGACGAAGTGACTAGACTGCAATATCAAATTTTGAAGCACCTTTTAACTTTCTAAGAAGTAGGAAAAAACCTTGATGACCAGTAGTATGTTGTTATTTTACAGGTAAATAAATTAACAAAACAGTATTATAATCTTTGAATATAAATATAAGTTAATTATGACCCTTTTAATATTTTAACCCAATTGTAACCTGTGCTTTCCAGCATAACCTTTTGACAAAATAGTCACCGGGACAACTCATCTTGAGATAGTCTGGGCCTACCTGCATATGGTGAAATTGACTTCACAGTAAGGAAACCTCTCACAAAACCTCTGTGCTGATAAAATACATCATCAAAAGCCATCAGAAAACTCCAATGGTTTCCAGCTTTGAAGAGTAACTTCATTATTGTATTTTATCCCCTATCACAAAACTCATCATTTGTTATTCTAGATATGAAACCATTTTTAACCATCTCTTTGGAGAGGATAAAGACATCATTTATGTTATTGCGAAGGCTTAAAGTTACAAAAACCTAGAGGGCCATCAAACAAAATTTATCTTCTGGATCAATGACTTTCCCTTAGCTGTTCAGACTAGAGCTGGACCACCAGCTTCTTCCTTTAGCTGGTGAAGTGAACATTGGGGAAGGCCCTATATATTTCTGGGTTTTTAAATCTGCTTTCTAGAACAGATCTTGAATGAAGTCAATGTCATCTTTCTTAAATTTGATGCAAAAATTTGTGTTTCTTTGGTTTTGCAGAAAAAGATGATCATTTATTGTTGGGCTGAACTGCTACTGACTTGTGGATTACAGTAAGCCAGGTTCCTTGGGTCAGACAAGGGGTTAGGAAAGCAACATAATTATCAACATCACTGAATAATTAACATTAACATGTAAAAAAATCGTAAGAGTTATCAGCCACATGTCGCCAGCATGATAAAAACTAGGAAGATTAGAGTTAGTGCTGTGTGGCCTGATGGGGACAGATGCAAAAAGTCCAAGCACTGAGATTATCTACTCTTTTAACTTTAAATAGGGTAAAGCAAAGCCTTTAAGAAGGTCTTAAAAACAGTTCTCACACAGACAAGACCTTGAGGAGAGAGAAAAAAAGCATCATAAAAAATACAAATGAAAGCTGTCTCTGAATTATTGGTCACTGGATTTGGACAGCCTGACATGAATGATCTCTTCATTACACAGTTAGATTATAAGGTGATTTCTGCTTAAGCTCTATTTCTGCCACCGATGAAATTCTGCTGAATCATATAGGTTCCATAACCTATATGATTAAAAAAAAAAAAGGAAAAAATAGCTAGGTACTTATGTTCCAAGGTGGCAGAAGAGACCTCTATATGGACTCTATCCTTGCTATTCATAAACATCTTTCACATGTATTAATCATGGAATTCTTCTGTTGAGTGATTTCTATTTCAGAAACCTTCCAGCTTCAGTTTTCTTAGTACGATGAGCTCATTTAACCACTTGAAGCTTAAGATAAAAAACACATTCAAATAATCAATGAGAATTTGATTAACACAAAGCCAAGAGGAATTTCATCCCAACTTGATTATCTTCCCAGTCAATGATGTATATTTTGAATTATGGCTCTCCTTGCCAGGAGAAAGCAGACTGAAAAATGGAGTAGGGAGATTTATGAAGAACTGGAGAAAGAAAAAACTAACATGAAGCTATTTATTTTTCCCCACTATAAAATCTGTTAGTCTGAAGTAATTTCCTTCAATTCTTCTTCTACACGGAAATCTAAATCCCTAGAAACAAATACTCTTTATAAAACTGTTTGGAAGTCCTACTTAACCATGCCAGTTGAGAATTCTTTGAATTTCCAAGTCTGCATGTGTTACTGCATGCAGTTTTGATTTTGGTGTCTCCAGAAGGCCAGAATCTCTAGTTACCTAAACAGGCAATACTAAACAAATAATCCAATCAGCCGGTTATGTCTCAAGCATGCCCTTTTCAGAAGGAAAGACCTTCTTTGAGTTAGTCACTTCATTCAAGGTTTTGTACTGAACAACCCTGGCAGCAATCTCCTCACAGGAAATATCCGTAAGTGGTTTGGTTCTTTCCACAAGACACTGTGGATCTGCAGGGCAGTTTTGAGTGGTGCTCTGTGGTACAACCCACAGTCCCACTTCCACGGCACGGAGTTCAGCTATTCCAAGAGGAAGCCGTACTCCACATACAGCACTCCCCAGCTAGTTTCTCCTAGTTCACCTGCAATACATCACCTTCGAATGAAATTTAGGGGTACAGGAAAATTTTAAGGAAACTTGAAACACTGAAAATGCTACATATTGCGTCTCTTACCAAAAGCATGTAGGGAAGTATGGTGCTGTCAGGGTATTCCCTCACAGAATAGACTGCTAATTATGCCTGCCACAAAGGTCAGAATTTTGACTGTTCAGAACATCAGTTAACATTTACAAGGAGAAGCAGGGTCCCTTTCTATACTCTGTAGCACTGGCAGGGTTTTCAAATCCTTGTAGATCTCTCAAGTCCAGAAAAGAGAAGAGATTCAGAAAGAAATGGGAATCAGAGATTGGAAGACTGGTCTATACTACATTCCTACAGGAAAGTTAAGAATTTCCATGATCTGAGAGAGATGCTGTATCACCCAATACCAGGTGTTTCTGAAGTGTCGTGGCTTACCACCTGAATGGTTAAGACCTACAAATGGAAGCATTTGGAACCATCCCTGCCAAAAGCAAGTAATAAATGCTTTTCCGAATGTTCTGTGCCCAACCATTTAAGAAAATACAAACAGCCCTTTTGGGTATCATGATTATATTATGCATGAATTATCTCCAGGAAATTTTTGTTGCTACAAGGACTTGCCAAAACTCTAGTTTATAATAGAACTGTTTGAGGAAAGGCTAGAGAGAAACAACTGCTATTGCTTCTGTAAAATGAAGAAGGGGATGGGATTCAGGGGAAGGGACTGCCCTGTTGCAGAACAGAAGAGGAGAGTCCGACATGCTGCTCAGAGCAAAACAAACCACCTTAAGAAGGCTTGAAGCTCCAGTGAAGGGAAAAAAAAGCATGACACTGGACTTCCAGACATGCATGAACAACCTTCACATTTATGTCAAAAACTGAAATAAGAGAATACGTTTTTCAGCTCCTACTATTAGACTTCAGAAGGCTTTTTGGTAGAAAGTGGTAACACAGAAATGTATTGTTATTCTGGTCTACTGTGAGTTTTCAGCTTTCTCCAAACATAGACAAGTCAGGAACACCCAAACCACCTTCAGCTGATCTCAGCAGAAGAGCATGATGATGCAACCATGACACGTTTTCATCACACTAGTGGAACAGTAAAAACCATTTCATGAGAACCCAAAACATGTCTTGTGCCTTATTTCACATGCCTAGCAAGTCTGAATAGCAAGTCAGTGGCCTAGAGTATCAAATAAACAGTAACTGGAACAAAACAACCAAAGTAATATTAAGTGATTTGTATTTATTTCAGGAACATATTTATAAAACAAACTAAATTTTTGTAAAAAGCAAACAAAACCACAACCAACAAAACCGTAACCTCCAAAGCCCCCTTTTCTCATTTTTCAGAAATGAAGCAGTCTCCAAACTGACCAGAAGTGGCACAAGAAAACTGTTTACAACAGCCACTGGGTAGTTTCTAATAATCAACAGAAAGCTTAAAATTTTACAATGGGATTTAAAATAAATGTAAAGACTGCCTTCCATCCATTTTAACAGCTTACGTATGTTAATGTATATGCCCTCACATCCAAAATGCTGTCATGCACACTTACGTTTTGCACCGGTTTACCCAGAGCTGACGTCATAACTTTGTGCAACCAGGGAGTAGCAATACAGGGACCTAAACCATCCAGTCAACCACAACTGTCCCTGACTACCTCAGTTTGAATCTTTTTCTGCTTTCACATGCCAGCCAGAAGTGCAACAATTTTACATAAAGCAACATGACAAACACAATCACATACACATCATGAAAATAAGAGTGCAAATTCTCTGTGCCTGCTGTCAGGATACCAAAGAGTGTGAGACCAATGCTGACCACATTCCCATCTGAGCTTCCAGTTATAAGGGAACAAGAACAAACATTTAACAAAATGCAGAAGAGTTGCTGATACAAATGAGTGGGTATACATGTATGCAGGCATCACGTAAACAAAACAAAACAAAACACAAAACAAAACTGAAAGAGCAATTAATCACAGAGATGTCTTGGGCCTCATCTGTCCCAAAGGCACAAACATGGTTTTCATACTTTTGAAATGGAAATAGAAATTAACAATTACTAGCATTTATGTCTATTTAAGATCTGATTTTGTATGATATGCACAAATCTATTGCACAGTTTCATCTGCTTAGGTTTGAATTACTTCTTATACGTATGTTTATTTCTGCAGTTTTTTTTTTTTTTTGCAGTGAGTAAAAGAAAGCACACATTCTGAAAAACATTAACAAAAAATAAATATAATCTTTGTTTAAAACATATTCCTCTAACAGTTTCTAAATTATTATTTGGGGGGGGGGGGGGGGGGGGGGGGGTGGATTGAGAAAATCATCTCCTTTGGGAAATGTCACATTTTAAAGATAAATGTGACAAAAATTTTAGAAGATAGCAAGAGAAATACAAGACTTCATCTCTTCCCAGCTTCCTAATTCTAATATAGTCACATCTTTATTCTTCACCTGGTTAGTGAACTTCCATTTTGCAATAAGATACTTTGCATAAAAACAACGTGTCCTGTAACTGAATGTTTCATGCTTCAGTCTAATGTATACGAGCCCAAGCAGATTCATGCAAATTGGAGTTGAAAAGCAAAACACACAGAAACATAGCATGTCCTGAGTTGAAAGGGACCCATGAGGATTGAATCCAACTCCTGGTTCTGCACAGGACCACCCAAAAAACAGACCACATGTCCAAGAGCATTGTACAAACACTTGAACTCTATCATGCTTGGTGCCATGACTAATGCCCTGGACAGCCTGTCCCAGTGCCTAATCACCTTCTCAGTGAATAACTTTTCCCTAACCCCCAGCTTGACCCTCCCCTGTCCCAGCTCCGTGCCGTTCCCTCGGATCCTGTCACTGTCCCCAGAGAGCAGAGCTCAGCGCCTGCCCCTCTGCTCCCCTCGTGAGGGAGCTGCAGGCCGCCATGAGGCCTCCCCTCAGCCTGCTCTGCTCGGGGCTGAGCAAACCAAGGGGCCTCAGCCAATCCTCACACATCTTGCCCTCTACACCCTTCACCATCTTTGCTGCTCTCCTTTAGACACATTCTAATACTTTTATATCCTTATATTGTGGCACCCCAAACTGCACACGGTACTCAAGGTGAGGCCACACCAGCGCAGAGCAGGACAATCCCTTCCCTTGACCAGATTGGCAGTGCTGTGCCTGATGCACCCCAGGATACAATTGGCCCTGTTGGCTGCCAAAGGACACTGCTGACTTGTATCCAACTTGTTATCCACCAGAACACCCCAATCTCTTTCTGTGGGACCACTCCTCAGCCTCTCCTGCCCCAGCAGTCTGTACGTACAGCCACAGTTGCCCCATTCCAAGGGCAGCATCTAGCACTTGCTCTAATTAAACTTCAAGTGGTTGGTGATTGTCCAGCTCTCTCATTTGTCAAGACCTCTCTGCAAGTCCTCTCTACCCTCAATGGAGTCAACAGCTCCTCCTGATTTGGCATAACACACAAACTTACTTAGTATACCTTCAAGTCCTTCATACAAGTCATTTATAAGAACATCAAAGTGAACCAGCCCTAAAATGGAGCCCTTGGGCCAACCTGATGCAACCCCATCTACCATAACCCTTTGAGCCCAACCATTCACCCACTGCATTATGCATCATTTATCTAACTGTATGTTGGACATTTCATCCAGAAGGATACTGTGAGAAACTGTTTAAAAAGCTTTGCTGAAATCCAAAGAGATTACATCAACTGGCTTCCCTTGGTCAAACAGATGAGTAACCTTGTCATAAAAGGAAATTAAGCTCACGTAAGGTGAAATGTGTGAAGAAGACTGCAAGGTATGATGAAAAGCAGAAACAAAGGTGAAAAAAAAGAAGCAAAAGGAAGAAAAAATACAGGAAAAGATAATTACAAGCCAAGGAGCAGCTGAGCATGCACTAGTCCAAGTCAGAAGGACTATGCGAGTGTTCTGTACTGTGACTTCACTCATTCAGTGTTGTGCATTTTTCCCTCAAAAAGCCAGCCAAGAAGAAGGAATCATACATTTACAGTCTCAAGGTCTTTTGAAAAGTGTATTATTTAAAGAAAATCTTGTCAAATTCAACATCCCTGCCCTAGCTTCTTTAGTTCACAAGGTTGTTACCTCTACACCTGCAGCATTTAACAATACATATAACTACCCTGGACTTTGACTGCATGGCAAATGCCCCAGGCAATCATCTAATTTGGGTGGTGTGGAGGAAAAGTATTTTAGTACCAAGCCGCTCTTCCACATAACTTGTGAAAAGAACAACTTAAAGACTTTTGGTTTTGCCCCTCTTCTCAAGAGTAAATTTTCATCCCCTTCAAATATGTGAGTGAAACCTCCTAAGTCCTGAACCAGAGACTAAGTTGTAGGCTTCTCTCAATACTACTTAGTCAGTTAGGCTTAAAACTGCTTTATGGTGCCTATGGAAGATAAAATAATGAAAAGCATGTATAAAATGAATACAATTTTCAGATTTGTACATTTTTCTTTCTTACGTTTACAATAGAAATAGGCATTTCTAAATGTTCTAGTAGCTACAAAACTTATGATGAAAAGTGATCGATTGCACTAATTTTTCAGAGCAAGACTTTGTCTTTTTAATATGAAAACGAACAGGAGACATTTTAATTTTTGCATAAAAATTATATACAGTACTTACACTACAATTTATGGTTATCTACAAAAAATTGGTAAAAGTGACTTATACTCAGAATTTCATGCATTTTCCACTGCATATACTATTGCAACAAACCATCTCGCTTCTTCCAAATTCCAACTACAAAAATCTTTTTAACAATTAAAGAAAGTACTGAGAAATAGATGTACTGATAAATAACACACAATTATGGGAAGAAGTGCTAGAGAAAAAATATAATACAACTTTCCTTGAGAAAGAAAAGAACTATACATTCTAGACAGTGGCTTTCAAGAATCAATGCCGTGTGAATACTACACAAATTTAAACAGAGGTATACAAGAAAAGAGGTCTTAGAGGAAATCGAAACCATGGAACTTTCTGAAGACACAAACAGAGAACAGGGTCACCTGAATTTGAAACTTTCACAAGATTTGCCAATTTGTGAGTGGCTATGAAGTCACCATTTTTACTGTAAAACCAATGTAAATTCTAAGTAATCAAAAACTTTTTCTGTTTGTCTTGAAGACTTTCATTACACCCCGTATATCATTGACAGTAATATCAGGAAATACTTGAGTTTATAGAAAATGAATAAATGAAAATCAGAAAGGAATCAGTCTCACAATGAAATGACCGTCTGTTTCTGGTGTTTAAGGGATTCTGAAGCATCTGCCTCTGGAAAACTAGGGACGTTGACTCAGGCATCTTATGTACTCTAAGGGTCATAACTAACGACATTGACTCGGTACGTCTTATGTACCATGCTCAGTTTTTCCACGTGCTGAGACCAATTTCTACTATCATAAAATATGTTATAGTGGGAGAAAGAATATCAACTTTTTCAGACAGCACTGCTGCAAATTAGGTTGATTAATTTGCAATTTTGAAAGGAAAAAAAAGAAGAAAAAAAAAGTTACTCCAATTCCATGAAGAAAGCAAATAGAAGGAAGGAGACTGAATTTAAAGACCAAAGAACATATGGTAGATGATGTTGAGAAAAGAACAGAGTATTTTTTCATCATAACTACAATTGTGAAATTTGACCAAAAAAAAAAAAAAAAGTGGTTAGAACATTATAGCATATATGTCAATGATAAACTACTGAAGAAAACTGTGAAAGAAATCTCGAGAATATAAAGCAAACAGAAAATGTTATCTGTTACATCATTTTATATAACGACACTCATACACACACAAGCATGCACATATATTTTACCACATGAAATACCAAAAGGTAACCGTTAGTATTTTGAAGAAAGTTTTGAATACGCTCTTCTCTGTTTAAGTATGATATTCGTGATTCAAAAAAACTAAATTTTGGTATTATATAACGCCACGGTTCAGTTCATCACATTGAAGTAACCACACTATTAATTGTAATGCCACCTGCTTTTCATAACAGAACATTTAAGTAAGTAAAAGTGGAAAAAATGGAGAAAAAATATCAAACCAAAACAACCAAAAAAAAAACAAAAACACACCAAAAAACAGTGAAAAATCAAAATTAATTCCAGGGTAGTAATGATCAAAACTCTGAAGATTATTTGTGGCACAATGACACAGTGCAGACAATTTTATTATTAATAGCTTCTACATTATCAAAACAGGGAAAAAAAAAAAAAAGGGGGTTGTAAAGAGACATTCCATGAAGCATCACACCACCAGTCATACATGACGCACCAAGGCGTTATATAATAGCAAAATCAATCTGAAATTATGGGGAATGATGTTAAAAGTATGTTCTGGGATTGGCATGTGCGTGGGGATGATCCTGTGTCCGCATGGGAAAGTACAAAGCCCATATTTTGTTTTTTGTCATCCATATACAAAACTACAGATTTCAAGCACAAGCAAGAACATGCGAAAATCATTTTTTTAGTACATATTTAAGTATACTTCCATCACAGACTGCTTCAAACTTATCACTCCCTAACAGTTATCAATTCCAATGCAGTTAACTCCCACACAATTGAAATAATTATTCCAGCCTTGCAAAGCTGTCATGAAAATTTATTTTATCAGGCACCAAATGCATTCATCATCTCTTACCACAATGAAAACATAAATAATAATGCAATAAAGCTAGTAGTTTACCTAGTTTGCATTTTGCACGAACAAAATTTCACAGGGCTGCAATATTGTTTTGATAGTGTGTAATACCTATCTCAGCATTTTATGTATTCCATTTACCAGACCATTCCCCCTTACCCTTATTCAGTACCGTGCAACACTTTCTACAGAACAATGCAAGCATTCAAAAAATGAGTAGCCAGTCTTAGTAACCCCTTTGTATTATATACCCTCTCACTTATTTGTTGCAAAGAATAGACATTAGCTCTGCTACCCCCATCAGTAAGAAACATAAATCAAGAAACATATATAAAAAGTTGATTGCTAGAAAGCCTGTTTTTAGGCACTAGCAAATGTAATTCCAACTAAATCTATGAAGGAACACTTGACACAATGCTTAGAAGGATTTCTGTACTGCTATGATTTTGTTTTTCTTTAATCAAACAGTTAAAAGGGTATATAATAAACACATACATGCATACATGCACACACACACACACACACACCTCTTTACTGGCTCTTACTCTAGTAAGGTGAAACATCTACCTTCTTTCTCCAAATCCCACTGAAATATACTACTAATCAGTAAAAGGATTAACGAAGCCATTAATTAAGCCATTATATAATAATAAAGCTATTAATTCAGATTAATGAAGCCTATTACTTGTGTCTGTTGTAATGAATATTTATAAAAAAACCTCTAGATTTTTTTGGTCCAAACTGACAAATTGGAGCCTATAAAACACAAGCACATGTACTTATTAAAGCTGTTCTTAGTAGCTGGGGGCTGGTTTAAGTAACAGAGACAGTCTCAGGGAAAGACAACCCACTGTAAAAAAATGAGTTTAAAAATCATCCAAAGAATTCTCAACAGGACATCACATAGCTGAAATTGGGTAGCTGTTGTAAGGAAAAAAAATCAAGTGAACCCATTCTTGAATGACCTTTGCTAACACCTTTACAATGTAGAATTCAAATTAGTCTCAGGTAAAGGTTTCACCTTACAGATGAGAGCTAGGTGCATTTTTTAAACAGCACAAACATAACCCCGGGGTCAGAGACAAAAATCAAGTATCCCATTTTACATATATAATTATGCACGTTTATTTTCAGTGACAAAGCCATGAAATGCCAGGAAACATTTTCATCAATAATGCTTCAACAATATAGAATTAATCGCTGCATATACGTTTTAAGGTGATATGTCCACTTTGTTCACATTGTTTCCCCAACAGACACTCACAAAGTTCGTTACACATTGCAAATGAAGGGAAAAAAGTTATAAATGTACTTTATTAACATTTTACCAGATAAACTTCCAATAGTCAGCAAAATGGCTTAAATTAAACTGTAGACAACCAAACAGATCAAGGCATGTCATAAACAATGGGAAATGGATTGGACACTGGTGGTTTTTTTTTTTTACAACCTAACATTAGCTGAAAAGGTGAAATGCACAGATGAAATTTAGACCGTTTTGCTCCGTAAGAGGATAAGGTGCACCCAGAGTGAGGAACAAGGAAGAAAAGACTATTTGCCTGACTTAGTGGTACAACAAATATAACATACTCATTCTTGAATAGGCTGATTTTATGTCAGCCAGTTTTAACATATCCAACCCCATTCAAGTTTGCTCACTGTTATTTTACGTCACAATGTAATAAATCACTTTCATAGATTCCCTCAGTATGCCGTGTATATATTTATATATTATATTATATATATATATATAATTCCTGTATCTGTAACTGGGATTCATAATAAAATACTTTAAAACCATTATAAAGACTTGTTATATAACTAAATTTCTGTAACAATAGTGTGTACTGTAATACATTAAAAGTGCTCATCATGTGTTTAAAAATGCAGTTCTGGGACCTGAGGCATTGGAATGGCCATTGGCAAAATGACTGTGACTGAATAGCATGCTTTAAATTTCTGTGCAAACAGGAAAAAATTGAAGTTCAGAGACTACGACAAACACAGTAAGATGCCCCCTCCTACATCCCTGGGACCATCCCTTTTGGAGCAAGTAGCAGTGGAGGGCTGAAAAAGGAGAAGTAGAAGTAGAGCAAAACCTTACATCCAAGCTGCTTACTGATAACTTTGACTATACCAACCTAGACAGTGTTCAACTACTGAAAAGCTGCATGGTTCTAGAGGATAACCAGAGATGTACCAGACTAAAACCACAAAGCTAAGAAAGCTTTCCGCTTCAAAGCATTGTTCCAATGCCTTCAGATATTTGACATTCTGCACAACTGAGTTCTTCTGTGGGCACAGGAAAAGTGCGTACAGTGAAGAACATTTACCTTTTTCATCTCCCACACTGTAGATCACAGTACCTTACAGTGGGGATGAATTACTTACATAGAAATAAGAAAAAAAACTTATACTGTCAGATACTACACTCACTTAATAAAAATAAAAATTAGGGTACTCCTTGAAGCAACCAACAGCAGAGATTTCCAAATTTACAACAAAAACAACACAGAAAACAGAAGTTCACACACACACACTGAAGCTTCATTATGAAAATGAGATGATCAACTAATAACATTTATTATTAAAGGTCACTGTCATTTCCCTGTTTTCAGAATCAGCTCCAACATGGAAAATGGAATTTAATCACTGGCATGGCAGGAAAACAAAACAAAACAAATTCAGTTGACTTGGTAAAGGCTAAATGCTTTTTTTTTTTTTTTTTTTTTGCAACTGAAATGGAAAATGAATTTTACAAGACAATCTAATTAGAAAAATTCAAGAGTGACACATGATAAATTTATTTCAATGTGTTATTTGCTATATTCATTTTTTAAAGGGAATTTTAAATTATGACTAACAATTCTATACTAAGATTTGAACCAATGGTGCCTTAAAAATCACAACAAACTGTACTTAACCTGTTGGTTCACTAACATGCTCTACCATGTAATGGAAATATAATGGAAAAGGAAACAAAAAATAACAAAATTAGTTATCATGCTGTTTGAGACTCTCTGCTGAGACTGCCACCGAGGAGTTCAATTCATGGCAACCGTGATAGATTTCATGAACACAGCATATAACCTGTACTGTAATAAACAGGACTGACTTAAAATTTTCTCAGAAAAGAATAACAGGGCAAAAGGAGAGGGGTGATGTGGGGGGAGACCACTTCCCCCATATTACTGCACACGCAGGCAAAGCTGACTTTACAGAAGCAGCCAAACACCTGCTCTGTTTGCCTACTTCAGCTTTTCTAGAGAGGAAATATATGTAGGGAAGATCCATTTAATGGATCTGGAATGGAAGTGGGAGGAGGCATAGGGAAGATTTTTCACTTGCAGAAGGCTAGAAATATATTCTACTAATTAAAATTCATTCTATTAAGCTTTCCACCAATATTTAACAACTCCAGCCCTTTCAAAGCAATCCTACTTCCAGCCCAAACCAGGAATGCTTTTTCTCAGTTTCAAAAAATTTTACTCTCATATGAAAATAAAAACATAGTAGTACTGCAGTCAGTAGCTTTGAAGTATCAGGTTCAAGCTGAAGGTAGTAAGAAGACTTTGTATACAGTTGGTGTCAGTAAAATTACAATTTAACAAATTAGAAGCTAAAAATACTTAATTATCATTCAATAGAATGGAAGTCAAATTAGAAGCCAAATGGTATTTTAGAAGAATCAGAGACATGCCCAGATTTGCCACAATAGTCCTTTCTTTTTATTATTTTTATTTTTTCTCCGATTTGAATTACCCACTAGATTTGTGTTAAGGAATTAAACTATTAGCAATATGCTGTTATAGTTAATTACACAGATGCAGTTAGGACCAGAGCAGGGCATGTGGTCAGTATGACCATAATAGTATGCAGCAAAAGGGAACAAAAACAAAATGATCTCCTGGCAACATACTTTTATTGTTTCTGCAGGATAAATGTTCAACTCTGTTATGCCAGAACAAGGAACTATCTCTAGACAACAGGATATTTCTATGCCAGAGAAAATAATACGTTTCCATCTCGGTGAAAGTTTGGAGCAAACCTTTTCAAACAAAAAATGAAATTTTCCAGTCAAGTTGAATTATGAATTCTACGAAGCCCTAGAATTTGGAAACCTACATTATTCTAGAAAATCTTAGAATAAGGTACTGCACAGTTCTCCTTTACTGTGAGCACAGTTTGCCCTTTGTTTTTGTCAATTTTTATTTCTAGTCACTAGAAAAGGATTGCTTTGCCATTTCTGTTTGATTTATTATATGCTTGATAAAATAATTCTGGATGTGTGACTACCTTTCTGTAGTCAATGATGTCACAAACTGATGCTGCAACTAAGCAAGCGTAGGACTGTGTGGCAGAAATAATTTTTATATTAGAATTATACCTAATCAACTTGCTTGTTCATTTATAACAGCAGCAAATAAAACTGCCTGTAAACATAAAATAAACACATAAGATGTATGTAGCAATCTCAAAACCTCTTAATCTTTAATGAGATCACGCAGAAAGTTGAACACTCCACACTGCTCTTATGCTGCAGAAAACTGATCAAGTAAGTATAACTGATCTACCCGAGGCCACAAAGATCATCATCATCAGCCAAGATTAAGATTGCAAAGGCCAGGCATCGGCTTGATGTTTGTTCAGATTATGACAAAATGCTAAATCACATTCTGTATTTGAAAGTCTTTTTCAGCAAGGAAATTCTGCAAAGAATTAAGAATTTTTCATGGCAAATGTATTATTTCAGCTGGAATATTTCTCTAGTTTGTTCTACTACTGAGCAACATAAACACTTCCAGTTGAGTCCTTAATGTGATAAGCTATGTTCACACACATACACAAAAGTATGTATGCATGCATTTCAAAAGGATGAAGCCATTCTTATTTTATTCAGCTAATATAATGGAAAGCAGTTTTAAATGCTATGCTGTTTCTTCTTCCAACCTAGACCATGATTTGATGGCCAAATTTTCATTTTTATAGTAGTATTTCTCTATTTGTCAGAATCTGTAATGAAAAATTATGGCATAGAAAAGGAAAGACAAACCATGAGTCAAGTCAGGTTCTGTACTATGGCTCATTAAAAACGAACTATGACTAGCCTTCCTGGTTTGTAATTTTTTTCATTAAAGAACCTTCTTAAAATACAATTTCATTTCTCAGATGTAATTCATATCCACTTTCCTGTGAGGATTTCTGACCTGTCAAAACCCTCCTATGCAAAATGTAATGATAGGATCAGTTTAATAGAGTGACTAATGAGCTAATCTAAAGTTAAAACTAAATGGAGTGTTTTGATAGCGTTTGGTGGGGAAAACCAGGACATGCTTCTTGAGAGAGAGTTCTGATGGACTGTCAAAGACTATACCGCAAAGGCAGTGTGAAAGGTAATGGAATAAAGTGGAAGGTGAGAGGGAAATACAAAATACACCTCTCATAAGATAAGCACACACAGAGACAACACTTCAATTCTAATTACTGGCCATTTAAGCAATAAACTTATTCTCAACTCTTTTGAGAATGTTTTCCTCATTTCATGCACAACTGAAGAGATATCAATTTTAGTATAATTTGTATCAAATAGTGCTTTTGGAGCTCAGAACGACTGAAATCTTAGCCAGAAATCTGAAAGATGAAAACAAAGGCTCTGCAACAGAAATCTGTAGCTCACAGGTGAAATAAATTTTAAACGTTTAAAACAACAACAACAAAAAACAGCACAGTCCTCTGGCAACAACTTGAACAAAGAGAGTGACAGTGGTCAAGCAATTCCAGGTGTTTTCATGCACGTGTATCTATTTGTAGCGTATCTCTGTCTGTTTCATTCAGCTTGTACATTTCTCTTTGATTTCCAGTAATCAAGTATTTGATTTGTAAGATGCTACAGTAGTGCCAGCAGGCACAGACTGGTGTAATAAATACACTCTTCACAAAATATAAAAGCCATGCACTTTAGTGTAGAAAGCATAGCTCTTCAGCTCAGTGGAAATCAATATCCCCCTTTCCTTTTTTTTTTTTTTTTTTTTTTTTTTTTAAAATATCTCCGCTCAGCCACTTAAAAGTCCCAGCTGCCACAGAAAGTCATACAAACTCCAAGCCCTGCTCTGTTTTAAGTTTCTGTTCCATAGCTCCCTTCAGGAGTGTGAACAGGATACTTCTTGCTAAACTAGACCACAAGAAATTTCCCTAGTAGACCAAGTGAAAAAACAAATTTGATAATTTTTCCATTTTAGTAACTCATTCAAAATCAGTTCCATTACAGAAGCATCAAGTCATCGGTTCTTGTTTTATCACACGCTTTATGAAGACAGGATCATTACAACAGCCTTGAAGGGGACTGTCAGTTAGGTTCACACTGTCTATGTTCGTTGGGAGAAACACCTTGGAAGAACTGTGGTTCAACAGGATGGGGCTTTTACATTTGTGAGTTGTATGTCCCTTAGGGACTAAAGTCACAGAACTATTGCCAGGTAGCACCCCAGATTTCTTAGGAAATAAAATTTTGCCTCGTTCTACAACAACATGCTTTATAGAAGAGGTGGAGGCACCAGACAGTGATTCTTTTATGACTTCATTTGGGATCTTGCTATATAGGTAACTGGGGGCGTTATTCTCCATTATATCTGACCAAGCCCTGTAGCGAACTTCTGCAGCTCCCCAGTAGTGTCTAATAGCAGACTCCGAGCGATGGCCCGTCACTGCCATTATTTCTCTAGGCCCCAGTCCTGCTTCACACAGTAGCTGGATGGTGGTAGTTCGGAGCGAATGATTGGTATATCGCTGGGAGAGCCTGGCTGCCACACTTATCCTGGGCATCATCGTACCTAAGTAGTTCACACCCATTGGTTCTCTTTTGTACCATACCGGTTGTTCTTGCATTTGCTCTGATGTTAGCTTTAAAGGATGCAGGTAAAAGGCAGGGGGCTCCGGAGGCAACTTAGACAAATAAAGCTCCAAGGATAAAACAGGACAGTTTGGGTCCCCTGGCATATCATACATTTTACCCATTTTATGAGGATCTTCTCCATTTTTTCCTTTGCCAGGATACCTAAACATGGCATATCGACGCCCATTCTTGTCTTTCTCAACAACAAAAGCATCTGGAGCCAGATCTCTTAAAATTTCCCTCCCTCGTTTGGCAAAATGCAACTGCAAATCAAACCACACCTTGTTGACGAGTGCCAGGGGACTGTGCAATCCCAGCACACCAGACTGTTTAATTTTACGCAAGTCCTCAGCAGCTATAGGAGGATGGTGGTGAGTCTCATCCTTTCCCTGCATGCGCAGCATCTTCAGCACACTCACAAATACCATGTTTGCACTAGCAAACTCTTTGTCCTTCATTAAGCAAATCTGACGATTATACGGTGGCATTTTGAGATGCCGGTTTAAGCCAGCACGCATTGACTTGTAGCTTGCCACACTGTAGGTATTTCCATCATGATTCCTTATCGTGTAATAGAACTCTCTTAGAATATCATTGAGTTCACTTACTGGGACCAATTCAAAGCTAGGATCCTTGCCATTTTTGGCCAGCCACTGTTTTAATAGGTTAGCTGCCCAGCCAGTCTGCTTGTGGGTGTTTTTGATGCTCTTAGCATCTTCTTCCTCTTCCTCCAAGCCAAAGAGGACATCCTCGGGGAAGTTAAAATTCCTCTGTGCTGCTTCTATCGCTTCTTTATTTTCTGATGAGGTCTCTTCATGTTTCAACTGCTTTTCGAAACAATTGATCAAAGTTGTACCATCAAATATGCCACAGGTATACGGCACACAGCGAACTACTTTTTGTTCTGAGAGCTGTGAAGTGCGGAGTAATACATAATATTTTGGATCTTACATAACAAAAAGCAGGTGGCATTAACTGGATTTTTCAAATGACATGGCACGTCAGTTTCATACCTCACTAGCCAATTAAAATGCATCTGGTCCTTCTTTATTAACCATGGCATTACACATGCTTTAACTGGTTTGATTGAAAGCAAACCTACAAACATACACTATAACAAAAAGCTGAAAACCAGAAAGCATCCTGTGTCTATCAGTTCCCTCCTCCTTGCTCACCTTCCATTGCTAAATACCACTATCACACACAATCTTGTCCGGGTTTCAGGCTCTACCAAAGAAGAAAAATTTCAAAATATGCATCTTATACTGAAAATTAGATCTTAAAGCCATTAATCTGTCAACCATTCTGATACTTAATTTCCTACATATCAAACACTGACAATTTTTTATAGCTATAATCCACAGGTATCTTTTAAAAATGACAACCATTCTTTATTAAACAATTTAATTAAAAGGTTCAGTAAGGCATGACTTATGATCTATAATACTGGTCATCTCTGTCAGACTATTTCTGCAACAAGTGAAAAACAGAATATTTTCTTCTTGCTTTGAAATACAATTCAGATTTATCTGCACCTTGAAACACCATTAAATGTGGAAATTTTGGCTAGAAGTAATTCATTTTATTCCCCACAGTTAAATGTATTCCAATCAACAACAACGTTAAGTACGAGGTGCTTTGTGAAATATCTGTATGCAAAAAAACCCACTTAATTACAAGTTATTTTAAGTAGCTTAAATTCAATCTTAAAATTTCAAAGCAAGGTCAACAAATTTTAGATGAAGAATCCAGAAGTTCCCCTTTACCATGAAGTAGTTATTCCTGAAGAAATTTTTTTCTTTCTTTTCTTTTCTCTTTTTTTTTTTTAATGACATGGAAATGAAATATAACTCCATTTCTTAATAACTTCTGGATTAGTGTGAAAATGAAAGAGCTGCAATAATTTACAAAATACTTGTATCTTTAAGTTCAAGGCCTTAAGACAAAAACTAAGCAGGGTTTTCTTTCATGTTAGCTCTGTGGTACCAGACATGGTTTTACTGTTCTCTGGAATTACTAAGTCATCTACTTACACAAACACATTGGAAAACTTCTGAAAGGATTACCAGAAGCTCATGCTCCCAGTAATACTCTGGATCAGAAGAAGAAGAAAAATACAAATGGACAGAAACTAGAAAGGATGGCACAAAAAGAAAACTAAAATAGTTTCATTATGAGCAGTAAAGGTAAAGAGCTTATCTCCTGTGGATTGTAACTTTAGAAGTTTATATAGAAACATAATCGACAACCTACCTGGGTTGTTCCCTCAGCAGTTCGCTTGTTTGCCGAAGTATCTGTTGGTGGCCTGCTTGTCTGGTTTTCTGAGGGGTCAAGAAATTGTTCATTTGCAGTATCTAATCAGTACTGAATACTGCTATCCACTATACAAATTGGGAGGCAACATTTGAAGTTGTTTGATACTAAACATTCACTATGTGGTACATTTAATATTTTTCAGCCCTGAGTGTCAACTGCAAGTATTCAAGCTTAATTACTACTATTATTTTCAGAGGGAATAGAAGTTACAAAAAAGCAAAATGGCACTTTTCAGCATAGAAGTAATATTCATTCCCTTCCTTGAAAGTCTGACACCGTATTCCAAATATTTAGTGAACAATTCCCTTGGTTATCTGAGGACAAAACATAGTTCCAGCCTCTCTTGCCTCTGTATGTAAACAGACAAGATATTAAGCTGAGAACAAAAAAAAAAAGTTACTCAACATTTTTATGTGAAAACTGACTAAACAATGGATGGTTAGATTGCAAAATATGTAACTGAGGTAAGCTGTGCAGGGAGAGAGCGTTCTTCCTAGCTCAACCAAACACACATCTATACGAGCAACTTAAGCAGAAATTGCTTGAATATTTGAAGTAACCATTTAAATCCAAATTCTCCCTTCTCGCTCCCTTTCATTTTAACCAGAGCTTAGCAGTAACAGTGTTGGCCCAAAGCAGTGTTTCAGTTCTGGTGAGAAAACCACTGGGGGATCCACCAAGGCTCTGCAAACTGCAGAAAACAAGACAAATTTCTGGGCACATAGAGCCTTCTGTCGGTCACTGTCCCTGATCTGTGCCATGCAACCCTTTTTAGGTTGTATTATATATCATTATACTAGTTTTACAGATAAAAACTAAATACAAAGCGTATAGCTGTCATGTTGATGGAAGACAGATTTTGACACAGGTATTTTAGAGATGGAAAAATTAAATTATTTCTGATGTCAAGCTCTGCTTGAGTTAATCCTAACATCATACTGTGCCAATTAGAAACTCTTGGCTATGATTCCAACTCACTCAGGACCACTTAGAAAATCTTGAGGACCACTTAGAAAAAGATGTCAAGGTATGTAAAATCAGAAGTACAGAGAATCACGATGGCATGGCAAAAGATGGAAGGGAAAGCATTTAAAATAGCTCATCTAAATACCATCTTTGGACTTTCATTGTGCTCAGAGACTTTGTTTTATAGACAATAAATGTACTTCTTCGGAATTAGATTAATATTCAGTTGTGTCTTTTCCCCACTGTGTTTACTTTTAAGTGTTGTAAAAATTACGTCAATTAATATACTTTCTTTTCTGTATGTCTTTGCTTAGGAAAGGCAAACAGATTATTTTGTGAGACTGTATTAAAAAACATGAATATCAAGCTGTTAATAATAGAATGGGAATTTCTGATTTCATGCTAGAAATACTGTAAAACAAGTTCTAAATAAAACCAAGTTTACAGAGCCACACTGTTTACCCCTAACAAGAGATGATTTTCAACAATGGCTGCAACATTTGTGACAGATGATTTTGATCTTGACAATTTCAACAGAAAGACCACTCAGAAGACACATCTCAGTGAAATACACTAACAAAATTTCCAAAGGACTAGATGTTTTTGTTTCCCTTTGACAACCATTTTCCTTTCCCAGTGCCAATAGTCAAGCATAACTTACCAGCTCTGGGCGCTGTAATGGTGGGGGGTTCAACAGGAGCTGTATTACTAAATGCAGAGAGGGGAATCTTCATCTGTAAGGGAGTTCGACTGCTGGTAGAATTATAAAGTCCTGAAGTACCCACTGTGGGCAAAGAAGTTCTTGTGGTCTGTGCACCAGGATGTGCAGTTGGAACAGCCTGTACTGCCAAAGTTGTCCCTATAGATCCAGCACTGGCTGGAGAGGTCCTCTGAACACTGGGACTGGGCACAGATGGGCTGTTATTTGGTTTAGTTGAGTTAGTTGATGCCAAAGACACTGTAGTTTTGGTAAGGCCACCAACTGTAGATGCGCTTTGTACAGATATAAATTCAACGCTGCCTGACTGCTGGTTATTGACCAAAGTTCCTGTGTGGCCTTGAAGAAGCTGAGGCTGGGATGACACTGCAACAGGTACATGCAAGATTACGGGCAAAGACTGCAATGAGACAGACATTTGCTGAGTGCTGCCACTGGGCACTTGACTTGTGCCCACAACTGCAGCTGTGTTAGCTGTGGAAAGAACTGTTGTTGTCAAAGGGCTGGAGGTCACTGGAGTCTGAGGCTTAGGATGTCCACTGCCAGGTATTTGAGGAGCAACGAAAGTGGAAGCTGGTACTACACATACACACGCACCAAAAAAAAAAAAAAAAAAGAAAAAAAAAGAAAAAAAAGAAAAAAAATAATTAAGTATTTGAACCAAGTGGGAAGTTTCACTCCAACATAACAGATGCAAAGGTTTGGAATATGATTAACTTTTTGCAAAGAAAGGGTATATATAAACTCCTTTTCTGTTGTACTGTTGAATTGTGATATTAAATGGCCTAGTTAGTCAATACTGTATTTCAGTTTGAAAAACCATATACAAATGACAAAAAATACAAACAACTATGACATAAAGGCTGAGAAAAGCTCTGAGATTTAAATGATAAACACATATGAACCATGGCACTTCAAACGTGTTACAGAAATGGTAGAACAACTGGTCCTTCAGAAAACATGAGAAAAGAAAAAGCTAAATCAGTTGACTAACTTGCTTTGTACAGATAGGACACGATAACCAAAATGTTCTACTGAAATCACGGATTAATGTGCCAAAAAGGATGTTTGTTTTTATGCAACAGAATCTCAGGATTAAATCTGAAGATTGGGAGCATTACACACTACACATAGCCATTATAGTCCCACTATGAGATGGTTCTGTTGGAAAAAAAATCAATATTCAATATTAAGCAGTTTTCAAAACTGAAGATACAGTGTCTACATGATGGTAATTAATGGTGATTTTGATTCTACGTTCCCTACAAAATTCTAATACAGGAATTCCATTTGTCAAGATGATTCCCTTAAGAACTCAGGCTTGTGACTTCCCTTAGTTCCCCACTCAACTTTTGTAACCAACAGTCAGAGGGGATGATAATCAGCGAGTAAAAAAATGGCCTGGGAGCCATGTATATTACTTCTCAGCAGTGGAGAGGCTGCACATCTTCCTGTCTTAGCCAGGCATGCATTCTGTTGAAGCTTCTCATTTACTCATACGTTCTGGTTGGCCAAGCAAATGCATTTTTTGCCTTGCCTGGTAATCACACTATACAGATGTAAGCACAAAATAAATGCCCTCCAAAGGAGGGCAACAAAGATGTTAGAAGGACTGAAAGGCATGCCTTATGAGGCATGAAGACACCTGGGTGGTCTTGTCTGGAGATGAGAAAGCTAAGAGGTGACCTCGTTGTTCTTTACAACTTCCTGAGGAGAAGTGGAGAGGGAAGTGTTGGTCTCTTCTCCCTGGTAATAGATGACAGGATGCGCAGGAATGCCATAAATGTGCACCAGGAGAGGTTTAGACTAGATAGATGGAAAGATTTCTTTACTGTGAGGGTGGTCAAATGCTACAACAGGCTTCCTAGAAAGGTGATTGATGCTCCATGCCAGTGTTCAAGAGCCACTCGGAAAATGCCCTCACTAACGTGGAAGACCTAGTCCCTTCAAACTGAACCATTCTATTCTATTCTATTCTAAAATTGGGAATGTGTTATGGAACTTAGAGTAGTGCTTTTTGATGCCAGGGAAAAAAAAAAGTCATAGGAAACAGTTTTACACTGTTCAGTTAATTAACAGGAAGCAATAAAACTTTTAAGAAGCGTATTTATAAAGTCTGTAGGCAGTTTCTCACCTGTACTTAGAGAGGCTTGAAACGTCGTTGTTGTGCTCACTCCTACACTCCTCTTCGACTCCAACATCTGCCTCACTGTGCCAGCATTTCTATAGAAAGAAGCTTCAGTTAGCATTTCTCAATCCACCACCATCAGATATAATGATACACAGTACAATGATGGGGGGAAAAATATTTTACAACTGCTCTTTTCATTAATATTTTCTAAACCTATTTATTTTCTGCCCCCTATGCAATTAACTTTGGATAGTCCCCGAATAAAAAACAAAAATCCTCTCAAAAACAAAGCCCCACAGAATATTTAATTTCAAATTTTCAAATGCTTCACTGAGTCTGCCTTCTGCCAACAGAATTTTTGTTTCCTTGAAGTTAGACTTCCATTTTAATCTATTATTTCTAACTGCTAAAACAACCCCCAGTTTACCTAGGAACGGATTCAATTCTGTCCATTTGTGAATTCTGTGAAAGAAAGTGGAATTTTCCAGTTGAACAGCAAAATGAAGGAAAAGGGAGAACACTTTAATTAAAAACAAAACAAAACATGAACGATCTTCCTTTACATGAGGTATTACAAGTGTCCTATTCTACATTTTACCATGGTCACAGCGACTTGCTTTGCTTACCGGTATGTTGTATTGGTTGTGCTCACAGTGTCACTTGCTGCTTTCACTGGAGACAGAGGTGGGTTTGGTGGGTTCTACCAAAACCAAAACAAAACAAAAACACACAACTGAATAAGCTTGCAAACTCATGGTTTAATTGTTTCATATTAATTCCTTTCTGTATGAGGTACAAATTTGCTGGAGCCAAAATTGGGCAGGAACTTGACAGGATTTACAAGTCGCCCAAAGCCTATTTGGACCTACCCATCTCCTTTTCTACATCCTCCCTCTTTGTAAGTCTCTCGTCTTCAGGTTTTTATAGCACAAGAACCAAAATTTCTTTCTGGATTTTTATGGACTTTTAGCTTCCATTTCTTCATGATAAATAACCCAAAATATTTATTCTAGGCACAGATAAATACTTCTGTTTGTATTCATTCCTCTCTTCTCCTCTGTCCCCAATACCTGGGATTCACTCTGTACTCTTCATATTGAAGTAAATTACATTTACTTATACATAATTTAAAGAACTTCCACACTAACAGTGTATAAGGGACATTCTGTGCAAGTGAGAATTACATAACAGGTGTTAAAGACCCTTTTCTTTCACACCACTTTGTTTTACCCAAGTAAGATAAACTTATTTCTGAACACCACTGAACCCAGTCACATCTTTCTATGTATAAAATTCCTTTATTATTCTATACAAAGCTTAGGCTAGCTCAGAAAAGCAAATACAACGAATGCAGTTCTTACTTCCTGTCTTTTCTTCAAGTCCTCCTTGGCTGCACCAAACCGCTTTGTCAATCTAGCAACCTTAGCCTAAATGGGAAGAAGAAGAAAAACAAGGAAATCCATAAACATCCTCCCCAAGAACCTGTAAAGAAATTACACAAACCAAAGATATACATCTAAGAAATCAATACAAAAATACTGTTGCATCAGGGGAAATTTTTCTGTCCAAGAAATACAGAGCTACCACATGATTTCAAATCAGCAGATAGACACGTGTGTATCACAATCACACCTTAGACAAGAATTTTCATTGCTATTCACAACTGCACAAACATAACCCATCTATTTGCTTTTGTTTTTTTCTCTCGTCCCCACTTCTCTCTGTGAGTCAAAATGGCTTCCATAACAACTACAGGAAACTTAATACTAAATGCTGAAGATCTTACTTTTTAAATTTGACTCTAGAATCCAATTCAATACACAACCACTCACCTGTAGTTCAGTAAGCACAGTTTTATGCCTCTTGTTACATTCTATTTTCTCTATTCTCATTTTCAAGTCTGCCAGAGTCTTGTCAAATACAGCACACTGTAAAGCAGCAAGTTTTTCTTCTAACAGTCTCTGGATAACCTGCCAAATTATTAATTAAAAAATATATGTATTAATATAATCTCAAAATTCAGAAGGACGTCTACAAAAATATCCTTGACTCAAAAAGAATCTTGCCACAAAAAGAACAATGACAATGGCTGCACTTTATCAATCAAAGTTATTATAGTCACCAGTAAGCACAGCTAAGCAAGGTTTCTACATCTATTTTGGCAAATAAACATGCCCTTTCTCTGCCATTAAATCAAGAAATTAATTAATTTAATTTAAATATATATGGTTTTATTACTGATAAAAAGAACACTAACAGAAAATATTATCATAGTGTTGTGTTTACATAGGTTAGTTTTTCCTCTTTCTTTTCTACTCTTTAAAGGGACAATGGCATTCAAAGAATGGAAACTAAAGATGTTCAGCAAAACTTCTCTTTTTGATATGCACTTTCCCCTAAGCAGAAATGGCCTATATAGCTTTTGTTGCAGAAGCTAAATATGGAAGAGACTGATTTCTACAAAGTTTACTTATTACTTTTATTATTTCTCTCCCACTCCTAAATCATGACTATTGCAGCGTAAAAATCTTCCTTAGGAAAAAGAAATAAACAAGCAATGAAAGTGGTTAAGTTTTCTGGATCCTACATCAGCAAAGCTACAATACACATTAGCATAGCCTGGATTCTACATTAGCAAAGCTACAATAGTATTAGCTAGTTAACTAATGGAGTAAGTGCACAATATTTTTCTTCAAGAACATAGGTTTCTTCACACACCAATGGTGCAGTCAAATAGACAAGTAATAACTCTACAGAAGTCTGCAAAACATTATCTTGATTACACTTTTATTTGGAGAGAGACCTTCCTTAAAGTTGGGTACAAAAAGCACAACATATAAACCTGCATCACACTAAAATGTCTCCTTCACTGAGGTTATTTTGGTCTCCATCTACAGTCACACGAAGCTTAAAGAGTTTAAATGCTTAACACATTCCAAATAAATGTATAACTTCTGCAGCACAGTTTCCAAATGATATTTGGTTTCTTCTTAAAAGCAGAGTTATGCAGAATTTTATAAATTAAACCACCATTGTTATTTGAATTATGTACAATTTTAAACAAAAAAAAAAAGAGAAAGTGTGTGGTGAGGGAGAGCAAGGACTGTGTGGGAAAAGACAGTTATTTCTAAAATGCTAAGACTAGAGACAGATATGGTATGGCCATCTTCGCTCTGCACCTCCACTGTACCTTTTGTAATTTTTGGTCAACATCTCTTCTTGCTGTAATTTTTACTTGGAGTTCTGCTTCATAATCTTCTTCTCCCACATACCGACGACGTTTAGAATGTACACTGTCCATATCCTCAGATTTTGAACGCTTTCTCCTGGACACTTCACCTGAAACAATTAGATAAAACTGCTGGTGAGGAACCTTAAAAACACAAAACAAAGAAATAGGTATCTGCAGAATACCATGGTTATTATGAAGTTTCATTTTTTCCTAGCGTAAGCATTTTTCATTCTAAATCAGTAACAATGCCTTCAGGAAAACAATGTATTTGATGACATTGAAACAGAACAACAGTCCCTTTGATCTCCATACACTGCTGCTGAGTTCTGCTTTGTGATTCACCAAACCACACCCTCAAATCGAAGATCACTCTACACCACCACCATTCCCTTCTCACTTGCCTCCACTTCTTCCTGCTCCTACCAGCACCATCCTATAATGCAACATGGCTTCTGAAAAGCAAAACACAACCATCTTCTAAAAAAGTTATCCTTTTTTCAGTAACCTCTTCGCCAAGTAAAACTTCTGCTTCGTTCTGCCTGTATCAGCACAGAGCTCTTTCCTACCCTTCATTAATTTTTAACCTGCACCACCAACCCGACTGAGAAAATAGTCAAAACTTTGTAAACATTTTATTATTATTATTATTTTTACTATTTGAACAAGATGGAAAGTAAAAATCTGATGAAAGAAGGGGCCCCAAAAATATTAAGTTTAAATTTAACATTATAGATGTTATTTTCATTGCAGTGATGAAGTATATAGAAGAACCAAAGAGAGATTTTCTCTTCCAGCTCCTGGCACAGTATCCTCTTAGTGACATGCATAAAAATGACATGCCTAGGTAAATTATCAGTAAGGGAAGCTATAGAGCATACTGTGGGTATGTGCCCAGCATCCAAACACCATAACCTCCAAACCCCCAAACCCTTCACCTCAAACCTGAGGGCAATTCAGAAAGACAGAATTAGTAGTAGATAAAGAAGATTCACTGAAACTGAAAAAGCACAAGAAACAGCTGCTTTTCATTCTTATTTTTTCTTTACTTTTATTATGTATGCTATGTGAGTTATATTTCTAACTTTACAGAAGCAGTGGCAGATGAAGATGAATTTCTTGCCTATGGGTGGTGCAAACAGTGGGACAGTTATGTCACCAAGCCAAAGTAGCTATGTCAGTATGTCAGGGAATGGAACATCAGAGATAATTTGGAAGAGATAGACTAGATAAACTGTAAGATCTTGCAGCTTCAAGAACTAGAACCACCAGCTATATCAAAGGATGTATGGGCAGAACGTGAGCTTATTTAGTTGTGAAATAGAGACTCCCATGATGACGAAGGCTGGAAGCACCAGCACACTGGCTCCCACTCTGCCTGCAGGTGCATAGAACAACAGGATTGGTTCACCACTGTCGTGGCAGATGGCTGGAAGCTGTGCCCAGGGGAACACCTCAATTGCCTAAGCAAAAAATGAAGCATGCAGGGATGGAGTTAAGAAAGGCAAAGGCCACCTTGAGCTGAATTTGGTGAGAGACATAAAGGGCAACAAAATTGGCTTCATCAGCCTGGCAACCTTCTATGATGAGACGACTGGTTTGGTGGGTGAGGGGATGCTGTTTATCTTGGTTTTTAGTATTGGTTTTGGTACCCAAAACATCCTAAGAGAAACCGACTGAGTATGACCTGGAAAAATGGACAGCAAGAAACTGGTTCAGCTGCTGGGCTCCAAAAGTTGTGATTGGCAGCACAAAGTCCCATTTGATGCCAGTCACTAGTAATGTAACTTGGGGGTAAATACTGGGACCAGCACTTGCATCTTCATTCATGACTGATGTGACAGTATAGAGGGCACCCTCAGAAATTTGCAGAAGATACAAATCTGGAAGGAGTGGTTGCTACACTATATAGTTATGCTGTCAGACTGATTTTGACAAGATGGAGAAATAGGTAAACAGGAACTTCATGAAGGTCACAAAAGAAAACGCAAAGCCCTACAGTTGAATATGAGTAGGCCTGGGTACCAGTCTAGGCTGGGAACTAACTGGCTAGGAAGCAGCTTTGCAGAAAATGTCCTGGTAGTCCGCATGCACAGGCATCCCTTCCAACCTCAATGATTCTGTGTTTCCTAATACGTGCCATCAGTGAAGCATAATAGTTTTAACATTACATACTTCTCTCTGTGTGTTTGTCATCATCTTTGTGGGTGTCTTCACTGTCTTTGTCCTCTTCCTTACTCTTTCTTTCCTCCTCCACCTCTTCTATAAACACAGGAGAAAAACACACATTATTTATGTTGACCCATCGAAAGTTGCATATAGAGTCCTATCTTGACTAGTGAGCTTAGAACATTTATTTTTTTTAAACACAACAATCCAGGGGAGAGAGAGGTAAGGCACAGGGAAGCGTTTAGAGATTAAAAAAAAAAAAAAAAAAAGAGTAACGATAACTTCAGAGCAAAATTTTGAACTACTGTACAACACAGATCCACGTCTGGATTTGCTAAGCTTCAAAATCAATACAGTGCCTCAAAGTTACCTCTGAAAGTTACATTTAGGAAGAAAGTGTAAAAATGCAGTAAGAAAACACTAAGATGTTTATTTGCATTTGGAAAATTTGTCTGTAATCTTTATAGTAGAAAAGGCCAAAATTCTTTTTTCTTAGCAAGTATTAATTTTCATTTACTTCTTTCCTAGTAAAAAGCATCACAATTTAAATCTAGTCATTTAAAACCTACAATTGAGGAAGTTCTTTAAACAAAAACAACCATGCCTCATATCCACACAGCTTAAAAGGAAACACTAACACCTCCTGAAAGCTGCACAAAGTGACAAATTTCCATCAACTTTTATGCACATTCCATGAAATTTTACTGTGTTTCACAGAGACAGTATTGCTGCTTCCTGTGCTTGCTAGATAGGAAAATAAAATATATGCTAAAATTTATTCAGAATATAACAGAATAAGTCAACACTAGTATGTAACACTCAATCTCTACATTGCTGTAATAAAAAAAATAAAATAGAAATTGAAGAAGAGTCTAAACATGATTTTTTAGAGGAAGTTGCAGTTGCACAGATATACTGATGCTCTCTTAACACTAAATGTTATTTCTACTATGAAGACTATTTCAGTGATTTAAAATAAAATTACAAAATAAATCAGCAAAAGGAGTCAAAAAAGCAAACTGAAATTACAAAAATGTTTTTTTAATTTAATTAACCTATGCAAGAAATCATGGAGATTGAAATCACACAAATTCCTCAAAATCAACTTGACTTTTTTTTTTTTTTTTTTTTTTTTTAATGTAACGAAACATCATAGTGCCAAATGCCAATTTTAAAAGACCTACAAGATAAGCTTCATGGTTCTAAAGGAGGCTCCTGAAGTTCAAGAGTTCTTTTTCCAGAAGTTGCAGATTTTAATATGCAACTGAAAGATGTAAACACTTCACAGAAAGATACACATACGTAGGGTGTCTTTAACATAACATGTTACAAGCTTCAAAGCTGTGGTGTTTTGTTTTTCACTTCTGCATGGAGACCAGTGCTATTACAGAAAACCAAGTAATTTGGAAATATTGTTATCATTTTATTTCTCAGAGTCTTCCTAGTTAGCCACATTATTTGCTGTAGATGCGAACAAAAATGTTTTTTTTTTTTCTTCTTCTTTTTTATCCCTATATTTTCCTGTTGATGAATGGCTGAAAATACCTTTTAGTAGCTTTTACAGCTGCAACCATTCAAATCTGCTTAGTAACTGACTGAATGCATATTTGGATGTCAGCTCTGCCAATATACATAAATGGAAATAAAAATAATGAATAAGCTTAAGCTTAGGGAAATACGAAGTATCTGCAAATATTCTGCACTGCACAGTAATACTCCCATTATGCCATCATCCTGTAACCATAACATTCTCCTTATAGACTGGCTGCAGCTCATGTACTCAGACAATAGCCACAAGAAAGCACAAAACCTAGCCCTCATAATGCTCAATCAAACCCTACACAAAAGTTTTTACACAACAGAAATGCTGTTTTAAATGATATTCTATCTATTAAATGCTACAGACTTCTACCAATGTGATACATTTTTGTGAAACAGTATTTATCATGCTCATGTCTAAAATCAATTTTGCTGCTATTCATTTGGACACCTTGTGCATCACATTACTTTTTTGCTCCCTGGTCTAAGTTTAGTCCCTTCGTCAGACTATTTTTTTCTCAGTAGATTTCATTCAAAAGGATCGCACTAGAAAGAGATTTGAAGTCCTCTGTTTTGGTATCAGAGTATTTCTAATGGCTTTACAAATAATTACATTTTAGTTTCTTATGTATTTGTCTTACAAAACAGCAATTCGCGTATTCTCTAGGACAAGATAAATACCCATTACTCCCACATTTCCACAAATAGCCCGTCTCTTGCTTTCAATGGATACTTTCTCTATATGAAGTTACTTGTGAATTACCAGAACACATACAGTTTTTGAACAGGATCTGAAAAGTTACCTGGACATAACTTTATTGTTGTTGTTGTTGTTATTAATTATTATTATTATTATTTTATAACCAACATGTCTAAATTGTATGTCTGAAGTACATATTTATTGAATTTAACACTTCTCTATGCCACCTTTCAGATTTTTAACTTTTTATTTATGAACTCCAGAGAGGTCATAACTGTACTGCTGGGGATGTAACAGGTTTGTGGATAAGTCCCCATGGAAGCTCATCAACTCAGGGGGGATGCAATAGGGCACCACCAGCAGTCTTTCAACTGTGGGATGTACTTCACATTCACGCAGTGCTGAGAAGATGACTTATCTATGTACCTTCAGTACACTGCAGAGCTTAACACAATATTCATTTCTGACAACTGCCAGAGATCAGACCTTAAAAAAAATAACAAGGCAACAGACTACTCAGTACTAGTTGCTCAAATGATTGTTTATTCTAGAGAAGATGCTCTACAGAATGGTGTCCCATGGAATTATGTTCCATTTTGCTGTTTGAAATAAAAAGGTCTCTTCCAAGAGCTTGCTGTCATACCACCTCTATCTCGTTCGAACTGACAATCAATCTGAAAGCTAGCAACATACCTAACTAGCAAGTGATTTTACTTGTAGTTGGCCAACAAAATACAATCAGTGGCACACAAGAGCCATAACCAAAGAGTCTAGGTAGGGGCTATGACCTGTAAGGGAATCCTGGGGAGCAGCCTCACTGAAAAGGGCCTGGGGGGCCCAGTGAGCAAGCTGAACATGAGCCAGCAGTGCACTGCTGCAGCAACGAAAGGCAAGTTGGATTCTGGGCTGACTCTGCAGGGGTATTACTGGCACAGATGGAAATGTGATCATCCTATTCTACTCAGTGCTTGTCAGGCTGCATATGGAGTGCTGTACCCTGTTCTAGCCCCACAATTCAAAGTGATGCAGTCAGACCAGAGAGGATCCAAAGGGCTGGAAAAGCTGCCTCGTGAGGAAAGACTCAACATGTTATGTCTTTTCACCCTGGAGAAAACTCAGATGGATCTCATCATGATATTCAAGTACTCAGAGAGAGCAGTGTCTCTCTCTTCACATAGAGCCACGTGGAGCAGGCAAAGGACAATGGGTACAAGTTGTACAGGGAGAGATTTTGCCTTGGTGTAAGAAAATATTTATCTTTTTTTACAGTAAGAACAATCCCTCACTGGAACAACCTCACCAGGGATGTGGTGGAATCCCCATCCCTGGAGGTTTTCAGGATGCAATTGGACAGCGTTATATAGGGGCACCTGGGCTCCCTTCTCCCACAGAAGGTTGCTGATCTTTTGAGGTCCCTTCCAACCTGGGCCATTCTATCATTCCATGAAGAGTTTCTCTCATGCAGCCTTGAAACTGGGAAATTAACTATGAATGTTTTCTTCTACAATGCAAAGGAAAGATCTGATAGGCATATGAAGTTTGTAGGTTACCTAGTCTAACACCTGTGAATTTGTGGAAACATGCTACTCAAGAGGCAGTAGCAGAGAACCCTGATTTAAAAGGATTGTTAACATGGGGGATAATTAGGCAGAAGTCTGCTGACTTTATCTATTTGGTATCACGTATAGTGCTGTGTCAACACAACAGCTTTTCTGCAGGAACCACGTCAGAAGTTTTTTTGTCACTCTTATATCCACTGTAGAAACTGAGATTTCTGTGTCTAACAGCTCTAGATCTGCTAAGGATGCCTAGCTCATATTGCTACTGCTAGGACACTGATGTTATCTTAAATGTATTCAGTGTATTTTAAAGGTATTTGTTTCTCAAAATGTGGTGTTAAGTGAACATTAATTGATGCTTGATTACAGATATTTAAAATATTTATATTGATCTTGATGTTTTCTATTCTGTATTTTTCTAGCACCCAAAACCAAGCATAGCATCACTCTGCATGTACACAGAAGTCTTCCAGAGTAATACATTAGTCAGACTTCAATCTTGAGCTAGGAAGAATATCAAGCTCCTTATAAAGCATTTGCACTTTAATTTACAAGGTCTGTCCAATATATATATATATAATAAATACTGCCCAATGCTTAGAATTTGTGCAGTGCTTTTTCTAAACAGAAGTAGAGCTGTATATACAACACTAAAGGAGGGATTATGCACCTGAGTAGGTTTCCAAGTTACTGGAAGTTTCAGTATCCACAAAATCCACATCACTGTGACACATCCTTCAGGTTCAAGTCCAAGCGAAGATACTGTCAACAGCCTCTTCCAGTTCCTTTTATACAGTCTCAATGTTTTCAGACATTTTAAAATGTTTTACATGTTTTGGGAGTCCTCTCAGTGTTATTTTAATTAATATGAACGATGAGTACAAGGACAATTGTTGATCTGGAAAGTAGCAGATTAATGTATTTTCAAAGAAACCATCATGATCTAGACAGGCTGGAGAAATGGACCACCAAATGCTTTATGATATCCAGCAAGTACAAATACAAAGTTCAGCACCTGGGAAGGGAGAATCTTTGCAAGGACACGAGGGGTGACTGCCATGTGTCTGGAGAACAGCTCTGCACTGAGGACTTGCACAAGCAGCAAGCCACACGTGAGCTGGCAGCGTGCCCTGGCAGCAAAGGAGACTAACAGCATCCCAAGCTGTATTTACAGGAAAAATAGCCAGGACATCATAGAAAGTAGCTACTGTCCTCTACTTGGCACTTGCTACATTGCTCTCCGCCGGAGACATGCAAGCACAAAGATATTCCAAGTGATAGAAGATAAAACTTTTCCAATTAGTAGACTGACACTGGAACAGGTTGCTTGGAGAGGTCATCCAGTGTTCACCAATAGTAACTTTTAAGACCTACCTGGACCAAGTCCTGAACAGCCTGATCTAATCTCACAACTGACCCTACTTTAAGCAGGAGAATTAACTAAATACCTATTGAGGTCCTTCCCAACGTAAACTATGCTCTTATTTGGTCACTCCTCCTCCTCCTGCCCATCACAAAGTACACAAACAATCTATCAAGCGATTCCAACACAAACCACAATATTCTCTTATTTTTTAATTGCCATATTTGTAGTTGGAAAAAAATCTGTAAAGGACTTCAAGATCCCAACTGATAAATCCAACATCCCTGACCCAGTCCTCCGAAGTCCATCAGACAGGGGTATGCCCCATTTCTGGCGTGCAAAATCCCATGGACCAAAGGTGCAGCAGTTGTGTCTTTGTCTGTCACATTAAATAAAACTATTGTACCATATATTCATCTCACAGTTGCAGGTACTACAGACCTCCTAAATCTTTTATTGGATGAACAAATCTCGTCCTCTTAAGCTTTCCAATATGAAGTATATTTCCTAAATGCTGAAACATCATTGCACCAGATCTCTGAAAGCCTCACATTAATCCCTTTTAGAATTAAAACCAGAACTGGAAATATTGAAAAAAAAAAAGTGGTTTCATTAGTGCCATCCAAGTATAGCTTATTTTCTTTTTACATTCAAGAATTTTGAGAGCTATCTGTGTTATACTACAGGAACAAAAGTTCATGTTTACTTGTTTATCTGCCACTCACATGCTATGAAGTTCTCTTAAACGCTACTTTCTAGAAGATGAGCCGTATTCTTTGTAATGCCAACTGCACCGTTTATTCTTAGCAGGTTGTACTTGGGTGTGCTGCTTGATTTCAGACTCTTACCAAAGACCAGTAATAAGTGAGCTCTCTTTCAAAATAGCCCTGAAGGGCACAAAACAGCACTGCTGCAGAGAAGCCTCAAGTCAAGGTGTCTAGAATGTAGGATAGTGATTCTGAGAAAGACTTCAGGTTTTCCTTAGCAGTCATCCTCACCTGGTCAAACATGAGAGGCTAGAGATAAGGCAAGAACGTGTCAGCAGCTCCACTAGGTAAAACTAACAGTTCACCTAGTCTAGAATCCTACATCCAATGCTTTCCTGACAACAGAAGATGACCAAGTAGGAAAGAATGCATGAAGGATTAAAGAACACTGTTGCACTAGCCCAGAAAACTCCTTCAGCCTTCTGAGAAGCTGCAGCTGGAAGACCTCCAAAGATTTAGGCTTCTTTTGTTTGATAGCCATCAAAAAATTACTCTTTCACAGAGAAAGTAGGTAAACTTTTAGCAGTCACAGTACTTGCTGTTAGCAAGAAGCTCCATAGTTCTCCACATGGAGAATTCTTTCTTCCATGCTTTGATCCTTCCTCTCAGTTTTCATCCTTTCTTCCATTTGTGTTCTTCTGGAGGAAAAGGCAGTAAATACTCTCCGTACTAATGATTTTACAGATCTTCGTCACAGACCTCCTCCATCTCTTCTTTCAGGCTGATAAATACTTCTCTATTATATACTTTGTTCTTTTCTAGAAGTTGCCTCTCTGACCTGCCATTAGTCAGAAAGCGAAGAAGCTGTAGAAAGATATGAGTCAACTGTGTGGAAGAGGTAAAGAGGAAATAAACTGGGACCCCACAATCCAGGTGGTTTCTGGAGTGTGCTGAAGACAATTTCTTGACATAGGTGATTGCTGAGACAACTAGGGGAGATACTCTGCTGGGTTTGTCATTCACAAACAAGGAAGAACTGGTCCGGTGCACATAGGCCAACAGTAGATTCAACTGCAGGAACCACAAGACTGCTGAACTTAAAATCATGCCAGAACTCAGCAGAAGGAAGCGCATTACAGCCCACGCTTTCCAGAGAGCAGTTTTCACCTTGTTCAGGCTGTACACAGCAGCATCCAGAGGGAGACTGCCCTGGAGAGAAAAGGGACCCAGGAGTGCCAATTCTTCTTTGAGAGCCACCTTGAAACGTGGAAACAGTCCGCTTCAATACATACAGTGTAGAACCAGGGTGGAGGAAAGCCAGCATGACTGAACATGGACCTTCTGACAGAGCTCCAACGTAAAAGGAATTGCATAGAAATAAACAAAAACATAGGGACATTGCTCAGTTCAAAACATATCAAAGCTTGATGTCCCACATTGACATTTTCCTCAATTTCTGTATTTATTTCCAGCATTCTTTGCTTTCTTCAACTTCCACTGAATTGATATTTTCACAAAACTACTATAATCCTGGAAAATTGTGCTAGAATAGTAAGCTCTTTTTATCAAGTTATGAACATTTTTGTACTTATCTATCACTTTGTAGTTAGCCACAGTGAGTTTCATCTGCCATTTTTATATATCAGTTACTCATGTCATCATTAAACTGTCATCTCAGTAGTCACTCTTCATTTTCAATATATCATGAGCTCTGTTTCACAGAACAGTCCCTGGAACACATCCTTGTGGGTTTACCTTTTATTCTTCAAAAGATTATTGCCTGCATGAGGACTTTCCATCTTATCCCCAAATGGTTCTGTTTCCATTAAGTTTTTGGTAAGAACCTATTTGTGTTTGGATATCTGAAGTAATTCAAATATTTCAATCAGATCATCTTTGTCATGTACTTGCTTACTCAAGGAGCTCCATGGGTTTCTAAGGTATAACCTCCCATTACAGATATCTTAAGTGTCACAGCATAGCTATTTTATATATATACATATATATATATACATATATATACACATACACACACACACATGTACACACACACACACACAAATTTTATTTGAAATCAAATTGTATTAATCTCTCAAGTTAAGGAAAGCCTTCTAGTACTATTCTTTATATTGTCGTTCAGCCATGCTTTTTTCTTGTTTTTTTTTTTAAAGCTGTACATTTTAATTGAGCAGTTTGCACCTGTGTCCAAGATAGTGTCCTTAAATAATGTCCACACCATCTCCACAGATTTGATTCTAACAAGACTCTTTCCAAATGTTAGCCCTTTTGTTCCAAGATATTTTATTTATTCTACTTGGTTTCTCATACAATAGCGTTTCCTGTCCCTTCAACCTTCTGATACTTGTTATTGCAATCCTTTCACAGATGTAAATATTTTGGAATTGTAGTATTAAAATCATGTTACATTTAATACAAAATGGATCCCCAAAAGCTTTGTTTGAAATATTTAATGCAGAACATACTATTTGGAAAAACTTAAACTCCCTCCTCTGCAACTTAACGGGCAAGCTTTATGCAGCTTAGAATAGAATGCAGAAATTAACATGTGTCCACTAGTTAAGAACACACTTCAGTGGCCAATTTTCTTTTCGCAAACAGTCACAGTTACATCCATACAACTGTAAAAGTCACAAACTGTTATAGCCAATAAACAAACTACTAGTCAAGAATTTATTGTGCCACTAAAACTGAAAAAAAATAATATTGCTGGATACGATCATTTGAAGGCTTCTGCAAACTGTAGTTCAACATTCAGTATTCACTTACAGTCTTTTGCTTCAGAGCTGAAACTACACTGTGGTCACAGCATGTTTCTTCCTGACTGGCTAGGATGAGAAGAGCCACTCTGATATCTTAATTTCATTCCCATCCAATAAAAGAAGCCTTAAAATGTGGTAAGAACAAGTATCAACGATTTATTTGGAACACATTTTACAGAAGGGACTCATAATACACTATAATTTCTACCCAAGCACACAGAGTGTTCTTTTCCTACTGCCATCCCCCCACCCCACAACAGCGTACACTTTTGCAATTTCAATGGAACGTGATTTTTATTACCTCAATAAAATCCTCTGAAGGAACTATGGAATCTACCTTTTCTGTGTTTAACTGGCATAAATTTAAAGGTAAACACCAGAAAAGAAGGAAGAGTCTGAAACATGGCTGAAGAGACATATTCTTATCTCCCTGTCTCTAGTTATGTAGACACTCAAGACCAAGAATGTTTTTACAAGTTAGTGAAAGACAATTTCATTACTGGTGAAAGACTTAAGAAATTATGGGTGCTAATTTCCCAGAGACAGAAAGACACCTGGATCTTGTTTCGTCTACGGAACTCCTACTTAGTCAAGTAGGAATAAACACATTTGGCTTAGTATTATTTTCATTTCATTTCTATCAACAAAATAGCAGCATTGAAACAACAGCCTTCTTTAACCACAAATAAAGGGCAGCATCGATATATCTGTAAATTATTCATGTTTTATTTTTCACAAGTCAGATAGCATGATAGAGTGCCCCATGTCCAGAAGATACATCAGATCCTTCTAAACTGTACGACAGTACCAGAGTATAGATAACATATGTTTAACATCAAGAACCTACCTGTTGCTTCTGCTAGCTACACAGAAAGACTATAGGACCAGTTTCATATACCTAATGCTTTCAAATGCCAGGCAGTTGCCATTAGCACCAAAATCAGATTTAAAAAAAACCATCATGCATCAAATCATGCACATGAACTGCGTTTTTTCATGAAGCCTTTCTAATACTGTCATTTGGTGAAAGAAATTTGAAACAAATGGGAGTTGTGACATGCCTGGATTACCAGTATGCTTTCATTCTTTCTATTTACATGCACGTTAAAGAAAGCTGTTCTCTCTTCTTCTACTCAAGAACAAAATTAACACATTTTTCTACTAATCTTTCTGTACCGTGTCCATCAGCTATCCACCTTTTCTATCCCTCTCCCTTCCCCCCTTGACTCATTTTGTAAAAAGAGGGGAGACACGACTGTGAGAGAAGGTCTCTAGGATGACAATTTTCGGTATTATTTTCAGTCTTCCTAGGCCTCAAATTCCACCTATTATTTCATAAGACTACATAAAATTTGTAAGACTCACAAGAGGCCTTTTGTTGGACCTCTGAACATGTGAATTTGGATACAAACTTTGGAAATTTTCCTAATACAGAATATGCCCGACTTAAAGTCATACAGGAATATACACTGCCAGAATTGAATCCTTATATAAAATTAGTTATGCAAAAAACAAAAGGGAATGAAGGCTATCATCTGGAATACAGTTTGATTCATTGAGAAGTTGTGTGCTGTTGGACACAGGTAATCTTACCTCTTGTCATTCTTAGTAAGAAGTAAAAAGAGGTGCTAAGAAATACTATGTCAGTGTGAGGTGTTACCAACACCTGTTGGCTTGCCTTTTTTTTTTTTTTGCCTTTTTTTTTAAAAAAAGCTTTGCTGCTTTTTAGAGTTTATATATAATAAAATATAATTTAAATGCCTTCAATATTGTTTCATATTTGCTGCTCATAGTGCTAATTCAAGGACAAATGCTTACACCAGCAATGTTAAAGAATACTGGGAAGAATTAAAAAGTGTATTACTTCATTAAATATGGCTTACCACCATCATTTACAAAGATACTGATCTGAATTTCATGTGCCTAAAATTAATTACTTCGAAGGAGTTCTTTGGAGGAAATGTCCACATAATCCCCCCTACATAACTGAAAGACTGGAATTCTTAGTTATTAATTTAGAAACATGTCACAAGTGCACTATTTTAATAAACGATCAAAACCCGAGACTTGAATCAAAACTACCAGCTTAGAAAACTCTTACCTGGAAGACTTGACTTGTTTGATAGTATCACTTCAGCACACTCCTTCTCATCACAAGGATCCTCTTCATCAGACAGTACTAAGAAAGCCTCCTTTGGCAGATTTTCATTGCTTTCTTGCTTTGATGGTGAACCCAAACAGTTGTCCATTTTCTCGTCTAAATCTGGGGCGGTGTCATCTACTGGAAGCAGAGAACTTTTAGAAAAACAGCTCAGCTCATCTTCAGCAGGGGCTAATTTTTCCAAAATTGGAATAATTTCATCTGTTTCCATAGAGTCAGTATTCTCCAGGATACCTCCACTTGATTGATCTATTGCCTTCTTAGCTGTGGTTTCTGAAAGACTTCCAGTGCTGTCTCTATCATCCTTTGGTTCTTGGTCAGCTTCCATACTGCTAGAGATGGCTTCTTCTCCAACAGCATCTTCAATACTTACTTCTTCATCCCTCTTTTCCTCTTCAACAGATGAATGAGAATTAACAATTATGTCATTTATCTGTCCTGTCTCTTCTGAAGAGTCACTATTATCACAGCTTGGTTTGTTTTCACCTTCTGATGGAGTGTTACTCTCTCTTTGGTCCAAACGATCTTTTATACTATTTTCTTCATGGAATTTATTGCTACCAAGCACTCCATTTTCAGCCTCACGAGCTAGTGCAGTATCAGTTTTCTGCTCAGGCGTAACATTTGCTGGAGACAGTGTTCGTGGTTTAGGTTCTAGGCCACTCACTACACTCTCTGCACTACTTTCAGGACTTTTGACTTCCCTAATTTCATTGGAAGTTGTTCTTCCTTCTTCAGAGTTAAGACAAAAATCCACTAGGCCATTAACTTCCTTCTTGTCCTCCAAACAGTCTGTATTGCTTAGAGAGGAATTTAAATCAGAATCTCCATTCTCATGCTTTCCATTTAACAGTTTAACTTCAGCTGTCTTCAGCAAGTCCTCTTTAGCCTTATAGACAGCCTCAAGTTGTTGTCGATCGCTTACTCTCATTGTTTTTCGTGCTTTGAAGACCTTTTTTTGAGGTTCATCTGTGCCATCCATCTTGACCCTTAAAAAACAAAAGATCAGTAAGAATGGTGATGGTAATTTATTATCTTCATATTACAGGTATTTCAAAGAAATACTGTAGCTGCAAGTTGCATTTAGCACATTGTTTAGCAGATTGGTTTAACTGTATCTATAGAAACAAAAACACTTACATTTTGTTTGCCCTCGTAAGAAGTGAATGAAAGCTTCCATGCGTGTTGCACAAATATGTGTATGTAAAGATCACTGAGACCACACTATTACTTAATAACATTATGCAGTAATACCATTACTATGTATTTTAAACCAATCAACTCACAGTATTATTACAGCAGAGCCACATATACCCTTATACACCTTTACAGGACAAGGAAGTTTCAGACACTCACACCAAAAATATCAGTCATAAATTGAAACACAGAATCATCAAATCACTGCATTCATTAACCGGCAAGCAAGAGTTATTAGTTATATAATTAGGTTATTGCTCCAATACCTGATTCATTTTAAATATACTTATCTTCAATGAGCTATGAGAATCAAAGGCTTATGGGTTTGAAGCAGGTTAAGCTTTGTCAGCTGAGATAGGTATCAACAACCATTCCAGTTCAGGCTAACATATTGTACATATAACGCTTAAGCATTACATGATTAAGCTACTTTAAAGCCATTCCTAACTTTGGGCAGTAACTTAGGGGAGCGGCCTGGTGGCACAGTACTGGCTCAACATGGCAGCTGACCTAGAAGCATCACCTTAAATCTACTACCAAAAGTTCATCAACATTTCAAGTATTTTGCCCACACAGTAAACCTTTGGCATAGAAGTTCCTTGACGTCTGAGCCATGCTCTGTAGCAATGACGGCACATCTACCACATCTACGTGAGAGCTGATGTCAAATGCATTTTTAGAAGCCACAGCCCTCATTATCATTGATACCAACTCAACCTGTTCTTCCTAAAGATGGTGGTAGCAACAAGTTTACTGACCATGTCCTAAAGGATTTAAGAAAATAAGTTCTTGTATTTCAAAGCAGACCTGACAGAGAGGTGTATCTGGGGAAGTGGACACCGATACACAGTCTCCCCTAGAATTCTGAGCAACTTCTCAGTATGACTGAGAAAAGAAAACTGCAGGATATGATTGTCCTATATAGCCACACAGTTACTTAAAGGAATCAAAGAATCATAGAAATGGTGGCCCAAAGAGACTTGTGGAGATCATCTAACTCAACATCCCACTCAGAACAGGACTATTGCCATGGTTTTGTGTGTAAATAAAAAGTCATAAAATTCACACAACAGAGATTCCTCAACCTTTAACTAACCTGTTCCTTTGATGCACTAATACCTCTTGGGGAATTTTTTCCAGCCTGAAACTCCTACACTCCAACTCATGGCCATTGTACCATGCCATACCACTACAGTTGGCTCCACCCTCTTTATAATCAAGCCTGCCTACAAGTACTAAATAGCTGGAAGACCGCCCTTTATAGCCTTCTCTTCAGCAGATTAAAGTCATTGAGCTCCTTCAGTCTCTTTGTAGGTGCTTTAGGCTCTTATCATTTTGGTAGTCCTCTACTGGATCCTTCCTAGTTTACTGTGAACAGCTTGTTTATGAAGGAAATCTAGCATTTCTGCATTTCCCAACTAGAATATTTGAAGATGCAAAAGGAATATATATTCTGTGGTACAATATAAATTAAACTCAGATAAACTCAAGACCTTACAACCATGACATACTGTATTATGTAAACATAAGGCTTCTACCATCCTTAGGTACCATAATTTATCAAAGATACAGGTAAAATGGAAAGAGATGTGATAAAGATTTTTTTTTGTCCTTTTCCATTTCTTATTAATACTGAATTCCTTTATACTTTGTTTCGATTCTTTTCTGCTTGACAATGTAGAATCTTCATAATTTAGTAACTGATGGAGCTTAAGTAACAGATGTGTCCACACCTTGCAAACAGATGAAAAAGACCTTCAAAAAAGATTTTATCAGCTCGATTTACAGACTCACCATAATACCATTAAGAGAGTCTGAACAAGTTTCTGAACATAATTGTCTACTACTGTGCTGCCACTAGTGGAAGCAAAATGCAACACACCTACAGAAACACTGATTTGGAAAATCAGTTTACCTGTAAGTAAGAAAACATTCTCATCCCATAACCATTTCTAGTCAGATGAAACACAAACTCAAGATGAGTTGTTAATAATCCTTCCTAACCAGTCTACATAGTAAATACAGTATCTTTATATTCCTCTAAAAGAGAATACACGAGACAGTAATTTAACACAGTCCTGAAATTATGAGAAGCATAGAAAAACCTCTAAACATTTTAGAAGCACGTGTGCAGTCTCTGAAAGCATACACACTCCTTCTTCCCAAAAGCTTCAGCAGAAAGCTTTTTTAATGTCATTATAAAAGGTTGTATCAGGCTGTCACATAGAGCACTGATCATCGTCATACTCACGGTTCCATGAGCGTAATCCCCTACAACATGCATGTTGTTTCAGAAGTATGTCTTGCAGAGTCAATTTTGAAAGGAAAAAAAAGTCAGGCGTCAGGCTTGGCTAACCTTGAACAATTCTTAAGGCTCATGATAGGCAGCAGCTAAAGCCTTCTGTTCATCTAGTAGAAGGATATTTGGCCTTTGTATCAAAATTAAATGAGTACATGTAGCTTGATTTCCCTGACTACAATGCTTTATTTTATAAACATTACGCTGAATTTGAAAGTCTTTAAAAGTTTGTGAATTTTGTAATATCTGATCTTACTGTAACCAAATGATATTTTAATTATCAGTTACAAAATTTCACACAATTTAAAATCAGGTTTGTAAATGCATCACTTGTATAATCATGAAATGCAATTTAAAGCAAAGTAGTATTTGTATGCTCTAGTTTCCTTAAATATCTAAACGGCCTTTCATTCATATTTTTAACATAGCATGAAATATGGTAAATAAAAACTAAAATGAAAGACACTTCCTTTTTCAGTTTACCAAGAATAACAACCTTAAAAATCAAACATCAGAATACCTTTTTTATATTAATGCGCATCTTTAGTTTTTTTCTTATAAAAATACTGAAGGAATAAGCTTGAGTTACTAATGTATTTCAAAAAAGGTGTTTAGTTTATATCTAACAATATTATCGAAAATATAGCTAAAAGACAAAGCCCTAATACAGTTCTACAGTGAAACCGATACAAAGGAGCCTCACAAAATTCCATTGTTAGATGGCTATTTGAGTTAATTGATGCACATTTTCAGCTCAATCCCACAATCTTTCGCGACCAAACAACAACAAGTAAAAGCTACAAAACTATAAACACAGATGAGATTTAAGGATGAAAACTAAATGCTGGTTAAGTATCACATATCACAGCAGACCACACTTAAAGCATTTCCAGCCATACCCACAAGGGAGCACACTGCAGCCAAGTAACAGATCTCATGTGAGAGCTGTGTAAAATAAGAAACAAATTAATCAGTAACCAGTTCAGACAGGTTTGGTTGTATGGGTGCAAGCCAATGAGCAATGATCTTATAAATATCTGCCTTCCAGTCCGCCAAAGGGGTAGAGGCTGCCTTTCAGAGAGGAGAGCAGGTTATGTGAATTCAGTCTTAACACTTTATAAACTCTTAGTGTTTTAAAAAGGAATGTATTTAGATAGTCTCCTTTTATACTCAACAATTAACACAGAGTTTAGCTACATTTGCTATACACTTCCATAATATGATGCTTAAGTAGTTTCAGTTTTTCATCATCACATTTCTTTGTTGTGACATGGTCATGAGCAGCTCAGGCGCCAAGCCAGTGAAGTGGCACCTATTATTTCAAGGAAAGGCATTTGTACAAAGCAGTACGAAATGACTCCTGCATGTAGAGCTAAGTATGTAAGGGTTAAATTCTGCAAATAACGTGTTTTTTTTTTGTTTTTTTTTTTTTTTTTAGTAAAGTCCAACAAAACAATAATCAATTTTGAAACATCAACACATGAATACTGTATGTATTTGTTTAGGTATCATTTATCAAAATTCTTCATTTTAAGCTTTAAAGTCATACATACTTCAGCATGACAGACAAACACACCATCATGCACCTCCCTCCAATTACAAATCTGCAAATATTTCTCATTACCAAATATGTGATGGATGGCAAAACCAAAATTTACCAATGTAGCTAAGAATACACGAAGGACTTCTCTTGCAGCCAATTAGAAAATTTTCCCACCTCTTCCCCTTATACATACATATATTTATTATTACCATGCAAAGAGATTGCAGCTCTGAAGCAACAAAGGAAGGTATTAGTTTAGCTGCTATGGATTAGCCTATAATCGTGAGCTCGTATGAGCACAGCCCACGAGCTGCTCAAAAAGTGAGCCAATCAGCAAGCGGCTGCTTGAATCCTGCCTGGTAACAGGCTGTAGACAAAGAGAAGGTCATGGAAACACACTGGGGGAAAAAAAAAAAATTGGAATCTCTGCAACAGTGCACAATGGGTTTTGCATAATATAATCGGTCTAGAACAGCGTTTGCACAGGCTTCCTGGAATGTATATAGCGCTAGCCAAAAGCACCACAACCATAAAACACTTGCAAAAGCACAAGAACTACACAGAGGAAGTAAAAGCCTTTGATCAGGAAAACCAGTGCTCAAATATGCAAGTCTACTTAAAATGTAGCACAGCTGAATCAAGGGAATGGAGACTGCTAACAGTCAGGATCACAATGTTCTAGATGGAGAGTCCCAGAGAATGCATGTGATGTACAAAACCTACCTCTTAAGTGGCGGTTCATAAGCAGTTTTCAAATGAAACCATCTATAGCAATTTTGATACACGTCGTCAGAAATTTAAAAACTATTTTCAAAGAAAAACAAGGAAGTTTGTGATCTGTTCTTCTAGAACATGTGCTGAAATACGCACAGGAGCGTGTTTTCATGCCCCTAACGGACTGAACGCAAGATACACACCACCAGTAGACGAACATCCATATACTACTATGTCTTAGTATTTTAAAGTAAATGTAAGAAACAAAGCTGAGGAGATACAGTAAGTGAAAACAGCATTTCTTCTAGTACACCACAAGCAATCGGTTTTGGTCCCTTCCAGGCTAACATTTTGTGTGCGCTGGCTGAGCGCGGCAGCAGAACACGCCATTTTCTGAGAGAAAAATCACATCGCCAACCCGTTCAGCTTCACCTCCTGTACCTACAGCAAGACGAGGTTCACTCTGACGGAACCTCCGGCCTATTTTTTCGCTGCGTTGTTCAGGGCTGAGGGAGGTGGCAGGGCGGCTGGCTGGTTGCGAACCGGGCGGCATCGCCCGCCTCAGAGCCCTGCAGTTTCCCGGCCGCACGCTAGGGGGTGCCCGCCCCGGCCGCGCTCCCGCCCGGCCACCGCCTCACAGCGACAGGCCACAGGCCCCTCTCTGATTGGCTAGACGCGATCGGCACGGCGGCCAATCAGGCAGCGGCTCCTGAAAGTCTACCCAGCAACAGAGAGCCACGAGGCCCTGAGGCAGAATGTGGGCAGGGAATGGCGCAGGAGAGCGGAGTGCAGTGCTAGGAACGACCTGAAGTAAAATGTTACAGGGCTCAGACCCAGGACTTCAGAACAGCGTTAGCTCACAAGTGCAGCGAACAGGAAGCGCATAGCCTGCGTGCACATTCCCTCTTTAACTGTCATGCTGGTTTAAGACTAGCGAGTTTGTGTTATATTAAATGCTGAGACAAAAAAACACAAAAAGCCAAGCTGGGTCCAAGCACAGCTGTTTTTATTCTTTCCTCTGTTACCAGGCGGCAGCTGTGCCCTTCTACAGAAGCATCAAAATCCAGTTCTTCCCCATGACTGCAGTGGGACGTGACCGTGATGGGGAGATCCACTTCTCCCCCACCCTTGAGCTCTGACTTTTGAGGAAGCGGTTGTGTAACACCAAATCTACATGGATCTATGCCTACTAGGAAACACACCAAAATACGGTTACGTGCTTGGTAAACTAGAGTATGTCCATAGTATAGTTTCAGACAAGTTGAGTGGTGTTGGTCTTGTATATTGTATATTTCATCAATAGCTTCACATTGAATTGTATTCTCATCGCTCTGGTGCCATAATGAATTAAGCAATTGTCCCATGTCATCTGTACCTCTAAGAGAATGATACTACCTCTGACTTTGGCTCATGAATCAATTTCTCATCCTAATATAGCAATTTTAGATTCTTCTCTCTTGAGGAATGACAGCTACACCCTGTTAGGTCTATTTATACAATTGAATCTTTCAACTTGCTGGTGGTTTTCCAGAATTGCCCTTCCATGGTTCAGCAGTTCATGCTTCAGTAGCTATTACACGTTAAGTACATATATAAATACAGATAGATACATACATAATGAAAAAGAGGAAAATGAGTGCATCTTTTCTATACAGCATTTAATTACATATTCCAGCTAACCTTATTCAAATATAACTGCCTTAGAATCACCAGCCTTTAAAACACATGGAGTCTAAGCTCCGAACCTTGTTCTCCAAGAAGAAAGAGAGAGCTTTGTTGACTTCTGTTAGCAAATTTTAACAGGCATTTCAATCCTTATGAGAGTAAAATTGTTTGGAGTGGAACTCAGCCAGAGCAAGTGGTAGATACTGCCTGTCTTCTTACCACAAAGTGTTAGGCATTTCAACTTTTATCAACAACTGAAAACATCAGCTTTCAATTCAGCTGTGAGATCCTAAATGCTAAACAAATACTGCTGTTTCAAATTCCTGTAAAACAAAAATTCAACATTCTTAGAACTCAATTTTAACATAAGCTAAAAGCATTAAGTATGCTTCTCTCTGTAAAAATTCTAATTTTATATATTTTGTGCCTTTTAATATACATGTGTGGAATATTTTCTCACATAGTTTAAATGTTATACTAAAGCTATGTCTTTGGCACTAGACTAACAGTTATATTATCCTAAATACAAAGCAGAGCTAGTAATTCCACGCAAGTGGGCACTAATTGCAATAAGACATTCACAACTTGAAACTTAGCCAACTTCTCATATTCCAAAACTAAAGGCTGAATAACCTGGTTAATGATTCATATACTTGCAGGTTAAAAAAAAAAAAAAAAAAAAAAAAAACAGCATTAATAAAAGTAATGCAAAACGTTCCCTTCATGGTTAGTTTTTTCTATGCATTACAAAGTACAATACTTCATTCTTCCATAGGTGAAATTTCAAGTGATAATTTGATAGACTAAGGCAGGAAGAAGATATTATTAATGGATGCAGAATTACATCCTTTTAAGGTAGACCTCTTTAGAAGCCTTGCTAGATGAAATGACACGATTCTACTAAGTTTACCCATTATGCAGTGCCTTTTCTAAATTAGCTCATTACATACGCAACTATCATTATGCAACCAGTTCTCAAACATTTGCAGCTTGGCATCAGACAGCTCACACCTCTGAAGTATGATATCACTTAACCACGGGCCCTTAAGGTCATTTATAAAATGCTAGAAGAAACAGAAACTGAAAGAAAACTAGAAACAGAAAGGTGATGCTGATTTTATGTTACTAAACGCTTGTTGTGCATAGAAACACACAAGAATCACTACAGAACTCCCAAAGCCATCGTTTCTTGACTGCGGGCAGGAAGCCCCTGGCACAGGAAGGAAGCGTGTGTCTCACAAATTCCGCTCACTGAAGCCCGGTCTCCAGGGTAGGGCCCGGGAGGCCGCAGCCACCCCACGGGGCCCTCTTAAGCCCTCCCGCGGGACCGCAGCGCGCAGCAGGGAGCCCCCCGCGGCCGGCCGGCAGATGGCGGCGGGCAATTTGCATACTGGCTGCGGATTGGCTGAGGAAGAGCCGCAACCGCGAGGCGGAGGCGCCGCCGGGATTCGCCTGTGCCGAGTCTGCCCGGCAACCGGCTAAAAATAGAGCCGGCGCCGCACCCAGAACGGGCGTGACGGCGCCGCTGCGTTTGTGGCGTTGTGCGCGGGCTCCTCGTGCCCTGTGGGTAACAGCGACGCTCGCACTGGCAAAGGGACAGAGGCACGGGAGGGGAGGGCACGGTCCTCTTTGTGGCTCAGGCTGTCGTGGCTCGGATTTGAGTTTTGAATTGAAATGGTTGTTTTAGAAGGGTGGTGGGGTCAATGTTTCCCAATTAAACCATTAAAACCTGCACGTTTTCTTCAGTCCTTAATTTTTAAGTAAGCGTACACAGAAGGCATCACTCAGTCTAGTTTACATACCAAGTTACCTTGGTGACGTGAACGGAAGCAGAGGCATCCACTCACTGCAGCAGACGTACCTGAATCTTCACTAATCACACACGCTGAGACCTGGCATTATGGACTGGTTTGGGCTTCTTCCTATTTTAATTCTTAGTACACCCAACATCATGACACTGTCAGAATTTGTGCTTGCTGACTACAGACAATACTAGGTGTGGAAGGCTGAGCTGGCCAAACCAAGGAATGAAACTAAAGTGGTTAAGTCATCTGTATTTGATTTTTCTCATCAAGAACTGGCTAAAAAAAGCATACAACTTAAAAATACTTCTCTAAATAGACATCCTGTTACAAGTAAATTAATTCATGACTTAAGTTTTATCATTTTCAACCTACAAAACACAAGCTTAACTTTTAGTACCACTGAGTCGTAGGCGTAGACTCTTCTGACTGCAGCAGAAGCCAGAAGAGGTCTCCAAACTTTCCTACCCACATCTGCCCACAGGTTTCGGTTTCATGGAACTGGTTGCAGGCAGGTCAAAGCCAACAGAGCACAACGAATTAGAACAGCACCCAATACATGCACAGGGTGCTCATCCAGGTCTTCTGCAGCCTGAAAAGCACCATCTGACCACGTCTAGTACATAAAGATATCTGTATTCTCTACAGGGTCACAGTAATTAAATGAGGAGAAAATGAAGAAAGGTGGCTAACACAGTCACAGTGACCACTGACAACAGCTGATAGCTTTTGAATGACTCAACAAAATAGAATCACAAAACTAATGAAAAGCCACAAGAGGAAAATAAATCTTCAAAGTAACATCAGAAAAAAAGGTGGGGGAGGAAATATTTTTTTTGTTTGCAAAAGCTACAATTTATAGAACTTCTAGTATCCATATATAGTCTTAAAATTGTTAGTTACAAGCATCCTTCTGTAAGGAAAGGCAGCTCACCCCATGAATGTTAGCTGGTCTCTGCTAATACTCTTTAGCTCAGCAACCATTCCTCCCTACCCACAAGACATTTTTTTCATTAACCAACAGAAGCTATATGTTTTCTAAGAGAAGCTAATGTTGGGGAGAGACAGCAATTGAAAAAATAAACTTATGAACCTACTATTCTATTCATTACTAGATTCAAGAAAACAAATATGTTTTCAGTGCTGGTAACCCAGAGTATTAATAGGCTAAGAGTCCTAAGTAATACAGGTAGTGCATGTTTTTACAGTAATAAACAGTCTCTCTCTTTAATAAGTTTCTATAGCAGTCGATTTCTTATTATACTAAGCATACCATAGAATAAGATTTATTTACCCTACTACAAGTGTACAGCAACAGATTACATTTTATTGGGTCAATGGGCAGACAATTATTTTTCGGTATTCGCTGCTAGGCAAAGATTTTTCAAATGTCTGCAACTGTAAGGGCTTAAAAGAAAAATTACCCAAGATACCACCCAAGCTACACTTTAAATGTTTTATAACATTCAAATATGTAAGCAGTCATAACACAGATGATTCTTCAACTTAACTCAAAACAAGCTCTGCAGACACAAACAGATCGCCAGACTGAAATAAATGTTTTGCTAAACTGACCAAGGAACAGGAAGCACAGAGTGGACAAACACAGGATGGTTTATGTAGTTCCAGTCACAGAAACAAAGGTCAAGAACAATACAACTGCTTTTGAAAGGGTTTTTAATGACAAGAACTACCCTGGAATGGGTAGCTATATCCTCCCTTTCTAGAGCCCTCAACCATGCTGCCCCTTGTCTCACCACACTTGCTGGCTGCACAGTCAGTACCTTCACAATCTCACTATACACAATCTTCCAGAGTTCTTTCAAGACCAAACAGCATCTTATTTTTAATCCTTACTGTATAAAAGAAACTCTATTCTCACACTACTATCTTCTTGAGACAGCTGAAATTCAATGCAAGTACATAAGAATTTTGAAGTAACACTGGCTGCAAGAGGCACAATTGTATGCACTTATTCGTCTTATCAATGGTTTTGACTGAACAAAATTGCATCCACTCTGCATAAGCTTTGTTGATACTGCATGACACTATGCAATTGTTTGTGTACAACAAATGAAATTATGCAAGAATATGATGCAAGCATTTGTGCGGTTGCATGTGAACTCAGATTTCAGGCACATTAGTGCTAACCTTTTTGATGTGAGTTTAGCCCAATGGATTCAAAGCAACCCAGCAAGCAAAAAAAACCTTAGCCCAGATCAATTGTCTGATGCTATTAACCATGCAGCTGCTCTTAGCACTTAAGCCAGCAAAAAACAGCGGGCAGGAAGGGGAACAGAGAACTGCTTCAAGCTGACCTTGTTGCCCACAAGCCTTCAAATGCAACTTACATTACCTGTACATGTATAGCACCGAGCTAGATCAGTTACTTGGTTAGTAGGATAGTGCTTTGTTGAACTTGGCTCCTTGAGCTGGCTAACAAAATCTGATGAAAACCAGGGCTGCTACACTGGAATATGCAATGGGAGAACCTTGGGTTTGCTGGGTGTTGATGTACGACTTGAGGATTACTGTAATGGGCAGATCTTCTGGAGGCTGACATGTCCCATATGAAGTCAGCTCCATCTGGTTATTTGGGAATTTAGGGATATGGCAAGGAAGCTGTTCCCACGTAGAAATATATTTGGTACATTCAAGTAGATGTCATTTTAATTGTTTTTAAATGCTTACAACTAGTCCTCTGACATGAAAGCAGTATGTGCAACAATACTCATTTCATATGTAATATGTAGTTATTTCTCGAATGCTTCAAGAACAAACTGTTGTAAATAAACAGATTAAAGATCTAATTTCACTTCTGGTTTTAGACTGTACCAAATTTTACAGTGATGGAAGGACCCTGAAACACACAGCAGCTTTCAGACAGATTATTAAAAAGGGAAAAAAAAGTTTGCCTCTTCCCAATACGTAACATCAAGCTCTGAATGTGAAATTTACCTTAAAATATTTCCAGATCTATGTATTCAGATAGAGACATCAAATGTTGATTATACTCAGTATTATAAGATCAGTCCATCCCTTTAAAACAATTTCAGTAAATATCCTGCAGCATGTACAAATATTTTATTCTCTACTTTAAAAAGATTATTTTTGTTAGTCCATATAAATATACATGCGTGCTAAGCTCTTTGCCAGCTGACCTGGTGGTCATCAAGTGTGTTATTGCTAAACATTAATTTGGTGCTTTCGATGGGGGTGGCAAGCTTTATTCTGTAACATTCTCAAGTCTTCCTGGTCACATGAAAACAGTTACACGTGCACAAACTGTAGAAATTTTCTGTGGAAATTCTCTACTCACACATCTGCTTGGATCATCCATTAATTTAATGATTTGGTATCTATTTTAAACACACCAGGAAAAATTAATTAAGGAAAGATATATTTATAGCCCACAGTTGGTTTGGATGGCTCTACTTAATATTCACTTATCCCAAATAAACACTAAGTGTTATCACCACAAAGTTGAGCACTGCATCAACAAAGAAGGTCAGACTGCTAAGAGAAATCCACGTCTAGTGTGCCAGAGTATACTTAAGAAAACGTAACATGAAGCTTGAAAAGGCTTAGCCAAAAATTAATTATATGTTACATAAACATGATTTGCAAGAATCACATTTTCTTTGATTATCCAGTGCAGACAGAGTCATTTGTAACAAGGACCAACAGGGAGAAGCAACTCCCTTAAGGAGTCACTTTATCCCAAAACTTGAGATAAAATTTCTAATCTTTAAGGAAGGTTAACAGTATTAAAGTGTTCCCCCAATTGTTTTTGCTACGAAGCCAGATAACTGATGTTTCTGGCTCTATTCTTTCCTGAAGATAAAAGAAACTAATAATTTGAGAAGCCATATTTGGAGAAGATAAAAAAAAAAAAAATCCAAACACTAGCTCTGTTTGGAATATACCAAACAATTGGGAGTTTTTGCACATCTAAGCCTCTTCACTAAGTATTACAAAAAGCTTGCAAGCAATCACTTTAGTTTTTAATTATGCAGTACAATACAACTTCACAGTAAATACAAATCATAAATTTATCTTCCTGTGTAGCTAATCATCGTGTCATATCTTGATTTGGGGATTAAGATTACTGCTAGGGTTTATAAACTTCCAGCAACTTTGAAAGCACACAGAAAAGCAAGGAAGCTAACCAAAGCGCACTAGCAAGAGGCATTTGCCAACAGCCTTAGGCCATTTTTTGCTTTGTAAACATTTGTTAGGTTGTAACTGCATATAACAGAAGCCCAGAAATGAATAAAATCTTTCTAGAGTATTGTAATTTTTGCAGGAGGTAGGAGTGGAAATCCTACAGTTTAGGCTTTTTTGAGCCTAGATCCTAGGCTACCATACAGTGATCAAAGTTTCATAGTTATTCTACGTGACAACTGGCAACATTAACAAATCGCATCCCTTTTCTTATATTAGCAACTCTTTCAAAAAGATCAAGCTGATAACCTGCTATGGAAAGGAAAACTAACCCCCTCCGAACTACACTACATGCATAAATTATCTAGGGATAATGTGGGTCTCTTGCTGAATGAGGGGGGTGTCCTGGTCATGGGAGACGCTGAGAAGGCAGAGATACTGAGTGCTTTCTTTGCTTCAGAGTTTGCTTCAAGGACACTCCCCCAGGACTCCTCGCTCCTGGCAACAGGACAAAGGGTCTGGGAAATGGAGGGCTCCCCCCCGGTGGACGTGAGGGTGGTTTGGGAGCATCTGAGTGAGCTCAACGCACACAAATCCATGGGTCCCGGTGGGATGCATCTGCATGTGCTAAGGGAGCTGGCAGATGTGATCGCCGAACCACTCTCTATTATCTTAAAGGTCTGGAGAACGGGTGAGGTGCTTGAAGACTGAAGGATAGTCAATGTCACTCCAGTCTTCAAGAAGGGCAGGAAGGAGGATCCGGGAAACTACAGGCCAGTCAGTCTCACCTCTGTCCCTGTTAAGGCATTGGAGCAGCTTGTTCTGGATGCCATCTCCAAGCAATTGGAAGAGAAGAAGGTTATGAGTCAGCATGGATTCACCAAGGGGAAGTCATGCACGACCAACCTCGTTGCCTTCTATGATGGCATCACCAGCTGGGTAGATGGGGGGGAGCGGTGGATGTCATCTACCTTGACTTTAGCAAGGCTTTCGATACTGTCTCCCATGACATCCTACTAGCAAAGCTGAGAAAGTGTGGGATAGATGAGTGGATGGCAAGGTGGTTTGAGAACTGGCTGACTGGCTGAGCTCAGAGGGTGGTGATCAGCAGAGCAGAGTCTGGCTGGAGGCCTGTGACTAGCGGTGATCCCCAGGGGTTGGTGCTGGGTCTGTACTTGTTAAACATCTTCATCGATGACCTTGATGAGGGAATAGTGTCTGCCGTCAGCAAGTACACTGATGACACAAAGCTGGGAGGAGTGGCTGACACGCCAGAAGGCTGTGGTGCCATTCAGTGAGACCCGGACAGGCTGGAGAGATGGGCAGGAAGAAACCAAATGAGATTTAATAAGAGCAAGTGTAGAGTCCTGCACCTGGGAAGGAACAACCCAAAGTATCAGTACAGGCTGGGGGACAACCTGCTGGAGAGGAGCTCTGAGGAGGACCTGGGGATCCTGGTAGACGACAGGTCGACCATGAGCCAGCAGTGTGCCCTTGTGGCCAAGAGGGCTAATGGGATCCTGGCATGCATTAAAAGGAGCGTGGCCAGCAGGTCAAGGGAGGTAATCCTCCCCCTCTACTCTGTCCTGGTCAGGCCTCACCTGGAGTACTGTGTCCAGTTCTGGGCTCCCTGGTACAAGAAAAACAGGGATCTCCTGAAAAGAGTCCAGCAGAGGGCCACAAAGATGATACAGGGCCTGGAGCATCTTCCCTATGAAGAAAGGCTGAGAGACCTGGGTCTGTCCAGCCTGGAGAAGAGAAGACTGAGAGGGGATCTCCTCAGTGTATATAAATATCTGAGGGGTGGGGGACAGAAGGATGTAGCCAACCTCTCAGTTGTTTCTGGGGATAGGACAAGGTGCAATGGCTGCAAGTTAGAGCCCAGGAAGTTCTGCACTAACATGCGAAAGAACTTTTTCACTGTGAGGGTGACAGAGCATTGGAACAGGCTGCCTAGGAAGGTTGTAGAGTCTCCTTCTCTGGAGATATTCAAGGCCTGTCTGGACGCCTACCAGGGCAGCGTGCTCTGAGGAACCTGCTTTGGCGGGGGGGGGGGGGGGTGGACCTGATGATCTTTCGAGGTCCCTTCTAACCCCTACAGTTCTGTGGTTGTGTGAAATAGAAAAAGATCAAGAATGTGATCATCAGTACCCTTCCAAAGATGTTTCTAAGGATGTGAAGCCTGTAGTAGAAAGAACCTGAAGAACTGATCTCCATTTTTCCATTATATACCCAGATAACTGAACAAAGTCTTTTTTCCATCAAACTACATTTAAATTTAGCACAGCTGAAATACAATCAAAGTAATCTGTGCACATGCCACCAACGAACACATTTAATCTACACAGTTGGGCAGTGTGCTCTCTAGAAGAGGTCAGTAAGAAGCAGTCCCAAGGAGGAGCAGTATGAAGATGACCATGGTGACTGTAAGATGCAACGGAAGATGCACTTGTATTCTCTGGTACCAGCCACAACAAAAAGGCAAAACCAAAAAAGCTTTATTTTTGTTGATATAATTGCAGGCTGGTTTTAAGAAGTGTCTGGGAGTAAGAAAAAACAATAAGCAGACAGACAAGCCATGCGTACACATAAAATCAGTCATATCTATACATTTTCACGTGAAAGAAGTAGCAAGGAAGTAACAAAGACTTCGAAATAAGAGATTTTTCTAGTTCAAATTTTCCTTCTACATAATGAGCAATTCTTGTAAGACTTGTAGGTACTAATTCCAAGGTTTAAGGTATAACTTTTTCAAGTTTACCCACCAATTGATTTTAGCCAGAGTTATGAAAAATTTAAAAGAGCATTAAGATTGTTTTTATTACCAAAATATTAGCATTAGCTGCCAGATACTAAAAATTGCCCTCTAAAAAGGGGCCTTTAAAGATGAACTGATGCCCCTCCCTGTCTTCTGAAGGAGTGTGACAACTTCAGCAAAGAATTAGTAATTGCAGAGTTGAGAAGGTACTTTTCAAGCAATTATCCTCCAAATATGCTATACACTTTTATATATACATTTATGTAAAAATACTTTTTAGAAAATGTGTGCATACGTGTTTGTAAACTTTGTGTATTTTGTATTTATACATGGTTGTAGAAAGTGTGATCAATTCTCTATCTTTTCTGATTATAATTAAATACTGAGCGTATGGAATAAGTTATTTGCATAGAATTTTAAAAGTGATTCTCTATGGAAGCTGAAAAACATGCACATGGTAGAAGATAAGACAGACAAAAAAGCAAACTTATCTTTAGCCACAATCCCTTTGGGAAAAGGAAGTTTGGTATCTCTAGTCAGATATGCAAAAAAATCATACAGCTGAAGACACTGCTTCTGAAATATAATTTTTAATTCATATAAGACACACAGACTTCTATTAGATCTGAGATATGAATTCCAAATGTCTGACTTCCACTTCTTTAATCAACAAATAAGATGAAAGCTTCACTTTGCATCATCATCGTATTTCTTTTGACTGTTTACCATTCTGACACGGTGAGATAAACGATTCATTCAGTGAATGCTGCAGGTAAAATAAACATACAGATAAATATACTTGAAGACACTGCAAGGAATGCTAGATTTAAGGGGATCTTACAAAATTCTTCAAGTTGCCTGACATACTTTAAATGCAAATAGATAAATGTAGCACCTTTGAAGTCTAAGGGTGAAGCAGAAGTAAGGAAGAGACAGCTTATGCTTCACAATCTGTTTTTACTTAGGAACATCCTACATGATCTAGACCAATAGGATGCCAAACAAACATTACTTAGAAGTTCTTTGTTTTAAGGGCTAGGTACATAGAAGGCTTAGAAGATCCAATTCTAGAATGAGAAGGTAATTTTAAGTAGTCCAAACTAGGAGACACTGAACAACTCTAAGAAGCTTTAGAATGCCTATCAAGAAACATAACCCTTTTTTTGTTTCAATTCAAGGAATTCAAATGAAGCAAGGAAGAACTTGAGAAAGTGCAGCATAGCACATTCTTTAAGATCCGCACACCAATAAAACCTGATTAAAATAAAGAACAGTTAAGACTTCAACAAATCTGTACCGTACTTTCATATATGTTTGTTACATTTCATTTACTCATCTTTCTTTTCCAGTCTGAAAATTTTAATTTCAGAAGAATGTTAAAACAGTTTAAAAGCTGTATCAAAAAGAAATGGGAATTCAAAATACACTTGCAGAAGGAAGTCATTAACCGAGGGAAAGAAGAAATGAGGCTGCTGCCAGTAGGGTTTGTAGAGCTTTTCTAAGAACGCACAACACAGTGCAAGGGGTGTACAGCAGGGAACACTGTAAAAATCACAATGTATTAGGGCTAATGCAGTGAAAAGAAATATTGAAAGCAAGTTATTCTTGGACATAGAATCTTTTTCCCCCGGTCTGCTGTTGTAGCCGACACACAACTAATCCAATGTAATCCTGCCTCAAAATACTGAAGACAACTCAACAAGTCCTAATTTACCATTAGGAACACGTAAATTTACAAAATCAGTTTTGTTGCCACTTTGTTTCCCACCCCTGACAGCTTGAAGGTTCACCACCTTCTAGATGGGGAAGAAATAATTATTTAATTGTTATGAGTAAAACTAGCTTTTATATAGGTCCTTCCCCAGCTAGACTTGCGTTCCAGCAGTGCTGCTGCTGTATTTGCTCATTGTATTCATCTGCAGCCAAGAGACCACCACAACTGCTAACCAACGCCTCTCAGTTCCATCTCAGCTTTGACATTTGCCATTTGGGAGCACTCACTGGAACCTAATGCTCTTTAAACAACCTGATCTCATTCCTCTTCCTTTTTCCAAAGATCTGTAATACTGACTGCATACCATCAGGAATCAAATGAAAATGCAGGCTTTTCACAGCTGTTTTTACAAAGTACAATCAAGTAGAATTTTCAGGGAGCAGTGAATGCTCTTTCTTTACAGTTAGGAATTTGCTTATACAATTCTGTTTTGATGGCCTTCTCCTATAAGTATTTTTTTTCCTTTACACACTAAGTCCATCAAAAAAATCACAGACAGCAAACCACTAAAAAAAAAAAAAAAAAAAAGGCAGAAACCTCCTTCTCTCCTATATTGTTCTGATTATTTTTTTTCAACAGATAAAACATATTGAGATATTTGCATACGACAAGAAACAGACGGTGCTACAGGAATCCCACTCAAAATTTCAGCATCTCTCTTGCCCTTTCCCATTTCTAGCTTCTCCATGTAACGTAGCAAGAACAGAAGAGAGTTTCAGAATAAAGGTAGTAATAAATGCAAACCAGATGACAGCTTACTTACTAGTAAGCAAGCTGTCAGTAAGTAAGCTTACTAGAAGATAGTTCCTCTTACTAGTTCACTATCTAGATTTATTCTAGTCTTGGAAGACACACACTCAACGCGTGAGATTAAGAAGGATCAAGGAATGCTATACACAAGCATACACGTGTTTTTCTATCTTACCAAACACGGACTGACCCTAAGCAGCTGTGAATGACTTCACCAATGCTCAGCCATCCAGCAGGAGATTCCATAGAGGCAGGGAAGAAAGGAAATGGCAAAAATCCATGCAGAGTACATACACCTGCAAGTAAGAATGCTATGACACAACTGTAACCTTGACAGACTGCCCAGATCGATCATCATCTAACCCGGATGGGTTTACAGCAAAAAAAGCGCCCTGTAGGAGAATAGCCTGTACCCGGTTACTTGGCAATACTTGAATGCAGTTCCAGTCTTCAAGAGAGGCAGCAATGAGGTTTCTAGAGCTCTAGTAGAATCAACACCATGGCTACTGGGTAGCACCATCTTCAATAGTTCATCAGAATGCGTCTCTATATGAACTCCGTTTAAGCTTTCTCCCGTTTAATGCACGTAAGCATTAAGAAGTATTCCCAACTGACTTGTAACATGAGCTCTGTTACATGAACTATATGCTGCATCATGTCCCTTTGGGTTGGATAAGTACTGAGGAAGAAAGAGAAGAGAGGATGAACTTGTACTAACTAGGTATAGGCTCTTGGGAAGAGAATGATGAATGGCTATACGTTGATGAAATACTAAATAAATGAAATGAGGCGTGCACTTCAGGCAATAGCTCTTCAAATAATAGCCTTAATCAGGGACAAAAAGCAAGTGCTTAGGTTAATAATTTTGAAAGGGGAGACAACAAACCTGACTAATATTGCACAGATGTCTCAAGGATGCAGAGTAAAATTATTTTTATATAAAGGTAATTCAGCTATTGCACTTTCTCATCTTGCAAAAGAAGACAACTAGAAAGTTTTATATCGCAATCAGAAATGAAATGCCTGGAAGATTTCAGAGCAGTATCAGATTGCCAAAGAGAAAAATCTTACATTTTTATTTTTTCGTATAAATCAATCCAGCTGAGAGTTTTCTGATTTACAGTAGAACCTTCAAGGGTATACGCTGCCAGACTGTATCAGCAAGCAAGAAATCAAGAATGACCTGAGTTTGTGTGCTGAAACTGCATGACCTACTGTATTATAAGCTATCTTTTGTCTCAGTGACAACATTGATTCTTTTAGGTAGAAATACCTAGCAGATCAACTTGACTGCCTTATCTCCCAGAACACTTCTAAGCATTTTAAAGGGAAAAAAAAAATCATTTTAAAAGATAATGGAAGTCCAGCTGGAAGTATGCTTCCCAAACACCTTGGTAAGGGCAAATAATGGATAGTATGTTACATGCATCATTTTTTCCACTCATTTGATGACAGGGTCTGACAGGATGTTCATAACTAACTTATTCTAACACCGTCTCTGGACTAGATATAAACTACTACAGAAATTCTTGCACGTAGGTATGTATGCAGAGGACTTCTGAAACCTGGCATATTCATCCGGCTATTGAATTAGTCCAAGCAATCAGAAGTATACTTTTGGTAATATCTCTTTAGTTAAAAGCTTCATTTCAGATAGTTACTTTACTAGTAAACTCTTACTGGCATAGCTTTCGTTGAAAACTGGATTTCTGTAACCAGTAAACAATAAAGAGCATTAAAATTACTCAAAAAAGTTGGTCACTTAACAAGGGTGATGCCACTTGAATTAGTCACAGAGACTGATGATTGCAAAGTTAATGAGCACTAGTTGCTAAGTACATTGTATTTATCTTCTGTGTTGTGCGATAACCAAATATCAACACCTGTACCTGTAGTAAAACACCAGTACAAGGAATCTGACATGTTTTCTGTGAAGTACAGGCTTATTGTTAATATTGCAAAGGAATATGGTCTCACATACAAATATCTATCTATCTATATATATATGTTATAATATATATATACGTATAATAATACATACATATATGTATCAGTTGATTTTGCAGTCCACAAACAAAGTAGACTTTCAGGCTTGAGCAATTTTGGGGTAACAAATAGTGAACCTGCATGAAGGCATTTAACTGTTGAGTATTCTACACTGCTTCCTCTTCCACAAAAGTATTCTAAACCTTCATACATTCTGGAATCTGCCTTAAAAGGCAAAAACAGTTATCAGTACTCCCCCAGTTGTAGACAGCAAAGAACAGTGGCTTGCAGGCAAATGAACAGATGCCCCAGAATCTTTAGTAGGAATGACTAGTAAGATCATACATACTAGCTTGGTGGACTAGATAAAGATATCTAGAGATAGAACTCATGCCTCTTGTGCTCAGAAAAAAACGTGTCTAAAGTCACTTTCATTGCCAGTGTTGCATTCGTAAGTGAAAAGGATGAAAGTAAACAAAAGCAAAATGCATTTCTTCCATTGTTTTGCTTGCTACTGCAATTCTGTTTTTATTTTTAAAAATTCACGAAGTACTGATAGTCCGCATAAGACATCAAGCTAGCATTTCACAGTGGTATATAATACCAAAACAAAACAAAACAAAACAAAACAAAAAAAAAAAAAAAGAGCTGCCAGGTGTAGGTTTAATATGCAGCACTGGTTTTGTTAGAAAGGTCAATAAAAATGGTTTGGAGTCTGAAACAACAACAACAAAAAAAATGGCTGTAGCAATACCACCAACGCTTTCAGTAGTGGTTAATACTTGGTCTCTAAATGACTTCCCCAAGTTGCTGTCTAAAGAGCTCAGAATACCTCTACAAAAACTGTCCTTAATATTACCACTGTGCAAGGGAGAAAGGCAGCTGCTGATGAAGCAACAAACCAGAAGCACCATCACCACAGACATGATAAAGTACGCGTGAGAAGTATTATAAATAATTCTTCACGTATGTTATATATATATATATATATGTAACATATAAATATGTACTATAAATATTATTTTAGACTCCTTGTCTCTCTAAGCTCCACAGAAAATTATATGGAGAAAAATGCATCCATACATGGTCACTCAGGTTGAAAGAATCAAGGAAGCTTCCCAAATATCACCCTAAAACCAAACTGCCAGAAGCAGACAGTATTAATGATGCTCAAGAATGCCTCTATAAACAACTGGTACAAAAACCTCAAAAAGAAAGCCCTCTCATATTCTAAAGACTTACACCTAGCTGTAATGAAAGCCTTCCAGAAAGTTTCTACTCAGTTTTAATATCTGAAGGAGTACTCTGTATATAGCTCCTCCACAGCCTGAGATTTACCTGCAGATCCAGTGAGCCACAATGCTTGTTTGTTCCCTGTAAGCAAACAGCAGGTTCACATTATCCCAAAGTATAGAGTAAATTTCACTTAGAATGACTGCAGATGTCAGTTTTCAGTTTCTTTTTTTCCTTTCTGCCATGCCCATAAGGTAGTTGAGCTGCTTCCTGATAATTTTGCAGGCAGTAGCTAACAGGCTCTCCCGAGGGTTTTGTATGTGTATCAGTCTCTTTCCAAGTTTGCATCTGTAATTATAAAACTATCTTATTTATGTACCTAAAAGGTAAGCATTAGCTGGATCATACTCATTTGTCATCACCACTGGACCTTCTTGGGGAAGAATTTCTCTAAATAATAGAATGCTAAAAAAGGCTTGTCTAAACAAAGGCTTGAAAAAATGATTGAGCTAGACAACTTCCTAAGAACCTTTCCAATCTGAATTTTGTTTGCTAGTTATTACTAGCTTCTTTAAAGTTGTGTGCAGCCCCAGTGAAGACTTTCTGCATAAAAACCTACTGAGGCTTGAAGGAACCGTTAAGTATTTGTTTTGAGAATACAAATACTACAAATTTTATTTTCCAAATTAAAATAAGGCAAATTTCTGCAATCTTCTGTGAGTACACAAGACTCAATGTACCAAGACAGTGTTAAAACTTCCTTCCCTCTTTATGAGAAAACGGATACAAAAACTCTACTTTCAAGCTGCAATGTTCTGATTCCAACAAAAAAAGACTTTGAAAAGGAAGTCATGAAAAAGAATACCACGACGATGTTAACCTGCAAGCTCCAAAATGTTAATCAAGAAAAACAGATTCTGCTTAGCATGTTTCAGCAAAATCCTTACATAATAATGACAAAAAAGAGAGGAAGCAGTTTTCTTTTGTTCAGGGCATTTCAACCAGAACCTTGATGGATTTTCTTATTCTCCATCTCAGCGCAGTTCAAGATGGGAACAATTCAGTGTGTTTCCTTTTTGCTAGGGGTGCTTTTTTTGTATTAATGTTACTCACACAAGATCCAAATTTAATCTTTCCTGATTCCCCTTATCATGTAGATCAGAATTTGAGATAGAAATCCCTGGATATCAGTACTTTGGATTTATTCTTTCAAGCAGGTTTTTAACTTGAGTTCTTATGCATGTTTGAAATACTGATACTTCACAAGGGGCTTCCTGGATGCTTTTGTTTGGTGTCTTGGAGGTCCTTGTCACAGTCTGAATGTATTCAACCAAGCTCTAAACCACAAAATCCAACACCAGCCACAAGATTTCCTTCTCAACTGGACTGGCATTGCTGGCATGACACAGCTCTAGTTCACTTTGAAACTACACAAAGATGATTACGTTGATGGGGAAGAAAGAGCAATGAGCTCTTACTAGATCCTCTTACTTGGAATTCTGTAGGCAGTGCCTCACTGTCATAGTGGCTTCAGGAGAAGAGCTGAGCAACTGTTTCAGTCAGTTCAAGTTCTTCCATCTTTCCATATCTATCCACGCAAGGAAGAATTGCTTCTTTTGAAGTAGAAGAAGATTTTCTAACAAAGGGGGCTGCCAGCGTTTCTTGAACGATCTTTAAAAAGGCTGAAAATCCTGCTCCAGCATGAACTATTTAGAGGAACTGAGACTTCACCAAGGGAAAAATAAAAAAAGAATAATCTACACGTTCAAGTTTAAGAGAAGACAAAATTCAGTTTGCTTCTTTTCCAGTGGCTTTTTTCTGTTCTGCATTTTATTTGAGTATACTGAAGAAACAAAAAGGAAGACAGACCTAGGACAGGAAGCACTTCAACGGAAGTAGGACTTGAAAAAATAGAAAGGTGTTTGGTAAGTCAGACTAAATGATGTTGTAAGAAGGAACCACCTCACGTTACACCACAACATTTTTACATTACAAATCTCACTGTTACATTATATGGACATGTCTTTCTGTAAAGTTAAGAAGAGAAAAAATGGTGTCCCAAACAGTAGAAAACATTATTTGAATCCAACCCTCTCCCCAGCCAAAAATAAAACTAAGCAAAACCATTATGTTTTGTGAAACAATTACTTTTTTCATTTTCCCATATCCTTTTTTTTTTATTATGGCCTTTACTCCCAAACCATTAAAAATTGTTTTACAATTGCTACACATATATACAGGACCATTGACACTGAAAGTGAAGGATCCCTGTATGTGTATACTACATATGTGTACATAAATATGTACCTACATATACAAACCTCTCAACTCAGTTTCTGCACCCCTGTACTCACACAGCACAGCTGGGCATCCCCTTTTCCCAGGGCTCAACAGTAAATGAGTAAAAAGCACAAGTTTTTGGCTCATCAGGGCAATCTTACTGGCACAAAGACGTCTGAACTGTTCAAGACTGAGGTATTTAATGATAAAGCAAAATTAGCAAATTTAAAATGATACTCTATAAATCAGGAAAAAAACAAAACAAACAAACAAAAAATAACTGTAAAGCAAGTAAAAAAAAAAAAAAAAAAAGCTGTGTTTCAGCTGAACAACAGTAAATATACCAGCCATTCCAAACTAAGCCATCCAAGCTCTATCTATGACCTTGGTCTTCTTTTAGAGCTGCTGGGAAGTCAAAAAAAAAAAAAAAAAAAAGAAGCTAGAATTGGTGAGAATATACACTGCAAGAATTTTCAACTTCTTCTGAATGCTTGCAAATTTTTGTCCGAAGTCCGTGATCAGCTTACTGCACCAGCAGACTCCACTTTTAGAACCTGATGTGAGCAGGCACTGAAACAAGTTTAATGTTCAACCCACTACGGCATTTTCTTTATGCATGTAATATTTTTACCTATTTCCAAGGGGCTGTCCTGAAAAATGTTTAATGAGACATTCTTGGAATGGATTCAGCTTTCACTGAACAGAGAAATTCTCATCATTCTTAACCAATTCACCTCTGCGAGCTTTGGCACAGTTCATCATTCAGCTAAAGAGTTGTTGGAAAGATGTAACAAGCTGAGTGTTTTTTTTTGTTTTTTTTTTTTTAAAAATGGAAACCAACAGCTAAGAGAACTTCCAGAAGGACTTGATTCCACACAGATAAAAATCAAGACTCATATCATACCAGATTTATGTACAGATGCTTCAGAACTCTAATGGTTGTAGAAAAATTAAGAGAAACCTAAATAAGATGAAGTACTGTGACCAACAAAGAGGAAAGCTTACAAGAATTCCTCAGCAGTCTTCCTCAGTGAAAACAGTAATAACTACACCAGTGCTGTCTTGACTCCCTCTCCCCTCAAACAGACACACACACACAGAGAAAGGCATCTAAAGGTTTGGCTGCAAACTGTTAAGCTATTAGGGCAAAGACTATCTTTACATCTTACTAAGCCATCACAACTAGAGCAGAGGAAACAGATTGGTTAAATATACAAAAGCAATTCATCATGTAGAAAAGAACTGATCTTCCACAGGCAGGGAAATAACACAGCAGCTATAGTTTGTTTGCTTTAAAAACAATATGGGTAAGTCAACTTGCTTTGGATTAGCAAGTGAGTTGAGAAAAATAGAAATCATGAAGGATGAGTTCTATCACAGCAGCATGCTGCAAACAGAACAGCTTGCCAGTTCTTTTTCAAGAAATGCACTGCTTGTGCCATGCAAAACCTATTTTTAATTTTCTTGGGGTAGGAGAAGCCAGATACAGAGATGCAGAAAATGTTGGTGGTACCTGGACAATAGCAGGAAAAATATCCACATACATATCAGAATTATTCTGAGGTAAAGAGCTGTCTGTAGGTTTCCCATAGAAATACATATGTCTTCATAACACATGGTGCCACGGACATACAAGGTGCCACGGACAATTATGAAACAGGATAAGACAGGCCAAAGGGGAGTCTCTCTCGTGTGGGAACCAAACCAGTTTCTTAGCATCTGAAGCTGTATCCTATTTCCATACCACTTGCTAGGGAGTACTAGGATGGCCAGACTAAGGACATGCAGAAGATTATCCTGGAATGTAACCTTGAAGATCTGAAACATGTCTGTTGGGAGGAATGGGTTAAAAGTGGAAGACTGGCAAGAAGGATGGGGTCAGAACAGAAGACTGGCAAGGAGGATTGTAAATACACTCAAGTGACCTTGCAGCTGGGAATGCGTGAAGTCTGGGAGCAGCAATGTAGAAAAGCACATAAACTGTACCTACTGCTGTTTAAGCTCTGTGTGTTTGGCAAGTAGTGCATCTGTGTATAGATAACGTACGTGTTTGCTAGACTCAGAGTCACCCAATCAGAAACGCTTGAGCTCCCAGCCTTGGTACAGGGAAGATCAGAGAAGCACAGTGAGAATCGCAGCATGGTGCTAAAGACTGTGCCTGCACAAGCCTTTGATAAACGAGTGTGAACAGCAGGCCGGTCTTCGAGCAGGGACAGAGCTTAGCTTAGCAGTGCCTGTGTCCCTGCTTGCGTGCCTCTGCCAGGTGCTGCTTAAGGGATCCCCCAGTTGGCAAAGTAACAAGAATAAATCTACTCTTCATTTTAGCTGTGGGTCTGTGGTTGTTGCCGCTGCCTGCGCTGACTCATACAACATCTTAAAACATTATCAAGAGACTACGTAGGCGTGATCTATTTCTCTACCTCAAAGCCACATGGATAGTTAGAATGCTGCACAGAGGCACTAGAGGAACTAATAGTTTCTCTTATCAAGAATGGAATCCTTAAACACACACATAGTACAAAAGTGTGTTTTGGAATAGTGTTTTGTTCTTCAGGTTTTCTTCTAAGTTTCAATTCCCAGAGAGAATCAATAACCACATTAGGCACAGAGGCAGGCTCACAAAAAAGTCAACATGATCAGAATCTTGCAGAATCTGTGGTTCATCACGTACTGGAAACTGCTGCCTAGTTTTCAAGGTGTGGCTTTTTCAGCTTCTCTGTTGTAGAATTCTTCATATGGAGACATCTGAGGTTCCACTGGAAGGGCTTTAATTTCTCACAAAGACTCAATGCTGCCAAGCACATAATCTTTCTGGTCATCCAGGCAGTGGATTGAAGGTGAGATGAAGGAGACAGGGAATATGTATATTGGATTCAGTTCTGAACAGAGAATATCTGTCAGTCTGAGGGGATACATGACTATTTAAACCAGATCCAGGTGAAGGCCTTGAGATTCCAGAGTTTCCACACACCAAAAGCAGAGCGTCATTAGCAAAGACACACTATCTGTAAAAGCAGAAACACACTGAACATGAAAAAGGAGTAAACAAAACAGAAGACTTCAGGACAAAAACATAGTAGCAACAAATTCCCTACAGTATGCCAGACAACTGAAGTTTCATGGCAAGGTCTGCCTATTTTCCAGCAGGATGTTATCTGTATGAATACAGATGGCTTTGGCCAAATGGAAGAGGTGGGATGAATGGGGCGGGTGGGGCACAACACATCAGATAGCTGTTCCCCACAAACCTTGGAATTGCTCTAATCCTACTCACAGAGTGTGTTTGTGTGCATGTACGATGACATCTTCCTTCTTCATTTGTCATCGCCTCTGTCACAAGACACTAAATAAGGTACCAGACTGGTGCTAGAGATCAGTTACTTTCCATTTCAACTCCAAAAAGTTATCAAAAATTTAGGCTTGTCAAATTACTGTATCACCAGCCTCGTTTTTTCTTGATTGCTAAATGAGATACTGAGATACAGATATTTATTTTTTTTTCTGTAAATGACTGCGAAATAGTCAGAGATTGTGACAGAGAAAGTGAACTGAGCCTTACCTTTTGCGTTTTCTTAGGGAAAAACAAAACAAAACCCCTCCAGCTAGTCAGAAGATACAGCTGACAGATAAAACAGCATGTAAGTAAATACAAAAGCAAACAAAACATTTATATTGAGAAGACAGCTTTTATGTAGTTTAAGCTCTTCAAGAAAATAACACACATCGAATTCAAAACTGTTATGGAATTTACTTCATAGTCTTAAAATCCACACCTCACATCAAAACAAGCCACTGCTTTGCAAATAAACACGCATGAGAAAAAGGTTTCTAATATATCTGAAACACATATTATGCAACTCTGGAACAAAAACCATCCAAAATCTTTTTCTTGTAAGATTACATGGTATTATTTGAGGGGAAAGGAAAGGTTAGATGACTGTAAAATTATGATTGCCTATGATCTGGAATGTTCTTTGAAGCCTAATGTTGATTCTTAATATCTTGGGCTTAATTCTGGATCTCAGAACCATTTTAACACTGTGCAGTGTGTATATATATATTTAAGTAAATATGGGGCTTCTTCATAATTTAAGAACGTTACACAAACTGAAATCATTTTGAAGAGTGAAAGTTGTTATTAATAAATTCATTGCTTCAAAGAAAGAAAATTCAACAAGCTAAGAGTCCGTTCCAAATGCCACTGTGCAATCTTTTTTCCACAAGGCTATTGAAAAATACTAAGAAAACAAAACACAAATAATCAAACCCAAGAGGTTAATTTCAGCGTTTCATCCTTTTTTCTAGGGATTGGAATGCTTTTCCTAGAAAACAGTTTATAGAAAAACACCAATCACCAAAAATTTTACACAGCACTTCTGAATTCCAGTTGTTATATCAAATCATCCAAATTTGCGAGAGCACAGAACATAGTCAGTAGTGTATCTTCACAGAGAAAGACAACTTGTCTTTCATTATCTTAACACACAACGTAGTTTAAGTATAAAGCCATGTTTCTCTTGAAGAATTCTGAAATGCTTGAACCTTCCACCTCTAAGGACAACAGAATACAGAGACTATGGCAAACTGTGGTAAATGCAGAAGCTCAGAAAGGAACTTATGATCACAAAAAACAAGATTCAGTAAGCAACTAATCAAAATAGGCAACTAGTGCCATTTTTGATGCTCTAGGCTCTGTATGAAGCTGGCAGATGTAACATCACCTAGAAGATACCAGGGCCCTTCCGGGATCATGGTTCAGATCCAGGAGTCACATCCAAAAGCATCTAAAATGGGTCTAGAAGACTGCCTGTTAAGCCAAACCCATCCTTGGAAACTAAACTGAACAATGAATTATAGACAGACAGTCATTGCTGCTCAGTTCCAGAAGTGTGGGAAGCACGCAGTAAATACTTCGTTTCTTTATTGAAGCTACCAACACACCATTCAACTACTGTAGGGAAAAGCCTCTCAGGGACTAATAAAAGCCAGTATTTTGCAGCATATTTTGAAGGACCCAAGGCCCTGAAACATCATTTTATTCATGTTTTTACACATCAAAACCAAAGTCCAATTCAAAATGATCCTTGGCCTTCAACAAAAGGACATCATTAACATGGGCCGTACTAGCTCAATAACAGTAGCAAATTAATGAATATTTCATGTTGTATATAAAGGAAGGTTTCTTAAACCTCTAAAAAGGATAGGTAAAGAAGAGCTCTAAACCAAATCAATACCACTTCTCAATTTTGACTCAAATAAGAAGTCCATGTTCATTAGAGTCTTCTTGCAAAATCGGGACTGAATCTCGTATGAAAAGCTCAGATTATGTAGATGGGAAACATCAATCACCATTACATTTAACTTTTTTAATGTAACTTACATTACATTTTTCCATTTAACTTCCACAATGATAGGCATCAAGAGCTTAGAAAACGACTTTGTATTAAAAGTTTTTGAAGGTGTCAGTGTCAGTATCCCCTACCTTTCCAAAACAGAAGAAAAAAAAACCAACATAACAGAAACCACTCATCTACAACACCGTACTTCTAACTCTAATTACCTAATGCTTTTCACCTGGTGATTGATCTCCTAAAGAAGTGATTTTATGCACGATAACAAAGATGATTCACAAAATAAAACATCTGCATGATAGATGTCAGAAAACAAGCTTCTCCTTTTCACCTTTTACAAAATACATAACATTATCATTATTTGTCATAACATGACAATCTGTTAATGAATGCAAGAAGGGAACTAAAATCCAGCTATAAGTTAATGTCAACTTGAAATTACTTTATATTAAAAAAAATAATCTCTAAACTGCACTGCAAATCAAAATGCAATTCTACAATCAAACTATAAGCTTAGAAAGCATCTCAGTTTGGTGTCCACAGGAACCTTCTCACTAACCACAACTGATATCCAGTTGCAGAATTTTAATGAAATCTCTTTGCATTCTATCAAGACCACAGCACATTTGCATATAATTGTTTGACTATTCATATGGCACAGCAGAGTGTAAAAGAGGTCAGGGAAGCAGATGCTGTCATTTTGTATATGTATATATATGGTCTTTTGTGTTTTTGTGTTCTTGTAATTTTTTTTTTATTTTTATTTTTTTGTGGACCTTGTCGTTATGCAAAAATTTCAAAGTACTGCTCCACATCTTACCATCCTAGTATTGTGGGTTCAGGTTCATAGTATTGATTCAGCTTCACAATACTCTGACCTCAGTGCTTGTGCAGACATCTTGTCTGGATCAGCCTTCTTTACCATCACGACACATGCAGGGGACACCCAAATGGTTTCTTCTCAAAACTCAAACAATTGTAAGATGACTTTGTTATTCAGAACCAGCTGAAGCTTCAAGTTTAAGCATAAGTCCTAACTTTTTTTTTTTTTAAATAGTCAACAAATCCAGAGAATTTCCATCTTCTTCTTGAGAATTTTTCACCTTGAGAACAAGGCTGCAGCTAACAGTATTGGGGCCTTCCCTGAGTGATACAGGGGTTACAACACTACCACAGAAGGCCTTCAGTCAGTAGAAATAAAATCCTACCAACAATTCTCAAATTACTACATGCACTGCCTTATAATTAACTACTACAGCTATTTAGGAAGAAAAAAATTCTTCCATTTTACCATAACTAGAGTAGTGATCACTGAAGTTCTACCTCCCTCTAGGGAACGTCAACAGCAAACATGGGTTAATGTCACAGATGCACACTGTTCATTAGCAGACCTAATATTCAGAAGTAAATAAATCATTGTGCTTAAAAATCAAAAACCTCTCCAACTCTGCATATAAGCAAACAGCACTGTACCTACTAAGAAAAATAATCTTAGCTTTTGACTGCTCAAGTATCAGCCAGTATTTTATCAGGTTTGTACACATTAAAGCACTTTCTTTATTCTGCAATCTGTTTTTCTAACACCTTGTTAAATGAATGCTAGCTGTGTTAGAGACGATCATTTTTCTTTAGAAGGTGGAAGCAAAGCCTCACCCTAGAGGAAGCTCATCTCCCTTACTAAATTAGAAATAATCATGGAATGTCCAAACCAACTGAGAACCTGCATCATCTGCTTTAAGTGGCACTAGAGTTAAGTTTTAACCTTTTAACTCTGACAATTCCTATGATAGCTGGATTTTCTATGACAAATGAACAGCCTTAGATGTGGTTCTGTAATGCCTCCTCCATTATGGAGCTCACTCCTAGGTTGGAGAATGAGTTATCTACAAAATTTGCCATATTACCATCAGCAAGGTTTCCTGGAATACACAGGCAGCTATTGTGCTGGTGCATATCATACTTGACTTATCCTATCCAACAAAAGAAAGCAGCTGTAATACTACAACTTTCTTCCTTTGCAATTAGCTTATGAGACATTGGTTTAATTCTCCGTGCTGCTGTCAACCTTGTAATAGATGGATTAAGACAGTTAATAGGAAATCTCTGGCTACAGCACATTTGGAACTCTCTTTCCATCACATTGTGTGATAACAAATCCAGAAGGCACAGCAGAGCTTCATAATTTCCCCTTCCTTGTCCCATAAAAAGAAATAACTGCACACAGTAGAAGATGATGCTCTGACTGAAAGTTGAAGAACTGCATGAGCGTAACTATCTTCAGTAAATGTAATACATGCATTGTCTGCAGCATAGATCAGCTGATATTTCCTAAGCAGAGTTCAGATCTACTCAGAGTAGCTAAACAAGGCATCATCCTGTCCCTCCAGCTTCACTCCCACATACAGTGCAGGCCTATACTGCAACTGATAGCTATGCTTGTGACTGATCATAGACAAGATGAAAATACCATTTAAGTTCTAAATCAAGGCAGTATAAAAGTCACACTATTCACAGCTTTATTATTGTCTTTGATTTAAAAACAAACACTCAAATGCAGAAGAAAAACATCACTTATGGTGAGATCTGCCCTAAAATTTCACTTTAAGTTATGAAAAAGGTCCAGAACAAAAGATAAATTAAAATTTAAAAAGGTAACTGACTACATGCCACTACAATGACTGAATATTATTAAGAATTTTAGTTCTGTTGACCTTTCATGATTTCATCCAATAGATGCAATAGTTTTGCAGCATGGAGATTAAGCCTTGACCATTAAATGCCCTTAGCCATCCATTTCCTGAAACCAAAAAGGCACATGGCTACTGCACACTTGGACAATTTTCTTGACCTTTTCATGCAAGTATATTATTTGGCTAAGAGTCACAGCATGGAACAGTTCGAAAATTATTATTGGGCTGATGATTTTGACACCTTTTGTGAGGTCTCACCACTGTAGTAAGTGAAAGGCACCACATTAGCAGGGGAAGGTTTGGCTAAATATGTAGCCAGGTCTGAGTCAAACTAGTGATACTAATTGTAATGGTTCCAACCAGAGAACTTTATCAAATAATCAAAGATTTAGATTATATGGAAGACTTCATGCCAACGCTATCCCATGTAACCCAGCTGCAGAGTTGCCACAGTTGTTAAGTCATACATTAGCTGTTCCAAAGCCATACACCATCTTAGTGTCATAGGTTGGCCATCCTTCCAAGTAAAGCCTGTCTCCACATGAAGATTGGATGTCTTTCTGGAGGATGACAAAACACAAAGACTTGCTACATTTTTATTCACTTACAATATAATTAAAGAAAAGAATCACCACTTTTAAACATTAGTTGGTCTTCTTCCAGTCTCCCATTACTTCTCTTTTGTCTCTAGACTGGACATCCTATTTAAGTAGATATTTTTGCTTTCTGAAACAACTTATACACTGGAATTACTGCTTTATCCCGATTATCTCTTTAATAAGCTAAAAGAGATCCATTCTGTCTTACAGACACAAGATTAGACTGCATAAGCAGAAACATTCTACAAGACAAAGGAAGTTATTATGCCACTCTGTTTGGCACCTGTGAAACTACATCTGAATTACAGCACATCCACTTTTGCCACCCCTAATGCAACGGAAATACTGATAAACAGGAGATAGTCCACTGAAGAACCACCGAGATGGTTAAGGATGGAGAATGTGGCAGGTGAGGTTAAACTAGTAAGCTGAATTTGTGTAGTATAAAGAATAGATTGCTAAGTGGGAACTAATTGCTGTCTTCAATGACCTAATTGGCATTTATTGAGAAGGCAAAGAGAAACTCTTTCCAGAAATGCACAATATACTGACAAGGAACACCTTGCTCCAGTGGAAATTCCAGATAGATGTAGAGAACAATTCTTGCTCTAAGTGTGATTAAACACTGAAACAGCTTATCTGGAGAGGCTGTGGAACCTCCACCCTTTCAGACTTTCAGGCCTCACATGGAGGAACCCTGGAGTAACCTAGAATAAATTTGAAGCAACACTCCTTTGAAGATGTCAGATTAGATTAAATTATTCTGCGATTCTACGTTCTTCAGCCAGAGTCACTTTTTTGCTTTTCCCCAGGACCCTTCCTAATTTGTTGACATTGTTAAAACCTACGGACAAGACCATAACCTGTAGTGATACAGATTTCATATCATCAGTACAACTGGAGGAGTTTAATTAAGTAAAGTAAGTGACTTCCTTAATCTTGCTCTATATTCATCAGAATTTCAGTCCCTTTACATTTACTCTACCCTTGGGACTTTGGTTCAACTTTTTGGCTCTATGATCCCAGGGTCCAGCTTCTTCTTAAGCAGGTATGTACATTTAGAAACTGTCCACTGAAGTACAATTTCAGATTTTGCTGTGCAACTGTAGACTGAACATGTCCCACTGAACAAGTGACCCAGGTGATTCCATTCTTTTTTTGCCATATACAAATTAAAAGAACTTCTTTGCAGTACCCTTCATAAAGAAGCTTGACTTGGAACATGCTTCCTTCAGTAACACCTTTGTCAGTCTTCCACCCCTTCAAGCTTTTAAGAAGGTATTCAATTTACATGGTACAGGTGCTTTTTTGTTTTCCCTAAGAAGGCATAACTGCATTACACACTGAGTGCTTATGCCAAACAACTGTGTTCTAAAACAAATGTAGTATTATTCTAGATATAATTTTACTTCCATATTTAGTATTTTTCTTTTAAAAATATATATTTCCATTAAGCTTTTTTTGGCATTTTTTTTTCCTCTTCATTTCCTGAATTTTTTATTTAGGTCATCCTTCCTGAGCTTTTTTAAGCAAGCAGTCTTCCAGGACTTCAGGAATTTCTTTTGTATTTTAAGAGTTCTTGGTGTGGGACAACACACCTCAGATGAAAAAATATTTTCAGCCATTTTTTAATTATTTAATAGACCTCCTGGGTGCAAGTTACAAAGACCTGTTAATAGCTTCTGCTTAGAAATGTCTGTCATGGACTCTTCTGTTGTAACTTCTAGATTAAGTACCTTAGTCACCTGCAAGATACTCACCCACCCCACTTCTACCTAAAGAACAAACAAAAGTAGTCACTGTAATATCCTGTCCTTTCCACTTCACTAAAAACCATGGTACTATTGTCACCAACATAACTAATAGAAGTGAAGAAAGAATCCTAGCAACCTCACCTTTGTTATCATTTGCCATATTAGTCAAGATTTTCTTCTTAGATAATCAGTTTTCTAGATTCTTCATGGCCCACAATGCCATTTTTCCCCTCTACCATCCTCACACTTGTGCTCTATACAGAAAATGAGGGAAGGGTCCTGAATTGCTTCTGTCAGACCGCAATAAAAGGAAAAGATATTTTTAACAGAAATTGCCTTTTATGTACAACCTCTAAAACAGTTAACCGTGATTGCTAGTGTAATTTACTCGGAGAAATCCACCACATACCTATTTATGTACTTTCTGATACATATGTCTGCGTGCACATACACACACCATTTTATTGCATTTTTGTTTTAGTCTGGATATGCATGCAAACAAGCAAAACTGCATCCCATATCAAATCTTAAGTTACCACTAAAGAAAACAGTTATTACACATTTCAAAGGAAATGTGTAATTAGATACAAGGAAAAATTTTGGCCCAAGTTGTTGGCATGCAGTGTTTTACGCTGTTGTATCAATACCTTTGTCTATTATCATTGACTTTCCCTCTCCTCAATATCAACCAGCTGTAGCTCTTTCCTAGCATATTTATACCTTTTCTCTTGGCCTTAATTCAAAGGCCATTTCAGAGCAGCTTTAGTATTTATAGTCTCTATCAGTTCCTCATTTTAAGTTCAAGTAGTCTACCTGCCGACTTTGACCCCCTACCTTTTTAGTTTCACTTTGATTAATCTCAGTTTTCCATCTTGACCCACCTCCTGTCTACTGCCACTTGTATATCCCTATCTTTAGCTGCCATTTACCTTTACAGGAGATCACTCTTTCCATGTATTGCTTGGCCTGTTCATGCATCTCCAAGTCTTTATTTTGTTTAGCTTAGAGACATCCCCAATCCAGTCATTTTCTTTTACTGTCTCCACTTTCCTGTCTCCCACTCTGTCCCAAATTTTTGGGGCTATAAAATGGCAACAATGCAAATACACTAGTGCAGAACCAGCACATCTGCTCAACACATTCCTTTCATGTTACTGCATGCATAACTACAGCACAGTATGTTATGAAATTAGCAATACTGTCATTTTGTTAAAATTTGCTATTTTAACAAGCTTAGTATCTTCTGAGATTTATCTGAGGGGTCAGATCAGATAGATATATTCTCATTTGCTTCCTATTTACAAATAACACCTTTTAAAAATTCATATAAAAGCACTTGTGAATGCGCATTTATACTAAAAGATACATGGTTAACAGTTCACCATCCAGTATTTTGAACAGCTTTACCACCTCAAAAAAATGATTGTTTAAACCACAACCAGGATAATTAAGTTCCTTTACAATACTGTGAAGCCAAAAAAAAAAAATCCAAACCCACACAAACCAAAAGAAACCCACACCACTGGTATACCTTAATTTTGTACCCTTTTAGGGGTGGGCTCACAGTGGTGCTATGCCCCCATTTGCATCCACTGGTGTTGCTACAGAGACACAAAAACACAGTAGCAGAAGAGTGGGGGGTTACAATCAAAATAATAATAAAAAAAATATCAACAACAGCAAAAAGAACACTAATACTAGAACACTAGTATTTTTAAAGTCTTCAGTTTAACCTATGCAAACATTTTACAATAGTTGTTAGTTAACATTCCCTCCAATGACAGTGACCCCAAATAATTACATCAAGAAGTGACTTCCAGGCTTCCCAAAAAATGCCTCTTCAATTTGAATGTAATACAACTGGTACATTGCCAAGGTGGGGGCTGGGCACCTAAGTGGAAAAAAATAACTTCAAAGGCCTTGGAAACATTAATGCAGAAAATGAGTTGCTTCTCTTACCTGACGAGAACTTGACACGTGCCAAATGAACTTCCTCCTGTGGGAAAGCCACTGACATGCAGCTCATTTGCATAAGTAGCATGAGCTACAAGTAGGCTTCCAGGTCGGCCATCTTGATACTCAGATCTTGTTTTGTTTACACAGCAACATAAGTACTATTTTCCATCCAGCCTGAGCTATGCTGTTGTACCTCCCAGCCAGTAGCCTACAGCAGCTTGTTGCAGCACACAGGAACTCCCACTCCCACACACAAGTGAATGAAGGTGTCAGGAGTGTCACTGCAGCTCACTGAGCATGCCACAGCCTCCAAGGGAACATTGCAACTGCAAGTGTCCACAATCGGAACTCTTTGTGCTGCCTTCTGTGCTGCCAACTATTTAGCACTGCAGCAACTATGTGCAGCGAGGTACCTCCCACATACCACACGGTAGTACCAACAAGCATAAATTTATTACAGCTCAGCATAAGACAGCACACTAAAACCAAGAAGCAAGCTGAAAATCTCCGCCGTGTTTTGACACACTAGCAATCTAACCACACCGAGATTCCCTTGTATGCCTTTCCAAATTCATCGGTGTGGCTTGCTTTGCCCAGAAACCAGACTGCTCCTGCAATCCCTGCAAAGGAAACTCCAGGACACATGTTCCTTGCTGCCGAGGCAGAGACAGACTGCAGTTACAGCTAGCTGGCGCCAGTGAAAATTTACATAAAGGGGGCCCCAGTTCAAGAGGGAGCTGCAGCAAGATGCTGCCAGGCAAGGCTCGCCCCCCCCTCCCCCGCTCCCCCCAGGGCCCCCAGAGACAGCCACGAGTTCTAGAATATGGAGGCTACCCTATCTGCTTACTAACAGTCCAGAGCCACACCAAAAGTCAAGTGGTAATCTCAGTGTTTATAAAAACTGTCTGTGGTCTCTGCAAAAGAAATGCCCCCTTGAAAACAGGTTCCTAGCAGAACTGCAAAATGCTGCACTGGTCAGGAAGGTTTTGGTAAGTGTTTTATAGTGATTTGCATAACGCTGAATAAATGGCTATGCATATGCAATCAGCTTCTCTGTAACTGGTATTTCCAATAATTCACAGCCTACCAATAACAAGGAACTGTAGCCTCCAAAGTAGAGCAATTCGGTTTTAATCTACTGACAACAGGTAACGTGCCTGGCCATTTCATTTAATTTACTGTTAATACTTCACTCACCCCCGGCCCACCCCCCTTCCCCAGGCAGGTGGAGCTGTGGGCTCTCTCTCCAACTACCTAAGAGGGTATAGTGACAGGTAGAGAGAGCAGCTTGGATTTCAGCCTTGCTCCAACTTCAAATAGTTAATTTCTTAATTATTGCCTTTTTCACTTCCAGTCATAAAGCCTTTTACTTTAACAAATAAGTTATATTTTACAAATGCCTACTCTAAAACTCACCTTACTTACTGGGAAAAAAAAAAAAAAAAAAAAAAAAAACTTAACCAGGCTTTCCTTACTATTAAATGTGTTTATGTAAAAAGACGAATCATTCTCCGATACCTTCCCCTCCACATGTGTAGCCTTATGAGAAACTCCTAGCATGTAACACAACTCAAGGCAAATAAATATACCATTTATTATATTGCTTATAAATATGAATTTGCAAACCCTGAAAAAAAAATTATGTTAAACCACAATAATGTTGGGCTAGCATCTAGCAACACTGCTGTACTTGCAGCATTGCACCATTCAGTGGCATATACAGGGAAGAGGGAAACGATGGAGACAAATGCCTGACAATTTGAGTAGGACAAAGGCAGAGCCACCTCAGGACCAGGAAAGCCTTCTTTGTGCTCCTGGCCTCTTTTGTTGCCCACATTGCTTCTCTTCAGGATGCTAACAGTGCCAGGGATATATACATAATCCAATTACTTTGGATGTCCCTTTTCCACTGTGGAATTACAATTTGCTGTATGGCTGGTTCTAGGTTATTTCAGCATAATGCAGTTTGCTTATCATAACATCACAAACACTCCAACTTCATGTCAAAGTATTTAGTAATGCAAATTATTATTCTTTGGTTGTTACAGTTCAGGCTTAGATGTTGTATCCAAAAACCTGAAGAGATGTGCAAAGGAACAACTTTTATTTTCCCACAATTACTGTCACATTACAGTAACAACCATTAACCATGTAAGTGATCTGGTGTTTCTCATCTATTATTTCACATGCATCTTTTGATGTATATTACTTTCAGACAGATTTGTGTCCATTAGCACATTTAAGCATTGTGCAGAATACATCTTTCAGTGATGCTTTTGTTATTTGCAGAATGAGTCATCAGCTGAACAGGCTCAGTACTTGGAAATAAAAGGCACCAATGCTGCCTTAAAAAACACACAGGCAAAACCCGAGCCTCGCGTTGCCTACATGCCGTTACACACACATACCAGCTCTACTGCCTTATGCACATATTCCAGCACAACACTACCATCCTCAACACCGAAAGAGACAGTATAAAGCCAGATCCTTGACTCAGCGTTTGTCTCCACTCCAATCCACTCAGGGAAATCCGGGCCGGAGCTTACAGGCAGCCCCGTGGCCGGGTTCTCCAGCTGCTGCCTGGAGGCGGCACCACCCCGCTTCCAGAACCTTCCGAGTGACGTCACACCCACTCCCGCTGCTCTGCCTCTTCCCTGCGCCTTGTTGCGCAGCCAGCTAGGGCAGAGGCAGTTTTCAGACGCAGCGCGTTTCCACACAGCGGGGTCATCGTCCAGAAGTGCGCAGGCAGTCTGCCAGGAGCAGGGCAGGCGGCCTGCTTGTCACGGGCCCACTGACAGGGCATAGGGCTTGCAGGGCCCTGCTGTGCCTCATGGGCCACAGAGGCTGCACGGCCGCCATCTTAGGGCCTTCCAAAGACAGAGGGTGGCTTTGGTGGTGCTGCTGGTTTCGAGTGTCAGAGTAACACTGGAGAAAAAGCATTATCATAGTCCCTTCCATTCTCCATGGATTGCCATTACAAAATAAATAACTAATAAAAGACTTTTTTTCCTACATTCAATACAGTATATTAAAAAGTTTCCACTACTTTGTGTTCTCAAAGAGCAGATGTTACAGGCAAAAGTATTAAGGCCAATTGTCTTCAAAGTAATTATTATTAGCTGTATGCTTTCAGTTGGTAAATATGGTAGACAATATCCATTTTATAGATAGATAGATAGGTAGATAATATCCTCGTTTTAAATGTCATAGTTGATAAATCTCAGAATAGAAAGGTACAGAAAAAAATCTGCTACAAAATGATTTGTGCAAGCATTTCATAAGCAAAATTTGTCTTAAAAATAGTAAAAAAAAAAAAAAATATAATGATGAAACCTGTCTTTAGTAGCTCAAAAGAAAAGTAAGTGGGAAAAATCACAGAACAAGGGAAAACTCTTTAGGCAGTATATATACAGCCCAAAACATCGCTTTTCTCTCTGACTTTGCCTTTTTTCCCCCGAAGTATGAAACTGAACAAGTCATTCCTGTAACAGCCAGAAACTTGGTAGTTCCCTAGCCTTTCTTGAGTTAGTCTTTGGACAGCACAGCAAATAAATACTCATTGCTGTAATACAGAACAGTCTGTCAAATCACATGCTTATCTTAGCCAGCATGGTTTTACTTCAAGATATTTTACATCAGAAGCCTGTAGCAATAGAAGGAGCAGGAAAGGCAGGACTAACACTAGTTTTATCTGTTTTTCTACTATATAAAAGGGGTTAGAAAACACTTAAAACAAGAAACATCCAGGCTGCACCACAGTAAGATGTGCTCCCTTTGCTTCAGAAAAGTAAAATACTGGTTGACTCCTTAGCAACCACAGAGAAGAAAAAAAGTCAATTTTACTCAAATTTACATGAATTATTTATTTATTTATTTACTGAATACTGAAAAACCTAAAGGCCTAAGTGTGCAAGATGATGCAGGAAAAAAGAAAATACATACTTGTTTAACTCATAAATCCTTTAAAGACACTAAAATCTGGAGAAAACCATAGTAAATTTTACAGCTAAAAATAAACTTGAATTTTAACTGTTGCAGAATAATCATGATGTGATTAAGTATTTAAGATTCAAAACAGTTTTTAGTGCTCCACAACCATTTAGTTCTACTACTAAAAGAACCAATCAAGTCTGCTGTTTGAAAGTGATTTGCATAGATTAAAGAGTATTGCATTAATTCAGCAATCCATTCCAGTTTGGTTTGAATCCTGCCTGAGATTGTTTTCCCCCAGAATATCTTCTCAAATAGAAGACGCAGCTGTGCAAATTCAGACAATTTTGAGTTTTAAGAACACAGAAAATAATCAAGCCATGTTAGGATGGTTCCAAACTGCTACAATTTAGGAAGCAATCGTATGTTTATTTGCTATATGAAACACAAATGGAAAAGTAGAATAGTTTTCTTGAATATACCACTAGGAAAAAAAAATTATAAACTCCTTCAGTGTTGCACATTTCTCTTGGAAATTCACGTGTATTTGACACTGCTACCCTATTTGGAGTTTATTTCTGAAAGCCTACCCTTCAGGTATCAGCACTGCAAAACTAATTATTCTAGAATGCAGCAGGTCTCCGAAGTGGAGAATCTGATGACGCATCTCACATTTAAAATGCACAGCAATCAATTTAGTTAAGTTGATAATTCATTACACACAACTGTTTCTAATTTAGGTCATGCACATATAATTCATATATTTAATAAATGTGCATCTTTGTATTCTTTAGAGTGCAGCATTCACATGCAAGTAAATCAAATGTTTTTTGTTTGTTCTTCAGTAGTCAAAAAGGCAACTATTAACAACATTGGAGAGAGGGAAAGTCATAGTGACAGCTACTAGTGTATTCTGCACACCAACCATTACTGTATACTTGGACTTCTGGAACAGGAATGTGTTCCACGTTAACACAGGTTTCAAAACCCACCATACTTTATGCATTCCAATGCCCACTTTAGGGAAGGAAAAAAAAGAAAATCATCCAAACAAAAAACCCCAATTGCATCACACCTCCACACATCTCACTACAACAGAAACACTCTATGCCTCCCACTCATATCCTATAGGACTTCCAAGAATGATGTTTTTCAAAATGGCCTGTTATAAAGTAAACCAAAGAACAAAGGAAAAAGGCAAACACTGTAGAGCCAAGGGGAACTTTCCTCTGAACCCTGCCAATCTCTCTGGGCATCATGCTTTCTCTAAAATGGGAATAAGCTTACTTAGCTCATAGAAAGGTTGGTGGGTTTTTTTGTTTTTTTTTTTTTGTTTTTTTTTTTTTGGTACCAAAAAAGGTACAAAAAGAATTGTGTAAAAGAAAGACACAGCGTACATGTAAGTTACTGTACTCAAATCTAATACATCTGAAGAACTACTCCTTACAGTGAATGTCAAAAAATATGCCACTTTCCCTTTTCATGTTCCCATGAAAGAGGGGTTAACAAAAAACAGCAGAATCAATGTTTGACAGTTTTCATGTGTATGTATGCTAACATATGTTTTAGACAAAATTTCATTCCCTTCAGTGACTACCCAGTAGGACTTCAGCTGTCTTATGATACAGAATGAATTATTTTTTCTTGCTTCAAACAATGGTTTATTAACATCTGGAATTAATCAGCAACAATAACTGACTAAAACCATATAAACAAACCTCTGTAATCATTTTTAAGACAGGGGTCAGGATGACTTGACTCAGTATCTTGTAAGAAATCAGAAAGATTGTTTGGGGGATGGGAAGCAGAATATCTCCTTACATTATGAGTATACATTTATTAAATGAGGCACACTTTAGCAAAATAAGTAGAATTTGTTGTCCAACTTTTCAGACATTTGGAAGTGCCTAACTGATTGCAGTATCTTACCTACCTACCTTCTTAACCAAGAAAAAGACTATGAAGTAAAACCTGCCTTAAGTCAAGACCACTGAACAAAATTCCACTAGCAATAAATAAGTAATAGACTACCCACCTAACTGCATTTCAACATCACCTGTGATTGTACATCTGCATTATTTCTATCACTGACTTGTTACCCTAATGCATGGAGAGCCTGTGACCACTTCCAGATTTACAGTTAGCTGAAGTCAACAATCTACCTAGCCTTAAATTACTGATTTTCACTGAGTTCTTTATTATTTCTTACACCAAATACACAGGTAAACATGCAACATCATCTCCTGAGAACTTGATGTGCACTATCTGCTCAAAATACTTTGTTTCTTCAGAAGAGCGTACTGCCATTACCACTAGAAGATTTATACAAGCAAATATTTAAAGACTAATTTAACCACCAAGTGTTTTGTTACAGAATATGCTAAAAACACCAGGTCAATGTGCAAAAATACTGAGGAAGAAGTAAACTTTCAGGCATTTAATATAGACTTCCACAACCTTTGCACTAAGTTCAACTTCAGACAGGAAAATATTATTAACTATATACTGATGAGTTACCCAGCTCTTCTGCTGCTCCTAATATGTTTGTGGAGAACTTCAAATAACTCCTTATATAATTACTGTAGAATTAACATGCGTCTAGCTTAAGACCCCATTGAGATCTTAGTTAGGTATTTAAGACAAACTCCAAAAAAGAAGATAAGTCATGAGGAAAAATGTCTTAACCTCTTCCTCCTGTATTGTTCTCCCCTTCCCCAATGGAAAAAAATCTGAGCACTGCTTTTCTCCCAACTTCATGCCCTTGGACAACACCACCTACCAACAACCTTTTAATGGGCGTCAAGCATGACAAATAGCTAGGCTGCCTTTAACCAGTAACATGCACAGGAAATGCCTAAGTCACATGAAGCCACCAGCATTTTGAAACTCAGATTTCACCTAAGAAATAAAAGAACAATTTAACTTGAAACTTTCACTTTATCTTTTGCAGTACTTCTACAGGATTTATGGTACTATAATTGTTGAATAGCAAATAACTGGTACCTGCAAAATGGTTAACATTTACATTATCATCACTATTCAAATGTATTTACTCAGGTTTTGTAGTTCTCATTTAACATTGGGGGAAAAAAATAACATGTTGAAAATATGATATCAAACGTAAATTTAGCCACTCAATTACAAGAGTGTAATTAAGTTCATAAAGAATTTATTTTAGGTGTTAGTTAAACAATGAGGCAAGTTTTTGAGAAACGGCAGCATGAAGTAAGAGCTGGCCTGGTAAGGAAGGGAGCCAAAATTAAATCATTTGTTTAACAAGACATGGGGGTATGACCTCTGACCCCTCCTGTCCCACCCAATCTACCCTGTAACTGAGAAAGGATAGAGGTCTGTGAATTAATTCAGGGAAGGGAGGGGGGGATGGGGGGGAAACCACACCCTCCTGCTGCCAAAAAAAAAAAAAAAAAAAACCAAACACACCAATACTTTAAGGTATTTTATACAGGTTAGAATTCTAGCATTTTGATTGAACAAAATTTGTAATTGTTTCTCAGCAAAGCAGAGCTAGTGCTTACCTCCAAGTTCTGAAGCGTGTGGTGCCAACAGCTCTGCTCATTTGCATACAGTCAAGCTAAACTGCTGCAATGAAGAACACCTCGGCAGCCATTTTGAAACTGCAATGTCTCAGCTGCACTGAAAACATGATTAAGATGGCTGCACTGTGCACTCAAGACCAGCCATTCAGTGACAACTCAGCAGCGGATAAAACATTTATACAGCAGAGCACCTCCCTCTTTGCCACACAAACAGCATAGGGAGAGGAGGGCCAGAGAAATAGGTTTTTAGGCAGAAAATGGTTAACGCATGGATGCAACATTGCAGCTACTCAGAGCACCACTGGCAAAGAGAACAGAAAATAAACCAAAACCCACTAGATATTAAGAGAGGCAGCCTTGCTAGGCCTGCAGTTAGGATTTGTATCACATACTTCAAATCCTCCCTAACTCCAGGCAGCTTGGATTCCACTTCACATATTAACAGCCATAGATAGAGCCACTTCATGCCTAGAACTGACAAACACTATGGCATACTTCTCAAGAGCAGCCTCATTTCAATCCTTTAAATAAAACAAAAGCGACAACAAATACTAAACCATATCCGTACCTCTGTTTCAAAAGGGAAAGTATTGTTAAATTTGAAATATTAGTTGTCCAATAAAAGTTTTTTTTTTGTTTGTTTTTGTTTTTCCCAATTAAAGGCAGTTTGCTTTAGAAATAAGGAAGCTAGAAAACCCCGTAACTCAAGAACACTCAGGAACTTCAGTCACCACAGAAACCACATATCTAATTTTTTTAAGTCATACAGTATACAAGTTCACCCTCCCCAAAGATCTAGAATCCCTTCAGCAATTTTTACTATATTTTTTAACGTTTCTGTTTTTTAAATGCTAAGAAGTTTGTCCTTAAAGAACTGATTTGGGAACCTGGTGGGGGGTGGGCATAGGAGTGGGAAGTGGAATGCCAGATGAAAACACAATTTGAATGCAAGCTGAAGTTAAGCTAATAAGGTTCCCCTTTAGGTTTTGTTCATTAATGCCAATCATCTGCTGTCATACAGGCAACAACAGTGCATCAGATCTGGAGGGAGCACTGCCGTATCTGCCTTGCTGCATCATGTAACCTGTCCTCTAGAAAATGCAAATACAGCTATTTTAAAACAACTGCAAGAGCAGACAGGGCTATCTTGAAGGAAATGAATGTTGATTATTATTTTTTTTTGTAAAGGTTAAGAAAATAGAACATGCCCTCCATCCATTCTCCTATTAAAATATCTAAACTTATGTAAGTGTGCATGTATCTGTTGCCAGTTGTAGCTGGTTATTTCAGGACTGATTAATCATGCCAGCAGTAGTTGTCTGATGTGCTCATCTGCACTAGTATTTCAAACTTAATATGTTTGAATGCACCACCTGGCTAATACAAGGACAAAAGAAAAAGCATGGTTTGCAACACAAGGGAGAGAACATCTAATAACTATAGCAAGATAAATTAATTATTATATTCAAAGGATTAAATTAAAGTATGCTTTAAGTTCAAGTGCCCAAAAGACAAGTCTCTTAAGCAAAATTTTGAGGACTGGGGTACAATTCCATTACACACCAGACACTTGAAAATTGCCTACTACACTGAAGCTTTTTTTAGTCAAGATCCATTACAACATCAAAATGAACTTCACAACAAATTCGAAAAACAAATATTTTTGAATAACCAGTTATAACCCCAAGTTGTTTACTCTGAACTTTATACATAAAATGTCTTTACCTTACAATGATTTGCAGTAAGTTCTAACATTTCGAAACTCAAACTTAGTATTTCATTTATGACAAATACATTCATTTTGATTTCCACAGTAACAAGTGTTTTAAATTGAATTCTACAATGAGCACATCCACAACACTCCTAGATCAAAATTTGAGTTCTGATCTCCACTCCTACAAGTTCAACGTAAACCTAACGGGGGTCTCCACTGGAACCCAAGAGCTACACTTGTACAGTACTCTGACATTTGGTCCTGGAGCTCTCTATATGGAAACTCAGTAACTTAAATAGGTTTGTATAGGCAAAACTCCTTTGGCCTATTTGAAAAAGATAAAAATAAGGAGTGAGAGAACACTTCCTCTGACCCATAGAAAACAGAGCTCACATCACATGCTGCATGCAGTCAATCACCTCATCAGAAAACTTCATGAACACAGAGGTGCTGACAAGTTAATACAGACACCCAGTCTCAAGAAATCTAACCAAATACTAAGGAACCATAAGCATATACTCAGACTTCATTTCAGCATACTTAACTGCACAGGTGTGCTATTTATTTAAAAATACTAGCCAAATTGAATAGTAAAGTAAAACCAGATATTTAATTAAATGTCAAATTGAGATCTGAATAACTCATTTGTGAATATTTTGGTTGAGGAACCATGAAGTGAACCTATAGTAATGCAGAACTGCTATGTAAGTGTGAGATTGCCACTTCTTATTGCTACTTAGGGTAGCATTTATACAGGTTCTCCAATACTCAGAAATAAATGTGGAAATCGGGCATTTTTAAAAATGGATTCAAAATGGAATTTTAACTTAAGTTACCTCATATGTTTACATTTCTCTTACACACACAATAAAAACTCCTAACACCCTTAACTCTGCCCTCTTTTAATGACAAGCCAACCCACTAAAGTACTATTCCAGCAAGTTCAATTATTCTAGTCACAGGTTAATTTCTAAAATGGAGCTTCTCTTTTCCAACCTTCTCATGAACATCAAACAGGAAACTCAGAACTGTAGCCTGTCATTTCCCTGTTTCCTTCCTTACACGGAAGTAATACACGCAGACACGTCCCTCCCCCAAATGCCATTATGTAGGGTCAGATTTTATACTATGGCTCCGACCCTAAAGAATCAATGGACAAGGCAGAAAATTACAGATTTTCAGACACGGTTTTAAGTTTTCACATTATAATGTCAGCAAAAAAAAAAAAAGCCAAAGCACAAAAACATTTGTTTTGCTGACGTCGTAGATCTAAAGATCAGTCTACTACATATAATCCACACTTCTCTGGGCACAAAACACACCTAATCCATATTATTTACCTTCTTCTTTTGAGTAGTATCTTTATTAAGTGAACAAAACAATTCCTCCACTTAATGAAGTATGCATCTGATTTAACGTTTCAGTGGACCATCTACTGAAACCCTCCCTTATGCCTGTATTTACACACTCAAGAAGACTAACACAAGAAAAAAAACACACATAACTGAAAGAACTTGGTAGATTAAACTTACTTTAACTACTGTTTGCCCGGGGGAGAGGGGCAAAATCCATGACAACCATAAGACAAGGAACACTAGAGTCAGGAAAAGTCAAAGTTTGCATGACACCCATGTTCTTCCTGCAAGTCCAAACCACTTGATGGTAGGACCGATGAAGGAAACTGTTAATGTAGTCAGCAAGTGTGTATGCCAATGTGCTAGTTTTCTAAAAACACTTTGAAATGCTCTTCAAAAAAAAAAAAAAATCAGTGCGCAACATTTATGTAAAAGTGCCTCGTGGAAACTGCAATAAAATCACAGAATCATCTAGGTTGGAAGAGACCTCTAAGATCACCTAGTCCAACCTCTGACCCAATACTAACAAGTCCTCCACTAAACTGTATCACTAAGCTCTACATCTAAATGTCTTTTAAAGACCTCCAGGGATGGTGACTCAACCACTTCCCTGGGCAGCCTGTTCCAATGCCTCACAACCCTCTCAGTAAAGAAGTTCTTCCTAATATCCAACCTAAAACATGCCTGTTGCAACTTTAGCCCATTCCCCCTCATCCTGTCACCAGGCACGTGGGAGAATAGACCAACCCCGACCTCGCTACAGCCTCCTTTAATGTACCTATAGAGAGCAATAAGGTCTCCCCTGAGTCTCCTCTTCTCCAGGCTGAACAATCCCAGCTCCCTCAGCCACTCCTTGTAAGGCTTGTTCTTCAGACCCCTCACCAGCTTCATTGCCCTTCTTTAGGCTTGCTCAAGCACCTCGATGTCCTTCTTGTAGCGAGGGGCCCAAAACTGAACACAGTACTCGAGGTGCGGCCTCACCAGAGCCGAGTACAGGGGGACAATCACTTCCCTAGACCTGCTGGCCACACTGCTTCTTAATAGGTTGGAGTCAACTGTGGAAGGAACTTCCTGTCATGGCAAGTGTCTTTTTTTTGTTATTATTAAACATATTGTTTCTCTATGGCACAAAATGCACTGCAAATACACTGGTTATTTTAACAGCTAGATGAAATACTTCTGTTCATGTCATTCATATACCTCTGCATTAACTGTGTGAGTTCACTTAAAATTATCTTCAGAAACTGGATCTAGAAGAGAAAAACTTTTTTCTGTATTAAAAACATAAGGTTAAACACAAGAAGTAAACTGTACTGGTACACCTAAGTATCTTAATAAATAAGTTATTAAGAATTACCCTGCACACAGCCACCTAATTTACTTAAGATCTCCTGTGATTTGATGTTTGTTCCTGGAAGAAATAAGAGCTGATACTCATCAGTACAGTTTTCAGTCATTTATAACATCTCAAAATCAAACATTGTAAAGGGCAAAGCTAGTGGGTGTTTATTTATTTATTTTAAATGTTGTTGTTGAAGTTGCTCATAAATCACAAAGGAACATCAAGGGCATTTATATGAACACATATGTATATACTGTATTCTGAATTGCTCCACAATGACATGATGAAAGCTTTCAAACAACTGAGGATCACGCATTTATTTAATACCACAGTTACTATGATGCCTTTAGCTACAACACCAAGGAATCATTACTAAAAAAAGGGGAGGGGGAGAGATGAGGGGGGACGACCTGCTGTTGCAAACACGGGCAATTTTTTAAAGTACATATTGGTAATACTAAACAAGATAATGAGCACGCAACAGAAAAAAAAACAAAACCACATTTCCTGCAAATTTGTAAACACTATCTTGTTACTTTTTATCAGAGTAACCCCAGGTTATTATTGGTGCCTTACCACACCAGGCAACCATCTGTACCATACAGCCTGAAGTTGTATGTTAATGCAACAGCCTCCATACTGCTTTCACAGACAGTACCTATGTTCCGGCTGACCAACTACTTATCACCCCAAAACAGTGTGTTCCTGTGAGGTTCTTCATGCCTTTTACATCACTGGGGATAGTCTCTCCTAACCTCAGCTGCTTATTTTCACAAACTCGGTGGAATTAATTATCTTGGAGACCTACTACTGTCAGATTTATTGACAGCAGTCAAGTCTTTCAAGAATTTTTGAGGATAGATCAATTGACAGACAACAATCACATGAAGTTGGGCTAACATACTAGAAGTGAGCAGGTTTCAACTAAAACCTGTGGACTGTGACAATTAAAATATTTTTTGTCATGTGCTTTTTGCAATTTTTTGGTTAAGAAACATATATTTGTTAAATACGTATTTTATTAGTGGCACGGCACAAGTACCATTTAATAGCCTTTATGCACTTACAAAAATTTCATGCAAGCATTCATTTTTCACTAACAACATTCTGGTTTTAGTGGCTAATGTAGCCTTAGATGAAAACATAAATAAAGCCACGTAAAACTCAAGTGTAACTGCAATTTTACTGTCTATTTTTGGATTTTATAGTTTTACTGTATGTACACGAATAGTCAAAATAGACCATTAGTAGCAATCAGAAATAAAAACTACAATATTAACTACAGCCAGAATATGCAACAGAAGTAAACACAAAACTAGACTCACATTTCCGAATCACAATTCAATTGTTTATACCCTGTCAAGTAAAAAAAAAATAAAATCATTGGTTTAGCTCAGTCCTTATCATTCTAAGATAAATTATTAACGTATTCTGTAGATACAAGTACCAATACAGAAACTGGATCTCTAAAATTCATGACACTCCATTTTATTATCTGATCTGTAGATTAAAAATGAGCTTGAATAATAAGATGTTTCCAGAAACCTAAAACATCCTATACAAAGTCAAGGATTTCCTAATTCCCTTTGCTGCTGTGGCAAAGGAAGGCAAAGAAAGGAAAAAAAAAAAAAAGAAAAAAAAGAAAAAAAAAAACACATAACAAGAAAGGTAAGACACCTGAACACACTATAATCACTAAATAAAACCTCTAAGAATGAGAATTAAGATTCCAGAATATTACAGAAAATTTGTATTTTGAAAAGATACTCAGAACTCAAAGAGTGACAAAAATATATGCTCCTGACTGAAAAACTTAAAGCTAAAATACTATAAAATTACTTTCTTTGCAATCACCCACCAGGCTTTAACATCCAAAGCAAGGACTGAGCTGCAGGAATTTTAAATATGAAGTATTACACAATTCTCTTCTGAACTTTATGCAGAGATTAAGACACTCCATAACTGTCCAATTTAACAAGAACTACTTGTATACAGAGATTGCTTTAGAGAAGAACCTCTCTCTCTGCTTCTTACTGAGCTGTCAAAAAATGAGTAAATCAAAATTATATATATAAAAAAAAAAAAAAAACACCTTCACCTTATCCAAATATCAGCTGAACAGTAAGGTAAGTCACTGAAGCTTGATAAACATTGTTTCCTGAGGTATGATAGAAACAAACGAGCATTTTTTTCATATGGATATGGTGCACCAAGTATAACTAAAATTCCTGACTTAAAAACACACATTCTGAACACATCATTTGTGTTGGGCAGTTATCAGTTACTGTGTATGTGTAGATAAGTCTCTCACAGTAATGTCACATACTGAGTAGGAGTAATAAAATAGTCCAGGCACGGTTGTAGCTGAGAAACATTAACAATCTTAGATTTCACTGCATTTAAGAGAAACATATAAAAATATATTGGGAAAAAGAAAAAAAAAAAAAATCAAACCTTAATGGTTGTAAAACTCACAACTCATTTTCCTCAGCTAATATCTCTCAGAAAAATTGTGATTCACATCTGTATCACTGAATTCATTGTGGAAGTGACCTCATGATATAAACATGACTAGCACACAATATAGAAAAACACAAAGTGGAGAGCAAATAGGAAAAAATACATTGTTGCAAGCTAACACCAACATACTAATCAAATATCTTTTGGTCTTACTGTCTACTTTTCATAACTAAGAGATTTTTGGCATAAATAAGATTCCCAACAGTAAGTACAGATGAACCTCATTAATATTTTAGCTATTATAAAAATTTTAGATTCGGGGAAATTTATGTTTTCTTGTTTTGGAAGGAAAATATATCATCAGGCTTAATTAACCATTTTTCATCTTGGAAGTATCTTCTATTTGCTACCAAAAAAAAGTATTCTTCCAAAAATCAGAATGAAGCACACTGAAAATTATGATTTAGTTACCAATTAAAATTGCTTACTAAAATAGGATTTTAAAAGTCATTTAACATTTTAAGCTGTTTGTTTTGTAGAGATTCTGCAAAAATCAGTATTTAGAATTAAATTATTTTTATTCCTAGGTTGTTCAGGCTCTTGGCTAGCAAAATCACCTTCCCTGGTGGGGGGAGGGAATGCATTCGTCTATAGGAGGCTATGTTTCCTGTCCTTGCATCCCAAGTTCTGGAAGCATTACCAACAGACCCTTTACAAGAAAAATAACATACTATAATTGATGCTGTGCTGAGCTTCTACATATGTGAAATGGGCATAACAATGCAAGCTAAAGCAGGAGGTTTCAACAAAACATGGCATGTATGAATGTCTATTGGGATTAGTATCTTACTGGAAACAGACTTAACGGATGGGAAATGAGATGTAAGAGGTCCCTCAGTAACAGCATAAAAATGTCTGTTTTAATTGATCTATATAAGTAGTGCATCCTACTATGAAACAGTTGTTAAGCACAACCAGTTTCAAGCCTATACAACATCCAAGATAGTCCTGTCAAATGAATTCATACAGCAAAACACAGAACTGTGCTACGTTATCAGAAGCATCAGTTCAGCACTGCTACACTTGATGGCAAGGTTGCAACTGATGAAAATACTTTTATTCTAAGCAAGATAATAAGTCTGCTAAAATAAAAATACAATTAAGAGAACATAAAGACCTTTTGATATTCTTTGAAAAAAGAACACAGAATGAGCAGTTACTTATAAACAGTAACAAAATTTTCAGTATTTTAAATATTTGTTGTTTATCTAAAAATTTACTGCTATCCAAAATAAGCAATACCATTCTTTTCTGTATTACATATATGTAAGAATTTAATTTGATGCTTCTGAAGCATATAAAATAGTAACATAACCGCCAATCTTGAGTAATAAATAGTGGGTTTAATTGCCATGATTCATGAATAGCACAAGTCCACGTGAAAGCAGTAGTGATTTTATTTTATGATGGTCCTGACAATCACCATTAGCCCCATTTCACTGATTTGAAAAGTGAGAAATTGCCTATCCATGATCACATATCAAATAGCAGTTCTCTGCTTATTTTTCCTCCTCGAAAAAATTCTTAATGTTCAAGGCAATATCCTCTTTCATACCTTCCCCTGGGACTGCACAAAACAATACCCAATCATAAAATCTTACATACTTCTTACATTCTTTTAAGTTTACCTCTGTATCAAGTTCATATTTAACTTCTAAATTTCAGATTTAAATGGACATTAAGTACGTTTTCTGTATTTATATATATATACAAAATATTTATAATTGGAATAATTTTAAATAGAAGAAACTGGTATAACAACGAATATCCCCAAATACATTCAAACTTTTAAGGGAAAATATTGTAGAAGCCCACTGTTTGGCTGTGATCTTGCAGATGCAAGTTCCAATAGATTTATTCATAATAATACTGCATTTATTTGTACAATCAAGGATATTGACCAAGTATAATATCTACTAACATACTCTTATTTCTGCAATTTGGACTAACGTTAAATAAGACGTCCAAATGTGCAAGTGTTATTTTTCTACGATTGATTAAAACTGCTGTTTTAAGCTCAATTTTTTTTGTGTAAAACATTTGAGCTGTGCAATGTGCATCTCACCTCTTCATTTTAAGAGAATATTTTTCCCCATCAGCAATTCCATCTAATTTTTCTGTCCAACAAGCCTATCTGCGATATTTTAACGTCAGCGTGATCATTATTTTGTAGTCGTTTCACCATTACTACTATGCAACAAAATATTCTAATGGAAGCATTTCCATTGGATATTTCTCAAGGTTAAGCAATCAAGAATGCCATACCTCAAACAGGCACCAATACCACAGCAGTGACTATCAATAGTTTCAATATTCTAAGTGTTTAAGTTCAAAGAAAGTTAGAAGTTCAAGCGTGCGTTCTTTACATCAGTATACAATTTACGCTTCCACTATTTTCCACATGGCAGCCTTAAGCGGTAACTCTGGCCAAGTTCACTGAGAATACGACAGAAATAACTAATACACAACTGGGCCTGTTTTTTAAGTTTCCTCACTGAAACATGCGCATTTCCAGAAAACGAGCAAGGCCATTTGCTGCAGGAACTTCAAACTGAAACCTCACCCGCGCACACCGCGCACAGTAACACCAGATGCGTTTTCCTCCTCGCTGCTTCCACAGCACCGCTTCCGCTGCAGCGCTCAGCATCGATGCCAATGTCTTTCGAGGCCATTTGGCATGTGCAGGCGGCCACTCCCCATTCCCACAGCGAGCCAGGAGGTGCTTTCGAAGCGCAGGGCGTGCTGCCGTCCCACCTCAACACCTACCCGCTGCAGGCGGACCGCAGCACCCCTACCTCACCTCACCACGCCTCGCCAAGGCGCGTCCCAGACAGCGCTCGGGCTCCTGCCGGGTGTCACCCAGCTCTCCTCCGCACCTCACGACCGAGCACAGCGCCCCACGCTCGCCCTGCCCCACGCCAGACCTACCTGCGAGCCGCAGCGGCCGCCGCGGGAGCCCCCGACGCGCAGGGCAGGGCGGCAGGCGCGCCCCCGCGCCACGCTCCCCACCTGCTGCCACCTCGGGGCGAAAACAGCAACGCGCATGCGCGCCGCCGCCTGCACTGGAGCCGCGTCACGTGCTCCCATGCAGTCTGCGCGGAGCTGCGCTGCGCTGGCGAGCGGCTGCGCCGCGCGGCGCCTGTGCAGACCTGCAGCCCCGGAGCATGCGCACTCCTGCCGCCGCCGCCGCCGCCACAGCGCGGGGCAGCGTTCCGCGCCAAGTGCTGCCGCTGCCCGGCCGCCGCGGGAACGCGCCCCGCCGCCCGCCGGGGCCGCGCAGTACCTGTGCCGCCGCGTTCTGCGGAAGTCCCCCTGCCGCTGCGCCCGGCCGCTAACGCCGCGCCCGCCTCCTCCGCTGCTGCCGCCGTAGATTCAAAATCGGAACCCGCTCCGGGCACCAACACCGCCTCCCCCCGTCGCACGCGCCGGGCCGTTATGCAAATAAGGCCCGTGTCCCCTCCCCTCTCCTTTCAGGCCCCGCCCCCTCCGCGGGCACGGGGGCCGGCCGCGAGGGCTGCCTCGGAGCCGGCCAATCGCTGGGCCGGCCATCTTGGCGGCATGCAAATGAGTCCCGGCAGTATTTAAATGAGCGCGTGGCTCCGCCCCTTGGCGGGTGGTTATCGGCGGTAACGCGCAGGGGCCTGGGGGCGCCCTGCAACCGCCGCTGCCAGGGGGCGCTCTTGTGGGGCCCAGAGGCAGCCTACCCGCAGCCCACCCGCGCACCCCACACTTGGCCCTCTCTCCCTTGGCTTCCCCCCACAGCGGCCGTGGGTTGCCAGCACCTCCCCAAGCCAGGCCGAGGTCCGCTGGGCTACCTTGAAAGTAACTGGCGTTACCCACTTGGTGTGGCGCTGGTGGCAGCATCTATACTGGAGCATCCTTATGGGGGCCGTGGTCCAGTTCCTTGGTTCTCTGGGATGTAACTTCAAGTTTTGTCTACTACAGGCAGTGCCTGGCCAAAACATAGAGGGTTGGTTGGTTGGTTTTTAATAGCTAGCTTTGAGTATCGAGAGTGTTGAGCAACCAAGAAGTGCTGCTCTCCATCTAAGGCACGTGGATTATCCCAGGTGACCTGCAGGCCAAAGCCATAAGCAGCCATTTCCCACCTGCCCTCCATTTCTACCTCAGGAGAGGATGGCAGAGCTCAGTACATGCTTTAGTTTCAGCCATGACTTACAACGCTTTGTTCTCAACCAAAGGCAGAAGTGACTTGTGAAGAGCTAGTCTGTACTCCATGTCACTAGTCAGTTCTAGCGGAGAGAATGGTGGCTATATCCCTAGGTTAGTACAAGGGTGTAGAAAAACTTGTAGTGTTTTCAGAAAAAGTGTTTACGTACTGCCTGAGTGGTAGTGTGGAGGCTCAAGTACCAGTCATCTACCAACCCTGTAATGGAGAGTCCCATTCCCTCTCTGTTAATGTCACTAAAGCTCCCATTCTTCCTACTGAAGGCACAAAACAGTGGAAAATGGCATCTCACTTCATCTGTTTCAAGAGAATGCTAAATATGAGGTACATTTTTGTCAGTCATATACAAAAAAGGCTGACCAACACAGTTCCGCGTTCCTCTATGTTGTGAAACAGTATCTATGGCACAGCCATTATAAATGTTCGTCAGCTGTGCTTGACAGTTTAAGTGATAGTATTTTAAGATGCTGTCATTCCTGGTGGTTTGCCTAACCTCCCTGCTAAGTGCTTCCACTGACAGTGCCAAGATGGCAGAAAGAAATTTATCCACGTGCCCATAAATTTGTGTAAACACATCTGCAGCAGTGCTTTATTCAGGTATACTAACCCTGGAACTTGAACCACAGAAGTGTGAATGTACATCTTAGTCTGCCATCTCTGGTACAGACACAGCAATTTCTAACAAAAAGTGTGGCAGACACCTGAAACAGTAATTTCTTAAACTGTCACAGCTAGTCTTTGAAAAATGTTGAATCTTCTGTGCTTTTACATGCAGACAGAGGCAAGCACTTCAGAAAGAAAAGGCTAGAACTATCCAGAAGTGGGTAGTTACTAACCCTGCCTATTGTTCAACTTGAAATGTTGCTGCTGGTGAGCACTTTAGCAGGTCCATGCATATACATCCTTTGAGAGTCAATCAGGAGTGAAAGCTTTTTGGCTAAAAGATGCATGTCTTCAGAAGACTAGGTATTAATATAATAATCTCTTTGGATAACTGCTGGTGGCATTCCTGCTTTAGTATGGAAACCCTCAGAGCACCATAGTGTTTTATTGACGACAGTGCATTTCCTGTGCCTAAAGGGAGAATGAGGAAGGAGGCTTTGTCACCCTAAAGAACATGGTTCCCTGCTATTAGCTTGATTTTTTTTTATTTTTTTATTTTTTTAGTTAGTTATTATCACAGATAAATAGAAAATTTGGAAATGCACCATGAAATGAATGATTACAAAAATCTTTCTTGGATCTCAGAAGAAAAGATAGTAGTGGAAATCCGAGTGCCTCAAAATATCCTATTTTTCAGGCCTCAGTTTAATCAGCAACTGAGAGGACTGTTTGATTACTAATAGAAGAGATGGAGTGGTGTTGATTGTGATTATCCCCAGTGTCTAGATTGCTGATGATTTCTGAGAGATTAGAAGTCTTATACTACTGTTCTTTCAAATTCTGAAGAATCCAGCTGTCCAGAATTTATACTTTGTTCGTGAGAACAGAAACCGAGAAATCTCTGAAGGAAGTTCAGAGAGCCAGTTCTGTAATGAAATATAGAAACATAAAAATTGCCATTGAAATCTTACACTTAAACACATGTGAAAGTGTGTGCGAGACCTGGTAGACTGATGGCTGTTTCTTAGGAATTGGTCATAAATATGTCGAATCCTGTTTAGAAAGGAGTTTTTAAAAAAATTAATCTATTAATAAATTCAGTAGTGACTTGAAAAGTGATAAGAAACAAATGCATTCAATGTTTTACATAGAATTGCTTAAAAAATTATCTTGTTGCATGTATTCTTTTTTTGCAGAGAGAATGGGATCTTTTTCTTCAACAAAGCTTTACAAAAATGACAAAAGTAGAAATAGTAAAATAGCTACAGAAAGACAAACTATAAAACACAAGCAAAATTAGTTAATTTTCAGAATTACTTACTGTTGACCACCAAAGACAATGGTTTAACAGAACATCACCATCTTAATTATTTTTAAAGGGAAATATTTATTTTCATTCTTTTAGTTATGACTTATTTCATTATTTTTTCAAAATGGTTTTATGGAAATATAATGTCAGTGATTACTTTTTCCCCAGTTTCTTTCTCAGGCAACATTCCCATTCCTGTTCAGCCTTGAAAGAAAAAAAAAATCAGGAAAAGCCCCTTCCCCCCACAGTGTATTATTACATACTTCATATTTCACAGTTTTATTAGTTAAGACTAAAATTGTATTAATATAGCTGCTACAGTAAGGAAAGTACCCTTGCTATGCCCTGCTATGATATTTTAGATACCAGTATAAGCAGTGGGTTAACATCCTTAAATTTGATAAATAATGATCGTATAGAAATTATCAGTTCAGCAGTTTGAGGAAGGGAAAGTCCAGATTTCCTTCAGCCGTTCCTGCTGAAGGCAGTCTGGTCATAAATTCAGAAGAGCAATGGTATCAATATATATTGCTCAGCCTTTTCACAAGAAAAAAGTTTAAATAAAAAGTTGTTGAGAAAATATGCCTTCAGTAATTTTATTTGCAAAATTTATTTTTAATTTATTATTATTATTATTTTCCTGCTAAAGTGGCATGTAAAGCAAATGCCACGCTGGAATTAAACGTAAAAGATACTAATCTTATAACAGCACAAAAAGTAGGTTTTCATGTAGGAACATGTAGAAAAATGAGACAACTTGAATGTTACCCAAATAGTAGCTCTCTCCATATGATTTAGTAATTGCTAATTGAGACATTGCCTAGTCACAAATGGGGATGATAAAAAGAAGAAAGGAAAGCCATGCACAGACGAGTTATAGCTCTCAGTATGAAAATAAACTTTTTGAATATAGAAAACTAATTACTTTTAAAGAAATCAAAATATGACTGTAAGAAATAGCAATACAGAGAAATGAAAAGTAATTTTCCTTGTATGTTTTATTTTTAAATCACTGCTTAAAAATGTGTAATTGCAAGAGGCTACCTTGCTAAATGGATGACTTCTGAGACAAGATTTATGTTAATTTTTCTTGGTAATTGATTAGATTAATAAGTATTTCTTCTATAGTGATTTAATAGGATAGAATGAATATGACTTCTCTGATTATAAACAGGTCCTATGCAAGGCAAAAGAAACACCATAATACCAGAAAGTAATTTCACTAATAAAAATATCTCTGGCAAGAAAAAAAAAATCCTTATCTGAGACAACAATCTGTAATTGATGAGTCTTTTGGGACTTCAAAAATTTCACTAGGAAGGCTTAAAATTTCACTCAAGAAGGAATCATATGATACCTTTCTTATGAAGAAAACCAAAAGAATTTCGAAGTTCTTTTTAATGTGTGTGTGTTTTTTTTTAAATGCAGTAACCTAAAGCACAGCCAACAAGAATAAATCAATGAGAATGTTTTAAGTCATTTCCTAAATATTTTTACACATCAACATGGTAACAAACATTGAGCATAACTGTGATAAATGTAACTAAAATACCTGAGGATTTTTTTCCTATAATTAAGTGAAACTACTACAGGCATTTTTACTTAGATTACTTTTCACTGTTGGTTAAGTACCTTTAAGTAGCTTGACTTTTGTAGAATATAGTATCATTGTCTATTTCCTTTACTGTTGACAAGATACAGAATTTGGGGAAAAATCCTAAATCCACTCTATTCGTCTCAGATTTAATCATAATTAAAATAAATAAAATTCACTAATCATCAAGCAAATGTCGCTCAGCTGTTTTCTGATAAACTTACACTGAGTAACTTTGCTGTATTAGCTAATTCATCTATCTACTAAGCAGATATGTCTAGGTTAAACACCCACCAGTCTTTTTTTTACATCTTTGAATTGTCTTCTACCTTTGTTACCTTCTAGCTCCACAAAAGCGAACTGCAACTACCTTAATTTCTGTTTTTAAGAAAAAAATATATTTTGTACCATATAGGTTGATGCAGTTCAGTCACAATTTCAGAGTTCAGTGACAAAAACATATTTCTATAGCTTGTAAAACTAGTTTCTACTACACTAAAATATCAGTATTTTGAGATACAAACAAGTACCATCTACACTGCGCATTGTTGTTCTTAATGTCTAGCTAAAGAGTCTATCAGATTTCAAAAGAAGTAATCTTGACATGACCTGATGGATAATTGGTGTGTATCATATGAAGATCCTTTTCCAAAAAAATCCCCAAATTTAGTCAGTTCTAAGCACTGATCAGGCTTCTGTTTGTTGGAAGAAAAAAAAAATGTCATCTATTGTCCCACTTACTCTTTGATATGTGAAATCATATCAACTTGTGAAACCAAGTTGTAAAAACAGCACCTAACACACTAGAGAACCTTAAAATTGTAAAAGCTCTTTTGTGTTTATTTATTTTTCTTGCAGCATATTTTACATCTGGAGCACAAGTCCTATGAGGAGTGGCTGAGGGAACTGGGGTTGTTTAGTCTGGAGAAGGAGGCTCAGGGGAGACCTTATTGCTTTCTACAACTAGCTGAAAGGAAAGTGTGAGGAGCTGGGGGTCGGCCTCTTTCTTGCAGATAACTAACAATAGGACTAGAGGGAATGGCCTCAAGTTGTGCCAGGGGAGATTCAGGCTGGAAATTAGGAGACTTTTCTTCTCAGAGGCATTGGAACAGGTTGCCCAGGGAGGTCGTGGGAGGTGGTGTGACTCCACCATGTCCCTGGGGGTGTTTAAGGAAAGGTTGTACCTGGTGCTTAGGGACATGGTTTAGTGGGTGACCTTGGTGATACTGGGGGATGTTGGACCACATGATCTTGGAGGTCTTTTCCAACCTTAATGATTCTATGATTCCAAGTATTCACGTGATGGCAGTGGACAGTCTTCTTTTCATCAAGTGTATTAATGATGTACCTTCCTGAATGCAGTTGTCTATTCATTACTTCGGAGATAATGGCTCTGGGAGAAGCTAGATTTGGAAGAGCCCTCCTTGCGCCTGAAAGCACAACGTAATACTGTGATAGTATTGTTATTACAGCAGAGGTTGAGAAATTAGTGCTCATTTCTAACTCCCACAATACGTTTTAGATGAAATGTGCTTGACCTCTAAATTAC